>NC_068333.1:19319687-19934993 GCF_000147395.1 Oryza glaberrima | reverse complement strand
GAGGATCTCCCACGACTGGACGAAGGGAGATTGTTTGGTCCCAAATGCGCAAAGTTCTTGGCAGGAATGTCGCAGGTGACCAAGCTCGATTTCTTCTGCAACTGCATGTTGATAAAGACTCCGATTCATTCCTGCATTGTATATTTGTATCGATTTGTTAATTTTTATCTTGTGATTACCTATGCTCTTTTGATGAAACGATTTGAATATTTGATCAGACGAAACGGGATATATACTTGGTTATGGGGAACTTTTTTTCACGAGAGAGAGAGAATCTGATAGATGAGGCAATATTGAGTTAATCAGACGGTTCAGATTCAAATGGGGTGCATAGATTCAGACTTTTAGTTGCAGCAATTTTTAAATATATATAACGCATTGGTACAATTCTCTATTATTTTGCTGTCACAAGAGCAGTATGTCTTAACACTTCAAGTACTTGAAGCATTAGTATAGACATTATTTCCAGAGAACATATGTATCAACACTAAAATTAAGGAATGATAGAAGATAGTTTCAAACCGCTGTTAGATTAATTTTGAAGAAATGATTTTTTTTATACACGTACCTAGAATATTGCGGCTATCTTCTTGGACCTGCAAATCCGCCATTCTCTCCATTAGTTAAACTAGCAGTAATAAATGTATATGTGAACACTATTGTAACTCTTGACTCATACTTTGTTCATGACTCATTGTTTTCAGTCAACTGAAGTTGATGTGCTGGAGAGATTACCGTTCTTGTTTAAGAACCTTAAGAATTTATCCCTGGCTGTGAATTTTTTTTAAAATGTCCCACATGCTAGCGATTTTCTGCCTTTTAGAAGTTCCCCATTTATTGAAGAACTTGATGTTTGGGTAAGGAACCTCACTCAGTTGCTCATTCCTTTTTTGCCATCACTTGTTTCAGCTTTCAAGGTGATAACATGTATGATTTTTCTTGTAGGGATGCACTGAAGGAGCTAAGGAATTTGAAGCAAACGACAAATTCTTGAATGCTCAGTTGACTGATGATATGTTTGTGAAACTTCATGTTGTGCAACTGAAGAATATTGCATGTGTTCGTAATGAAATGCACTTTATGGAGTTTGTTCTTTCTAAAGCAAGACTGCTAAGAAAGCTATATGTTCGTCTTTCATTCTACGCTATATGCAGTAATGAGGAGGCAGTTATTGATATAGCAGAATATCCGAGAACTTCATCTGATGCTGAGATCATCTTCATGGGTAGAGAATCAGAATCTTTATTGAAGTAAGCATTTTGATTCTGAAAGTTTCTTCTCATCTTGCTCCATATATTCATTGATTTATCTATTTTTGAGTGGTTCTAAACTGCTATTTTTTACTGGGTAATTCATTTTTCTAGACAATTTTGGACATCCGATAAGTACAATATATTCAATTTTCAATGTGTGCCTTAAACAGTGATCTAAGACCAGCATCTATGTGTATGGAATTGAGATGCTATATTTATATCTGTTCACAGCTTGGATCATTTTAACACACTGACCTTGAACAAATATCTCCTTTTTTTTGGAAAATCTCGATGAATATGACGTTGAGTTTCTCCTCTCAGTGAAATGCAACGCCATCATGGATACATCCACTGAGGAATGAGGTGGAGACATGAACAAGCAGTGGATTGAGCAATGACAGTAAGCCATAGACCATAGGAGTCGGCGCCTCGGCGGCGGCTGGACCATAGAGTCTGTGGCACAACTGGAGGAGTTTGAGGTGATGATAAAGCTAGAAGAACAGCTCCACCAGATGAGTCATCTATCATGGATGTCTCACGTCTGTGGTTCATTGCTAAGATAATGGTACTAAACATGGTAGCTTTACTGACCTTAACTTTATATGTCCTACAAGCAAATGATTATTACTGGCTGATGGAAATGCGGCTCTATCTAAAGAATGTGGCATTGACTGTCCTGAGTTTCCAGAGCTAACAGCTCCTCATCAAGTAAGCAATGCTCGATCGATTCTGTATTTCTATCTGACAACTGTAACATGTATTTCCTTGATTCCTACTACTTTTGATGATAATTTTATGTGACAACAATTGCAGCCCATCTTAAATTCAAGTCTTATACAACTTTTGATGTTAAAGGCCATGCTCAGACAAGGAGACATTACTGATCCTGTCAGTAACGGTGTTGGCAATGCACATGTGTATTCTGAAGAGGGCCATATCGTCAACCATGTTGCCAATGTTAATGCTGATTCTCCAGAGGGCCATGTCTGGGATCGGGAGGCGACAGACTCTCATCCCATCGTCCATGGTTCTGTCAGTGCCGTGCAGATCTGGAGCAGACCATGCTTGCTAGTCGTAGGTGCACTCGCTGTCTTTTGTGATTATACTAGTATATTCTAGTAACCTGTATCTTTTATTTCTTCCTGAACCCTGATGTTATTCTGTTTTCTGTCACCCTGGAGTATACTGTATTGCTGATCTACATACTAGTTGCTTCTACTTGGGAGCAATACATATGCTCGGTTTATCGTTTCCTGATTAATGGATTATCTCATTACCCCATGAGTTTGTAATGCGATGCAAATTCTATTGACATAATATACTTCTTGACTGATGGATTACGTGAGTTTCTTGTAAGATATATTTGTGTGAGATATTGTACTCGGAGTCTGGATCTTGCCCCGATGCATCACCAAGTTTCTGCATCAAAGCCATTAAAACCACGGGGAAATGACCAGCCAACGATATGGTGGCGCCAAAGGAGAAGACTGTTCTTTCAGAAATCAGAATATAACTGAACTTAATGGAGTTCCAGTGTGTCCCAGCCAAATCAGAGTACCTGTAGCAATCTTACTTGAGATTTCATATGGAGTAATAATGGCAAAAGCAGGCGTATCCAAGAGAGGTTCATCTCAGGTCAGATCTTAATGTGCGCAGAATTCGCAAGTCAGTAAATGTTCTGATTCTGAAACGATCTAGTGCTCAATCTTTTCCAATGTGCATGTCATAAATATTCATATTCTGTCCTATACAAAGTACAAGCTGCCTCAATCTTAGTTGTTTAAGTGGAAGCTAAGGTTAACTTTGAAGTTTCAAGTGTGTACTTGCTGCATTGAACCATCCAATAGATCAAAACCGTAGAGGATGTCATCTGTTTAGCAGTAATTGTGTGCTTATTTTTTGACAGATGGACCAGGGAGGATGCAGTGTAGAGACGTAGAGTTGTGGCCCTTCTTATCCTTTTATATTTATTATGAACGTCAATGGGTTACCATTTTTATCTGTATAAAGCTAAATAAATCTTATAAATATTTGTGATTAGCACCTAGCATAGTCTTTGTTGGAAAGAATCACTTTATTATATTTAGTACTTTCGACAGTGCTACTAGCTAGCTAGCTAGCTGCTAGAAATGTTTATGGTTAGCAGATGGTATGAATATATTTCTATTTAGTTGGAGGATTGTTGAGTTTGGCACATCATACATTCAGTATGTTGGGCCTAAAACTGGAAAACACCATTTTTGTCTTGACTTTAAACAATGCTAATTTGATCAGAAGCCATAAAGATGAGCACTGAAGCAAATTCTCTTCATTTCACCATGTCTATTCAAGGAAGGAGACAAAAATTGGGTCCCTGTTAGGCTAAAAAAAGACAGTTATGAGAAGTAACCTTGGCTCTTCTGAATTTGCAGCTTCCTGAAGCAGGATGCTTACTATGACATGGTGAGAGATAGAGGGAGACACACTCATCATGCAGCTGCAATATCACAATTAATGTCTGAGAATTCAGCTTGAGGCAGTTTCTACTAGTAGCTCTATTGCAACTGCAAGAATCATATGCCGCCATCAAATCAGTGAGCACTCAGTGAGCAGGTACATATGGAATGATTGATATTGACCAAAGCTCTTCTTTTATTATTATTTTTGCATTGCGATGTGCTTCACAAAATTCATACGCTATTCTTTGATTTCGATACCGTCATTTGTCATTTGCTTAGTATGTTCTACACCAAGCCCACATTGTCAATCTGTCACCTCAAAATGGAGCCTTGTACTGATGATGATGAGCTCACCACGTTGTTATCCTGAACAGAGCCAAACACTAGTAGTTGAGATGTCAGGGCACCAAAAGAACAATTCTGGACTAATCCTCATTCTCATGGGATGATTATTGAACACACATACACAAATAAGTTTCATGGCAAAAGTAGGGAGAAAAAAAGAAAGAAGGGCTAAGTCTACTGAAACTGACATTTCATGAACAATTATTGTGCTCTATCTCAGTTGGACTTTTCATCATATGAGGTCTTTTCCAAGGGAATTATTGCTTGACTCGCTCGATAGGGAGTGATCTCTTCTAGTAAAATTTCCATTCTATGTGTCTCTAGGAAGAATATTTCCATTCTATGTTTCTCTAGGAAGAATAATCCAAAATTACACATACAATCGCAAGCACTGTGCTCTGCATGTGCCTTACGTATACAATTATCCAAACTCCTCCATTTCTAAGGATGCCATTGCTGTTCCATTAGTGTATGAACCACTGAACAGTTCCTATATATTCCCTAGGCTTTGTTTGGATAGAGAGGGATCACATCCATTTCCTAAAGATGAGCAGGGACAGTAGTCACAGTTCTATCTCTTCTTCCAATCTGAACAGATAATTGGCACAATCTACTTGCAAACCAAGCTATCACTTCAGGAATATGACATTTTGTTCTATGAAGATATTGCAGCTGCATCTGATATTGCCTCTGCAAGTCCACATCAGAAATTCAGACTGTATGTGATGCGAGCATAATAAATACAAGATCGATGAAACGATCAAGGTCGCGACGCATGGGAAGAGAGAGTACGCATGGGGAATCTGAGAAATCATTGCCGTCTTGGCGATCTGTAACTACATGCCACGGCGACGACGCCATCGGGGAGAATTTTCCTTGGTGTCCATGGAAACGGCAAGAAAAAGGATTTCATTTTCGCAGACGGTACAGTACAAACCGCACTGCGCGACAACACATTTTGCACCAATCAGCGCGTGAGCATGCTGACATGCAAACCAACGACAAAGCCAGGGGGAAATAGAAACATCGATGTGCAATTTTTTCTGCATTTTTGGATAGTAAAAAAATTCTCTTCAGTGTGTGGTTTACGATGAACAGAAGACACCGAGCGAGAAAACACTGAACATTTTTTCCTGTACCAATTTGCGGCATGATTGTTGGAACCTAATACTAGGCTAATTTGATGTGCTATGTGCAGTCCTCAGTAGAATTGAACGGGTGAAATTTCAGGTCAGAATTCAGATACATACCATGTAGCTCACCAAATCCCTGGAGAAAAAATTCCGCTTCAGGTTTGTCCATCCACAAGAGAGGCAGAGAAAGAAAGAACATGAACAAGAGAGAATTTGGCTCCTTCCTGAACATTTTCTCTGAAGGACCCTGGAATTAAATCTTCCCAGGCCCGTGCAGTGCAGACAGACAAATCGAAAAGCGATCGTAAGCCCCAACCGTAATCGGTGCAACAATTATTGCATGCAACAGTGGCGTAACGCTACAAGCTGGCATACGATTCGCTCGCCGTTCCAATCCCGGATTTGATCGAGACAAGTTACAGGGTTTTGATGGTCCCGTCGACCCTGACGTCTTTGCTGCAACTTGAGCCGCTTCTCCGCTAAACGCGAAGACCAGCTTATTTAGCAATTAACATCTCTCTAGTCTTTACTTTTTCATCAGCTACGATACCTTACATTTTTATCGTGTTCTGAACTTCTGAAGACTGAAGCTGTAATCAGGTTCAGGGTTAACCAGCAGTAAATGTTCAAGTTACTGACAAACCAGAAGTTTATTAAGTGTGGTTGAGTACAGATATCTCTCTCTCTCCTTCTTCCTACGTATATTACGTATTCATGGTACATATTCTTTTGCAAGTACTCCTATTACTTCACGTAATCTCTAGTTTTGCTAGGACAGACCATCGACAACTGCACATTAATTAGGGTTCGTCAACATGTGCAATGCTAGTACATATCTGAGCAATAGGCTTTTGATTTCCTGTACTCGTAAATACTAGTACAACTTGTTGCAAAGGAAAAGGAAGTAAGGGCCTTTGATCGACTAGTCCACTGTCCACAACTTCCCTTTCTGAATCTTAATTTTTTTTTCTCTCTCCGTCTCTCTGAATCTCAGTGAGAGGCGAGGTCTCACGGTTTTGCTCATGTGCCCCGGTTTCTCTCCTCCCAGGTCGCATTTCCCCAAACAAAAATTTGTTATCCCTGCATGCTAATCCGAGCAGAGCCATGAGGTAGGCATCCCAAGATTTATAATCCGAAGGAAAACGACACGATCAGCTGCTGCAAGCTGCATATGTAGGAGTACTGTTGATTGTTGAATGAATGATCCTAGCTTTGGCTTGGACCTACCTGCTCGAACGAAAAGAGAAAAAAAAACAGAAACAAATTCAGGAGCAGCGGTGTGGTGCAGCCCACAGTCTCACTCACACTCTCACTCTCTCCGCGATTCTGCATGCAAACTGCTACTGATCACTGTAGCTTCAATGGCTGGCTGGCTGGATCGATCGCCATGGCGAAATGAGCCATGGAAAGTTCAGTTTATATCAGGAGGGTGAAGGGGGAGCAGTGGGGCCTGAGCACCATGCCCCCCGAATCAGCCCGCGGCCATGGCAAATCTTGGCGAGAGCAGGAGACGCCATGTGACCGTGTTCCTGCCTATCCGGAAGAGAGGAAAAAAAACAGCCGTCTTTTGAAGTGAAAAGCGATCGATGAATGGAAATCGGTTTGCGAATTGGATTGCTTTTTTTTCCCCCTCTCTCTCTCAGTTTCCAGGTGCAATGCATGGATGCGTTAGACCCCTGCCCTGCCCCTAAGGTAGCTAGCCATTCGCGCAATAGTGGCAGACAAGCAAACGCTAGATCCGATCATTAACATCAGACTTGCAATCATCCATGGCACACGAAAAAGCAAAAAATGATGGCTTCTTTTTTTTTCCCTTCAGAAATGAATAAATAAATGTATACATGTCTACGGATACTGTAGCTTAATGCGTGTGTAGAATTAGAATTTTTTTTCATGCGGAATTTTCATGATGTTGGGCCAAACTCAAACGGTATTTCAGTTTGCAGGGAGAGGAGATGCAAAAAGGTAAAAACGTGAGGAGAAATGTGGGAAATTTGAAGCAAAATTCTCAGCTTTGAACGGTTTGTTTTTGTCCTGGAAAGACGTGATGGCTGTTTTGGAGGTCCGCGTGTCCGCTCCATATAAACTCCCAGGACCCAAACTACCACGAGAGAGGCAGAGCAAGCGAGCGAGCTGCTGCACAGTGACATCACGGTTACAGAGAGAGCTTAGCTCTGCTCGGGCTCGGCTCAGCTCAGCTCAGCTGCAGAGAGAGAGAGAGAGAGAAACAAGAAACGCAGCGGCGAGCCAAGATGATGCTCGCGTACATGGACCACGCCGCCGCGGCCGCAGAGCCGGACGCCGGCGCCGAGCCGGCGGTGGCCGCGGTCGACGCGGCCGAGTTCGCGGCGGCGATGGACTTCGGCGGCCTGGTGAGCGCCCGCCCCGCCGCCGTCGTCCGCCCGGCGAGCTCGGACGACGTGGCCAGCGCCATCCGCGCGGCGGCGCGCACCGCGCACCTGACCGTGGCCGCCCGCGGGAACGGCCACTCGGTGGCCGGGCAGGCCATGGCCCGCGGCGGCCTCGTCCTCGACATGCGCGCCCTCCCTCGCCGCATGCAGCTCGTCGTCGCCCCGTCCGGCGAGAAGTTCGCCGACGTCCCGGGCGGCGCGCTCTGGGAGGAGGTGCTCCACTGGGCAGTGTCGAAGCACGGCCTCGCCCCCGCCTCCTGGACGGACTACCTCCGCCTCACCGTCGGCGGCACGCTCTCCAACGGCGGCGTGAGCGGGCAATCCTTCCGGTACGGGCCCCAGGTGTCCAACGTCGCCCAGCTCGAGGTGGTGACCGGCGACGGCGAGTGCCATGTCTGCTCCCGCTCCGCCGACCCCGACCTCTTCTTCGCCGTCCTCGGCGGCCTCGGCCAGTTCGGCGTCATCACCCGCGCCCGCATCCCTCTCTCCCCCGCGCCCCAAACGGTAAGCACCACACCACCACCCAATCGGAACGAACGACGGCCCAATCGCCCGGCGGCCGCTGACCGGCGAGAGCTGGCTCTGCAGGTGCGGTGGACGCGGGTGGTGTACGCGAGCTTCGCGGACTACGCGGCGGACGCGGAGTGGCTGGTGACGCGGCCGCCGCACGAGGCGTTCGACTACGTGGAGGGATTCGCGTTCGTGCGGAGCGACGACCCGGTCAACGGCTGGCCAACGGTGCCCATCCCGGACGGCGCTCACTTCGACGCCTCCCTCCTCCCGGCCAACGCCGGCCCGGTGCTCTACTGCCTCGAGGTCGCCCTGTACCAACGCGGCGGCGGCGGAGACGGCGGTGGCGACGACATGGACAAGGTACGTGAGCGAGTAGTAATTCCCACGCGCGGCGGGGGGCATTCCCGTACATGGTGTACTTTTCTGGGCGGATGTCTGCCTCCGTCGTGTATCCCCCCGCTGGATTCTGTGACGGGTGCGTGCTCTGCTCCTCCCGCGCGCGTGCCGCCAAACCACACACACCCCCTCCCCTGCCCCCACCCACACCCGCCGGTCGCTGCCTCGCTCGCGCCCAAGCCGGATCACGCCTCGATCTCCCGTGAGCCGGGGCGTGCGTTGGGCGTTGGCGTACAATGCGGCTCGCGCTCGCTGCCGCGCCCGTGACGACGCGGATCCCCTGTTTTGTACGCGCGCGGGCGCACGCTTTGTCGCGGTGGTGACGCGGGCTGCCGTTTCTCTGTTTCATTGGGGGGGGGGGGGGGGTGTCGTCTCGTGTCGTGCTGATGATGGCGTGTGTGTGTACGTGTGGTTGGTTTGCAGAGGGTGGGGGAGATGATGCGGCAGCTCAAGTACGTGCGGGGCCTGGAGTTCGCGGCGGGGGTCGGGTACGTGGACTTCCTCTCGCGCGTGAACCGGGTGGAGGACGAGGCCCGCCGCAACGGGAGCTGGGCCGCGCCGCACCCGTGGCTCAACCTCTTCATCTCCTCACGCGACATCGCCGCCTTCGACCGCGCCGTCCTCAATGGCATGCTCGCCGACGGCGTCGACGGGCCCATGCTCATCTACCCCATGCTCAAGTCCAAGTGAGTACTACTAGTATACTATTTGTTTATCTCCTGGGATGGGTTTTTGTTTAATCGGATAATTAATTAGCCCATTTGGTCCGTACTTATAATACGACGGGGGTTTCTGGTTGTCTTCCATCCCGTTCTGTTTTGGATTTAGCCTTGTCATATATCTGCCGCCATTAGGATTTAGCAGCCACTAACCCCAGGTTGCTATGATTGATGCAAATTCCTTTTTCTTCTTTTTTTTTTCTCTCTCTCTCTCTCTGTCTCAGTTTGCCGCCAATGCACGCACGCACGCACACGAGCTGCTAATTAAAACGCCCCCCTAATTAACACGTTTGCGTGTGACAGGTGGGACCCGGCCACGTCGGTGGCGCTGCCGGAGGGCGAGATCTTCTACCTGGTGGCGCTGCTCCGATTCTGCCGGCCCTACCCCGGTGGTGGCCCGCCGGTGGACGAGCTGGTGGCGCAGAACAACGCAATCATTGACGCCTGCCGGTCCAACGGCTACGACTACAAGATATACTTCCCGAGCTACCACGCCCAGTCCGACTGGTCGCGCCACTTCGGCGCCAAGTGGAGCCGCTTCGTCGACCGCAAGGCACGTTACGACCCGCTCGCCATCCTCGCCCCCGGCCAGAACATCTTCGCCCGGACCCCCTCCTCCGTCGCCGCCGCCGCCGCCGTGATCGTGTAAGAGACGGATGATCGACGATGGTGATTATGCTGTTTGCTGGGTTAATTCTGGATGATGGCGACGATGAGGATGATGGTGATGATGGGGATGAAGAGGAGGGATCGGGACGAGCACAATGATGATGATGATGATGATAGGGTCATTGTTAGGTACATTTGGGAGGGGTGCAAAAGAGGGGGGTTTCGGTTCGATGGGATGGACGACGTGTCAAGGGCAGTAGGGCCGGCGGCTGTGGCTCGGCTCTGCAGCAGGAGTTGCAAAAGGGAAAACGAAAGATGTAAACGTTTTCCTGCTCTCATTCTTTTTCTTCTCATTCCCCCTGGTGAGATTGGGATGCCTTTCGACGGTGACACACATCTCGTCTCGTTGTTGGGTTAAATTTTTTGGTTTGGGGGGGTTTGTCCATTTTGGAACCAAGCAAACCAACCTGGCCGCCCCGCCCGGCCCCCCCGTCCCTCCAAAATCCACTTGTAATCAATTGTTGTTGCCATCTGTACTACTCTCTCCTCGCTTCCTCGCCGTCCATAGCGCGCCATGCGTAGTACGTATGCTTCGCCCTCTCGACCTCTCGCTTATTCTGTTTCGCCGTAGCTTTCGCCCCCGTCCCACTCACCCCCCACATGGCAACCCCGCCCTCTTCCGGTTGCCGCCGACCGCGACGCCCGCTCGGCTCACCGGCGTGCGTGCGTGCGCGCGCGCGCGATGTGTTCGATCGCCACGTGAGGGCGAGAGCTCGCGCGGTGGCGCGACGAGCCGGGGAAGCGGACACCGCGCCCGCGGACACATCGAACATGACACATCGTTTTCGTTTTTGTGTGTGTGTGTGTGTGTTTCGCCCCGCGAATTTTTTGTGTGTGGACTAGTGTTGCAGCTGCGGTTACGGCACGATACTATTCCTCTGTCTCTCTCTCTCGCGCGCGCGACAAGATTCCCGCCGGTGTTAGCAACGTCTGCACAGCGACAGCAACGGAGCGGAGGGAAACGTCTCTTTTACAGTTACGTTCGTAAACGTGAATCAGATAACTAAATAAGTCAGTAATAAGAGAAATGAAAAATCAAACGTTGGATTGTGATCGTGTTGAGCCGGGTCGATCGATGGAGCTAGCCAACGAACGAACGACAAAAGGACGGGCCTACAATTGGTACTCCCTCCGTCCTATTATAAGTGCAGCTAAAAATTCCCGTGCCCAATATTTAACCATCGTCTTATTTGAAAAATTTATGAAAAAATTTTAAAAGTTAAGTTACGCATAAAAGTACTATTCATATTTTATTATCTAACAATAATAAAAATACTAATTATAAAAATATTTTAAATAAGACGGATGGTTAAAGTTGAACACTGAAACTATACCTATGTTTATTATGGCACGGAGGGAGAGTAGTATCTTGTAATTAGGGAAAGGATTATGTTTCCTGGCTGTCACGGCCTTGTCTCATACGGGGACAGAGCATACGCTGTCCAGTCGATTGCTGTGGACACGAGAATCCATGTCACTGATCCCACAACTGAACAAAAATTTTCATGTCGATTGGATGAAGCTGAGCTCGATCGATCCCAGCTTGTCTGCAGCAGCATTCACAGCGATCGCTGTTGTGCTACAGGGTTCTGCTAATGACACTGTCGAGGCCGTTCGATGATCCTAGTCGACCAAGATCAACTCCATGCCTTGGTCCCATACTCTCATGACGCCCACTGATAGTTTTCTTTTCTGTATTGTGAAAATTCAGAGACTTATCCCCTTGCAGCTAGCTAGGAATTAGGTACGTGAAGGTGACTGCTGGATAAATTTAGCTCCATATCAGCTCGAGTTAAGCTAGTATATATATAGCTCTCATCTACACTCGCTGTCTGCGTGCGTTGCAACTGAGAGAGAAAGTTCAGAAGAACCATCAGCCAGTCCAAATGCTTTGTTTATGGAGAAGTTGCAACACGAATTGAGCTTTTTAGGTGACAAAGAAATTAAAGGAGCCGTCGAGATCGATAGCTGGTTGAGATCGGCAAAGAGGATCAAGGATCTGCCGGGAAGATGACACCGGCCGTTTTATATTAGTCCAAGTGGTGACTTTCTGACAACGCAATCTATCCATCCATCCATCCATGAGTAGTGTCGAAGCTAGCTACCATATCCATCCATCTTTTCGAGCAATTTTATTTTTTGTCTTTTGGCAAGCTAAGATAATGAAAAGAAGAGGCTGCCGGCGGCGAGATCTGATCGATCCTAGCTACCGGTGGTCCGGCCACTTGGCCCGGCTCGTACAAAGCTAGCGATGGAGAGCGATCAACGTTGAGCTCGATTGATCGATCGATTGCTCAATTGTTTAATCACTCTCTAAGAAGGAAAAAAACGGCGGCTAGCTAGGAGAAAGAAGGAAGCACGGAATTGTCAAAGAGATTTAACAAGGGGAATGCGTTACTGTCGTAGATATAATTTTTAGTAGAGATAGTGGCTTGACTCGAGAAAACATGTGTCAAGTTTGTTTTTTTGCTCTTTATTCGATTGACTTGAACAACTTTAATTTGTCTTTTCTCAGTGCTATGAAAATCAGCATAGTTAATATTTAGTATGAACCACATCGGGAGTATGGATATATGAATCTGAAAAATCTTAGGTGTACATCGGTATGTATAATTTAGGAGAGAGCCTGACGATGATGGTGAGTCCACGTGCCATCCTAACTCTTTTGAGTTGGCGGGTTCTGTATGAGTTCACAGCTCTGGAAGGTTATTGAAATGGTGTCCTTATCCATGTTTTCTAACTTTATAATTTTGCTCTTATTTTTTAAAACCAAAGCTTGTGTTTATCCCTAGAGAAACGTCCAGGAGTTTTTTTTAGCTAGCTTCATAAAAGAGAACTGAACTTTTATGGTACAATGTACTAGACAACCTGGGTTCGAAGTCTCACTTCTTTTAATTATCTGATATTATGTACTTCCCTAATATTCGTCTTTTTTTTATTTATCCCTATTCCACCAAGAGAGCTTAATGGCGTAAAAGATCATGTCAAAATATGAGCAAAATCAATGTCAAGCTTGTTTTGCCCACATTCTTCTTATTGATGTGCGAAAATTCAAGTAAAAATAGAGCGAAATTCATGGCAAAAATATTTTATGTCAAAAGATGCCCAATATCACAAAAGTATTCATATATGTATGAAAATTTAATCCTCAAGTGCATAAGTGTTTTTGACACCATCAAGTCATCTTGACGGAATATGGGGAACACACGCTTTATTTAAAAGAAGAGAGAAAAATCATGAAGTTGAAAAAGATAGGAATAGGATCGCAATTGGAGTTGCAAAGGTAATAATACAATTGCTCCATAGGTTATTGATGTTCGGTTATAAATTGTAAGCTTGTCTTGAAATTTTTATAATATTTATTTGAAATCCACTACAACGCAGATGTGTATTGATTTGTCTTGCCATATATTTGACATGGGGCGTTTAAGTTGTTGTATCTATCTCAACCATTCAATCATGACTAAACATTCAATTTAGTAAGAAAATATTTTCTTGTTCCGCTAACAAAAGTCATGTACGGTGTTATCTGTGTCACTAATTTTTGTGGACTCACTTATTAAACTACTGCATTCATGTCATTGTGTACTCAAAAAATGTCATTTTCCACTAGTCAACGAGATTGATTGACGTGGCATAAACAATAACATGACATTTATATGTTGAAGGCCAATATAAAAATTTTCCACATATATGTGTGTACCTCGAACTAAATCATGATTTCTCACTTTTCATAGTAATACATTCCAAAACAAACATATCGTGGATTATCAAAGCAATAGTCCATACTATACTGATATTCCCTCCATTCACTTATACAATGTTTGTTACCCCTCCCAGTGTCATTTTGTTTTTCTATGCGAAGTAAATGGATATGTGCTTGTATGCGCATGGGACCGTTTGCATGCAGAGGGCATCACTACATCCCTTCATGCAGGGGCGGAGCTAGAACGAAATTGAGGGGGTTCAACTCACATATTTTAGTCTATTTTGGATTGAGTTTAGCTTTATACGGGTGCCTAAGTTTGAATCGAGGAAGTGTATATATGGTGAAAATTGATAAACTATAGCTGAAAAAATTTTTGAACCGGGTTCCTGAGCACCCCCCTTGATACACCTAGCTCCACCCCTGCCTTCATGCAAGGGATGTAATAATAATACGAAGTGTGTAACATCATACATATACATATAATCATGCAACTTTCACTCATTGAAAAGAGTAAGTCATTCAATAACAGAGAGTATCTTGTTACTACGATTTGTTTGAACATGCTTTCACGATTTCCCCACAAAACCTGAGTCATCAGAAACACATCTGAAAACATACTCGATCACATTGAACACACATGCCTGCAAAAAATCCATCTTGGGAAGTTGCCATCCCAAGCAGGGACGGATCTACGTACCATGGGGGCATCTCGAGCCCCCACTACCGACGTTGCAACCATAAGAGCCCCCCATGAAACCCCACAAAAATTTTATAGCATGCATTCATTAGGAAAGGGGCTATAGTTTTATATGGTTTATTCAGCCCCCCTATTATTTTTTTTCTGGATCCACCCATGATCCCATGCGAAACTCTGCTAAATAAGGATCGAGTTGTTCTTCTTGTTAGAGTACGCAGCCCGGCCCACCTACCATAGACCACCCAGATCACATTGGGCCTGCTCCACCACAGGCCCAATCGGAGCCACAACTTTAGGTCTTGGGTCTTTTGGATTGTGTAGGTCCAGGACCTAAATTTGTGGCTCCGGTTAGGCCTGTGGTGGAGCAAACCCAATGTAATGATCTCGGTGGCCCATGATTGATGGGTCGGGCTACGCACTCTAACACTTCTTCTTGAATCCCCTTTTCGAAACCACCCCCTCCCACCCCCACCCCCACCCCCACCCCCACCCAAAAAAAAAAAAAAACTAAAAGCTCGCCGCGCCAAATGGCGAGCAGCTATTCACTCACACGTTGCAATTCTGAAGGGACCATTAACCCATTTTCGACGATCGATCATCAGCCCGTTCAGTCCCAGCAAGCGCCCACAACTTTGCGAAATTGATGAGAGAGATATCATCCCGGGGCCGGCGGGTAAACGTGTCACGCAGCCATTCATCGGAGAGTGGAGGCAACTGCGTGTCTGAACTCTGAATGAGCGAGCTAGATAGATAGCCTTCGACAGTGGCAGCGTAACGCTCCTAATAATGCATCCTGTCGCATGATGATGATGCTATGATTGTAGTCAATGCAGCCATCGATCGATCGCTGCATGCATCCGGCCTGATCGATCTACTGTCGTATACCTGTCGATGAAACCGATCGCTGGATCGCTGGGAGAAGGCCAGCTCGCGGAACAAACAGGAGGGGAGAGCGAAAGATCTTTTCTTGCTTTTAATTCCGTCCTCACATCCAGCGACTTCTCTTTCCCATATGTTTGCTGGATGGGGAAACTATTCTAATCCCTCGAGGGGATGTTCCTTCATTTACCTAAAAACCATCTAAACGGTTATGAAAAATTCTAGAAAAATTTAACAACATTCATACAACACATATATATAACTCCACAAAATCTTAAGTCCAAACTCAACTCATACGTCGAGATATAAAAAAGACAAATTCAGCATATGAATAGTAGCGTACTGTTTATATCTAAATTTGTCTTTTTTGTTTCTCGATGTGTAGATCGAATTTGAACTTGAATTTTGGTGGATCAGTAGGTATCATTATACTCTACATTGTCAATTTTTTTCAGATTTTTTCATAACTATTTATATCGAATTTGGAAGAAAAAGATATACGAGGGGATATCCCCTTGAGGGATTAGAATCTATTCCCTGGTGGATGACCTAATTGAAGCAACGAGTCCCAAGTCTTGCTTCTACTATTGCTCAGCTTCCTTCATTCGATCATGTCTTTGTTATGACCAGAATTGCGTACTTGCGTATCGTCAATTCCTGCAGTCATTGGATTGGCAATTTGGCATGACACTATTTCAGCGATTACTCTTACATGTCACATGACTTTTTTTTTCAAAAATTTCAATAATAAAGTTGCTTTTAAAAAAACATTAATCTGTTTTAAAATCTTTTAGCTAATGCTTATTAATTAATAATACGCCAACTCGTTGCTCCGTTTTGCGTACCATGATAAAGGGTTCCCAAATCCTAACTCTCAACACCGAACACAATCTACTTTATAACAATATATATTTTTAAGGAGATATGAGGACAAGCATATAATAGAAATGGTTTACATCCTCGACATCTGACGTGAGGCACACAGACAAACTAAACTAGTACTCCTAGCTAGCTAGTAAGAAAATTTTGTTTCTTAAATTTATCTGACATGCAACATATATATTATGTTGGCGATTTCTAAGATTTTTATTCCCTCTTGTAGCTAGCACAAAGATATGTCGACGAATTTCAACCTGGCAAAAAAAATGCAAGTAGTGGGAATATTAGGACCACATAGAGCGCAGGTACGCTTTCACTAGCAGCAGTTCTACCTGCATCAATCAATTATAGTGAACAGTAGTTTGATAATCATGGAAGCATTCAAGCATTGCTTTGGCCCCTACACATGCAGGTTGTCCTTCGACCTTGAGAGCTGGTGTTCAGGGACCTGAATACCTGATCATGCCTTACCCATTCAGTTATGTGCTTTTCTCACTCAATTGAAACATTCACTTCATTATGTGGATATTTAATTTGTTTCCTGAGTTTTTTAAACAGATAAAACTGCAAAATAAAATCCAACAATTTACATTTAAAAATAAATCTTTAGCTGGTAACATGCAACCTTGCATAGGGTGCAAGCCGCAAATATAGGGCCATATTAATATTGAAACTACATTAGCGCCCGCCTACAGGAGAACCACCTAGCATTCCAAAACATTACAACACCGCAGTTTCTTCTATGAGCAATAATATTGTCCTATAATGATAGTATGCACTGCATAGACAAAAATACATATTATGCATGACGTAGACAAAATTACTCATAGTTCAACTATCATATTTTTTAAAAGCATTTAATACTTAATGCCTGTGGATTGTTGCAGTATTTAGCAGAATAAAGTCCAATTGGCTCTTCATGATTTATCATTATCAAAGTGCTAGAGTTCAACACAATGTTTAACATAAAAAAACAAAATAAAGCATTATGCCATGTGCTTATGATTAATTAAGTGTACATAAAAAGTATCAAGATTTGTCATGTGAAAGTGACATTAGTAGATTTTTCATGCACAATGCATGTCATCGTACTCACAAAGGATCTCTTTCTTATGAATATAAATGAGACTAGAAAAATTAATGGTCCAAGGTGTGCATTAGAGACTTTTATTGATGTTCTAAACAGTAAATAAAAGAACCAGCACTACTTCACAAATACCACTAGCTTTTAGCAATGACAATGCAATCATGAATCGTATAGTATGATGACACAAACACACATACTCATCTGGTATATGCTGATCTGGGACTTGTGACAAGACTAAAGCTACCATCACTCACTTCTCATCTGGTAAATTGGCACCAAGTCCTACACTATGGGGCCAACTGCCTTTTGTGGAGTTGACCTCTGCTCTTGGCATCCAATTCTATCACTTGCTATGTGCTTATTACTAGTTACTACTAGTAAGCAGAAAGTGGGAGTTGTCAAGTAAAGAATAATTCCGACAGGAGCAATGTTCTTTGGGGAAATAATGTCATGATTTTTCACGAAAATAAAAACAGCTGATTCTTGCTCTGTGTGTGACAAGACATGGGCTGCTATGGGACTGGAGGCACATTGTCGTGTTTTTCATGTCTCACAAAAAGGGACGTTGAAAGCAAAGATGTGTGGATTTTCCAGACTTATTCTTGTGCCGTCATTCACATTTTATCTTCATCGTTTGGTCTTCAACTTATTCGCTGCAACCAAAATTTAAATTTTAAAAAATAATTTAGATTTGATTTTAACTTTCTTGTCGTAGTTTATATTTTTCAATGTTGCCTTTTAAGACACTCAAAACACATATATAATCGGATATCTACTTTACACAAAGTAAAAAAATACTACTTCAAATTGGATTTTGGTTGAGTAGTATTAGAATGGCTTATGACTATTTTTTTTTAAAAAAAATCCAATGAAAAAGTTATATGTTTGTTTGGACTTAGTTTTATTTTCTGATAACCCGGCACATAAACTCAAACAAGATGGGCCTAGGAGGTACACATGCTGCACGTGTGTAAGTGTGGTGTGTATGCACATTTCCCATGTAACAAGTACTGAAATTATATCATTTCAAATACTTTTTTAAAAGCAAAAATTTTAAAAACCACCCTAGTAGTCACGTGAAATTTGACATTTCACCACATAAATCATTTTGTTGTAAATGCCCACCCTCTACTTATTTTTATTTTTTGTAAAAACCACCCCAGTGCATACGTGCTTAACATAATCAGCCTGTTAACACTAATGTAGAGCCACAACAGGCTAAGCTAGCCGAGTCAATTTTGTTCAAGTGCTTACATTAGACTTATTCTTCATGTTTCATTGAATCTTTTATGCATATATAGTGAAATTGAGTGCAACAATGTTGATCAACTCTTATTAGCAATTCTATTTGTGGAATCTCTAAAAGAGTGCCAAGACTACACTACTATAAGTATTTAATTTGGTAATTAAAGACCACGTTGACGGCTTACAATTTATGAAGGGGCAATTGTACATCTGACCCTCTTGAAAGCTAACTACCAATTTGACCACCTTCTAATCAACTTTGCTCATTTGACGCTTCTTTTCAAAAATTGAAAATTCGGTCTGACCCTATTCTGTTAAGGGCATGTAACGATGTTAACTGGAGCACAAAATATCCCTTCTGCCCTTGCTCATTTGACCCTATTGCATGTGGGACCCATCCATCAGTTCTATCTTCTCCTCTCCTCCACTTGCGGAGAAAAGGCGAGGTGATGGCGGCGGGCCGAGGAAGTGCATGGGCGGGGACAAGGAGAGGTGACGGCGGCGAGCCGAGGCTGTGAGCGGGCGGAGAGAGGGCAAGGTGGCGCCAGCGAGCGGCAAGAGGGTACGCCGGCGCCAGCGAGAGGGCGAGAGGACGCTGGCAGCTAGCACGCTCATCCCCTGCCGGATCCACCTGCCACAGCCCGAGCACCGCCGCCACTCCTTGTCGTCTCCCCTCCCCAGTCGGATCCAGCCGTCCTAGCTCGAGCTCCACCACCACCGCTCCTCCTCGTCATCGCTGAGCCGTTGTCGCCCCTCCCCTGCTGGATCCAACCGTCCCAGCTCGATCTCCATTGCCGGGCCCATTGTAACCGCTCCTCCGCGTCATCGTCGAGCCGTCGTTGCCCCTCCCCCGTCGGATCCAGCCGTCCCAGCTCAATCTCCACCGCCGAGCCCACCGCCACTGATCCTCCTCGTCGTCGTTGAGATGTCGTCGCCCCTCATCCGCCGGATCCACCGGTCGGAGCTTGAGCTCTACCACCTAGGCCCGCTATCGCTACTCCTCCTCGTCGTCATTGAGCAGCCATCGACCCTTCCTTCCTTGCAGGATCCACCCGCCACAGCTCGCGCTCTGCCGCGTAGGCCCTGCCACTGCTCCCTTTCTCAGAGCGTCGTCGCCGCTCACTTCCCTCTGGCCTCTGCGCGCCGCTGCCTCACGACCCAGCACAAATTGAATGGATAGGGTTGTACTGCAACAAAGGGTATTTTGGTTACTTTGGTTAGTGTGTGTGTGTCTATATATATATATATATATATATATATATATATATATATATATATATATTATATATATATATATATATATATATATATATATATATATATATATATATATATATATATATATACACACACACACACATACATACATACATACATACATGGCAACATATCCTATGCACACATGCTCTCACGTGTACACACGTGCACACCAACTAAAAAATGTCACCAAAAAATCTAGAAAAAATCATACACATACTTTCAATTGTATTACACCTAGGGTTAAAATCTTAACGTCAAATTCATTATATTTTAGCCGTAACAAAAAAAACAAAAAATCTGACAGTTTTAAGGTTGCAATTTTGTCAGAATTTTATCTTTTTTGTTATTCTCTATGTAGAATGAATTTGAAGATGCGACTTTGCACGTAGATGTAATACTATTGAAAGTACATGTATGAATTTTCTTAGAATTTTTTGTGATAATTTTTAGTTGGTGTACATGGTGTGTACACGCGAGGGCCTGTGTGTATAGGATACGCTCCCTACATACATATATATATATATATATACATACATACATACATATACATACATATATATATATATATATATATATATATATATATATATATATATATATATATATATATATATATATATATATATATATATATATATATATATATATATCCCAAATGAAACTTAACGGTGTAGAACTAGAAAAATGGGGTCATATGAGCAAACTAGAAAAAGCATGGTCAGAGTAGTAGTTAGAATTCAAAACATGGTAAAATAAGCAATTGTCTTTTTATGGAAAACATATCGATTCGGTTAAGAACATACATGATAGTGTGTTTTTTGCAACAAAATTGAGTAGGGGGTGGGGCATTTGCAACAAAATAACTTATGGGGTCGAATGTCAAATTTCAAGTGACTTCTTGGGATGTTTTTTTAGATGTTTCCTTTTTTGAAAAAGAAAATTGCATCTCAAACGGTAGTTTACCTGCATCAAGAAAATCAGGGTGAGTCTTTAAATTTCAGCCCAACATCGTCATATCAAGCGGGCCAATCGCACGCGTCACTGTTTGCCTGCAAAAAGCCCAAAAAGGTGCAGTTTTCCTAACTTATATCAGGAAATTTATCGCGTCTGAAAAAAAAAATCTGAATATCTGATACGCGTCTTCCAGCATGCCTCCTTGTCTGAGGGCACAATTTTTCCTGGCTTGCCATCTCGCGCGCTGCAATACTGCAAGCTGCAAAACTGGGATCAGTCTGAGACATAATTTCACAGATTATTCACAGGTTTGACAGCTCGCAAAGAACAAGCAGACTTGCAGAGCAGAGCAGTGGCAGCTGATTGTGAATGTGTGCATGAGCAATCGATCGAGCAAGCATGAGCACCCAACTGAGCTCAAAGCCAAAGCTTTCTGCAGCTCTCCGCCGGAAAAAGGTTCAAGATCGAAGCAGCCAAGCTTTCCACCGTATCTCTCGTCCCAGCAAACGTTAGGTTACTCCTTCCAAGGAGATTCGCCATGCGCTCAACTTTGCCACAAACATGCAGCCATGCATGCACGGTGCCAGCCAGCAAAATCTCGCTTTATTCACGACGCCCTTTAAGATGACCAGTGTTCGTCGTCGTAGCAGTAGATTCTGTTCTACATTCAAATTCCTTTTTGTAAAAAAAAAAAAAGAGAACACAAACACACACAAGAGAGAGATTCTGCTGGGTCGCCGTGCAGACGACGCACATGCACGCAGGTTAAAATTTTTAGGTACACTCCTGCAGCATGGACGACAGGTCCTAGATATCAGCAGCAGTAAGCTGTTGGATTGATTTGATGCAGTGTTGGTCATAGTTAAATCGGCATGCAGATGCAGGCAATAAAATACGCGCCGAATCCATGTGCCACCGTACGTAGTACAGGGCGAGCCATTGCCAGTTTGCTACTGTCGTCGTCGCCATTGTTCATGCCAGCTTCGACAAGATTTCTCCATTTGCTTTGCATGTGATCGGGGAGATCAGAGCCAAGAAATGCATAGTATGCAAGGAAAAGCTAGCAAAGCAAAAGCTCGTCTGGTTCCTGCATGCCACGCCTGATGGATGCCACGGCCGCTTTGCTTGCTTTTGGGACTACTACTCTTCAGAACAAAACGCTTTTGGGTTTTGAGAGTGCAGAACAAAACCGAGCAGCGATGTCAATAAAGCAAAGATTCCGCGGCAGATCGAGTCCGATATGCAGCCCTGGCCCGGGCCATGCATTGCATTGATCCTACTGCAGTGACTGCTGCATCCTGCTGCTGCTGCTGCTGCTGCTGCAATGGAGTAATAGTAGTACAACTGTACAAGTGTATTGTGGTATGCTCTAGGAGAGGGCCTTTCCCTGGATAACATTGTTATTCCCTGCCACTTCTTCAAAGGCCCTCTGGTGATGGCAATATGGCATGGCATGGAATGCAGCGAATATGGTGCTGACAGTGCCTGCTTTGTGCTACTAGCTGCGAAGCCTAGACAGATTTCCTTTTGGGCGTTCAAAGTTGATGTGCTGCTGCATGCTGCATGCTGTGTCGTTGTGGGTGTAGATAGATAGATAGATAGATATATATGTGTGATTCTCAGAAAGATCAAAGCTTTTCCATATCAAAGATGTGCGCTTTTCCCGTCTCCCTATAGCACTCTCCCTCTATCTCTCTCCCCTTCTCGTGATACTGCAAGAGAAATTTAATTTGTCACAGTACACATTGAACTTTCTCTGTTCATTCAGATTCCAGAGTTCAGAATTTACTTTTATGGATTGTTTCTTGGCATGGTTGTGAAGTGATAGTATCAATGCATCGTTGTGAAGTATAGTACTTCACAAGTAGAACCTGATAAATTATCTTTTTCACATTAATAATACTAATGTTTAAGCCATATTTACCTGAACTTGTTTGTAACAACATGCAAGTTGAAGGTGAGGGCCGGGGTTGCTCAGTTGCTGTTTATATGCCACCTTAGTGCAATTTGACACAAAAGACGAGTTTAGTAGTAAAACACTACTACTAGTCCATTGTGTTTGTCTTCATGTGTACGTAGTACCTCAGAGCATCTATCCCTATTATACTTGTGCAAATCTAAGATAAACAAATATGCCTTTTTCTGGGCCAATAGCACATTCTTTTTTCTTTTTCTTCAGAACATCTGCTATGAACCTGGGTCAAATGGGTCAAAGTCAATTGTCAACTCAACACCCTATGCCTTCTTTCATCCACATGGAATATGCAAAAGAAAGGAAAAGATAGATTTGGCTAGAGTCTTTTCATGGCCAGAGCATCTGATTCTTCATGCATGCAACTCAATGCCACATAGTACTTGAATCTATGCGCGCCCACAGCTGCAAGCCCGGAAATGTGACTGGTTTCTCCAACCTAACCAAAAAAAATCTAATAAACAAAAGAATATTTTTTAGCAAGCAAAGGATCTCTTGGTGTGCATCAAAACCAGCATAATTAAGTTGCACATAATACTTTGACTGCTTAATTATGCTCTGAGGACAGATAAAGATTTTAGTTTCCATAAGGATATGGAGTATATATGAGATGCTGCAGGGGAGGCTCAGCTCCAGCCTTGCGCAGGAGTGGTTGAGATGCTGCACATAGACGCAGAAAGAGATACCCCTGCACTGCAAAAGTTGCAGGCAGGTTGCAAAAGAAGGGGAATGTAAACAAGTCCAAACAGAGGAGATCCTCTCCTTAAAAGGAGGGTAACCAGGATTGCTGCAAAAGGAAGAAACCCCTATTGGATTCTCTCCCTCCCTCTGTGTGTGAGTTTGTCTGACGAGGTTCCCCATGCAATTATAGCCCCATGATTTCACTTCCCAACAACACAGCAACAGTATCCTACTAGTGCTTATTCTTCGCTTTTGTTTGTTTAGAGTGTGTGTGTGTGGTTTGTTTCATTGTTTGTGTCCAAAAGGTTAGGCTGTTGTTGCTCAAATAACACTTGTCCTGCTCTTGCCACGAGGCGGATCTCAGTCTGGTTTCTTTTCTTTCCTTCTGAACTGTGTACTGCTCGGCTGCGTACATGCACCCCATGCAACGCACACAAGCTTTAGTTCCCTATCAATAGAAAATGATATCCTACTCCATCTACCATTTGTGTGATTCTTCTTTTCCTATTTTAAATAAAATTTAAATGCTGAGGGTCAGTTTGCTAAGGGCAAGTGTTATGGTAGATGTGACTACCACGTCTAAATTTATCCACATCATTCACTCATAGATTAAGAGGCAACCTATACAATATGTCACCTCTAGTACACAAATACCAATGTCTCTTATACTCTCACACCCCTCTTGAAATTCGTGTGGAGGTTGCCTTTTCATTTAGGGGTGGTTCATCATCTCTCTCCTCACTTCTCTCTTCCACCTCATCACTCAATCCAATGTGGCACATTTAGGGGCAGCATATGGAGTATTATAGTACTTGCCCTAAAGTACTAGCTCCTAAATTTATTTTCAGGAGTTGGGTCTAGAGTGGAGTAGTAGAGCAGCCTAAATCAGCTAATCAGCTCCAACTCTCTAGTTCATTTTATGAGAGAGCTTCACCCAGCTCTGCTCTAGCTAGGGGTGAAAACGGTACGTAAACGGACGGAAACCATCTTTATCATTTTCGTTTTCATTTTTTTTTTCGAAATCGGAATCGGAAACCCCGAATACGAAAACGGAATCGAATATTATCGAAACCGAAAACGGAGTGAAAACGAACCGGCGCGAATACAGTAACGAAAATTTATCGGAATAAAAAACCCCTCAAACTGATAAATCCAATTGAATAAATTATTTATGTTTAAAAGAGTAATGTTGTTAATAAATCCTAATGTAGGACAAAAAATATTCTTATGCAATTTTAGATTTGTATAACAAATATTTTTTAAAAAAAATAATAGCAAAACACCATGGTATTCACTATTTAGTGCTTAAAAAAGAATTCAGGGTATTTTAGTCACAAAATTTTTGGTAATTCCGAGTTAATTTCCGGAAAGTTTCCGACCGATTCTAAGTTCCGACGGAAACTGCCCTTATCATTTCCGATTCCGTTTCCGAGAAAATATTTTCGAATTCGTTTCTATTTCCGAAAAATTCCGACCGACAGATTCCGTTTTAGAAAATAGGTCCGGAATCCGGAAAGTTTCCATACCGTTTTCAACCCTAGCTACAGCTCCAAGAGAGACGGAGCTAGAGCTAGAGCTGTGCCAAACAGGCTAAATATAGCTATATATTATGAGACAGAGAGAGACAAGGAGTGCCTATCTCTTTTCCTCAAAAACATTTTTGATGCAAATATTTTAAATAACTTTTATCAAGAAAATATGTTCTAAAAACGTTTAACTCTTAAGATATTTGAGAACATTGCCACCAAGAACCGATCTCCATCATTGTGCGATTTTTCATTTTCTAGATTATCCTTCAGTTTTCAACCTCTCATCTGAATCGGGTGACCTATCACTAATTCTCTTTTGGCCCATGGCATAAACTATTTTCATTTTTCTAAAAAAATATAATTTTCTTATATATGTACATGACTCAAACAATTCTTATCTCCACTATGCATATTTTTTAATGGAATTCAAAGCAAAATTGACTCTAGGGCCCCCCTAGATTCCTTAAAACAAAATGGAAAAAAAGGGATTGAGAGATAGTGCATGTCATAGTGCCGTTGGGCAACGTAGATTAATAAGATAACCCCCTCTCCCCCATGCATCCTTTGCTAAGATAACCAGGAAAACCCTCCATTGGCTTAGGCAGAATCTTGCAAAGAAGCCTTTGCACAGTCCCCGGGGCACCCTCGCCGGAAGATAGCGGGTCGACTTTATCCGGGGGCAAAGGCGAGATCGTATCGTCGCTATAGCTTTTTCTCATCTGCCCGGATTGCATTTCTGCATCAGATTAGCAGGAACGAGATGCCCCTCCGCCGCGCGAGTCCCCGAGTTGATCGGTTTTTTTAGGCGGAAAACGAAAGGGTGGGCGCTGTGTTGATCTGCTCAATTCGCCCGGTTTGGCTTTAGGATTTCATTCTTTCCACAGTGGCACGACAACCCATGGAAATCCTGCGCTTTTTTTCTGTAGAATATTTGGCAGTTGTTTATACTAATTGCAGGCTTTCCGTTTCCTAAGCTTATGTTTCAAACCAGACGTGTAGCTACTAGTAGTAGTAATGTATTTTTGGTAGGAGGAACTGGCCGCCGGCCCATGGACTTATCATACATGGGCTGTCAGTAGCCAGTTAGTTAGTTGGCCCAGTATGTGTACTGTAGCACATGAGTGTAAATTGGGAGGAATAAGTATATTTTGCCTCCGTCGTCCTCTTGCTCCATATTCACTGGTGGAGAAACCATCTTTACTCCCGGTTGGGAACCCCTTTAATCCCGGTTTTCTAACCGGGAGTAAGGATCCGGGACTAAAGATGGACATCTTTAGTCCCGGTTAAAATAATCGGGACTAAAGATGTATCTTTAGTGGGGATCTTTAACCGGGACTAAAGAGACAATAGTAGGCAGTACAGTTGGTCCCTTTTTCTTTTTCCTTTTTCCTTTTTATTTTCTCCCGAATCAAGTAGGCAAATCCCCAAATCCCCAAATCAAACTAACATCCAAATTCACATCACCAAATCCACATCACAAATCATAAAGTTACTTATACACACAAATCAAAAACATCACAATATCCTAAGAAATTACTCAAATACATCACAGATCCAAACACGAATCACAAAATTACTCAAATACATCACAGATCCAATCAATGAATCACAAATTTGTAACTTCTCAGTCAAATACATCTTAGTGAATCATCACAAATTAAAAAAAAATGTTGCTGCCGCCCCCGCCCGCCACGACCATCGGGCGCCGCCCCGCCGCCCACCACGGCCGCCGCCGCTCGCCGCCGCGAGCGGCCCTGCCGCCGGCTGGCCCGCCGGATGGGAAGGGGAGGAGGAAGGGGATAAGGGGGAGGAGAGGAGGAAGGGGAGGAGTTGGAGAAGAGGGGATGAGGAAGAGAGTTAGAGAGGATAGATCTGAGGAGAGGGGGTGAGATTCGATCTGTAACTGTGGATGAGAGGATAAGTGATAGGGATTATATACTACGTGTTTAATTTTAGTCCCGGTTCGTATTACCAACTGGGACTAAAGATCATCTTGATCTTTAGTCCCGGTTGGTAATACCAACCGGGACTAAAGTGGTCATTTTTAGTCCCGGTTATTAACACCAACCGGGACTAAAGATCCTCAGCCCCCTGACATACATCTGACAAGGGATGAACCGGGACTAAAAATCATCTTTAGTCCCGGTTGGTGTTACCAACCGGGACTAAAGATCAAAATTTTTATAACCAGGACTAAAAACAATCTTTAGTCCCGGTTCTTTTTCAATCCGGGACTATTGTGGATTTTGCCTGACCGACCAAAGATGGTTTCTCCACCAGTGATTGGACCACCTTCACAAAACCGGGTATAATGCCATCCCCTCATTAAGACGGAGGCAAAATCGACTCCTTTAATGGTTTGGAGAGTGGTTTCTACTGTCTTGGCAGGTTGATTGCAGTGGACTCACTGAGTTCGAAGATAGGATCCACATGTCAGCAACTTTCCATTATTACCCTATTATTCCTCACCTCTCACTTATGACCTCCCCTCTCTCTCTCTCTTCCCTCACACACGCTGGTAGCCTTGCCGGGTGTCGTGCTCTCGCACCCGGCTAGCCTCGTGCAGTCGCTTCAACACTTCGGTGTTGCCCATGAACTCACCATCCACAAAAGGCTCAGCAAGATTGGCGGCGAGGACAGCCTGGCCAAGGCCAAGCAGGCTATTGAGTAAATCCCCAATGACGATGGAAGGAGGCCAAGAAGGCACGAGGGCACTCATGACCAGCCTCAAGGAGCACTTGTCGGCTGCCGACGCATGCAAGGGAAGAGGGAAGCATGATGAGCAATCGAGCATGGCGAGTCCGTGCTGGCCGTGCATGCCTACGCGCCCAAGCTCGGCCTTAACCGTCACCACACCATCCGCACTCGTTGAGCTCTACCTTGTGCCCAACATGTCCATGGTGGATGACTGCAGTGTGTCCATCAACATTCTTAGTGTGTGCACAGATCGGGGACCATGCGATGGGTCGGTTGTCCTCAAATCTAGGCAGAGAGCGACCTCGCTGACGGCGAGGAATTGGTGCCGCCGACCATGGCTGAGGGAGAAAGGAGGATATTTTTGGCGTGGTGAAGGGAAACGATTGAAAGGCGAGCGCATGAAAGGGAAGAGGTGGTCTACAGGGCATGGATGGTTGGTGGTGGTACAGATGACAGGGCGACAACGGAGGTTATGGACTTGTGGTTGTGCTGTCGGCTTTAGGGGAGATATGTTCGATGGCTACCACACCATCCGTGATGGGCTCGTTGAGCTCTACTTTGCAAGCGATGTGTCCATTGGTGTTCTCGGCATGCACGCAGATCAGCAACCCCATGGTAGGCATGAGGTTGTGGACTTGCGGTTGTGCCGTTGGCCTTAGGGTACAATGTTTGACCGCCTCCACACCATCCGTGACAGGCTCGTTGAGCACTACCTCGCGCGCAACGTGTCCATGGTGGATGACCGTGTGTGCCCATTAACATTCTCGACATGCACGCAGATCTGGGACCTCGCGGTGGGTTGGTTGTCCTCGGATCTAGGCGGAAAGCAACCTCACTGGCAACGAGGAACTGGCGCCGCCTGTGGCAGTTGAGAGGGGAGAAAGCAGGAGATTTCGGGCGCAACGAGAAGGGTGTCTGGGGTGAAGGGAAATGGTAGAAGGATCACGAGCATGTAAGGGAGGAGGTGGTCTACAAGGCGTGGACAGCCGACAGTGGTGCGTGGCACGGAGGACTAGTGGTGGTGCAGCGAGGGAGGTTGTGGACTTGTGGAGTTGTGGTTGTACCGCCTGCCTCTGGGGAAAGATGGAAAAGAGAGGAGAGAGGAGGGAAAGATAGTAGAGTCGCTGACATGGGAGTTGTAATTGCTAACTATACAAGTCAATCGCGGTCAAAACTGTCATGTCAGCAAAAACCGCTTACCAAACCATAGAAGGAATCTAATTGCACCGGTTTCAAAGATGATGGAGACGTTATACCCGGTTTTGCGGTTGAGGGAGACGATTCAATCAAAAGCAAGACATGAAGAAGGTAGAATAGACTTATTCCAAATTTGGAAGCCCATCGGAGGTTTCCAGCTGATTGGGCCATGAGCAGCAATAAAGCATCTCTTCTTGGACTTCTGGTCTTCCAGATTTGTTATATGGTTGCCAAGGCCCTGGGAGGTTCGTCAGAAGTTTGCTTGTACAGTTTTATTCAGTGTGTACAGCTGAGGACACACGGGACCACTCACGTGTACACCCTGCAAAATACTAGAATTTTGAACACAAAATCTAAATCAAGAGCGCTCTCGATTTAGTTATAACGAGCGACGCTAGCCATTGTCTAGATACGATCAGTCATTGTCCAGATATGTGTCTTAAAGAATCTTACTTTACTATATTACTAATTGATCAAACAAGTAGAAAAAAATATTCCTATGCTTCAAATACAATTTTCTCTTAAACTACTCATCCGATCTACGATCCGATTACATCGTTGTGTTCATAACAATTAAATCTTTACAACAAGATCTCACATGATTATATTTTAATAAAAAATCATAAATTACTTTTATAATGTATCCAAATTACATTTAGATTTTACTAAGTTACTTCTTAAACATACAAAAGTAAATTCAATAAAGTTTTAAAGTAATTAACATATATTATAGAACTTACTTTCTTTTTGTTATAAATTACTTCTATAGTATATGTAAATTACTTTTAGACTTTATTGAATTACATTTATATGTCTAAGAAGTAACTCAGTGAAATCTAAAAGTAATTTAGATATATTAAAAAGCAGTTTATATTTTTTCATCAAAATATAATCATGTGAGATCTTGTTATAAAGATTTAATTGTTACGAACACAACGGTGTAATCGGATCGTAGATCGGATGTGCAGTTTTAGAGAAAATTGTATTTGAAGTATATGTAGATAGTGTCTGTCATATATGAAGTGGTAGTTGGTTTAGATAAACCAGCTACTACTAGCTGTGTAGTCACGTCCAATTTTGAAGGTTCATTAGAAGCTTGCTTGTACAGCTAAGAGTTACAGGAAGGAAATTAATGGAATTATGTTCTTTCCGACAGTTTCACCACTAGAGAAGGACTGGAAATGACTTCGGCAATCCAACCAAGTCTGGCACCTCTCTTCACGCAATGTCAACTATGCATCGTGTACTGACTACTGAGATTTTCCTTTTGTCTTAGGACAAAAACAAGTCTACTCCGAATCATCATCAACTCAGCAAATGCAACGCCACTATCATCAAGCACCGATTATCCGGACGATTAAACAGAGAAACGGCCAATTAATACCCAATACCGTGTTAATTAACATGGTGGTTTGCTCGCCGAATCTGCATAAACGGCCGATTAAGCGCAACTTTATCAACCGTTCTCCACAACAAAAGAGTTCTGGTGAAGCTGGCGCCATCATCAAACTAAATACTCCTGCGCGCGGCTGGCGTACGTGCCGCGTCCGGTGGCATTGGCCATCGGATACCCGGCCGCCAGGGCCGCCACCCTGATGCGCGCGTATCCAATCTCGTTGCCGTGGGCGATCGGCAACTACGCCTGGACGCTAGCGCCCCGCGCTACGGAAACCGCGGAGAGACCTGAAGCGCGCGTGGGGCTCAGTGCGCGCGCGCGCACGGGACGCCAACGTACGCCACGGGCGCGTCGCGTCTGGTTTTTAGCTGTCACGGCTAGCGATCGTGTGTCGCGCTGCGGTTCGGTTTCTCGCGCGCCTGCACGCATATGCGTCCGAGGGGGTTTCTCACTCCGGCCCATGCAATGCAACGCGTGCATGTGATGGGGGCGCCGCGCGCGACCGCTGGGCTGGACCAGACGCCGATGCGTGCCCTTGTCACTACGCCGGATGGAGAGGGAGAGGCTAGCTTGGCTCCAAGCTGCGTATGTGGATTAGTGGATATTCTGCATATGTGGATTAATTAGTGGATATTCCTTCCACGACTTGATGATCGATTCCGGCGGCCGATGCATATTGATTGGTATGGCATTGGCGGCAAGACAGTAATATTACTTTTTGTATAATAGACACGTTGTTAACTTTTAAAATAATGTTTTATTATTTCTCTTGCTTAAAAAGTTAGTATATAAATACTATATAAGTATACTTAGTTTCTTTAATAGTACAACATGTCTCAATAAAATAAATTATATTTGTATATTATTTTTAATAGCACGAATGGTAAACGGTGCTACATAAAAGTTAACGGCATCATTTATTAAAAACAAAAAGAACATATATACTCCTTTTAAAAATCTCTAGTGGTTGTGGCAGTGAATCTATCACCCCACTTTTGTTTTTGCAGTTTTTACAAATTGCCCCGATATATTGCAATAATGTAGAATACTGTTAACGCTGAAATTTGGTAAGCCTCTAGGAGAATTATCACATCGCTAATAGTCGGATTCCTGCTATATTCCGTTAAGGAAATTGATCTATTAAAGGAAGCATATCCAGAAGTGACCAAGGAAAATGCGGCATGACAAGTTATCTATGAATTAGGAATAGTTTGTTAGTTTCCTTTTATCTTTAGGAAAGTGTGTTTAGTGTCTTATAAGGACTTTATGTTTTCCTTTATCTTTAGGAAAGTTTCTTTCTTGTCCTACAAGGACTAGTATCTCCCCATGGGTATAAATATGTACACCCGGGGTCATTGTAATGAATCTCTCAATCAATACAACTACTCTCGGCACATCGCCACCTCTTTACCGAGGTTTTTACTTATCATCCGGCAAAATTTAGCACCTGGCGCGGGGCTGCATCGGTTCAGTTCGATCTCCGGCGAAGGGGTAAATCCTACGTTCCGCCGGCCTTAGTGAATCTATCGGCTACGTTAGTGTTGTTCAAGGCTGCATCGCTTCGATCTCTTGGATCACTCTGGTTTGATTGATATATTTGCCTACCTGATATCTCAATTCTATCTCTAATTGCATTGTGTTTAGAGACGCATCGATTTAGTTTCGACTGTCTCGGTTAGGTCCGATCTTCTGTCTTAGCCGATATATCTCTACAATCATAATGTTGTTCTAAATAGATTTGTTATATCCATCACATTAGACAGATCTATCGACTCATCGAGTATTAGATTACCATATATAATCTCGTGCTGCATCGGTTAGGTTCGACCTGCTAAATTGTTGTTGCTAATATAAACCTTGTTTAGCCGATAGGTTCATGCTAATGTTTTATCGGGTGCTAGCCGATAAGTTATCTGGACGTTGCATCGGCTTATTAGGATTACATATACATATAAGTTGGATTTAGCCGATGACAACAAAGGTTTCATCGATCTATCTAATCTTGTGGATTTTATGACATTGGACCTTCAGCCGATGTATACTTTAACCTTCGGATGAATACTTGTTCTATTATATCAAATTGTTAGCCGATTGGTTTCTACTGGACTATATTGTTGCTTTCTTGCATTATCATCAGCCGATTGCCTTTATATCATTATCTACATTGGACATATAGCCGATTGCTCAACAACCTATCACTATCGGCTAGAATTAGTCTATCGGCTCGTCAGCCGATCGGCTCATTGATCTGCTATTTGTATATCTTGTTAGTTGCAGGGTCAAACTGATTGGCATGCCCCTATCTCATCAACCTTTGGTCCTGCACTGGAGCTAAGAAGATCTCCTAGGCCAGTGTGTGTTTTTCGCGTCAACAAATGCTCGAACATATACTCCCTCTGTCCCATAATATAAGGGATTTGAGTTTTTGCTTGCACTGGTTGACCACTCGTCTTATTCAAAAAAAATGTGCAAATATAAAAAACGACAAGTTGTGCTTAAAATACTTTGGATAATAAAGTAAGACAAGTTGTGCTTAAAATACTTTGGATAATAAAGTAAGTCACAAAAAAATAAATAATAATTCCATACTTTTTTGAATAAGACGAGTGGTTAAACAGTGCAAACAAAAACTCAAACTCTCTTATATTATGGGACGGAGGGAGTATTAGATAAGCAAACAAGTGATTCTCACTACTATAGAAAATGCTATGGGTGCCGGTTGGGAAACCCCCATAGGTGCCGGTTTTCCCAACCGGCACCTATTGGTCGGCACCTATGAAGATAAGTTTTAGCTGCCAGTTTAGAAACCAGCACCTATAATATCCAACGAATCAAAAAAAAATCCGGCTCGACATCAAAGCCGCTCCCCATCATCCCTCGTAGCATCAACAACATCCCTCATCTCAAGAACACATTGATCATCCAAACAACATAGAGACCTGAGATTCAAGAACATCAAAGAACAAATCTTGAATTATCCAAGATGGAGGAAGGGAAAGAAGCACAAACGGACGCGTCAGAGGCCACCCGCCGACCGGCCGCTCGCCTCCCTCCATGCCACCGTGGGGAGTTCGCCGTCGCACGCCGCTGTGGGGAGTCTGTGCCCCTCGATGTGGCCACCCATCGACCGACCTCCACGCGCCGCCGTAGGGAGGCCGCCCGCTATCCTCCGCGCGCCGTCGTAGGGAGACAGCCCGCCGACCTCCGCACGCCACCGTGGGGAGGCCGCCCGCCGACCGGCCGCCCCTGAGCCCCTCGACGTGGCCACTTGCCGTCCTCTGCGCGCCACCGAAGGGAGGCCGTCCGCCGACCTCCGCGCTCCACCGTGGGGAGGCCGCCCGCCGACTGGCCGCCCCTGAGGCTCTCAATGCGGCTGCTCACCATCCTCCGCGCGCCGCCGTAGGGAGGCCGCCCACCGACCTCTGCGCGCCACCGTGGGGAGGCCGCCCGACGACCGGCCACCCCCTGAGCCCCTCGACACGGACGCTCGCCGTCCTCCGCGCTCCGCCATGGGGAGGCTGCCAGCCGTCCTCCGCGCGCCACCTGCCGACTGGCCGCCCGCTGTGAGCAACCGTTGGGAGGGATCCAAATATAGAAAAGAAGATAATGGGGGAGAGAAAAGGATGGGAGAGAAAAGGACGGGAGAGAGATGAAAAGAGGATGGGAGAGAAAAGGAAGCGATGCGCACTTAAAATCGGTGGGTAGATATTTTCGTCGGTGGAGCCACATCTGATCGGCTCGGCTCGTTGTATAGGTGTTGGTTCTGTTAAAAAACCGACACCTATACTATAGATATAGGTGTCGTTTTTTTTCTATAGAACCGACACATATATTATAGGTGTCGGTTCTATTAAAAAACCGGCACCTATAGTAGTGGTACCGGTTTTTCTTTAGAACCAACACCTATTAGCTTAAAGGTGTCGGTTTTATATCTTTTTCATCGTCCGGAGATGGGAAAAGGTACATAGGTGCCGATTTTAAATGAACTGGCACCTATGAGGCCGGTCTATAGGAGGGTTTTTTTTAGTAGTGACTAACATATATTTGATAAAAGATATATTTTTCTATGACATATTATAATATTATTTTTTTTCTGTCCATAGCAAAGCATAGGTATTTTGCCAGTATTGGATAAAGTATGCGGCAGCAGTGGTGTGTAGTATAGGGATGCATATACGTGGAAGTGGATCTTATATGTGTTATTAGATTACCCTGTGGTTTACTACACATGAAGAAACAAAATAATAAATTGAATGTATTTTCATAGTTTGATTCATTTTTTATTATGGTACATGGATCAAATTTAACTTCCATTACTTAAAAAGATCAATTTAACTTATATTACTTAAAAAAATCGATTTTAACTTGAGTTGTAATAAACACTTAGAGAGACGAAGACCAGCAGCATCCTGGTCCCGCTAAATTGTTATTGAAGCATAGTACTTACATATACACATAATATTTTTTACCCACGACTCCACCACAACACCACTCGTACTTTCTCAATGTATGAATTGTTTTTATAGTACATCTATTTGAAGAATATGCGTGAAAGAAAACATAACCCTCGCGGGGGCAAATTAAATTTTCACATATGTGTACAATGTACTAGATGCTGGAGGCAGCTGGTAGATTGAGACAGCAGTGGAATGCCCTATCTCTGGTACATATCAAGCCTTGGCTGCTTGGCATGCATATATGTATGCTCCTTTCGAGTGAGGATGCTATGAGATCTGCCCATGCATATATCCTTTCCTTTTTGGTTCGGAAGAAAAGGATAGGAGGATGAATTCCAGCCATGTTGCAAGGTGCACAGATATGCCACTTGTGACTTGATTGCATATATATCTCCTCTTCCTTCTCCTCCACATCCTTTCACTAACGCAGAAAGCATTGGCTTCATTAATTTTCCTCTCACATTCCCATCCCCATATCTCCCGGAGAGCTGCTAGCTAGTGCATTTGCATGGATCGGTTACTTTTTATATAATAGAAATGGCTTATATCTTTGGCCTCTCTACCGTTATTAGGTACAAAACCATGCATGGACCTGAAGAGATAACCACTAATTTTGCTTTCGTTTTGCTCAATTAGAGAAAGGGTAGCTGCCAACACCTGCATTTCGGGAAACAACAAACCATTGTCTTCAACAACCAACTAGGTAATTTGGTGCCAACACACATCATGCCCTGGTAGCCACACGCAGAATGCAGGACGAACAGACAAATATACAGCTCTATGCTTCCCAAACCTGATTGGTCATGACAGAGAATATATAAGATAAAAACAAAATCAGGACATTGTTGTGTAGTTGTTATCAGACCTGATCAGGGCCAAACAGTTACTCTCGTCGATGATCATTCTGTTAATATTTTAGCAGAGTGGCTCTCAATGCAAATCTTCAAAAAGATGATTAAAAGGTAATGGTCAAAGTATGTGCACTCGAATAAAACTGCTAAAATATTTATGATCAGCGGAAATATGTGCTGCATACATATATATAAAGTGTGTGACGCTATATATACATGAAAACTATCACTTTTTAAGTATATGTGAGCCTATTGTTTTCAGGACTCAACTGTTCCATCAGCATAAGATCTTTCTAAGATTAGGAAGAAAGAGACCCACCAACCACCATACAACAGCTTCTAATTTCGAATCAATTATATGCAAATTCTCGCTATCCCTGTCATCAGTTAATTCTCATTTTTAATCAACAAGGTAGTCCGCACATTCGCGTGGACATGTATAATGAGCTACGTTTGAGAAACTTATATAGGAGAAATATCAAATGGATGACACATGCCATGCTTGATAAGTGTGTTTTCTTCACAAATATCTTTGCCGGTATATATTGCTCAAATAATTTATCTAAGCTATTTGTTAGCTTTATACTATATACTGTAATACTTAATTCATATGTACAGGTAATTATTTACGATCTTCTTCGTTATTTAAAATGGGGTTAGACTTAGTTGTTTGTTTACCAAACATGTCTAATAAATTAAGTTTAGATAAAAAACAAGATGTTTTTCCCTTTTTCTAATTGAATGTTTAGCGGCTCTTTTTTTACAAATCTTGAAAATAGTTATTATTGGTAATAAATATGTTTTATTTGAACCATCAAGCTAGCCCTCTCTCAAATTGGTTTTGGGCTGCAGTTGGTCTATGTCGATTTATCCCAGAACCCATTATTCTGTGACAAAACCCCCAAACTATGGTTTAACTTTCTTGCACTCATGCCACGAAACCTAGCCTTTTGTGAAATTTATACTTAAACAGTTGTTAAGTTAGCCTCTTATTTGATCATGTAGCACTAACACAAAACACAACCTACGTAACAAAATGGTGTTCCTCGTATATAGAAGTGGTTTTTCACCCATTAAGGTTGAGGTGTCCCCTCATATTCCTTTACCTCTTAAATATAATAAGAGTAGTTCTGATTTTTTTTTTTAAAAAAAAGGAAACACTGGCAATATATATTGACATCTACCATGCACCGAATTGAAAAAAAGGGTATAAAATTGAGCTATAAAGTTAAAAAAAAAAGAAGACAAATACAGTTGTGTTTTAAGGTTGAATTTCAACTGGTATTAGATACATATTAATTGTACCAAGTCCATCGATATTTTTATCTCTTCATAAATCATAACTGTTTTGTTTTTCGGAAGTGTGGGGAGGGGAGTAATGCCTAAGTTAACCTTATTAATTTAATTATCTCCAACATTAGCACAAATATTATGGAAATGTAATTTGGTATTCAAAGTTTCAAACAATTACTCACTTTCTAGAGCTCGTGTATGTCTTATCGGAAAACTCATTGTGATCTGATACGATTAATCACCCTTTATTTTTCAAAATTTAATAAAGGTTTTATTTTTAGACTTTTATAATTATTTGAAACTAATAGAAAGTGGCATCAATCAAGTTTTTTTTCTCGTTCTATCTCAGAGTATCCATTCATTCGATACTCGTTCTCTTTCAGTTGGACTTTCTGAAATTGAGGAATTCGAGCTTTTTCTAGCTGCTCAATGGTCCATTAATTTGTGCAATTCTTTTGAATTTCAAGCTAATGGTAAGATCCTTTTGTCTTCAATTATCTAAGAAAAAAAGTCCATATACCCCTTAAATTTTGACTGAAAATTTATATAGCACCCTAAACTTTCAAACCGGATATTTAACCCCATAAACTTTTCAATACCGTTTATATAATCCCTAATTAACGTGGTTTTGCATAGTTTTCTTTTATCTAGTTTGTACATAATTTGGAAGAGTTTGATCACGTGACATACACATTTCACATATATTTAAATCTTCACTTAAATATTTATTTTTTACTATTTCTTAGCTCCTACTTGCAAACAACTATCAACATAATAATAGTATGATATCACTGTACAGTAAACTGTTGATATGTAAATATATTATATTAGTTATTCAAAGTGACATGTTTTAGCTTTCAAATATGCAAAACCATCATCCAAAATCATCTTAGGAGATAATATGAATGGTAATCTAAGTTTACGACTTTTACAGGGACGTCCCCTGCATGGAAATTTTGTTGCTGGTACGAAGAAATTGATCGAACGCCGGGCCATTTTCACCGGATAGGTTTGGTCTGTTGTAAAGTACAGCTAGCCGCGGGTCCCTGTCCATGCCATCGTAAAAAAGCCCATCTTGTCTGGGCTTTCCCAAATAATGCAGAAATCCCAGACCTTTTCTTCATCATAGCCCGTCCTCTTCATGGACCACGGTGTACAGCTTGCTTAAAGCTTGTCCATTGCCGGCCTCCTCCCGCTAAACCCTAGCCATCCGCATGCATGCACGTGAACTACTCGATCCACCGCCGCATGCACCACCAGATTCAACCCCATGTTGCCACAAACAAGACTAAATTCAACTTCTACATGTTAGCAAAAAAAACAAATTAAACTGAAAATAGCACATTCACATATATATTTGTTATTTTTGTTACAATTGGTATAAATTGAATTTAAATTTTTATATTTGTGGAGTGATATATTTCATATTAATCTATATTACCATTTTTTAATTTTTTTTATGATTATTTAGGTGACATGCACGAAACGAGAGAATATTACCTCGAAGGATGAAATCACTTTCCCCGTTACACTGTCCAATCCGTTTATTTACACGAGAACGTACGTACGCGCGCTCGATCTCGCGTCTCCTCCCGGCCTATATAAACCCCAGTGGCGTTGCACTGAGCCCTAGCTCAAACACTGTGTACTACGCAACACACACATAGGCACAGTTAGTGCACGTACATCTTGCTGAATTTGCTTGAGCTCGTACGTGCGTAGTGTGGTAGCCATGGCCAAGGCAGTGATGATGCTCCCCGTCCTCCTCTCCTTCCTCCTGCTGCCATTCTCGTCCATGGCGCTGACGCAGGATTTCTGCGTCGCCGACCTGACCTGCAGCGACACGCCGGCGGGGTACCCGTGCAAGGCCAGCGTCGGCGCCGGCGACTTCGCCTACCACGGCCTCGCGGCGGCGGGCAACACCAGCAACCTCATCAAGGCCGCCGTGACGCCGGCCTTCGTCGGCCAGTTCCCCGGCGTGAACGGGCTCGGTATCTCCGCGGCGAGGCTGGACATCGCCGTCGGCGGCGTCGTGCCGCTCCACACCCACCCGGCCGCCTCCGAGCTCCTGTTCGTCACCCAGGGCACCGTCGCCGCCGGGTTCATCACCTCCTCCTCCAACACCGTCTACACCAGGACGCTGTACGCCGGCGATATCATGGTGTTCCCCCAGGGCCTCCTGCACTACCAGTACAACGCCGGCCAGTCAGCGGCGGTGGCGCTCGTCGCCTTCAGCGGCCCCAACCCCGGCCTCCAGATCACCGACTACGCCCTCTTCGCCAACAACCTGCCGTCCGCCATCGTCGAGAAGGTCACCTTCTTGGACGACGCGCAGGTGAAGAAGCTCAAGTCCGTCCTCGGCGGTAGCGGTTAAGTTCGTCGTACGTCTCTCTCCGGTCGAGTTGGTCGCCGCCGCCGCCGTCGTCGTCGTCGTCGTGGTCACTCCGTGTGATTGATTAATTTGCATGCATGCACTTCTGTCATGGGAATGTGTCTGATTTCTTTTTTCATGTTATGCTTAATTTGTTCATGTCAATTTCTTTCAGATTAATTAAGTGGTGGTTCAAATAATCTCTAGGTGTGTCACTGTAATTTGTTGGAACGAAAGACTAAACTGTGCATCGATCCAATTGGTCATTTTTTTTGTCAGTTCAAAGCTTCGTTTGGCATGCAGTTGTGTCTTGTGTGTACTGCAGTGGATTCTCTGTTTTTGGCCTTCTTTGCAAACGGGACTGTTGCATTCCAAGTATGGAATGTATAGAGGAATGTTTTCCACCCCAGGAAACATAAGACTAATGCATCAAATTAACTAACTTAATTCGGTCTGAATTGAAATATAGGTATTTCATCTGTTCTTGTTCCTGGTGTGTTCTAATTGGACGATTGATAGATTACGGACATAAGAAAATTGCTAATGGATGAATTAAATATTATAAAGCTGATAAATAACTTAGAAAAATATTAGGTAATGTTAATGTACAAAGTTTTTTTTTAAGAAATTATACTTTTGGAGAAGTGGCACGATCGAATAATATAAACCTTCGTTACCTATTTCAATGCCGCAACATAATTCAAACCATCTTGAGTTTGACAAATATTTTTAAAAAATGGAAAGAACACTAGGCAATATTTTAGCCCCAAAATATTTTTCCCGAATTAAGTGCAAAGATAACACAACACAGCCTCAGCTAATAAGTGTGGTGCAATTTGGATTTTCGTAGTCTAAGAACTGAATGTACAGGCAAGATTAGTAGTTCAGTGCACATCCTGCAATTAATATGGGATGGGAGAACAGTGGTAGTACTCCAGTAGTCCAGTGGGCACGGAACCTTGGCTCAAGTGCAAGTGCTCAACAAGGCAGAAGCAAGCAACAGGGGAGGGCAAATTGCAGATAGGAACGGCGCCACTGCAAAAGCTAACTGCAACTTATGGCCAGGAAGGCCATATCCGTTTTGTTCCTTATCCCTGCTCGGCTGCTCCAGCTAAACGAGTCCATCAGACAACACAACCACGTACCGATAGAAGATATTTGACGAGGAAATGCTATATCTTGCATTCTTGCTAGCTGCTAGCTTTGCTCATGCATGCATGCTCCATCTGAAGTGTGATTCAGAATTTTCGATTGATTTCATTACAGGTCATAGTGCTTGCATGAGCTCCAACAGTTCATTTTTCATTGATAAATGATAACGAAAAACCACGTAGAGTGTCTTGGTAGTTTCGGCTGGTTAACCTATCCTAAGATTTTTAACACAGTTAAAGCATCCGCAGCAGCTCCTCTATCCGGACATCCATCATGTGTTTGGCGTATGGAGGTGAAAAATTGTGCTCCAACAGAATCTCCATTACACACGCCATTTTTAGAGGTCCTCCAAACCGAGCCCTTCACAAGCCAAAAATGACAGTTCTCTCTCCTCACGCCATCCACAACTACCAACCTCGCGCCACCATATGGACTGCATACCGTGGGAGAGAGGAGGTGCATACCGGATTTGGAGGTGGAGATCGCCGGAGTATAGGCGGAGAGGCAGCGGATCTAGCAGTGAGGTCGCGGCCGTCCCCGCCGCTCGGGGTCTCCACCCGCGCCGCCCCTTCGCCCAGCCGCTCGGGTCTCCGCCTACGCCGCCACTCTCTCCGTCCGCGGCGCCCCTTCGCCCAGACGCCGCTCCTCCATCCACGCCTCCCCTTCGCCTGGCCGCCGCTCCTCCGCCTGCGCCGCGCCGCTGCTCTCGCCGCTCGGCCCTCATCCTCCCCATCCTCTCGACTATAGAACGGATATACTAGTGAGGAAGATTTTTTTTTTAATGTGGCGAGAGGTGAGGCATGTGAGCAGTGGTAGTTGAAAAATATAGTAAAACAGGGGCGGGTCCAAGATTTTGAGGTTGGGTATTCGAAATGGAAAGGGGGTAAAAAACAAATTTTACAACACGAGCACAATATTTGGTATCTATGATCAACAATGTGGTATTTTAGGACCGCTTATTGAATTAAAACTTGTGACAAGGTTTTTAGCAATTTCCTTGATTTATTGTGATATACTTTGTAAAAAAAACATATGCAGTACAATCATACAAACCAAGTATATATCGATTATCATCATGCCATCACAACACGGTTAATGTACAAATTAGGCAACCATGCAAATTGGGTTTGGATTTGAGGGAGCCAACCTGCTAGGCTTTTTGTTGGGCTTCTTTTGATCAATAACATTTATTTTCTTTATTTCTCTGCATACATATGAAATATGAATTTTTTCTTCTAAAAATCTTGGGTATTCATTTGAATACCCTTGAATTGAGATGGGCCCGCCCATGTAGTAAAATATAGGATGTTAGTATATGGAGGATGTAATATGAATGATCTGCTGAAGTGAAAAATAATATGGAGTAGGATGTTTTTTATGACCATCTAAATGGGAGTATGGAGGATGAAATTTAGATGAGCTGCTGCCTACTGGGGATGCTCTTACACGGATGACCTTGAGGTTTAATGGTCTCTTTGATATATACGCTCTATATGGCTCTTTCTTTAATGAGTAAATTACACTAGCGGTCCTTAAACTTGTAATGAGGTTTCACTTAGGTCCACGAACTTATAAAAGGAGTCTCGAGATCCCTAAACTTGGTTTAATGTATCATTCCGATCCAAAGCCTCGTTCCACCGTGGTCTTGCCTACGTGGCATGCCACGTGGACGATGACATGGACTTTTTTTTATTTTTTCTACTTTCTTCCTTCTTTTTTTTCTCCTTCTGCCACTGGCCCACCTGTCAGTGGGCCTCTGTGACCTCACCTTCCCTTCTTTCCTCTATCCTCTCTCTCTCCGGCCAGTTGAGCGGGACATGCGGTCGGCGACCGAAGCGGTGACGGCCAGGGTGGCCGGCGAGAAAGGAGCAGCGCGTGGGCGCCAGCCGACAGCAGGAGAGGAGCGGCACATGTGCACGGGCGGCGGCTGGAGAGGAGAGGAGCGGCGCGTGTGCGCGGCCGGTGGCCGGCGAGAAAGGAGCGGCGCGCGGGCGCCGGCCGACGGGGGGACACGCGTGCATGGGCAGCGACCAGAGAAGAGAGGAGCGGTGCGCGCGCGGGGGAGGCGTCACCGACCACGCCCGAGAGGAGAGGTCGCCGACCGTGGCCATGTGTGCGGGGGGAGGCGTTGGCCATAGAGCGCGCGAGCTCGACGGCGGAGATGAAGCCGTTGCCGCCGGCGGCCTCCCCGCCCCCTCGCCTGGCGCTGTTTTTGCCACCGACCTGCTTTGCCGGCCGGCCGGCCGCCCCCACTCCGACCCGCCCGTCGCCTGCTTCGGTCGTCGGCCGCCTGTCCCGCTCAACCGGCCGAAGAGAGAGAGGAGGGGAAAGTGAGGTCAGAGAGAAGAGGATAGTAGTGATGCCCTGACCCATAGGTCCCACACAATTTTTTTTTCATTTCTTTTGTTATTGTAATGCCATATCAGATAATGAAGACTAAGTTAATTCGACACGGTGATGTCTAGCGAAAACCAACTTCAAAACCACCAAAAGAAGTTGTTTTGCACCCGTTTTAGTAATTGGTAATTAAGATATAGGGTATTGTGGTTAAGTGATACGAAATAGATTGGACCAATATTATTCCTAATACGAAGGAGTTGGCATTGTGCAACCCAGTGACAATCCGCCCCCATTATGTTCAGGCCCAACACAGACAATTCAGGCGAGCCCAATGGGGTCACCACCCTAATGATGGCCCAACTTGTGAGCCCCCTTGCCTTTCTCAGCCTTCCACCCTCCAACCCAATCACCAATGGCTCCGCTCCGAAAATCCCCTCAGATTACAGCCGGCCGGTGCCGCTACCGCCGCGGCGACTCGCCGGCTGGAGCGGGCCCCGTGCATCCGCCGTAAAAATGACGAACGCATCAACCACCAAGGGGGAAGATAGCACCTGGAGAAAAAAATCTCTTCATCTTCATTGGCCGGCGTGTGATCGTCGTCGTACACTCGTACCCGTCTTGCAAAGTTGCCAATCGTCAAGGCCTCGCACGGACGCGCGCTTCCCTGCACACGCAACCAGCAAAGCGTCGTCAACTTCCCGCACGTTGCTCTGCTCGTACACCACACCTCCACACCTACACGCGCGCGCGCGCATGCATGCGCAAGCCCCGTCCTTCCCGTGTATAAATAGCCCAACAATACACCACTGTTCAGTCATCTCATCACCTAGCTACAGTAGTAATCCACCATGTCGTCGACGCCGCTGCTCCCGGTTCTCCTCTCCACCATGATCCTCCTCTCCGCCGTCTCCACCACCACCACCGCGCTGACGCAGGACTTCTGCGTCGCCAACCTGCCCCTCGGCGCCGACACGCCGTCGGGCTACCAGTGCAGGCCGGCGGCGACGGTCACCGCCGCGGACTTCTACAGCGGCGCCCTGGCCAGGCCGGGGATCCTCATCAGGCCCTTCAACACCAGCCTCGCCTCGGCGTTCGTGCAGCAGTACCCCGCCGTGAACGGCCTCGGCATCTCCGCCTCCCGCGTCGACATCCTCCCCGGCGGCGTCGTGCCGCTGCACACCCATCCGGCCGGCTCCGAGCTCCTCTACGTCCTGGACGGCGCCTTGGTCGCCGGCTTCATCTCCTCCAGCGACAACAAGGTGTACTACAAGGAGGTGAGCAAGGGCGGGATGTTCGTGTTCCCGCAGGGCCTGCTCCACTTCCAGTACAACACCGGCGACACGACGGCGGTGGCGTTCGCGGCGTACAGCAGCTCGAACCCCGGCCTGCAGATCCTCGACTACGCGCTCTTCGCCAACAACCTGCCGACTTCCTACGTGGTGAAGGGGACATTCTTGGCCGAGGCCGAGGTGAGGAGGCTCAAGTCCAAGTTCGGTGGCAGCGGCTAGCTAACTCGATCGTCTAGCAAATTAATAGCCATATTATATACTCGATCGGCAGCCGGCAGGGTTTGGTCGATCGTGGTGTCTGGTGTGAGAATAATTTCCAGTAGTTTGGAGTCAAATCATGAATGGTGTCCTCCATTTTAATCTCCTTTGGAATGTCCCAACGACAATGCTCCCTCCGTTTTTAAGTACTCATAACTGGACACCATCTTATATTATATTAATTTAAACTTCAATCAGTTGTTTTTTCTTTTTAAAAAATGATATAAGTACTTGCAAAGATAACAAGTTATCAATGATGTTTTATACCTAAACAAGCGAGTGGTATCTAATAAACTATCATCTCGTTATTTACATATCATCCAAATGGTTATAGAAATGTAAAAAAATCAATAAGATAGATTAATATGTGATAAATCACTCTATAAATATACAAGTTAAAACACACGGAAGTAGATATTTACTATCGGAAATGTGAAGTGAATATTTACTATCGGAAAGTGGATATTTATCCGTGAACACCTCCTCTATTTTTTTAATGTTTCCGATCAATTTAGGAGAGAAAACACATGAAATGACTAGGATACCTCGGTGTCTACCTAGTTCATATGGACCTGGTTAGGTTCAACCCTGTACAACACAAGTACACAACTGATCCCCATCGCGCACATCTAAGGATACTAGAAGACAGTCACTTCCCGCATGGTGGCGACAACTAGCTTTGCCTACATGAGATAGATCCATGAAGATGACACGCTTCGAGATGGAGGCAAAGCCGCGTGGGCGTAGTGGCAAGCCGTGCCTCTTCGTGCGCATTCAATACTTTGTATGCGTATCCAGAGAGCAGCACTTCGTTAGAGGCTGCTAGGGCGTAACTTACATATGACTAAGTAGAAAGGTGATAGTGTAATTGGTAGCGCTACTAGGGCGTGAAGGTGAGGTCCTAGGTTCAGTTCCCATGCTTTGAGTGTGCTTGTCTTTTATTTTCTCTCTGGTCCACGAATCTCAAAGCGCATATGATGGCCCAAAATTCGAAAGTTCTCCCACTTGTTCTCTGGTGCACAAATCTCAAAGTGCATCTAAGAGCAAGTATAATAGTAGGCTATAAGTCGGCTAAATGCTGAGGTGGAGGAGAGAAGAGAGGAGAGAGAGGAGAAGCGGGCTGTAAACTTACAACCGGCTTAGACACAAGAACCAAGAAACTCTGTAAGAGAGACAAGTGGGCCATGTATTAATTGTAAAGAGCTAACTATTACTCCCTCCATCTACTTTTGATAGTCATATTTCATCTTGGCACACAGACCAAGGATAAGTAATTCTACTTATCATCCATTTAAACATACTACTAGCCATTTCTCTTAAACAAGCGATTCATTAATATTTACATTTCTCGATACCCATGTAGTCAATCTTGTGTGGAAGAATGGAGAGTCATGCATTAAATCCGAGAAAGTCATTAAGAGGATAAGTTGTTGAATTGAAATATGCCTTAAAAAATAAACTTTTTAGATTTAGAAATATGACCATTAAAAGTAGATGGAGGGAGTATATGGGTAGGCTGAGAGAATTTGAAAGTTCTCCCACTCTTTTTATTTTTCGACAGTGTTTCCCCAAAAGTTCACTTTTACAGTGTCCCTATAGCTAAAATCACAAGCCGTTGTCCACTTCCAAATATTGACTTTTCGACAATGTATGTCTTCTTTAAAAAAGCTAAAATCACCAAGTTAGAGTGTCCTGTGTAATAAATTTTAACTTTCAGTTAAAGTACTTCGTCAATTCGCACTCTCTCTCCGGGTGCTAAACTATTCCATAGCGTACATACGTAGGTATCACGGCCTCTAATAAACGATGAGGAATTTTGACGGCTACATTATTGTACGCATATAAAAAATCATCAGGCGTGACAGTTACATGATCTATAACGAAGCATTTTTTTTCCATCTACTCCTTCGTGGGTACTGCACGAAGAGCACGGATAGACCCATGCTATAGCTAGCCGCTTAGAGCAAGTTTAATAGTATAGCCCATTACTAGCTCCAAATCATCTATAACCAATGTAACAGCTAATTTATACAATAGTGCTTAGTATACTATTAATACCTGGTCCCACCTATCATACACACATTATGTCTTATAGTCCGTGCTGCAGCTGGCTACAGATCTGTAGCCCGCTGCTTTTCTCTCTTTTTCTTTATCTCTTTAAAATATGTTTATTGCTGGCTTATAGCCTACTATTGTAGCGTGCTTCGTTTCTTCACGCTACAAGTACAATTCAGAAATAAATACTGGGAAACAGCAAGGTTAGCTTTAATAATTAGAGCACGTTTTCCACCAGCTCCTATCTGATCACCCTCCTGAAGTGTCATGATGCAGACTAGGCGAGGGTGTCTGAATTTTCCTTTAATCTTCAGAAGTTCAGACATCAGAGTAATTCCTTGTGCATCGTAGTTTAAATTTGTCACATAAAAGAATAGATAATGCAAATATGGGAGAGGTGAATTTGAGATTGGGTTTTGTGAGCTTGTGATTCGAAATTAGATTTGAGAACGGTGTGACAAATACGATTACAACCATATTCACGTTGCAATCTTGACCATATGAAGCCTGCTTGGTTGATTTTTCCCATCAAAATAACAGTTACTAACTGGTACGATGCATAAATCTGCTAGATAACTGATATGAAACATTATGCAATACACATATAGATACAATCTGTGCTGATGACCCAAGGTTTACATAGGCTAGAGTAGCTACTGAATCAGCAATGGATCATATCAGATTTGGTGAAAGAATAAATTACCGTCAAATTAGGTCCCAAAAATAAGCTAAATCACCTCACCGTTGCCCTTTATTTTCCTTACAATACACAATCGTATCCTTGATTTACTTATCCCGCAGTACATTTACATCCGCGACTTAGGCTGTCCGAGGAACGGATAGTCCGTGTAACCCACGACAGGATCGGGCGTGTAGAATGTCTTACGCACGTACTTGTTCAGCCCGGCGTTCAGCCTGAACCGCTCGACCAGGTCCGGGTTTGATATGAAGAGCCGCCCGTACGACACCAGGTCGGCATCGCCGCTCTCCACTGCTTCCAACCCAAGCTCCCGCGTGTAGCCGCCACTGCACATGAATGTGCCCTGGTACGTGCCCCGGAGGGTGCGCATCAGGCGGCTCTCCTCCTCGGCACTGCCATGCTGCCCAGACTCGGTCTGCCCGTAGGCGGTGTACCGTGGCTGCGTGACGTGGAGGTAGGCGAGCCGCCCTGACTGCTGCTGGAGAGCATTCAGCCGCTCAACAACGGCCATGCCGAGCTTAATGGGGTCTGAATCATAGGCGTCAAGGTGATCAATGGCTGGTGATATCCTCACCGCGACTCGGTCTGCTCCAATGGCAGAAACCACAGCCCTAGTTACCTCAAGTAGGAACCGGCAGCGGTTGGAAAGTGAGCCACCATACTCGTCAGTGCGGTCATTGATTCCATCCTTTAGGAATTGATCAATGATATAGCCATGAGCACCATGGATCTCAATGCCATCAAAACCTGTACATGTGATTCATCTCCATATCAGAAAATCGGTGAGATTTCCGATGGCCCATGGTTGGACTGATTGCAAATTTGTGTGTTGCATCTTTACCTGCTTCAATGGCATTAATGGCGGCTTGACGATATTGTTCGACAATTTCAGGTATTTCCGATGCTGCCAGGCGCCTAGGTTTAGGATACTTGCCATAGGAGCCATCAGGCATCAGTATTCTCCATCTTGCTGATATTGGCTTATCAGTTGAGGATATTGGTGCAGCACCGTTTGGCTGGTATACTGAAAGGTGAAAAGGCATTGGTCAACATTTGAAGTGAATTTGTTATAAAAAAAAAAGCTTGAAGTGAAGACTAACACATTTGAATCAGTGCATATTATTAATCATATGAACTCTGATAAAGAAAAATAAGTACCACTACTGGATGTCCCTAGTAACAAGTAACAACATGAACAGAGCATAGGTACAGACATAGAGTTGCAATTAGGCCATAATTTGTTGAAGAAGGAAATGAAAAGGGAAATAACATATTTCATCTATCTCATTACACAATACAGTGTGACTGTTTTTGGTAGTGCTTTTTTTTTTTTTGATCAAGGACTACATGGCCCCCATTTCCATTACCAGAAATGAAATTCAAATTACATAAAAGGAAGAAGAGGTTAAAAGAGCAAAATACAGCAAGAGAGAGGGATAGGCATAGAGGGTCTGGGACAAACAAGGTGAACACAGGCAATTACTGAAACAGACCACCCCTCATTCCTATCCATGATCACTGAGCCCAGCCAAAAAAAACTACCTAGGTTTTTGGTATTGCATTGACTAAGCATAATTTAATTCAACCTTTCTTCCTTTACCCCTTGAGAAGAAATGAATCTCGAGAAAAACAGGGAACAGAGTTACTCCAGATTCAGACAAAAATACACCCTTTTTCCACATGACAAAGCATCCCTCCATTGATTTATATAAGGCAGGATTTTCAGAAATAGTCAAATTACAAGTGCATTATTGTGTATAGTTATACCAAGAGAATCGTATTTCAAATGCTTTCACAGTACGCGTTTTATAGCTGTAAAGGATACAGTCTATCAGAAATCAATGGTCAAAGATCTATCTTGAAGACTTTTTGAAATTAAAATACACCTTAATAAAAATCAAAGGAGACAGTACTAAAATTACCAAGGCACAGGACAATGATATATAGCTAATACAACTTTTGGTAATTTAATTTAGTGGAACTGCTTTATCATTCTAACATACTATGAAGCTATGAACATACCTTGGTGAGAAGCTCTGCCTACATGCCATAACTGGCAGAAAAAGATGCCTCCCTTGGCATGAACAGCATCCACCACCTTCTTCCATGCATCAGTCTGCTCTTGATTGTATATCCCAGGGACATGAGGAAACCTTCAATAACAACATTCGCTACTTAATATGCATATTCTGAGTTATGACATGACAGTACAGAAGTGACATAAACTTGCAACAAGTTCATCAGTACCGGGTATCAGAAGACTGTCTACATAACTCCAAACATATAGAGCGTGACAATATATCATAGACAGTGAGGGATATCTTATTTTACTTTTCAGGAATGTGTCTAGGATATGTCTTAAGTTTGCAGCGGCGGACACTAACATTACTTGTGAACTCAGTGCATCTCTCCCAAATTTACTTACAATTTTGATCTTACTATCTAAGACTATAAGGCCATTCATCATAGCATCCTATGTAGCATGCTCCAACAACTCCTATTGAGACAGGGTTAAGAGGAGGAATCTAATTTGGCATTTTGTACTGCCCATCCAAAATATTGTGTGAAAGATAAACCCATGTCAAAAATACAAACAGCTTAATACTCTTTTGTGTTGGCCATAACCGCCACCCACTAATAAAAAAAATAAGAATATTCCAACCCCACTTGATGAAAACTTAACACTACCCTGCCAAATATCCAGTACCAAATCATCCTAAAAAGACAATTTTGTTCTGATGCTACTCCTGCCAGATTTAGCAGCAATAAAACTAGTCGAGCGCAGGAGCATCAAAGCATGTGCCAACAGATCGTGAAAGCGCGGAAAGGGGAGGAGGGCGAAGCGACGAGATTACCCCGGGCCAGCGGGCGAGACGACGGTGCCCTCGGAGATGAGCAGGCCACCCTGGGTGGTCCGCTGCGCGTAGTACTCCGCCAGCGCCGGGCCGGGCACCCCGCCGATCGCCCTGCACCGCGTCATCGGCGCCAGCACCACCCTGCCACCACGTCCACGCACACCACACCCCGTAAACGTAAGCAAAAGAAGACCTCGAAAATCCCGAGCGCAGCGAGACCAGACCACGGGGGCGGGGGGGCGGCGAGCGGCTCACCGGTGGTTGAGGCGGAAGCGGGGCATCTGGTACGGCGAGAAGAGCGGCGCCTGCTTCTGCCGCTGCTGATCCGGCGGCGGCCGATCCATCTCTCCCGCTGCTGGATCGCGAGGAGGAAGGGGAAAGCGTGGGGTGGTGGTTGTCACTGTGGAAGACGGGGAAAATGGCGAGTTGGGGAGAGGGCGGAGGAGGGGAACAGGTGCGCGAAATGGGAAAAAATAATTAGGCGAGGAAAGGGAATAGGGGGGAGGAAAGATGCGCGCAACTGCGGAGAGGTGGGAGGTGTGGGGCCCGCGCACGCACTAGGTTGGCACGGTCGTCTTCGCGCGAGGTTTGATTTCGGCATGTGGGACTCGTGCATTCGTGTGCTGGTGAGTCCGGCGGTGGACGGAGGCAGTCTCCAAGATGAGGATACCACACTAACCACGGTCGTGGGGACAAGCTTGTGCAGGAGGCGAGCGGGGGTTGAGCCTAGCTTGATTACTATAGTTATCATCATCAGCGCTCGGTGACCGTCGTCACATATTTATCACCGTACACCCATTATTATTGTCTCTTCACTGTCTGGCTAGATCTGACTTGGATTCAGTCACCACGTTTACATATCCATCACATCACCGTACGTCCGTTATCGTTGTCTCTCCACTGTTCGGCTATATTTGGCTTGGATTCGGTTGCTACGGGTTCTTTGTCACTAGATCTAATCGACTGCCACCGCCATCGGTTCCCCCCTTTGCTATACTTTTTCCTCTCAACCTCACCAACGGCCACCGCCTCCATCTCCACCTCTTCCTCGACCCCTACCCCCAATCGAATTCGCCATCCTCGCTATTCTTCGTGTGGCCGCCTTGGATGGATCCACCATCCTCGCCGCTACCCCTTTAGCCCCGGTAACACGGAACTCCTTGCCACCAAATCCAACCACCATTCTTACCGTTGCACTTGCAGACGGACAACAGCGAGCAGCGGGGCATTGAATGGTTCATATGTACCATAATCTCTCGCGCAACATATTAGGCTAGCTTGCAAACAGATAAAATATTTTTTAAAAAGATAATCGATGAAATCTTTACAATAAATGTTGTACACGTGGGTAGGCTTGCATGTGTGAATGCATCCTAGAGGTAACATTTACTCACTGCCAATAATGGACATGTTATCTATCCTCGCACCATCAACTCTCGTGTATATATTCCCCACTTCACATCACCAACCCTACACTCCATTGCCATTGTCGCCGCAACAGCGCCCATCTTTTCATCATGTATTCACCACCTCATTGACACTTGTCTCGCTCGTGATTCACCTTCCCCACATCATCTTCCTCCACGAGCCACTACTCTGCTTACAACGTCATCTCCTACCGCCACAACAAAGCAACAATTAGTCCAATCATCTAGTTAGGGAAGAGCAATTCTATCTCACCTTCTTCATCATCATCAAGCACTAGAGCCAATCGGAAAATGAATCTCAGAGTGCCCAAGAATATGGAGCCTCAGATATCCCCAAGGTAAGAAATTTTACCAACCACTCCTTATAAATAAGCCTTATTTGTGTATGGACTATTTGGGATTTGGGAGTGCCATTGGTTCATAGTGGCCACAAGAGGTCGTTACCGTATGTACGCCTAGTCACCACTAGTCTCCTTGACTCAAAGCTAGGTTCTTTTCAAAGGTTCCCCTAGTAAGTAAAACGAAATGATGGATCAGCACGTGAACGATTAAATACTCACTATGTTTCATATTATAAGTCGTCTTGTCTTTTTTTCTAGTTTTTTTAAATAAATAATTAAGTTTATAGAAAAATATAGTAATATTTTCAATACAAAACAAAAATATAATATATTAAATGATAGTTTTAATTATACTAATTTGGTGCCATATATGTTGCTATATTTATTTTATAAATTTGGTTAAATTTAAGAAAGTTTGACTAAAAATAGTCAAAATGACTTATAGTATAAAACAGACGGAGTATTAGCTTAAAAAACTTAAAAAAATGGATGAATATGATTTTTGAAGCAACTTTTATATTGATTTTTTTTTGAAAAAGTTGAGAGTGAAGGATGTCTGGTTTTTGTGGTTTATGGGGTAATTTGTACTATCGCTATAGTTTAGAGGTGTAATTCGGAGTTTTTCCTTTCTTTAATCTACTTTCCCAACTCCACCTACCTCGTTTTCCTCGTGTGGCTGCCGAAACTACTAAACAGTGTTTTCTTTAAAACGTGCGTGTGGAAAAGGATAGAGTAGAAGTTAGGAAAAGGTATAAGGCTGTGTTCTTTAATGGAAAAGGTCTAAATTACCCCATGCATACAGTTGCAGTACAAATTATCCCCTTAATCACGAAACCAGACATCTTTCACCCTCAATTTTTTATACTGGATGAATTACCCCCCTTGACTCGCTCTTGAGTGGTTTTAGTTCTACGTGATGCATAAAAACACTTTAAAAGCGAGAGGCCCTCATGCCATATACGTTTTTTTATTCTTTTTTAAAAGGTTTAAACCCATAAATCAAAATGGGCCTCACTGCTTTTTAATTTTTTTATGTTGACTGGACTGACACGTGTACACCACATAGGACCAAAACCTTACAGAGCGAGTCAGGGGATAATTCGTTCGATATGAAAAACTGGGGGGAAGGATGTCTGGTTTTGTGAATTAAGTGTAATTCTTATGGTTTATAGGGTAATTTGTATTTTCACTATAGTTTAGGCGTAGAATTCTTATGGTTTAGGCCCTCTTTGTTTAGACTTATAAGCCAACTTATAAGTCGAAAAGTCTAAGCCAAAACAAACAAATAGCTTTTTCATTTGGCTTTTTTTGAAGCCATAAGCCACTCTAACACTATTAAGCCAAAAGTTAGATTGGAGAAGCTTTTTTGGCTTATATGAGATAGATGTATGACTCCACCACTAAACTTAGGACATTAAATCCACTGGCTTATAAATCATATAAGCCAATAAGCTGATTTAAAAGTCTAAGCCAATAAGCCTAAGCCTAAACAAAGAGGGCCTTAATCTACTTTCCCAACTCTATCTTTCTCGTTTGTTTTTCCTTCCTTTCTTTAATCTACTTTCCCAACTCTATCTTTCTCGTTTGTTTTTCTCTGATGGCTTTTTAAGCTGTTAAATGTTGTTTTTCAAAAAATATCTATAAAAATATTGTTTTAAAAAAATCATATTAACTATTTTTAAGCACTCTACTTTTTACTCCTACCTAGTGTGTACGTGCTTCGTGATCCGTCGCCGTGTCGGATTATCACAGCGGCGGAAACCGCGTTTACCGAATCCGACTCTAACTTCACTTCCACTTGTCCGCGTCGATATACTTCGTCCAGGGCGCCACCTCCCGACACCGACTGCCTCGTCGCGGGCGAACCTACGCGCCGGCGCGACTCATCAGCCGCCGGCGGGTCGCGGGACAGCACAGCGATGGCCGTGGGCGTCCTCAACGCGCCGCTTCCGCCGCCGATCTGCCGGCCGGCGTCCTGCCACGCCGCTTCATCCCCTCCGTCGCTTCCGTCCGGTGCCACCGCCGCCACGTCGCCGCCGGCGCTCTCCATGGACGAGTTCAACGAGAAGTTCTTCGAAGAGTACGGCTGCGACCTCACCGAGCTGCTCTTCACCGAGGAGGAAGTCCGGGTTCTGATGCTCGAGTACGAAGCCGAGAAGGCGCACCTGCTCTCCCACGGCGAGGTGAAGGAGACGGCGCCCGCCGAGCAGGTGCCCGATGCACCGCGCCCCAGCAAAAAGGCGCGCGGCGAGAATGGCAAGGCGGCAGCGGCCGAGAATGTGGAGGTCCAGACGCCGCCGCCACCACTTGTCGCCGATGCACCGCGCCACAGCAAGAAGAGGAAGGCGCCACCGCCGCCGTCACCTCCCCGAGAAGAGGAGGCCGAGGACGCGGTGTTCCAGACGACGCCGCCGCCGTCGCACAAGAAGGTGGCGGAGCGCATCCTGAACCGGCGGTTCTTCCCGCCGGACCCGTCGCACGGGGGCACGATCCTGTGGTGCCTGTGCCGGGAGCTCCTCCCGCGTGGCGGCCCCCGCTGCGCGCTGCACCAGAAGGCGCCGTTCCGGTCGTGGATGTCGGAGCAGGGCTACGTCGAGGAAGCCGGCGGCGCGGGCGGCTGGGCTCTGGTGCCCAAGCTGTCCGCGGAATGCGGGCGCAGCCTGTTCCAGCGGTACGCGCGGTGGCGCCGCCGCGCGTGGATGCCGACCCGCTTCTTCCTGGAGACCACCCAGCCGCCGACCAGGACGTGATTGCGCTGCGGGAGGACGACAGCTTTGATGCTCGCAGGGCGCCGACATGGCCGACATTGGCACTGCTCCTCCGAGATCGATGCCAGGTTGCCTACAACCATGGGCTGTGTTAGTCTGAACTCTGAAGTGTGGAGATGGAAAGGAACATGCAAATATGCATTTATATATGCTCGAGAGACAAAATGAATTGTACTTGTGGTGACATTCCATTTTGCTTAGTATCACTAGTCACAAAATCAAAGCAAAATTTGATATGCTGAGAGATATATTTAGTCTGTAACATCACAATTTGATGATGTATACTCCTCTGGAAATTAATCATGTTTGGCATGAATTAGTCACTAGACTTGTAAAAATGTCACACATGGTTACTGAGAAATGTTACTGCATTAGATTCCTGCGTTGCTTTTTTTAGACCAAGTGATTAATTAGCTGCTGCTACGTGTAGTTCTCAACAAATACTATAGTTGATTTGCCATAAAGCAGGCAATGCAAAAGTAAAAGTGCAGTGATCGAAGGTCCTCTAAGTCTCTAACAGTCTAACTAGCAAGAGGCAACCTGATGATTGTTGAACATAATAGCACAGCAACTTACATAGGACAGCCATATCAAATGACGAAGAGGGTTTTGAAGCTTTATTGCTCCAGTGTTAGCCTGAACCTGTGCAATTGTGCAGGGCCACCTCGTGAACACGGGCGGCATAACACTACTGTTTCATCCCCTCGAAATTCTCTGTTCAACCGCGTTTCAGATATAGTTTAGCACAATGCTCAGTTTATATTAGGAGTGGTAACAGAGATGACAAGAACGGGTGATCTGTACGGTGAAGGTTGAAGAAAAAGATTGAGTTGTACGTGGCGTGCCACTAAGACGTTGTTGAATGTTGATTGGTGACAAACTTTGGTCATGACTGCAACTCCTGTAAGATAAAATAAAAGAGATATTATCCTTTTCTTTTGTTGTTTTTTTTTTACGGAGGGAGTATTATCTTGAGTTCACATGGCATGATGTATAGCATTTTATTTCTAGTTGTGACTTGAGTTCACATATGATCTTCTATTTCTAGTTGTGTAATATACGGCTTGGCTCATAACAACTACGACTTTGCGGAAATTCAGACAATTCTTCTGCAAACTATACACTGGCGGAACTGAGTATCTACCAGTGCAGTTTCGCCAGACCACTGCAGATTGTGATTTGGGAGAAAACAAAAGGAATTACATGCATTTTTCTGTTTAGGATCTCCGGCTTTTAACAATTCAAAACAACAACAAACACAATCCGACGCGGCGACGCCCATCTCGCCAAAATTAACTAACACAGATCACAAGGCCCATCGATGGACCAAAAATTCACACCGATCACTCACATTCTGAAGGAGTGAAGGAAGGAGATCTACTCAATGCCTTTAGGAAACTCACCGGGAAGAAGTTGGTGGCCGAGGGTCACCAAGTAGCGGAGGAATTGGTGCATTTAGTCGCCGCGCCCGAAGGAGATGGTTAGTACTCGAAGAATTGAACCGCCGGAGATGGCCATGGCCCTGGTCGCCTGCGGCCATGGTTGGGATGGCGCGTCAGATGCTGCATGCTCTGTGCAGCGAAGGATGTGGGTCGGGGGTGTTTCCTCTCGAGGAGGCGGGTACGGCCGCCGGCGGCCGGAGCCACGATTTGTTGAGGTTTTGGGGAGGTGGGAGAGGAGGATAGGCTCACCGTTCGATTAGGTATAAGCGGCTAAGATCACATCTGGCACGAACAGCGCGGTAGGTAAATTTCCTGATGCGCCCTTTATAATTGTCAACTCTTCAAAATATACTTGGCTGTGATTGGAACACCTCTCCATCGTATTCCGTACGCACATTTTTTAAACGGCTAAACGGTACGTTATTTTGCAAAAAAAATTTATACAAAAGTTGTTTAAAAAATCATATTGATCCATTTTTTTTAAAAAAAATTAGCTAATACTTTATTAATCATACACTGATGGACCGCTTCGTTTTTCGTGTTTACAGTGCATGTTGGGAACATGCTATTCTGAATACACCTTGGACCTCTACCGAACCTCTGTGCCTTTTGGGCAGGCGGTTCAGATTAATCATCAACAGTTCAGATCCGGGAGATATTTAACTATTTATCACTTTTAGATGTGACATTTAACGATTTAATTTTTAGTGCTGGTGTGGAGATATTTAACTATTTACCATTTTTAAATGTGGCTATTAACTATTTGATATTGGACTCATATGTCGTAGGTACATAAGCACACACGTGTTATGACAATATATTTTTTGTGTGTGTCATCCTTGGGTGGTAAATATAGGTCGTAAATAGTTAAACGCCTAATAAGTGGCAAAATAGATTGTTTTTCCATGGTTCTTTTTTAATGTAAGAACTTTACAGAAATTTCACATAATTTAATTAAATCCTGACAAAATCTCTATAAATTCTTCCATTTTGAAGAAGATTAAGAGAGGTGACATGACAGCGTCCGTTCGTTGGTCATTTAATTGTCTCACTAGCGCTGCCCCCTCATACTGTACTGACAAACTGATAATACTCCATTAGCATGCACGGTTCAGGTAGTACTCCTAGTTTATTACCACTGTCGTCGGTGACATTGGTTAGGTTATCAATTTGTCAATCATCACGGACAAATTAAATCCTCGTCGGAGGCCCGCGTTTGTTCGGATATCGCAGTCCGTAAAACCGTAAACATGACAAAAAGAACACATTATTGCTGCCATGTGATGTGCAGATGTGCTAAGCTTGTTATTGCAAAATCACGGCAGATATAGGCGTCGTTTGATTTTGCAGTGTTTGCGTTCTTAATTTAAGAACCTGCACATGGCATGCACCTACCATTTGGTCCTTTTTTAAATTTCAGTGTGTTTAATTTCACAGCCTCATAGGTAACGGCAAATAGATTGCAAAAGGTATCAAATTGCTACTACAGGAGTAGGATAACAGATTTGACTAGCTGATGCAAACTTACCCCAGAAAAGAATACTTCCTTTCGCTTATTTAATTTTAATCTGCACAGGTACTTACGGGTTACGGCTCCATGCAGATAACATGGGTAATAAAGTCTGTAAATTCTAACCCCTCTTGAATGTGTAAACGAAGAATAAAAATGCCTCATGAAAATCTCACTTACCATATTATGCGACTAGCTGTGTGATACCATCATCTCTCTTTTTTTTTTAATAAGAACGTACATATATAAAGCTAGTAGCGTCATTGAACGTTCGGTGAAGACACGTCGGTACGTCACATCATAAAGTGCCCTTAATTAATCAAATTAAATACAAACCGCAGATCATTACAAGTGAGATCGCACCGACGATTGAGGGAACCAGGGCAAGGTAATTTAAGTTATTCAATTCAATGAAATATCTTAAAAGACTAATGATACACTTAGTTTTATTGACTTTCTGGTAGCGGTGAAAATGGCTTGAAGTTTTCTAATGGTATCTGCTACATTGCAGTTTTGTATCGACTGCTTTATTTAGATTCTGAATTATTTGAAAATGGAATGGAAATGCTATTTTTTTAACTTCTTGGAAAATTCTGGATAAACACGATACAAAACAATATATCACAGACAACCCATTAAAAGACACCGTATATTTATGATAACCCATCAAAATAAAAAAAAACAGTATACACCACAACCCATCAAGGAAAAAAGTTGTAACCATAATATTTCCAGTTGATGCTAAAATATTATTACAAGGTATTTAAATTAGTTGCTTATTATTTTGAATTTTCACTAATAAATGCATATGACGTTAATTTATAATGTGAACATGACCTTGACTAATAATCTTGTGTACCTAGTGATAGGTTGATTTCGAGGTTTTATTCTAATAATTCTGTTTGCAATATTTCCTAATGTTTTAATAGTATCAATATCATTTTTGTTTCCAACTCTACCATTCCAGTTCATTTCTAAGAAAAAATGGTAACGTGATAGTTTGAGCATTTCTCCAACAATTTTCATCCTAGTAGTAGAAGGTGTAGTTTTTGCGGGATTAAGTCTTCCATCGTTTGGTTATTGACTTGTACTCGAGTTTTGAGACCTTATTCTAGGGTAATTTTTTAGTCGAAATATATTTTTCAGTCTTTAGTTTTACACATAAATAGCTGGGTGGCCCGCGCAATTGCGCGGCTAGCACCTAAACAAAATCATATATTTTTCAGTATGATTTTACTTAAATTTTATTAAATAGCTATCTCGTTGTTTTAAGACTTTGAAAGACCACATCTTATCATCCCCGTATTTCTAATTATATAGTTTTTAAAAGTCAAACCAGCTACTACCCCTTACTTCTGTCATATCCTTCTTTATTTGCTTGCTTGATCTATCACTATTTCTATTCATTCTCCTTTAAACCTTTAAAAATCAGATATTATAGTTTTTATAATTTCTAGAAGTCCCGTCAAACACTGTTATTATACTCCTCTATGGGCCGTCAACTGTCTTTTCTCTATATTGTTATTGGGACTTTAAAAATCAAACATAATTATCGTTCGGGTTCATTTTTTACTTTCTAAACTCCCACTAAACTGTCAGCGGCTTTGCCATTGTTTTCCTTTATGGCATACCCACTGCCTCCCTTCTTTATCGTCATTGAGATTTTAAAATTGAACATGATTATCACTGTGTTTTTTTACTTTTTAGAAGTTCCAAACCTTTAAAAATTGGACCTCGTAGTTTTTAGAGTTTATAGTCTTGTTGGTTTCATTTTTATAATTTTTAGAATTCCTGTTAAACGATGTCACTATACTCCTCTACGGCCCATCCGCCGCCTACTCTTTATTGTCATTGGGATTCTAAAAATCGAACATAACTATTGTTGGAATTCATTTTTTATTTTCTAGAAGTCCCGCCAAAACTGTCAGCGGCTTTGCCATTGTTTTCCTTTATGGCACGCCCGCTGCCTCTCTTCTTTATCGTCATTGAGATTTTAAAATCGAACATGACTATCATTGTGTTTTTTTTACTTTTTAGAAGTTCCAAACCTTTAAAAATTGGACCTCGTAGTTTTTAGAGTTTATAGTCTTGTTGGTTTCATTTTTTATAATTTTTAGAAGTCCCGTTAAACGATGTCACTATACTCCTCTACGGCCCATCTGCCGCCTACTTTTTATTGTCATTGGAATTCTAAAAATCGAACATAACTATCGTTGGAATTCATTTTTTATTTTCTAGAAGTCCCGCCAACCGTCGGCGGCTCTCCTATACATCCCGCCCGCTGCTTCTCCTTTTTATTATCATTGAGATTTTAAAAATCGAATATGATTAGCATTGGTTTTTTTTTTTTTACTTTCTAGAAGTCCCGGCAACCGCCTTGATCGATTGCTTCACGGGCTAGCTGTCGTCCTTCATTTCAATCATTATTAGGATTCTATTTGGTGTTTTATTAACAGTTTTTATATGTCGTATCAACCGCCACCACTCTACTTCTTTATAGGCATGTTACTTAATTAATCTCGCCATGTGTTTTCGATGGTATTTTCTTTCAATAGTTTTGATTTTTTATCACCAATTTTAGTTATTTATAAATGGTATTCCAAGTATTTTTCTTTTTCTAATTTTAGAATTTATTTTATTTTTCGTATTGTGTTCTTTTGATATTTTTATTTTTTATTTTCAATTTCAGTTGTTTCAAAATTGTATTTCTACTTTAACTCTCTTTTTAATTTGCCTAATTTCGGATTTTATTTTGTTTTTTCTTTTGAATTTTAATTAATCTACTATTAGGTTGTTATATGCACTATTATTTTCAACACTGCTTATATTTAATTTCGAATTTAAGTTAATTTTAAATTGTATTCCTTCTTGAACTCTTTTTTCCTTTTTTTTTTTCTAATTTTTGATTTTTTAGATTTTTCATTCCGAATTTTAATTAATCTTGTATTGGATTTTTATATGGACTCTTATTTCAATATTTCTTATTTTTAATTCCGAATTTCAGTTATTTTTAAATTGTATTCCTACTCGAACTCCTCGTTTTCCTTTTTCTAATTTCGAAATTTATTTTATTTTTATTCCGAACTTTAATTAATCATGTATTGGGTTCCTATATGGACTCCTCTTTCAATATTGCATATTTTTAATTCCGAATTTCAGCTATTTTTGAGTGTATTTCTATTTGGACTCTTCTTTTCTTTTTCTCCGATTAATGTGGGAATTTCTAGCCTCCACAGCGAACGTGATTATGTATTTTTGGCTTGCTAATTTTTGACTTGGTTATGTATTTATTGGCATGACAATACTGATACAATTCGGAAACGGCAGAGTTTGATCAGGATTGTTTTGTCTTTCAATGTTTCTAAAAGTGGTGTGAATACGCGTATTCCCAAAATATCGTCCATTTCCAATATGATTATGTTTTTCTTTTCTTTCTTTTTTTTTTTTGACCGATTGTACATTCCGTTTCCAGATTAGGTTTTCCTTTTTTTGTTTGTTTGTTTCTTTTTCTTTTGTTTTAGATAGATTGTCCGATTCCGTTTCCAGTAGTATGATTAGGTTTTCCTCTTTTTTTTTTACCGATTGTCCGATTCGAGTTTCTTAATTTGCTTTTTTTTCTCTTCAGTTTTTAACTAATCCTAATTTAGTTCTATTTTTCTTTTTTCTTATTTTTTGGATTAATTTGAGAATTTCTAGGACATGAGAGCGAACGTGAAGGCTCCTTTTTCTATTACTTTAAAGGTATAATAATAGATTATTGTTTTTTGCTTCCTTTATTTTTATTATCCTTGTCAGCTGTAGCCCATCGAATTTCAACGGTTTCACTTACCTGCATGTCCCACGTGATTGTTCTTTCTGTTCCTTTTTTTATGGGATTGTTCTTTCTGCTTGAGGAAATTGAAGGCTGCCTTCTAACTGAAAATAGTCGGCGGGGGTATTATTGGAAATACACTCATCCACGCCAACGGCAACGACGCCTCACACCGTCACACGGAACGGAAGCCGCACACACTCACTAGCGAGCACGAGAGAGAGAGAAAAAGGCTTTAAAGAAAGCGAGCTCGCAGCAGATCGACCGGGAGAGATCACAAGCTGAGAGCTCTGAGCTCACCTCACCCAAGCTCCAAATCGTTCCTCTCCTCTCGCCGACACGCACGCCCACCCAGCTTCATCGGATCCGGCACGCGGCGACAATGGCGGCGACGACGACGATCCCCGCGCGGCCGCTGCTGGCCGCCGTGCTGGCGGCGCTCCTCCTCTCCGCCGCCTCGGCCGCCGACAGCAAAAGTACCGTCTCTCTGACTCTCTCTCTCTAGAGTAATCTCTGTAAATTTACTGAATTCTGCTGCTCTTGTCGCTGCATTTCCGAGCGCTCTGCCCGCGCATGCTCCGATTCGGGAATGGGGCTTTGCCGTTTTAGCGCGCTGTGGCGGTTGGATCTGGGTCTGGGGCCTGCTGGTAGCTTAGCTTAAGCCCGAATTGGGATCTTGGGGGGAATTGGGGGTGAGGGTCAAGGGTGGACTCTGCGCCATTTGGGGCAATTGGCCAGTTGGGGTTATGGAGAAGTGGAGATCGCTGTGGAAGAAGCAGCATCCAGTGATGCGTGTCTCTGTTTGGCATGTAGGGAAAAGCTGCATAGTGTGCATAGTTGGTTGATCTCTTCATCGAGTGAGCAAATGGTCCACTAAACTGAAGTCTGCATTTGCAAACTGTTCATCAAGGTTTTGAGAGGAAGACGTTATGAGAGCAGTAGTTGAGGCAGTGTAAGTTGTAAGGCTCTTTTTTTTTTTTTTCTGAAATAAGTCGTAATGCTTGCTAAAAAAAGGGCTGGTTCTTTTTGTTTTTTTTTGGGGGGTGGGGGGGTGTCATGAGATGTCTTCGAGTAGTAGATCTTTTCTGGAAAAATGGATGCAAAGATCTTCTCAAAATTTTTTGACAGCATGATAGAATCTGATAACGTAAAGTGGTGCATGTGCCTTTCATCTATGCACCACAAAACATTTTAAATTGAAATAATGAAACATTAATCGATTGGTGTGGCAGCAAAAAACAAAATGGTTTTCACATTGTACCTTATATTTTATCATATGTTACTAGTTATGCTTAAAATTTTGATATGAATTAGCATACATCTTACTAATTACAGATGTTATTGCAAGTAACACCAGTTAATTGTAAAACACTATTACTCAATACACACACTGTTGCTAATAATGAATGCTGGTATTATAACATCTTTAATAAACAAAATTCCCAAAAGTAAGCACATTAAGTTTGATACTAGCATGCTCAACTTTCACATTGGTTGCTGCTTTCTCCATTGAAAAATGTCTGGACTACTGATCATTGCTGATGGAAATTTGCTGTACTTCCCTCCACATTTACTGTAGGCTTATTAATAAGAGTTTAAAATTTTAAGTTAGCATGCATTTGTTGGTTCCAGTGTTGTGATTTTTTGCTTGTAATCAAATGGCCACCCAATCACAGCCTAATGCATTTGTGTACCAATTCCACCTCTTAACTGATCTCCTTTCCAGATAACCCTGCCGACCAGCTCGTGGCATTGATCAACAGCAACCGCACTGCCAGCAAGGCATCTACTCTTGATGATAACCAAGGCCTAGGATGCATTGCTCTGCAGTACATTAAAGCATACGAGGGTCAGTGCAACCAAGTTGGTGAAAGCAAGAAGCCTCCGGAGACCAGCTTCGCTGAAACATTTGCCCCAAATTGTGGCGTCCAAGCTGCAACACTCACCAAGATCACCGGGAGGCTTCTGGCTTGCCAGTCTAACTATGCAACCCCAGACCAGGCGTTCAACTTCCTGGTTAATGATGCGAAGAGCATTCAGGTACTGCACAGCAAGAACCACACGGAGGTGGGAGCAGCTGTCAGTGGCACTTCTGGCGGCGGGCCGTACTTCTGGTGTGTCTTGTTCAGCAGCGGGAAGCCAACCACCAGCTTCAAGGTAGATGGTGGAGTGCCCAAGTCTGTCCGTCCAGGATGCTTCAGTGGCAACAACGACGATTGCATGGGTGCCAATGCTGCAGTTTCGATCGGTGCAGGTACATGGAGACTGGTGGCTGCACTACTTTTCTCCGCGGCTTGTGTTTTCGCTTTGTGAGTTTGAGTAGAAATGTGCTGTTGCACCATTCTTTTGCTCGTCTTGGACCTGGTTTGGAATTTTGCTTCTGAAAACCAGTAGAACACTCTTGTTGCTGCCGCACTGTTCTTTTCCTTTCTTAGCAGCTGAACTCTGTCAGGATTAAAGAGCATTGTTTTCTGCACTTATAGATGATGAATTACCTGTGCAGGCTGTTCATCTGTTGTATTTATAGTATTTATCTATTCAAATGTACTCTTTGGAAAATAATTGTGATTGTAAGATCCTTTTGATCACTCTTGTCTATTCCCATCGGATGCGCTTTCTGCAGCAAGTGCCCTGTTGTATCTTTTTTTTTTATAATGGAAATGAATTACATCTCCGGTTTCTATCATAAGACACACATTTATAAGTTTGTTAAAAAAAAGGTAAAGATAAAAATAAATCAAAATGAGAAATGGTGTGCCTGTTGTATCGGTACGGAACTTGCCATTGATTGAAAGAGAATTAACTGAGAATGTTATTCCGAATGAGATCCCTTGGACATTTCATAGGGAAAATATGGGAATGGTAAAGTAAACATTTGCTCCATGAATATTTTAAGCCTAATTGCTCCATAATTTGACAATGTGGTGCTATATTAAACATTTGCTAATGACAAAATAATTAGGCTTAATAAATTCGTCTCGTGGTTTACTGACGGATTTTGTAATTAGTTTTTTTAGTGCCCAAACACCCATGCGGCACCCTATATAATATCCGATGCGACAAGCCAAAACTTTACACCCCTGAATCTACCTGTTTAGTTCCCACGCAAAAACTTTTCATCCTGTCACATCGAATGTTTGGACATATACATGGAGTATTAGATATAGACAAAATAAAAAACAATTACACATATTGTGTGTAAATTGCGAGACGGATCTTTTAAGCCTAATTGCTTCATGATTTAACAATGTAGTGCTACAGTAAACATCTGCTAATGATGAATTAATCAGGCTTAATAATTCGTCTCGCAATTTACATGCGGAATCTGTAATTTATTTTATTATTAATATATGTTTAATACTTGAAATGTGTGTCCGTATATCCAATGTGACACGCATAAACTTTTCACCCTAGATCTAAACACAGCCTAAACACCCCCTGAATGCACAAATGCACGATGCACAACCCTCCCGGTCTCTCCCTGTCACAGCAAAAGCACTGTAGCAACAAGCCAACAAACGAAGCACGAACCCAGCCTAGGCACAACCATTCCGATCCCCGATAACGGACACGAACAAAGTCCCAGTTACTCTAGACCCACCCTATACACCGGAACCAAGACACCGCACGAATCTCAAAGCGAAACGACGGCGCGGGCGCACGGTGCACCGGGCTCACCCCACCTTGGGCCCGCCCCCACGTCCGCCGCCTCGGGCCTCGAACCCGCCTCAGCCCGCAGCCATCCACGACCCAAACCCAACCCACCACCATCGCCTGCCTCGCGCGCTCTCCCCCTCGGCCGCGCGGGAAAACCATAAAAAACTGCGCCGCCGCCCAAACCGCCTCCTCCTCCTTCCCCCGCAAGCCTCTCCCCCTTCCCCCCCCCCCTCTCTCCCGCCGCCCTCGCGCTCCTCCATCGCCGATGCCTCGCCTCCGCTCGGGCGCGGACACCGCGAGTGCATCCGCGGGGGTCACACTCCCACCGTCGCCGTTGCCGCCGCCGCCGACGGAGATGGCGGGCGGGTCGTCGGCGGGGACTCCGTGGCCGTCCCCGTCCACCGCCCTCACCCTCGGCCTCGGCCTCGGCCCCCCCGCCGCCGACGGATCCCTCAAGTCCCCCGGCCTGGCGCCGCCGCCTCGCCGCAGCCTGCGCCTCGCCTCCGGGGCGGCGGCATCCGGCGTCGCGAGCCCGACCACTACCCCGGCGTCGTCCGCTCCTGCTGCGGGGGCCGATGGCGCTTCCTCCGGCTCTGGTTCCGCGTCGTCCGGGAGGAGGAAGGGGAGGGCACAAGCGATTCCTGCCCCCGTTGCTTCTCCGACCAGCGCTGGTGAGTTTGGGGGCGGCGGCGGCGGCGGCGGCGAAGTTAGGGTTTGGGGCGGCGGTAATCGTAGTGGTGAAGCGGCGTTCATAAGCTTGCGATCGGGGTCTAGGGTTGCGAAACGGTCGATGGAGCTTGGTGTTCAAATGGGTGGGGAGATGGGTCTCGGATCGAATGGAGGTGGCGGGGCTGGAGGCCAGGTGCATGATGAAATGCCGCACCGGAATGTGGATAGTTCGGGGAAGCGTCGTAAGATAGGGATGGAGATCCCATACGTCTCTGATTCAGAGAGTGACAATGATGATGACTGCATACTTCCAGGGGAGGATGGCAGTAGGATGCCGGTACAGTTATGCGCTGCTTCTGATTTGATTGAACTGAATCTGTTCACCATGAGCATGGGCAGGACAGATGAAGGGAGAATGGGTGATTCTGTGAAGACAGGTAAAAAGAAAGCTAGTGGAGTTACTATTCGAGAAAATGACATCCCCATTGACGAGCATGTGCACGGACAGAGTTCGGCAATTGGTGAGAGTATTGAGCTATTAGCATCTCCTATGCGAAGTGCATTAGGCGAAAACCATGCAGGTATGTATTCCACAGAAGAGGAGAGAAGGCAGAAGGCTAGGTATGATGTTAAAGGCAAAGGGAAGCTGGATTTGGGGAACGATGATTCTGGTGCTGGTACCGGGATTGGTAAGTTTAGTCCCGATAGTAAAGGAAAGGCTAAGATGGTTGTGGAAGAGAGTTCATTGTCTGTTAGCTCAGGTGCGGATCAAATGGATTTGAACTCAGTGATTTCTGAAGAGGTGCAGAGTTTCCCAGCAGATCATTGGGAACCACGTCGGAGAGAAAGGGCAAGACAGAGAGCTATTGAAATGGCTCCTAGGTTTGCATTCTTCAAAGCAGATGAAGATGGACATAGTGATGATGGTGATGATGATGACAATGCAGAAGAGTTGGAACCGGTTCCTGATCCTCAGGACTGGCCAGGTCCATTTTCAACTGCAATGAGGATCATTACTGACAGAGAAGCTAAACTGAGAGCTCGGGAGTTGAATTCTTCCAACTTGAACAAGTCTGCTAATAAGGTCATTTCGTGGATACCTTCCAAAGATAGGAAATCTCCACTACGATCTGCTCCATCGCTTACTAGCTTGTGCTTGCAAACTCTTTCAAATAATGCTGAAGCTATCGAATCACTTGCTGGCATTCCAGATGAGCTAAAAAATAGACTCTTATCTAGTCTATGCCATTCTAGAAAGATGAATGTCCATCTTCTTGGTGAACTCATGTGTGATAATCCTGTGACAGTGCAACTCAGTGAGTGTTCATGGTTGAGTGAGGATGACTTTGAGACCATTTTTGGGAAATGCAGGACAGAAATCTTGCAGGTAATATTTTTTTACTCTTTATAGCTAAATGCCGTGCGCTGATATGAATTAAAAACGAATTACATGTTGTAATTTTTGTAAAAAAATTGTGAGCTATTTCATTGAACACACCCTTCATATTTTTGTTACAGGGAGCACATGACAATTTTACATTCTAATAGTAAAATTATCATTTATCCTACATATATATGTGAAAATTTTGTTACCATAGATTATTCCGTGATTAACTAGAATTTTAGAGGTTGAATAAGATATTAAAACATGTAGAAGCACCATTTCGTCCATGTGCCATGTCTCGATTTGTCGTTGAAAAACAAGTTGTTAAATTTGTCGGTTTTAGATTATGACCATAACAGTGTTTGGGTCTTAGGGTTGATCACTGATATTTTGTTAACTTTGCGGCCTTCTTATTTAAGTCACCTATTGAGGACTCATTTTCCCTCCCTTTTGCTCTTACTGAAGGTTTTGCAGCTTGACTTATCTGGGCGATGCATGCCTGACTACATGTTGCCTGCTACCTTAGCAAAGGTTCCTAACAGCATGCCATTATTGAAAAAAATATCTCTGAAGGGAAATTACCGTCTTTCTGATAGTGGGTTAGACACAATAATCTCTGCAGCCCCTTCTCTGAGTTCGCTAAATTTGTGCGAGTGTTCTCTTCTCACTTCAACTGGAATCGAGAATCTTGCTAACAAGTTGAGTTTAGTCCTTACGGAACTATATATTGATGACTGCTTAAACGTGGATGCCATGATGATTCTTCCTTCCTTACAAAAGATTAAGCATTTAGAGGTTCTATCAATGTCTGGTATACAATCTGTCTGCAATAAGTTTGTCAATGAGCTTATTCCTGTACACGGTTCAAATCTGAAGGAGTTGGCATTTGCTGGTTGCTTGTAAGTCTTCATGGCATTCTACTTAATTATGAGGAATATCTTCTTTATTGTATTATTACTTTATCAGCACTAGTTTTAGGTTACAACTTTCATCTCCCAAACTACACCATAAATCAGGTGCATACAAAACAAATTTTCCATATAAAGCATAAATCCAGAGCTGATTCTAATGTAACTAGAAGGTCTACAATAGAGAAACAACAGTAATAAGACAATTATTTACCTCAATATCAGTACATGACAGCTGTCCTATGTGTTAATACAACACCAATTTCCATCAGTAAAGGGGCTAGGGAAATGCTTATCCATCAATATAGGGCCAGCATTTTAAATGTGGATCTGTAACTTTTTATCTGATGAGAGTCCTGACCAAAATGAAACTGTAACATGATATTGCAGGCTGCCAATAGCTTTGGTACCTTCTTGAAAGCCTTTTGACATCAATCCCTTAAATATTTATTTGATAATTGTATTCACTGGGGCACTGGCCTTATTGTTGTTATTTAAGTGTCACATTTGAGAGCATATTGTTAATAAGTTATTTTCTATATACTATAGGCCCTGTTTGTCACAATCATCTGATACCATAAATGTTTATACTCATAATATGACATATTATGCAGGTATAGATACATGATTTAGGGTGTAATTCTGACTACCTACGTTTGTGTCATCTATATGTAGGCAACTGACATCATCTTCCATTAAGACTATTGCGGGGAACTGCTCACAATTATCTTCATTGGACCTTCGCAACCTGAATAGATTGCGGGATTCAGCAATGAGACATCTTCGCAATGGTTGCCGGCTTATAAAAAAAATAAAGCTCCAAAGGAATACATTCAGGTATTTCTCTTCTGATGCTGTTTGGAGTGTTTTTATTCTTTAGCAGGATAATTTTGTTAGTATGTACATCCATGACTTTATTTTTTTTTTTAGATAATGATTATTGAATGAGTTTTATCTTTTCGACTAGTGTTCTACTTATCATCTTTTCAATAAGAATTTATTTCTTGGTATAGGGTGTCTTTTCAGTTTCTCTATGTAAAAAAATGTTTTTAACCTTGTGAAAAGAAGCTGAATTTATCTCCCTTATTTTGCACACAATTACATATCCTGATTATACTGCTTGTGAAAGGAACCCACACTTTCCTTTGTTGGCTGGGACTGGGAGTCTAGCTGTCTAGGACAACCTGCTTGTTGGGTTGCTTCTGACCATACTCCCCAATTATGATGTTCATGTATCTGTTTGTTTTTACCTTGTAATTCCTTTTCTTTCTGTTACCAATTTTCAAATGAATTTCTCCTCTGTACTGTAAAGTCCTATAGCCTTATACGCTTTTCTGCCTGATTTTACTTACAGTTTGAGACAATTAATAACATAGTTGATGTGATGCGGATTACTTCATTCTTAATTATAATGCTGTCAAGATTCTATGTCCTACTGTAAACTCATTATTTATTGGAAATTCTGGTAGGATGTGATATTTGTAATCATGGTATTGGGGTCATTGTGTTTTGTTTGTTAGAATTGAGCTGCTACTTTTTTTTTCTTTTGTAGATTAAGGAAACATTGAAATTACTATCTTGTCACAAAAAGTTGTTTTGTACTTTTCAAAGTCAACAATAGATAACTTTGACGGTTTGACCACCTATTTCTTTTGCATAAACAAAAAAAGTTTTACAGGTATAATATTATGAAAACTTTTGTTAACACAAACTTAGCCACTTCATTTCCATATGCCCATAACCTGCATTGTAAACAATAATTATGGCAAAAGTTAACTTGTTGACTGCACAGATGCTAAAACAACATTCTTTTCTGATTGGAGGGAGTATAGAATACAAAGAGAAAATATAATACCCCACATGAGTCAGCTGGAACTCAGACTGGTTTCAGGCTCAAAGAATCTCCTTGGTTTTTAGACCAGCAGGAATGGATCCCTCCTTAGCAATCTATAGTTCTATACAAGAGATGGTCAAAATCATATGGTAATATCCACATGTTTTTACAATTCCATAGTATTTGCTGTGTCAGCCTAACATATCAACACTGATGGATATTTTGGACCCTTATTTCATTTTAGCGTGACTCTTCATTAATACTTGGTACTCTTTTGTATTGATGAAGATGACACACATGATTTTTGTGTAATGAGGTCGTGCAAAGTTGTTTCTGAGCTGTAATCATGTTGATTGTAATTGCAGTGATGAAGCTGTGTATCGGTTCTTGGAACAGTCTGGAGGATACCTAACTGAGTTATGCCTGAACAATGTTGAGAAGGTACTCTGCCCATTGTTCCATTTCTCTGCTTGGATGTGTGTGTGCCTGTCTCTGCGTTGTGTTGATTGGAATTAGGACATTGTATGGGTTCTTTTCATGCATTTCTTGGGATATGATGGTATACTTGAATTGACTCATTGAATTGCTGTACTGCAAAACTAATTGCCGAGTCACTGATGTTTAACTGCTGATGTATAATCATTTATTCCCTGGCTGTTAGCACATAATTGTTGACTTCTAATTTCTTATTTATTCATTTTAAATACTGTTGCGGCGTTGCCCTTGCCTCCATTTCCTATGCATTTGTTTGCTTCATGTAAACCTGTACCATTGGGTAGTTTTTCCTGCTTTCTTGGACTGTTGTATGATGCCTTATAAGTCTTGCACATATATATCTTATGCTTATAATAATATCTACTGCTTTAACTTTAGGCTGGAAATCTTACTGCTTATGCAATTGCTCGCAACTGTTCAACGCACTTGGAGGTTCTGGATCTTTCCTTTTGCCGTGAACTGACCAATGAAGCGTTGGGGCTGATTGTCGACAGCTGCTCATCATTGAGAATTCTCAAGCTATTTGGGTGTACCCAGGTATGATAACTTATTCACATATTAAGTACTAGGGCGTTAGTATATTCTTGAAACAAAATGTCAGGCGCTCTGCCTATTCAATGAAGTAGAGAGCAGAAAAACAGTAGTTTTTTTAGAAGAAAAAGAGCAAGCAGAAACTACTGCTGTACTTGTACTAGTACCACACGCTATAGTGGCTGCTCATTGAGCCCATCTAGTGGATAGCCAAATACGCTACCTCTCTTAGATTCAAACCTTGCTGGATGAAATAACCTACTTGGGGTCCACTTTTGTGGTTCGTTTGGAGAAGTCCTATTGCACTCCTTTGCGTCATAATGTTTTTCTGCTATCCTTTAGTCTTGTGCATACCTACCAGGATTTTTCTTTCCTGGGCCACTACTAGGATGTTAGTATAAAGGCTCAGTTTTTTTTTTGGTTCATGTTCTATGCTCGATCTTCTACTGCCAGCAGTTATGCAGAAAGAAACAAACCTCACTTAGGAGCTCGTATGGTTCATAGTTGACTAGGTAGTGTCATGAGCCATCAATTTCACATTTATTTTTATCTAACTTGATCTGTTCATGTTGCTTTCCAGATCACAGATGTTTTCCTGAAAGGCCACTCAAATTCGCTGGTTACAATTGTTGGGATAGAAGGGAATATACTGAAGCAAACGGGGAGTCTTTAGTTCCCATGATAACCTACATTAAACTAGCCATTCAGCTTAGTCATGATGTCGAAGCCCCTGAAGGTGGCTGTAGCTTCTGGCAGGGAATATTTTTGCAAGCCTACCCTGCTCTCTGCTGATATCAATTAGATGATCCTATAGAGGATTAGCATTCGAGTGTTTAACATTCGTTCATGTTATGAAAAATCCAACGTTACATTACCAAAGTACCAAACTATTGAAAGAAAGTGAACTGTATCATTTTGGTCACATTACTTTTCAAATTCTACATGCTCTTGCAAGAGGTTGATGACCGATCAGCCCGTTAGCAAAACGAATCACCGAGTGTCAGGTGCAGCATGAAGCCGTTTTCTGGAGATGTTTTGCGTGGTAGAGGCCAGTATTCTGTTCCTGTAACGCATCGTAATTCGCGGATGCACCTGAGTAAAAGCTGTTGCCTTGTGTGCTACTGTTTCCACAAGCCTACCAACTCTTTGCCTGTTGCTTTTTATTATAAAGCGGCTTTTCTCCGTTGCTCTGCAACGTAAGCCAAAAAATGGAGCTCTTACGTTTTGAGCCAGCGCTTAATATTGTCCTCACATGCAGCACACACGTTTGGCACGATGTTATTCTCCTCTCCCCAACTTTTGACCATCGTCCTGTTTTCCTTCATTCTCCCTAGACGGAAAAATGTTCTCTAAGCAACAAATTCCAATGTCGCAGATAGTACGATGTTGTGATGGTATGAAAAAAACACGACCATTTTGTTGGCATTCCTCCGCTACGCCGTGCGCCATCATCGACAGTGCACTGCACACGCCGTGACGTGTGGGCGCTTCTGCACCCGCAGCGAGCCTTGCTCGCCATCCGTGCGATGCGCGCGTGAGCCCAACGTTCAAGGATACATTGGCTGGGGTGAGAGTTGGCTCGCGACAAACCGTGACTAGCTTTCTATCTCTGGCTGGCTACCTCACTTCTGCTTTTGTCCATTTGCACTTAGCTGCAGCGTGCAATGCGAGAGGCGTAGTACGTCGTCGGTTTCCTCTGCATGGTCGCACGCACCGGATGGATGCTCGATCGAAGTGGAGACCACTTCTTTTTTTGATATTTTTCAGATGCTATATGTTCTTATCCTCCCTGCTGTTGCAATTAGGGACGTCAGTTTCTTTGGAGTTTGGCGACTTGGAGGTTCATGTGGGTGCAAAGGTAGAGGGAGGTGAAAAATTTGAAGCGAAATAAGCCAAATCTATTTTTTTCAACCTTTTGTTTTTTTTTTTTTGGTATGGCTGGTAGGTGTGCAGTGCCATGAGAGATATGGATGGAGATATTTGGATATGGAACTGTAAAACTTGAAAATGACTAAACTATTTTTTTACTCGTGTTCAGCAAAACTTGGGAAGGACTGAACTACTAGTGGTGCATTTCCTATCCTCTTGTAGAGGAAATTTTAATTTTATTAGTATTAACACGAAAATCAAGTAACTGTTCCTGAGGGAGGCATGCACAATGTGACTAATGGAATTAGTGTGTCCTAATTTTACACTGTTAATCCCAATATTTGTGTTCATAAAGTTGGCTTTGTGGCTCCACATATTAGAGTGCACCATATTGCGTGGACACGAATAAGTAATTTGCAGCCCTTAAATTTACTTGGATAACATCAAATTTGACTAGTAATAAACATGCACGGAGGATGACGGTATTAATAATTGAAGTGTCCGTGTTATTGTAACTGTCGCATGATGACCGTTAGATGGAAGTAATGCCAATATAGCCGTTCTTTGTCGGCTTCCGACAAACATTCTATTACCAATATCACTTGAATATTTCTTCATTGTCTATATTATCCATGTACTATGATGGAGTTAACGACCATATATATGTACGATAGGAGGTTAAAAATACAATCATATATAACAAAGGAACTCAAAAACACAAATATTACATTTCCACACACAAACCATAATTTTATATGTCTAACAAAATAACAAATATGTTTTTTTTAAAAAAATAGGAATCCTAGCATATCCTTCCATATATATCTGCTACCTACTTCCACACCCCTATCCATTAACGAGAACTCTTCTATACATACATGACAACGAAGTACTCCACCCTGTTGCTATTACCCCGGGGCATGACGACCATCGATGGATCGACGATATAACCCACGTCTCCACCGACGCCGAGCCGATCCGATCAACTGAAGAAGGCGTCGACATACCACATCACTTCATCGATGACTGGGCTTGCGAGACGACATCATCAGGATGAGAGACGCTCACTACTGGAGAATCAATCTTTTGCTGGGTCAGCTTAAAACCACAATACTTCCGGTTTGTATTGAAACTGGGATTAAAAATCATCTTTTATCTTGGTTGAAAAAGCCCACCGCACTTTTACGATCTTTAGTCGCGGTTGGTGTTATCAACCGGGACTAAAGATGATTTTTAGTCCCGTATAAATCGTCCCGCCCCTACCAACCGGAATTAAATTTCAACGCGAGTATATAATCCCTAGCCCTTATCCTTTCTTCCTCGCGCGCAAACAATTTCTCCTACCTTTCCTTCTTTCTCTCCCCTCTCTCTTTCCTCCTTATCCTTTTCTCTCTTATCTTGAGCGAGCGGCGCGCATGCATTTGCCGAGAGGAGCGGCAGCGGTGGCCTGCGCGGGAGCGAGCGGCGGTGGCCCCACGCGGCGGTGGCCTACGCGCAGGAGCAGGCGGTGGCCCCGCGCGACGACGGCGCGGCGGTGGAGGCGGCGGGCGCTGGGAGGAGGCGGCGCGGATGGGAGGCGGCCGGCGGCGGCGGGCAATCTGGAGGCGACGACTTTGTGATGATTCTGAGATGATATTGGGGATAATTTTGTGATGTAAATTTGTGGGTGATTTTTAGATGTTTTTTTTGAATTTGTGGATGATTTTTAAATGCTTCTATGAAGTTGCAAATGAATCTGTGACGTCAATTTGTCAAGGATTTTGTTTGTGTGGATGATTTCGTTGTTGAGTTCGGTGCGAAATCAATATGAAAGTAGCAAAAAACAATAAAAGAAAAAAAGAAAGAGAAAGAGAAAACTTCACATGGCGCTTTTATTTTTACTCCCGGTTGGTGACTCTAATCGGGACTAAAGATGACGATCTTTAGTCCCGGATTCTTCCTTCCCGTTTGCAACCGGGACTAAAAAGGGTTGCGAACCGGGAGAGATGTGGGGTTCTCTATTACATCCATGAATATATATATGGGCTGCACATGTGGGGTTCTCTATCACATCATGAATATATATATGGGCTGCACACATATACAAACATGCATGGAGCAGTCCAAGTCAGTCAAATAATATGAACAAAAAGCAACCACTTCTCTTCGCACAAAGAGAGTTCAAACGTCTCCATGGAAGAGATAGAGATCAGAGAAAATATATGGATGCCTATTTTATTATCAATGTATTGTACAATGAGTGCGTGGTAACATTTTGTTTAGAGGAGTGTAGTATACATGATTGTGTATTATCATTATACAGAGTTTTAAATCATACTGTTAGGGAAACTATATGACTTTCTATCAGATAACTAATTAAGTTTTACTCTGGCTTATTTTTGATTTATTTCTTTTGATATCACAAGATGCCAACCCAACCAGGACACTGCAGCACATTACTAGCCACTTACAGGTGCCAACTCTATTCCATAGTCGTTTGACTGCTAGCTTTGTTGTTTTTATGGTGGGGAGTCCTTTTTCTCTAGAGGTATTTTACCATCCTTGAGGTGGGGAGCCTCCCCGCCCCCTTATCATTAAAAATAATTAAATTAAAAACATCAATTTTATTTTGTAGTTACTGTTAATATTTTGATGTTTCCTCTTTATTTTTGTTTTCTTGCATACATACCGGAGAGTACATTGCTAGCAATCTTGGATGCTTATCTGTTCCTCCGATGCAATGCTATCTTTAGGCTATAGCATGCAGTGCTACATCTATCTTCGATTGGATTCGACTTTAGCCAGCCTGTATATACTCCTTTAGGCTGGTGCTACATACCGAAATGCATATACTCCCTTCATTTTGAATAGTTGTGACTTGTGAGTGTTAGTGATATTTTAATTTTGATCATAAATCACTTTTAAAGTATAATATTTTGATGAGTAAAATTTACATGTGACATAAATAATTTGATTACATGGTATAATCTTTTTTTTTTGAGAAATTACATGGTATAATCTTAACTAGTTTTAAATCTAGTATAAAAAAACTAGTTGTAAATCTGTCGTTAGAATAGTACTCCATCCGTTTCACAATGTAAGTCATTCTAGCATTTCCCACATTCATATTTATGTTAATGAATCTAGATAGATATAATGTAAGTCATTCTAGCATTTCCCACATTCATATTTATGTTAATGAATCTAGATAGATATATCTAGATTCATTAACATAAATATGAATGTGGGAAATGCTAGAATGACTTACATTGTGAAACGGAGGAAGTAGTCAATTAAGTTTGGATGTGATCGAATAATGTCTAGTGACAATTATTTTATACTAATGTAGTGACTATAAGTTATATTTTGGACTGGGAATGAATTATTGCCAAAAATTTATGCTATTGCTCCATGAATCATGATAATTAATTATGCCCTCTCATAGCAATAGCATAACTAATGTCTTAGACACATTTTATGGTCTTACACACGTTGAACATTTTTACCGTAAAATTTGATATCTCACTAGAGAATACCAAAAAAATCATTCTTTCAATACTACATATGTATCAAAATATAACAACTTTTAACAATGAAATTGAAAAGTACTTGTACCTCAAGCTTATAGACAAATGATATATTTTTAGATGGAGGTAGTATGCATTTTTACTTGCATAATCATCTTAATTATTAGATTCGTGCATACATATACTTATCTACCATAACATGCCTAATTTTTTTTGCTGCTGATGACGTAGGAATTCCGCGCGAAGCACAAGAAGGACATGGCCGACGAGCACCCTATCATCTCGTCAGACTCCATGTTCCTCAAAGCCATCCTTCCGACGCTCAATGTCTCACCGTGCAACCCCCTAACCATCACCGGCGGCGCTGGTTCAAGCACTGTCGCCGCGGCGGCCTTCGCTGGCGGAAGCTCTTCACCTACACCACTTCAAGTTCTGGTTTTCCAGCAGCAATCCACTGGCAACGGCAACATGGTAATTAGCTTCAACAGCAATGCTTTGCCTGTGGCCATGTAGGCGCCAGCCGATAATTCTATGATATCCTTCAACAACATCACTGTTGCACCGGTGGCCAATGCGGTGATCTCCTTCAACAACTTTGCTCGGTCGACAGCCGGGCAAGCGTCGGCGACGATGGGACATCATTTGTCAGGTGGTGTCCAGCAGCTGGATGCTCCCCAGCAGAAGGGGCCTTCTCCTACCAAGGCCCTTTGCCACCTTCCATGCGCAACCACATCAACCTGCTTCCAACGGCCTTGCCACTGCAGATTGGGATAGCCATGGACAAAGGCAAGGCTCCTTTGATCGAGCTTCCATACGGTATACCCATGGATGACTTCCTCGTCGGACAAACTGCATATGGCAGTGCCGGACCATCCATCGAAGCCCCTCACGCCACCGCCGCTGCGTACCCCTACACAGATGCACTGAACAATAACGTTGCAGCTGGCTCTCTCATGGCGTCACCAATGGAGCCAACGTTCAGCATCACCGAGCCAACTGTGTTGACCCAGGGTGAGGGATCAGAGATGAATGCGGTAGCAACAACACGTAACAACGCCGCACCATTAATGGTACCTGATCAAGTTACTGCTAATGCTACAATGGATGCTGAAGAAGACATCATGTTTTCTCTAGAGTCTCTCCTTGGGCTGGACTACGACATGTTGCCTATGGAAGACACCAGCGCCGCCGAAGCCGCTGCCGCTGATGATTCAGCTGGCATGGACATTGGCTGGGACCTCGACCTGCATGATATCTTGGTGGAGAATGCCAATGACTTCGTGTTCCTGGACAGCATTGCCGGGAGCGAGTAGTCGGTAGTCATTTCATAGCAAATAAATTAGCTCTAGTTAAGTTAGAGATTAGAGAGAGGGGATGTGAACTCTCTATGATAAAACAACTTTAGTCTTGTTGCAAGTACTCTGAACATCGATGATTTTTCCTCCAACTGAGCAATCACTAATTTTGTGTTATGGTCACACATATATTGATGGAGGTAAAAAATACTACAATTGTTTCAGCAGACACAAATGATCTTTTTATATTAAATGTGTCCTTCACATATCCTACCCTCCCCCACACAACACACACAACCCTAATACAGGGAAACAACTAAATGTGTTCCTCACGTATCCTACCATCCCCACACAACAGACACAACCCCAATACAAGGAAACAACTATGAATGACTATGAGCTTAGTCCTAGTACTGCTTACTATAGCTACTATTACATATACGTGATTATGAACTCCTACACAAAATATGTTAATTACTATCACAATATTTTTCATAATCAATACTAATTTAAAGCAAAATATACTAACTATTTATCCCTAACTAGCACTAATCTTGAAATGATAATCACTATCTAACATAAATATGGTAATTATCACTATTTGATTACCACGATCAATGTAAGCGAAGGTGGGTGAGCTTGTTCGAACAAAATCCAACAGCTATCTTGGCAAGGGGATCCCTTCCCATTCTCATCCACTTTTCTTTACACACCACTGACATTTGAACTCTCATTCTCTCTTTCTATCCTCTGTTTTTGAGCAAAGGCTCCATTTCTCTAAAGGGAAGATGACCTTGCCAAGATAGCTGTTGGATTTTGTTTCAACAGAGCTCATCCGATCAATTTTGTTGGAACCACCTATCCAATATTTCTTGAGAAAATTCCTAGGGTAGCTGCATGTCCCTATCCATCTCTTGCCCATGAATCAAACATTGAAAATCCTAATGGCAGGCGACGGATCCACTCGTCCCGATACAGAATTGATGAAGGGGTTTTCAAATTTGAGCAGGAAGTGACATTGGTAATTTCAGGCTAAAATATACAACGAAGGACATGCGTCCCCTCTCCCACCGTAGATTTGACCCTCAAATGTGTGGCAGTGCATAACATTAGTTTTCTCTCCAAATAATAAAAAAAAATTGTTACTAACATCACTCATTGCAGTAGTAACCGTCACCCTGGCTTGCCGGTATTCAAATAGAGCGCTTACTCCCCTTAATTCTAATCACTTCATGTCAGTGAAAAATTGAGCTGTAAGCGGTGTGTGTCGTGCACATATGTGTGGCAATGGAGGATGAGACAATCTTCTCCTTCTTCCCTGATGGCCTCTGTTTCATGATTCTAGATGACGACATGAAGGTCATCAAAACCGCAACATCGGCAACGTTGTTCGAACTCCACTATCCATGTAGATTTTGGACGATTTTTGGTGTCCTGCGTGCAATATACATCAGTAGATTGTGTGTACAACACGCAGATATGTGGACGGGTATGGGTCCTTGATGAAATATTTTTGTTTGTGTAATCTTTCAGTTTTTGTGGGATTTCTTGTGAATGAAAGTTTTATTGTTTGTATATAGGTGTTTTTTTTGTAGGATTTGTTTGGAATAAGGAACTTTTGTGGTTCTTTCAACTTCTTTGATACCATCTTGTTTCTAAATGTTTTGGTCGCTTGATTTGAGATGCAAAATGTGTGTAGTACATTTTCTGATTTTCAGCAAGGTGTTTTGCTCTACTTTTGTATGTGGGTCGGCTATAGTCTACGGGTAAAGGGGCAGTCAGTGACTCATTGCATGTTATAAAAACTTTCTTTTTTAATGAAACTGAAGATAATGTGTCCCTTGCATATCATCTACTCAACCCCCTCCCCCTACGAACACACAATGCGATGTTTTTCAGCAGAATCAAATGGTTCAAAAAGAACCAAACCGTGAGTTTTCAACATAGTGGAGTGGATTGGTTGCATTTGTTTCAAAAAATCCCTCTATGACTCACGTGGTGAACATCTGTGCATTAAATGTCAATATTGGTTTATGTGGGTGTGATATTTTTTATCGGAACAAAATATTTTAAGAAGCACAAAAACATGTGTTTTGGAAAAGTTTCTCCATGACTCGCGTGGCTAACATTTGTGCATTGGATGCCGATATTAGCCCATGTGGGTACGATTTTTTTCATTGGAACAAAATATTTCAAATAGCACCAAAACATGAATTTTGAATATATTGGAGTGGATTGGGTTCGTTCGTTTGAAAAATCTTTCCATGACTTGCGTGGAGCAAAGTTCGGAAATTAATGCTCGGGCTTAGATTGATGTGATATTTTTCACCGAAATGAAATATTTCAGAAAACAATGTAATAGATTCTTATCGGTCTGCTCTTCTTGTTTCATGTAAATGCTATTGTACTTTAACTATATCTGTAGCGATGGACCCGTTATGATCGTGTCTCACCAAGATCGTTATATATATTTCTTATTTTCCTGATATTGGAGAATAACCCCATACTTAGGGTGTTGTATAAACTAATGTATAAAAGGACTAAAATACCCCCAAGATAATGTTGTACATATATAGCAAATCAAGAGAAAGATGTGATTTCCGTTTACATATGAATACAATGAGCCCTCCTAGGACAAGAGGGGAGGGTCTCCCCATTCCATCCACCTCTCTGAGCCTTCACCCTCTTCCTCTCATCTCCTCATAGGACCAAGCTTGGGCTCCCTCCTATTGGAGGGATGCCCTTGCCATGCATGTTGGATTTTGTTCCAACACCTGATTAATATGAGAATTTCTAGAGTCCATAGCAACATTTTATTATTTTAAAATTTAATGATTTTTCAGTTTATCATTTGGGGATTTATTTTATATTTATTCGGATTGTAATTAATCTTATGTTGGGTTCTATGATAAAATTGCATTTAAATATTTTTTATTTTTAATTAATTTTCTATGCATGCATGTCGCCGTTAAGGACATCACCCCCGATCTAGTGATCTTCCACCCCCGTGCGTGCTTTGAGTCATAGCTCGGTCTGCCGCTCGATCCTATTGCGGAGCTCGATCTGGCACCATCGAAGTTTGATTTGCTGCCGTCGGCACCCCTTCCTTGCCACTGGAGCTCCATGGTCCGTCCTCGCCACTACAGCTCTCCTGTCATTGTCAAGCTCAGTCTACGCTGTCGGAGCTCAATCTACCATCAGTCGGGAGGGGATGGGAGGGTGCATAAGGAGGAGGTGGCACCGGCGAAGATGGGAGGGGGAAGAGGACCAAAAGCAGTTGAATGCGCGATGGGGGAGAGAGAGAATAGGACGAGGGGGTTCCGTCGATAAGCAAGGGTACTCTATATGTAATTTTTTTATCTTGGTAAAGAGTCTAAATATAAAAGTTGAGTTGATTTGTTAATATACAATATGAAAATGACTAACGTACAAGGAATCGAGGTATGAGACGAAATAGAGGCACAAGTTCCGCTCCGCCGTTCGCCATCGTTGATGGTCGGGTTAATTTCTGTCGGGCTCGGCACACCGTACGTGACGCGCGGTCGCGCGCGCGCTTCACCCGCACCTGCGGGGGCGCCCGGCGCAACGCTCGAGGAGGATACACGGTTGGATGATGACTTGGTGAGTTGGCATGCGACAGTAACCGTGACGCTAGCTATCTCTTTCTACCTGATCACTTCTTGTCCATTTGCACTTAGGTGCAGCGTGCAACGTTGGTTTCCTCTGCATAGTAGCACGCACGATCGACGTGGGGAGTGGGGACTACTTTTTATTATTTTTTAAGTTGCTTTTGTTCTTTCCTCCCTATTGCTGCAATGGACGTCAGTTTCGAATGGGTGCAAAGTTTTTAAAATATACTGGCGTATATTTGAAGTATTAAATGTAGACTAATAACGAAACAAATTATAGATTATGTCTGTAAACTGCGAGACGAATTTATTAAGTCTAATTAATCTATCATTAGCAAATATTTACTGTAGCATCATATTATCAAATCATAGTGTAACTAGACTCGAAAGATTCGTCTCGCAATTTACATGCAAACCGTGCAATTGATTTTTTTCCATATTTAATGCACCACACATGTGTCCAAACATTTGATATGATGTTTTTGGCTAAAATTTTTTAGAATCTAAACAAGGCCTAAGGCAAAAAATATTTTTCCGGGAACCATCGTTATAGTAGCTGGTAGTTGCCTACACGAAAGAGGGGTGGAGATATTTTGATATATATATGGACCTGCATGCAAAACATAGAAATGATTAAGCTACTCTTGTTCAACAAGACTTAGGAATGATTAATAAACCACTATTGTTTTTTATTTAGTACTCCCTCCACACTGATAAAAAATGACGTTTAGGATAACATTTAGCATACCAAGGGGTGATTAATTAAGAGGTATTTTTTCATGTCTGTCCCTATTAAATACAGTTGTGCATAGCATTCCATTTGAGAAGCAAACTTAACTCAAGCGGCTAGTGCGGTGAGGCTGGAGTCCTTGGGATGATTTTGCATGGGAAACGAGGCGAGCAGGCGTGCCGCGGATTAATTGTGGAAGCTTGGCTATTGAATAGACAAGAGCAATCCCGTCCACAAGGCCTAGCTACGGTCAGAACGTCGTTTAAATCGCAAATGAGGTTAGGGGCTAGAACGACGTTTTTTTCTATACGGAGAGAGTACGTGCTGTATTTCCTATCATCGTTTTAGATGATATTTTTAAAGTTTTATATTAGTATGAAAGTTAAGTAAATGTTGTTGAGTATGCATATGTGGCTAATGGAGCTAGCGTGCCATAATTTTGTACGGTTCATCTCAATATTTGTGTTCATAAAGATGGCTTCATGTATAATACTAATTCTAGGAATAAGCACACACTCGAGAGTAATTTGTGTGGACATGAATAAGTAATTTGCGGGCCCATACAAATTTACTTTAGATGACAAGATAAATTAATGGTAGTAATAATTGATATCAGGCTGACGTTGTAGAAATGACCGCAACGAAGAAAAAGGGAGATGGTATGGTTGATGACATAAAATTTTAGTAATAGAAAATAAATGGAGTATGATGACAATAGTGATAGAAACGCCTGTAGCGATAGTAACGGTCAAAAGGATGACGATAGGATGACGATTGGATATGAGTGCTGATTGGCCGATCTTTGTCAGCGAGGAATATTCTGGTACCGACATCCTTTCAAGATTCTTTTCCAATGTGTATTATCTATATGTCATGATAGAGTTAACGACCATATATATGGCGGCGGGAAGGTTAAAAGTACCATTATTACTTTAAGAGAGCTGAAAAACACATATATTCCCACGAAACAAACTATAATTTCCATATTCTAACACAAGGAAAGGAAATATTTTTTAATTAATTGGAAGCCGAGAGTCTATCCTCTCATATCTGCTAGTACCAATTTTCACACCCCTATCCATTAACACACTTCAATACATGACTACAGTAAGCTTTCTCCGGTGCACTGCAAACGTAAGCGAGAAATGGAGCTTTTACGCCTGACCCAGCTCTTAGCCTCTTAATTATTGTCCTCACATGGACACGTTTGGCAGATGATGTTCCCATCTCCCCAAATTTTCACCAGGCCTGTTTTCCTCCGTTCTCCTAGACCGATGATTAATGTCCTAAGCAAAATTCCAATTTGGCAGATATACGATGTTGTGATGCAAGATAGTATTAAAAAGCACGACCATTTTGTTGGCGTTCCTCCGCTACGCCGTGCGTGCGCCATCGTCGATGGCCCGACGAATGCACGCCGTGATGTGTGGGCGCGGCACCCACGCAGCCGGTACTCGCTCGCCTTGCGCGCGCGCGGCCGCCCAAAGTTCGAGGCCTTCGAGGATATACACTGGCAGGTGCGTTGGCGCTCGACAGTGTGACTATAGCTTTCTATCTCTGCCTGGCGACCTCATTTCTCCTTTGTCCATTTGCACTTAGCTGCAGCGTGCGATGCGAGAAGAGGCGTACGTCGGTTTCCTCTACATGGTCTCAGGCACCGGATGGATGATCGACATGGGGGCCACTTTCTTTCTTTTTTTTAAAAAAAAATATTTTTCAGATGCTATGTTCTTATCCTTCATGTTGTTGTATTTGGGATGTTAGCAGTTTCATTGGACACTGGCGACATGGACTAGGTGGGTGAAAAATTTGAAGCGAAACAAGCGTTAAACTATTTCTATAGTTAGTAGGTGTGCAACGAGAGAGGGATGGAGATATTTCGATATGGAAATGCAAAACTTGGGAAAGGACTAAACTACTTTTGCGCTCTTGTTGAACAAAGGACTAAACAAATCTTGTTTTCCATTGCAAGTGTATCTCCTATCTTCTTTTAGAGGAAATTTTAATTATTTTAATATTAACACGAAAATCAAGTAGGTGTTCTTGAGTGAGCGTGCACAATGTAATTAACGGAATTAGTACTACTACCGAATTGATTTTTCTGAATGAGATCCCTTTAGGTTGCAGGCAGACCATAACTACTACCACATGCAAAAGCCACTTCCCCAAATCGGTTCAAGGGCTGCATGCAAAAATATATTCACTCTGCTACTTCTCCCCTCTTCTCCCACTTCCTCTTGATCCAGGCCGGCCACCTGCTCGGGCTGGCGGCGATGACGGCGGGCTCGGGCAACGACAGGAGTGGTAGTGCCAGCGTCGACGCGGGCTGCGATGAGCTCGGGTACGGCCACGGACTCTGCCTCGGACCACACGGATCCTGCCTTATCTCCTCACTATCTTTCTCGGCTTCCTCTCTCCTTACGGCCAGTGGGCATGGGATCCGCTGATGCTAGCGAAAGAGTGGGAGCCGTAGAGCACGAAACCCGAGCCAGATCCATCGGCTGCGGGGCTTGCTCGGGGCAGATGCAGTAGCAGCGGGAAGCAGTGGATTCGGCCGAGGTGGATCCAGCGGCGACAGGCTCAGGAGCCGAGGGTGTCGATGAGGGCTGTGATGACTGACGAGCTCGGCTGCGGATCCCGCCTTCTCTCCTATATCTCTCTCTCTCCCCTGGCCTTGGCTTATCCTCTCTTGACGGCTGGTGGGCATGGGATCCGCTGGCGGCGGAGGCTTAGGGGACGGCGAGGTGGAGTGCGACGACGACCGAGTGGTGGCAAATCTGGCTTGGGTTTCGATTTTGACAATTTTTTCGACCAAAATTATTTTCGCATGCAGTCGGTATAGGTGACCGCATGAAGAAATTCCGTCTTCACATACGGTTGCACTGGTCGCATGCGAAAATATTGATTTTCACAGATACCTGGATGCAGGTGGCTACTTTGCCCACATGCAAAAATAGGTTTTGGCCGTCTGCAGAAACAATTGTTTACTGGTGTAGTATGCCATTAATTTGCATTGTTAATTCATCCCAATATTTGTGTTCATAAAGTTGGGCTTGTGGATTCACATATTCGAATGCACCACATTGCATGGACACGAATTAGTAATTTGTGGGCTCTAATAAATTTACTTGGATTACAAGATAATTAAGTGAAAAGGAGAAAGGGTATGTCGTTGTGACTTTAATTTTCTTTATAGGATCTATGACTTTAAATTTAATTAGTAGTAAAACATGCACAGAGGATGGCGACAAGTGAAGCGTCCGTGCTATCATAACGGTCACAGGACAACGGTTAGATGGAAGTAATACATATTTGGCTGTCCTTCGTCGGCTTCCAAGAAACATTCTAATAGCACTATCACTTGAAGATTCTTTCAATGTCTATATATATTATCCATGCGCTATGATGAGTCAATGACCGTATACATATATGGCGGTGAAAGGTTAAAATACAATTATATATAAATAGTGGAACTGAAAAACACAAATATTTCAACAGTAAACTATATTTTTATATATCTAATAAAATAAAAAATAAATAGCAAGTCTGAGTATATATCCATATCTGCTACCTACTTCCACACCCTTATCCATTAATAACACTCTTCTATACATGACTATGAAGTACTCCACCCCGTTGTTATTACCCGGGGCATGACGACCATCGATGGATCAATATAACCCTTGTCTCCACCGACTGATCCGAGCCGATCCGATCGACATTGAAGAAAGTGTCGACATACCCCGCATCACTTCATCGCTGACTGCGCTTGCGACGACATCATCAAGATGACTAGATGATCAACGCTCGACAGTTTAGCTACATTTGTTCATGTATATATCCATGCATCTATGGCTGCACATATATAAAAGCATGCATATAGAACAGTCCAAGTCAGTCAAAGATCATATATATTTATATACGAACAAAAAGCAACCACTTCTCGTCACACAAGAGAGTTCAAACGTCTTCACGGAAGAGATAGAGATCAGAGAAAATGGATGCCTATTTGTTTTCTCAAAGTATTATTGTACAATGAGTAATGTGCGGTAACATTTTGTTTAGAGGAGTGTAGTACAATTTACCATTGGCGTAGATTTTTAACCGGGATGTTCATGCGTATATGATGCACATATACACTTTTTTGAATAAAAAGGCCACAAGAACGTATAATTACGTGTATAAGTGCAAAATTGAGGGGCTTTCAACTTTGTGCAGGAAGTGACAGTCGTAATTTCCGGCTAAAAATGCATATAGAAGGACACGTTTCACCTTTCACACCGGCTCAAATGTGGCAGTGAAACTTCAGTTTTCTCCACAAAAATAATAAATTAAGGAAAAAAATCGTCACTACACGTCACTCATCCCCATCTCCCAGGCTTGTCCGGCCTATAAATGCAGCCTCCCTCCCCTCTATTCTCTAATCACTCAAAACACTCATCAATGAAATCTGATCAGCGGTAGATTTTTTTTTTCTTTCTGAAGGAACAAGAGTGAGCAATAGCTAGCAGTACATCTCTCTCTGTGGCAATGGATCAAGCGAGGATTTCGTTCTTCCCGGATGGTCTCCGTGTGATGATCATCGACGACGACGCAAAGGCCGTCAGAAGGGCAACGGCGACGTTGTCCCAACTGCAGTACGCAGGTAGATTAATTTGGATGATTTTCTGTATGAGATTTTTTTTTAATCTTGTTTGTGTAATGTTTCTTCTTGCCGGGATTCTTGTTTGTTCAATCTGTGTATTTTTACGGGGATTTCTTGAGGATGAAACTCTTTTGCTGTTTTCTGTAGGATTATTTTCAAGATCGACGAAATTTTTGGTTCTCTCGGTGTCTACGATATTGTATCTCTTGCTTCTAAATGCTTTTATTCCCTGATTTGAGATGAACAAAACATGTACTAGTATATTGTCTGATTTTTATGTACGTGGGTCAAGTATAGCCTGGGAATAAATTAAGTGGCACAGTAACTCATCTTTATCGATTCCTAAATAAAACTGACCATGTTGTTTGATGTTTTGCCATGGTGATTCTTTGTATATTTTTTGTTTGAACCACTGGTTTTAGCCTTCTCTTTTATACAAACCATGGATGTATGTTCTTGCTTGTTTCAACTAAATTCAAATTAGTCGGTTGCGCACTTTTGCTTCGCGCCATAATAGTTTTTTTTTAATAAAAGCTTGCTGTTTATGTATGAAGAATTTTGTTGTAGTATTGCACCTGATACTTCACTATTGTTTGAGTTTGCTCAATTAGTACACACCTATTGAGATTTCTCCCCCTCACTTTTCATAAAAAAAGAGGAAAAAAAGAACAGTTTTTGGAAGAATGTCTCCCACTAGCTTTTGAGTTGTAGTCATAACATGCATGAAACTGCTTACACAGTCAATTATTTAAAGCTGTAAAATGTCTTTTCCCACATAAAACAAAACAAAACTCTTACTGCATTTACTCCTTGTCTTTTCCAGTGGTGGCGACGCACTCCACCGCAAGCGCTGGTCTGCGTGCCCTCTCCGGCGACAACGTGGTAGAAATCCAAGCCATCCTCTGCGATGTCCACAAGGTGGTCTCCTCCGGCTTCGACTTCCGCCGCGTCGTCGAGTCCGAGCTTCGCATCCCCGTCATCTACCGTAAGCACTTACCATTCTCTTCCTCGAATGATCGACTATAAACTATACATGAGGTTTTCTCTCTTCCGTGAAGCAATATATATCTCTTGATATTTGAGATGTACTTTTTCATGAACGAATTTAAAAAAGTAATGCTAAAAGTTAGAATGGAGTTGAAAACTTATCTTTGTAAATAGTCTTGAATTTTTATTTCATTTTTAAGGTATAAGTGTATGAGTTAGTTGGGAGGTAGATACCTCCACCCTGAAGGAGGTATATACCTCATAACTAATACTATGTGGTATTTATCTATATACTTCCAAGACTCAGAAATGCCTAGACATTATCAATTATAAATTTATCTTCTAGTCAGTTTAATCAATTCAATTTTTTTATCACTAAAACACAATAGGGAAGTATGTACCTTTTAAAGGATGGAATTAAGAAAAACCTCGTATATACATATATACACATATGTAATCTTTCGTTTGATCGTTGATGCTTGCGTACGTGCACGTGTGTCATGCAGTTCTGTCGAAGATGGAGGAGGAGGACATGGTCGCCGGCGAGGACGCGGAGTTCCTGAACCACCTCCTGCTGACGGCGACCTACATCGTCAGGAAGCCGCTCAACCCCACCGTGATGGCCCGGCTGTGGAGGGTGGTGGCATGGCGCATGTACTGCCTGGAAGAAAGGATTCAGGCCAATGTCGCTGCCAATGCTGGCGCCGGTGGCGAAGACGACGACGACGACGACGACGTAGTTATCGTCGAGGAGCCCCAAGTGCACTTCAAGGCGGTGAGAAGAACGTCCGGTGGCAGCAGGAAGAGGCAGCTGACAATCAACGTCGTCGACGACGGCAACCGCGGCAGCGGCAGCGGCGGCGGCGGCGGCGGCGGCGCAGGTTCTTACCCCTAGAAACACCACTTACACTTGCATGCATGCAATATATACTGATCTGAAATTGACACAGTAGCTTCCTGCATACATGGTCCGTGTGACGTGTAGTGTAGGAGAAAAGAATCCGATGCAATTAATTCTTTTTGTTTTTTCTTTACTTTCAACTTTGAAACAGTATTTTATAGACGTGAAATTGCAAAAAAATATGAAAAAAAAGTAGTATAAACAGATTGTGCATTATCATTTTTAAATCATACTGTTAGGGAAAGTTTCTATCACATAACTAACTAATACTCCGTTTGTTTTTTAATAGATGACGCCGTTGACTTTTTCTTACATGTTTGACCATTTGTCTTATTCAAAAATTTTATGCAAATGTATAAGATATAAATCACATTTAAAGTAGTATGAGTGATAAAACAACTCATAACAAAATAAATTATAATTACGTAAATTTTTTGAATAAGACGAATGGTCAAACATGTGAGAAAAAAATCAACGGTGTCATCTATTAAAAAACGGAGGTAGTATAGTTTTTCTCCGGCTTATTTTTGATTTATTTCCTTTGGTAACAACAGATGCCAACCCAACCAGGATACTACAGCACATCACTAGCAACTTACAGGTGCCAACTCTCTTCCATAGTCGTTTAATTTGACTGCTAGCTTTGCTGTTTTCACTACCTTAATTTCAAAAGCATCAATTTTATTTTGTAGTTTACTGTTAATATTTGGATGTTTCCTCTTTATTTTTGTTTTCTTGCATACGTACTAGTATACAGTATGTTGCTAGCAATCTTGGATGCTTATCTGGCCCTCCGATGCGATGCTATCTTTAGGCTATAGTATGTAGCGCTGCATCTTCGATAGGATTCTTGTTGTAGAGTCCTTCAGGCTGCTTCTACATTCCAAAATGCATATAATCCTTTCATTTTAAATAGTTGTGACTTGAGTGTTAGTGCTATTTTAATTTTGATCCTTAATCACTTTCAAAGTATAATATTTTGATGAATGAAATTTATACGCGGCATATATAATTTGATTACATGGTACAATTTTTTTTTATAAATTACATGGTATAATCTTAACTAGTTGTAGTTAAATCTAGTATAAAAAACTAGTTGCAAATCTGTCGTTAAAATAGTAGTCAAATTAAGTGTGGATATGAATAACATGTAGTGACAATTATTTTATACTAATGTAGTGACTATAAGTTATATTTTGGACTGGGAATGAATTGTTACCAAAAAAATTATGCTACTGAATATATCATGATAATTAATTAAGCCCTCTTATTGCAATAGCATAATTAATGTTTTAGGCAAATTTTATGGTCTTAGAGATGCTGAACATTTTTATCATAAAATTTGATACCTCACTAGCGAGTACCACAAAACCGCTCTTTAAAATATTACATCTGTTCCAAAATATAATAAATTTTAACAGTGAAACTGCAAAGTTCTCTGTACCTTAAACTTATAGCCAAATGATATATTTTATGGAGGTAGTATGTATTTTCTCTGTACAATCATAGATGCGTGCATACATATACTACTTATGTACATGACATGCCTGAATTTCTTGCTGCTGGTGCCGTAGGAATTCCGCACGAAGCACCAGAAGAAGGACATGGCCATCGAGCGTCCCCTCATCTCGTCGGACTCCATATTCCTCAAAGCCATCCTCCCGACGCTCAAAATCTCACCATGCAACCCCCTGACCCTCACTGGCGGCATCGGTTCAAGCAGTGTCGCCGCGGAGGCCTTCGCTGGCGGCAGCTCTTCAGCTGCACCACTTCAAATTCCAGTTTTCCAGCAGCAATCCACCGGCAATGGCAACACGGTGATTAGCTTCAGCAACAATGCTTCGCCGATGGCCATGCGTGTGCCAACCGACAATACTATGATATCGTTCAACAATGTCTCTACTGCGCCGGTCGCCAATGCGGTGATCTCCTTCAGCAACATTTCTAGGTCTGCTGCCATGCAGGCACCAGCGGCAAGGGGGCAACATCTGTCCGGTGATGTCCAGCAGCTGGATTTTCCCCAGCAGAAGCTGTACTTTGGGCCCTTCTCCTACCAAGGGCCTCCGCCACCTTCCATGCACAACCACATCAACCTACTCCCGCCGACGTCCTTCCCTGTGACCTGCTCCATGGACAAAGGCAAGGCTCCTATTATCGAGCTCCCATATGGGATGCCCGTGGATGACTTCCTCATCGGTCAAACCGCATATGGCGGTGCCGGACCATCCATCGGAGCCACTGACGCTGCTGCCGCTGCGTACCCTTACACAGATGCACTGAGCAATAACGTTGCAACTGGCTGTCTCATGGCGCCACCAATGGGGCCAGCATTCAGTATCACTGAGCCAACTGTGGTGGCCCAAGGTGAGGGCACCGACACCGGTGTCGACGCCGGCACATCAGAGAAGAACGCGATAGTAGAAGCACCAAACAACCCCGCGCTATTAATGGTACTGGATCAGGTTGCTGCTGATGCTGCAATGGATGTTGAAGAAGACATCATGTTCTCTCTGGAATCTCTTCTGGGGCCGGACTATGACCTGCTACCTATGGAAGACGTCAGTGCTCCCGACACCGCTGCAGCCGGTGATGCAGCTGGTGGCTCACTGGACGGAGAGGAAGGCGACATGAACATTGGTTGGGATCTCGACCTGGATGACATCCTGGTGGAGAACGTTAATGACTTCGCGTTCCTGGACAACCTTGCCGGGAGCGAGTAGTCAGTAGTCATCTCATCGCAAATATATTATCTCAAGTTAATTAAGCTAGAGATTAGAGAGAGGGGATGTGTGCTCAGTATGATAAAACAACTTTTAGTCTTTGTTGCAAGTACTCTAAACATTGATGATTTTTCCTCCGTTATCATGCCAGGAATGTGAACTTCTTTTAAAACGCCAAATTCCTATATTGCAGATATGATATTATGATGCAAGATACTGGAGTATTATTTTGAGACATAGTAAGTATTTTGCTGCATTCCTGCGCTCCGGCGTCGTCGCGGACTAGGTGCCTCGCGTGGCTGCATGCCATGCACGCCGCTGGCCGATCGAAGTGGTTGTTTCTGTCGCATCTTCCTCTCGTACTCCGCGCCTCCTCACCTCACACTCTGCCTATTTTCCAACAAATGAAGGCTCACACTAGTGCTCTGAGTGCAAGGATTTCTGGTCACAAATAAGTATTTTGCGATCTTGAATAAGTTCACAGGGGTAACAGAGTGAGAAATAAGATATATTCTTCATCTATGAATACAAGGGTTCCTGGTCTTTTCTATTCATCCACAAATAAAATGGATTTTAGAGTACTTTTCCGCTCCAACTAACTACTTTATTATTTATTGCTCACTGATAGTTGAATTGTTATGCGTGATTATTTCCAACCGAGTAAACTTAAATGGGATGAAAGTACGTCTAGGCCCCATAAGTTGGTTTTGGCTAATTAGGTATGAAGGACCAACGAAAGGGCATGTAGCATAGTGGTTACAGTGACCTGAGTAGTACCCCAAGGTCCTAAGTTCAAATCTCGAGAAAATTGTGATTTTGCTATCGCAAAAGGATGGATTCGTTGGAATACTATCCCTTCAAAGTGATTCATTAAAATGCTATCCTAAACTAAGGGGTGTTCACTGAAATGCTATTTTGGGTCTTTTTGGTTGCTAGAAATGATTTAGCTCTATTTTTATTTTTGTTCTGACCAAAATACCCTTGCCTCATATAGGTTTTTACCAGATGGAATCGATCGAATCGATCTCATCCCGTCGGCATCGGCGCTGACTGAGGAGGAGCGACATCGGCAGCGGTGACATCGTCGCGCCTCCGCATCGGGTCCGGCTCCGGCGCCGGCGCCGGTGCCGGCCCCCACCACTCCCTGACCTGCTCCTCTCCTCCCTCCTGCCCCAGTCCACTCGCGTCGCCGCCTCGGTAATGACCTCGGCAGGTGTCGGCGAAGAGCGTGGTGGCCTCGACGATGGCGGCCGCGGAGGCGTTGGCGTTGGCGGCGGCGCAGGTGGGGAGGAGCGCGCCGAGCCTCGCGGTGTTGACGGGGAAGACAAGGAGGAGCGGGTCGCGGAGCAGGTGGCAGAAGCACCCCTCCCCGCCGCCGCCGCTGGGGGAGACGCCGCGGAGGAAGGCCGCGCAGCAGGCCCGCGGCGCCACCACCGCGACTTGCGCCAGGCACGGCGCCACCGACACGATGGCCGCCGCGCACGGCATCGCTGGCGGCACCTCCGAGAACGCCCCTGCCGCCGACGCCGACGCTGACGCCGCCGCCGCGGCCACGACACCACCCGGAGCTGTGCCGACACCACCCTGGCGCCGGGAAGACGGGGACGTGCGCCACCACCATTGCCGCCATGTTCGTCCGCTCGCGCCGCTGGGTCGCCGCGGCTGTCGCCGAAACGTCGGGGTGCTCGCTAGGTCGACGCCGGCCTCCCCGCCACGCCTGCTGCGCCCTCCCCACGCCCGCCAGTGGCGGCTGGCCACCGCCGCTCCCGAGAGAGAGAGGAAAAGAGAGATGAGTATGATAGGTGGGGCCCGCATAAGGGGTATTTTGGTCAGAACAAAATTGAAAATAGAGCTAAATCATTTCTAGCAACCAAAAAGACCCAAAATAGCATTTCAGTGAACACCTCTTAGTTGAGGATAGCATTTTAATGAATCACTTTGAAGGGATAGTATTCTAGCAAATCCATCCTTTTGCGATAGCAAAATCACAATTTTCTCTCAAATCTCCTATGGAGCGAATTTCAGATTGGGTTGTTTGCAGGGCTAAGTTCCCTATTTTAATGGACGTATATATATCCGGTTGGATGTAGAGGCCGGGTAAAAAATACCCTTCTCTAAAAAAAAAGGTATGAAGGACCAGGCTGTCTTGTTCATGACCCCGGTTAAGTGTTTCATTGGTAGCGGTTATAAACAGCTAGTTGGAGGATGTTGGTGGTCATTAAATACCATTTTGACCCCATCCTCCCCCCTAGCCCCAAAAAAAATACTTTTGGTAATAAAGTGGGTATAGTAGAAGATCAAAAGCATCAATTTCTTTTAGACTAATCCAGTTGCACAAGTTTTGGTGTCTCTTTTGATGGTCATTAAGTACCAATTTCGAACACCAACTAGCACAATGAATAAAGGGAAAACTAGCATTTCTTACACGTTTATCAATAATAAATAATGTAGTTGTATTAGGATTGGATAACTAATGTGGATGTAGGAATTATACACCAAAGTGAAGGAGAAATGAAGCCGGCATGTAAAGAAACATACCTTTGGCGAATCATGTGCAAGCACATGGATTGAAGGACCCACATGCTAAGCCAAACCGACCTAAAGTGGAATCAAACTGTCGTGCATCGCCTTAGGAACCCACAAGTCCGCCGCTGGTGAAAGGCGGTGGAGAAAGGTGGTGCTAGGGGCCGAACTGCCATAGCCGCCTCTCATCTCCACCCTCCACGTGGCGATCCCTGGTTGGCTCCTGATGGCGGTTGTGGGAGTTATCGACTTCAATAACCATCATAAGCCACCTATAAATAGAGCTTACTCCCTCATTTGTAACACATACCTCAAGGAGCAATTCCCTATCCTACTTTGTATTCTCTATAGTTTCTAGTACGAATAAAACTTAGGAGTTTTGGTCCTATAGTCTTCTCGGAGTTCTGGGTATGTCTCTAGTACTTTACTCTTCTTGTAAGACTATAGTTGAATTAATAGAATTACCTTTTTTATTTATTTATGTTCATGGTCTATATATTTCTTTATTGAGTATATGTTCTATGAGTAGTATATACTTTGTATATCTACTTCATCCTAGGCTAGTTGATCCATGCTATGGTAACAATCCAATAACCTTTATAGGTTGCTCTAGCTCCAACTTGTTCATCCTTAGGGTGAGTCCCGAGGGAGTTAGTGATATTATTTACTAGTATAAGCATGGTGCTTAGGCTAGATAAATGTCGTTAGATATGGTTGTGCACCACGGAAAGTGAGGTAGGTGGCAAGTGTTAACAGCCTTGTTTGTCCTTTGTATTCCTCCACGTTCGGGTATGACGTAAGAGTGCGTAAATGCCATAACCACGCTGGCAGACCAGCAGGGAGTGGTCTCTCGGTAGTACCTGGGTGCCTGGAACTAAGTCCTATGTTGTAAACATGTGTACGTTAAGTGTATACTAGATATGATTAGTATAGAAGTACATATGAATTATAGGTTCCTAATGCTAATTTCCTATTAGATATTCTTTTAGAGGTGAATCTCCTGTGTGTCCACTACTTATCAATTATTATCCTCACCCATGTTTAGACTATGGTGAATTAATTATAAGTTGATTAAGGAGACATAAAAGGAATCATATCTTTATACCATCACCTTCCTTGTGAAAATATAAATACAATACCCTTGGGAATACTCATGGGTAAAATGCTATAACGGTATCCGTGTGCTTGCAGATTTATCTGTGAATGTAAGAAATATTAGCAGTCTCCTTAGTATTTTGCAAGTGTCAGTCAAAATAAGTTAGAAATGCACGAGTTCTTGAGGAACCACAACCGACTAGGCCAGAGCTCCGTGTGCTTGCAGATTTATCTGTGAATATAAGAAATACTAGCAGTCTCCTCAATATTTTGCAAGTGTCAGTCAAAATAAGTTAGAAATGCACGAGTTCGTATTTTGCAAGTGTTAGTCAAAATAAGTTAGAAATGCACGAGTTCTCGAGGAACCACAATCGACTAGGCCAGAGCTCCATGTGCTTGCAGATTTATCTGTGAATGTAAGAAATACTAGCAGTCTCCTCAATATTTTGCAAGTGTCAGTCAAAATAAGTTAGAAATGCACGAGTTCTCGAGGAACCACAACCGACTAGGCCAGAGTGCCTAGGCCGACCAAGCAATTGGTGTTACATTAGGACAGCTCGCCCCGAACTGTTGGGCTGGAGACCAGGAAGCTAGGAGGGCTAGGCCAGGCCGGCCACCCTAGCCTGACCGATGCAAGAAGCAAGGCCGGTAGGCTGGCCTCACCCACTCAGCCTGAAGGCCAATCGACATACTACCCTACTTACACTTTTGTCATCGCTTCGTGTATGAGAGTTAATCTGGGAGTGATATGGTTGGAGGGACAAACCCTTATAAGTTGGTTTCACTCTTGCTAAACTAGCAATGTGGTACTAAATATGTACATACAACTCTCATGGGCCACATAGGTCTCCTAATTGGGCCAAGATGTCACAGTTTTATCTCACAAGGACGTTTTCATTCTCTCTGTGTTGGTCGTATTGTCCAGACCATGATAGGACTCTCCAACTAGTTCTAATTAAGATGCAAAGTTTTTATAATTTAGGAAATGTCTATTCATCCCCTAGGCAACATCAAAATCCTCAAGGTCCCTTTAGGGGCATCATAGTAATTTAACCTTAACATTAAACTTTGCTAAACAACCTAGAATCCCTTATATTTGTGGACTAAGGGAGTAATCGAAGTCAGACTGATAGGTTTAGGGCATTATGGTTGATTTCATAAATATTTAGTAATAGGAAACATGATGAAGGATATCGACCTTAATTAATGATTGGATGTTGGTTCGATTGTAACGAGTGTAATTAATGGTCAAAGATGATGGTTGGGATAGGAATAACACCAATGTATAGTCTTAGCCAGTATGCATGAGACACATTCTAACATCGAATGTCTTTCAAGATTCTTTATTTTGCTAGGTTATCTACCGGTCACGATTGGATCAATGGCCACACATATGGCGGCAAAGGTAAAAAAATAATACAATTGTTTCAGCAAACACAAATGATCTTTACATATTAAAAATAAAATGTTCATTTTTTTACATGAAACCGAAGATGTTGTGTCCTTCACATATCATCTAGTAGACCGCCTACCCTACCCACACAACACATACACAATCCCTATACATTTAAACAACTATAAATTAAATGACTACGAACTCAATCCTAGTGTCTACTGGTATTACATACACATGGATATAAACCCCAATACAAAATATGTTAGTTACCACTATTAGTTATCACTATACTTTAATAATAAATACTAATTTACAACAAAACATACTAACTATCTCTAATTAGCACTAGTCTTGAAATGATAATCACTAATTAACAATAAAACATGTTAATTATCACTGTTTAGTTACCAACGATCTATGTTAGACAAGATGGATGAACACAACAACCAATTTTACCGGATTCACTCCTCCAACATCTTTTGAGAATATTCCTATGGTGGCTGCCTCCATCCATGTCTCGTCCACCAGCCAAACAATGAAAACCACTACCTTTGAAAATCGATTTTCATAGGAAGGTCTTGGCCGAACAACCCTCATTCATTTGTCATAGGCGGGTCCCTTTTAGCCTACCTATAAAAATAAAAGGGTATCTATTTTTTAAGTATTGATATCACTCCATGAATTAACATGCAAATTGATATTTGAAAAAAGAAAGGAAAAAGTACGAATTTCCCCCTGGACAATCGCAGTTGACTGAATTACCCCCCTGAACCCAAAAACCAGGCATTGCTCACTTTAAACTCTTAATACCAGACGAATTACCCCCCTCTCCTCAACACTGTTTTGAGCGGTTTTGACTTGAGTTTGCACACGTGACGCTAACGTGGCAATCCAGTAAAAGAACTCCATGGACCCACCAGTCACACCTCTCCCTCCCCGGTCACTCTCTCTCTCTGCCCCCGGTAGCACTCTCTCTTGTGCGACTCGGGCAGGCAGCTGCGGAAGCGGAGGCAAACCATGCTGTCGGTGGCGGAGGCGGAGCTTGCTTGGGTGGCGAGCGGTGAGGCAGAGCTCGCCCGGGTGGCCGGTGGTGAAGGCGGAGGCAGACTGGGCGACTGGCGATGGAGTTGGAGGCCGACCAGGCGCCAACAAAGTTCTCCCTTTGTGCTGTTGGCGATTGAGGTGAGCGGCTGCGGGCGCGACTAGGTGGATGTGGCTGACGGCAAGCGCGAGCGGGAGGGGGACCTGGTCGACGCCGAGCGACGAGGAGGGGGCGCGGCTGGGAGTGCACTCTAGGCAGCGACGGGAGCGGTGGGGAGGAAACTTTGGTCGGCGGCGAGCAGCCTGCCTCACTGGAGCTATGTCGTGAGCCATATCCCGCCTCGCCGAAGCCAGAAAAGGGGCGGCAGGAGGTGGAGACGTGCGCCGTTGGGTTCCACCTCCTTTTTCTCCTCTTCCCCTCTTCCCCCCCCCTCTCTCTCTCTCTCTCTCTGGCATCGTCTGTGGCACGTGGGGGTGGGCGGCGTCGCGGGACGCGGAGGCGAGAGCAGTGAACTCCGGGAGGGAGCCAGAGTGGTGGGTGGCGCCGTGTTGCCGCCCAGTCGGCCTCTAGCTGCGTCACCGGCCGCCCGGTCTACCTCCGTCTCCCCGGCCGCTTGCCTGAGCGCGTGCATGGGAGAGAGAGTGCGACCGTGGAGAGAGAGAGAGACTGGGGAGGGAGAGGTATGACAGGTGAGCCCAGGGAGTTTTTTGGATTACCACGTTGGCACCTCGTGTGCAAGCTTAAGACAAAACCACTCAAAACAATATCAATGGTGTAATTCGTCCGGTATTAAAAGTTTAGAGTGAGCAATGTCTAGTTTCGGGTTCAAGGGGTGATTCGTACTTTTTCTAAAAAAAATATAACTTGTAGAAGTTGGATACGAACTTACAAGTTTGTTGAGCGATATATCTATATTAATCTTCTTGTTATTTTTTAAAATTATTTTTATGATTATTTAGATGAAAACATCTTCATGAGAAAATGGATGTCTATTTTATTTGTTTCCCTCGAAGTATAGTACAATCAGTTTGAGATATTTTTTTAAGGAGAGTGTAGTACAATTTACCGTTGGCATACGGTGCCATTTATCTGGGATGTTCATGTGAATATCATTCACATAAACACTTTAGAGAAGGCCGCACAAGAACCTTTAACGTATAAGTGCAGAATTGAGGAAGGGGCTTTCAACTTTGAGCAGGAAGTGATACTGATAATTTCCGGCTAAAATGTGCAGTAGGACTCGCTTTACCTCTCCCACGGTAGATCTGATACTCATTTTTATTCACAAAATAATAATAAAAATATTTGTTACTAATGTCACTCATTGTGGCAATATTACGGGTGTAAGTGGCTAACGCGCACGGTTAGCCACTTACACCATTAGGCAGTAAAACCCATCCCCCTGGCTTAGCCGGCCTACAAACAGAGGGTTCACTCACCTCAAATCTAATCACTCTCGTCAGTGAAAACTGAGCAGTAAACCGTTTGTGTTGTCTAAAACTCTGAGCTTGTGTTAGGTGTGAGTGTGATGTTGCATATTTACTAGTGTGTACGCGTGTTCACCATGTTATACAAAAAAGAAAGAAAATCTCTTTAGTAATTAATGAAGGATGAGATGATCTTGTTCTTCCCCGATGGCCTTCATGTGATGATTATCGACGACGACGCAAAGGCCGTCAGAAGGGCAACGGCGATGTTGTCCGAACTCCACTACGCTGGTAGATTAATTTTGGATGATATTTGGTGGCCTCCATGCACTATAGATCGGTAGATTGTGTCTACAACGTGTAGAGATGTGTTCAGGTACTTGTGTCCTGGATAAAATATTTTTGTTTGTGTGATCTGTCGGTTTTCATGGGCATTTCTTGAGAATGAAAAATGTACTGTTCTTATATGTGTGCTTTCTATAGGATTTGTTTACAAGAAAGAACTTTTTGGTTGTCTTGACTTCTTTGATATATATTATATTTCTTCTAAATGTTTTGATCCCTAATTTGAGATGTAAAATTTGTGTAGGACATTTTCTGATTTTCAGCAAGGTGTTTTGCTCCCCTTTTATATGTGGGTTGGCTATAGTCTAGGAGTAAAGTAGCAATCAGTAACACATTGCATAAATATATATATATATATGTATGAAAATGATAGGAGTACGTACTCCCTCTCCCATCCACCGTTCATCGCCCCACCAGGACAATCGTCCTCCCACTCCCGCTACCGGGTCTAACTATGGGAGTATCGGACCCGTTTTAAACAAAAAAAAAAAAACAATCCCATGAAATCCGTAGGGACCCTATTATCTTTGAGTAATCAAATTCCCCCGGTCATTTCGTGATAGATTAACGGCCAGAGATCCCAGCTTGTGCGGCGCGGTGCCCGTCGTCCACCAGAAACCCACTCGACGGCCGGTGAGATACTCCGAGGTTGCATCATCCTTCCTTCCTTCGATCGCTCTTGAATCGGCAACACTCGGCTGCGGCATCCTATACGAGTGGCATCGCGGCCTACGACGGCGACCATAGTTGAGGCCCGACTGGGCTAACATGGTGGCACCGCGCGCGCGAGTTCATTGACATATATCCTAGCAGGTTAATCGATTCTTGTTCCGCATCTGTCTTCTGCATGAATATCTTGATCTCATTGCCAGGTATTATAGTGCTAATTATCAGGTCACCAAGGGAGGGTGCGATCTACGTACTCTACCGGCGATTGGGAGAGGCTAGGTGCCCTAGGTGGCCGGGCACGATCCAGCAACGACTCGGAGGCGGCAGCGCGATTTATCGGCAACCCGATCGATGGTGCGATCCATCGGCGTACATGGCACCACCATCAGAGAAACAAGGCGGCGACAGAAGTGCCCAAGGTAACGCCGGCGACGAAAACCGGCGCCTGATCCTCTCGACAGTTCAGCCGGCCGTTCAGGTGACCCGATCCACAAGAAACGATTTGGGGTTTCTTTTTTCTCGAGCTGAGGTCTGCACTCGATCTATGCGATTTCATCTGTCATAGTTCATCCTCTATTGTCTACTTATCATGAGTTCCTGAGTGCTATGTTAACGAATTTCATTTGTCATCATTGTTCATCCTCCTCTAATAGTCCAGGTATCGTGAGTTCCTGACTGCTATGTAACAAGAAGATTACAGTATATATATTACTTGAAAGAAATTAGCCATTGATTGACTGATCTACACTGGCCTGGGTATATTCATTTCTATGGTCTCAGTTTTTCATGTCCAATATTTTCTTTTCTGGCATTATGATAAGTACATAACCACATACTACTCGATGAAAGTAAAGCAGCATATATATCAGTATATACACCTCCTGGATGTATATACTGCTTCTCTGGAATGAGTATGTAATAATTCTTTTTTAAATCTATGGCTATATACTGCTTATCATCTCGCGGAGTTGCATCGAGTAGTATATACTTGTTCCTGGAGGAAATCAGTATATATATATACTCATTCTGGCAGGGAAGACATCAGTATATACTGATTCTAAGAAGAAATCAGTATATACCGATTCATACTGATTCTAAGAAGAAATCAGTATATACCGATTCTAAGAAGAAATCTGCAGTATATACCGATCCTAAGAAGAAATCAGTATATCCTAACACTTCAACAGGTTTCGAATGGATAGAGGTATATACTACTTCAAAGAGCAATACAGTATGTGTGCTTCGCTGCCTGCGCATTGTAAATTTTCGATCTTATGCTCGTCCAAGCAGAGAGCAGTATATATTGGATTCGTAAACCAAAGAAAAAAAAAAGAAAGTATAAACTCCAACCTAGGATCTAGTACGTAGTACCAGATTTTTTTTTTAAAAAAAAACAACAATACATACCATTACTATTTAAAAAGAAGTATGTACGTACTTAATTACACACAAAAACTAGTAATAAACTACAACTATACGCAAAGAAAAATGTATGTACCACTGCTATAAAAAAACTAGTAATAAACTACAACTATACACAAAGAAAAATGTATGTACCACTGCTATAAAAAAATATATATACACTGCTACCACACAGAACTAGTATATAAACTGCTGCTGAACCCTAAAAAAAGAGTATATATATACTGCTACCTATATATACTGTTGCTTACTAAAAACAGTACATACTTCCACGTAGAAATGACAGTATATACTTACCTATGAAAAAGTAGCATATGCATCACACTAAGGCTAAAATATATTGCACGTACGTTGGTTGGATTGTCGCTCACAATTCAAATTTACTTACAAGTTATCAGTATATACTTACTCAAAAAAGATATCAGTACATACTTCCTCCAAGGAAAGATCAGTACATACTTATTCCAAGAGGAGATCAGTATATACTTCTACTTACTCAAAAAATATATCAGTATGTACTTCCTCCAAGGAAAGAGCAGTACATACTCATTCCAATAGATCGGTATACTGACATTAATAAATAAGGTTATATACTGGTATTAAATAATAAAAAGTATGCACTCCTACTAAATAAAAAGTAGTATATATATACCGTACTACCTCCAAACAAAGTTGTTTATGTACTGTTACAACTATATAAAAGGTACTCCAGTATATATACAGCAACTACTACTACGTAAACTAGTATATATACAGCTACGCATTGCTTTTTTTTTTACGGGGAAAAAGTTCTGATACTGTTCATTCTGAATTCTCAGTATATACTGTTAATTTGTGAATCTAATCAGTGACATATACTACTTTTTAAACAGTACGTACACCGAGGAAAAAAAAGTATATACTCAACCATATCAAAATTTGAACCTGATGTATGTGGTGATGTACCGGGCTGACTGCATGCATGCAGAATTCAAAAAACAAAAACAGAAGCGAATGGTAATTTATATTTCTCTTTTAATCTAATTATTTATTATCAACTAATGGATATCCACTAAGAAGAGGGAGTACATACACCTGGGAGTACATCATATATATATATATATATATATATATATATATATATATATATATGTTCTTTTTTAATCACATTGAAGATAATGTGTTTGTCGCATATCCTACCTGCCCACCCCACCGCACACACAACTTCTATGCATGGGAACGACTATAAATGACTATGAACTCAATTATACTATCTACTAATATTACATACACGAGAGGGTGATTTCAATAAGTGTTCAGTGAGGCCAAGATATATTTTCCGCTAGCTTTCATCTCATTAAACATTGCGCATTAGGAAGTACGCACTTGCTATTACATGTGTAGTAGCATAGTCATGTGCATCTTTTATGTAATAAAAAAATATCTATGAACTTCACACCATCCCTTGGAACATACAATATATAATTTCTTTATTACTGTGAGCTCAGTTAATTTTGAAAGCTCACCGTATTAAAATATCTTTTCTTTCACGAAAGCGTAAAAAAATTACACGTTAATATATTAGACCGTATTAAAATATCGGTTACCTACAGTCCGTAAAAATAGTTTTTCAAAAGCTCGGTTAGTTTTCTTGTTGATATTGAATGTTCTCAACCGGGAAGCAGTCGTGCACAATAAGGACCACTAGGGATTAGGGAAGTTCACTTTGAGCTCGATCGTATCATGGCTGGAACTAAGAGCAAGTATAATAGTGAGTTATAAGCCTACTATAAACTTAGTTGGAGAAGAGAGGTAGTGAAAAATTAAGGATGTTGACTCTCATGCAAGAGCTAGCTTATCACAGGCTCCAAGGCAAATGTATTAAATGTATAAGTGAGAGATAGAGAGAGGAGAAGAAAATTGTAGCCAACCTTATAGCTAATCTATTATATATGTTGACTTTAAGATGGGCTAATAGTAGGAAGTGGGCTCTATTATTATCCTTACTCTAAGGAAAAGAATTAAGGCATCGTGTGATTCGCGGATGCACCTGAGTAAAAAGCTGTTGGCTTTTGTGTTAACTCAGCCCATAAGAGCAAGTTTAATAGTATAGCCAACTGCCGGCTTCAAATCATCTATAACCAATTTAATAGCTAATTCATACAATAGTTAGCTATAAACATATACTACATAATTAATATTTGGTCACACCTATCATACACACATGTATCTTGGAATTCGTGCTGCAGCTAGCAACAAATCTATAGCTCGCTGCTCCTCCCTCTCCTCTTTTATCTCATCGAAATGTATCTATAGCTGGTTTATAGCCTGCTATTGTACCTGCTCTAAGGTCAGCCCAATAACTAGGATGGTGTCTATAGCATTATAAGCTGCCACCTAGAATGAAAGATGATGTGCCAAGTGAATAAATGAGGAAAAAGAAGGAAACCAAGTCTTTTATGAGATATGGTTTCTACACAACATCCAAAACATCATGTGATATAAATAGCATTAAATTTAAGAATGAAAACAATATGCTATTTGCATTGAAATAGTAGTCTCTGGTACTAGTTTCATGATGTGGAGTTTATGTAAACTATATCTAGTGTCTTGGGTTGGAACTGGCCTAAGGACACAACTATATCAAACCAATGTGAAAAAAGATAATATAATATTTTCCCTTGCTATAGTCAATCCTTGAACTCAAAATCTCTTTAGCAAATCATTTTTATCTTCAATGCACTAACCAACTTAACTTCCTATCATTACTAGTATGTTTATATCTTTGTTACTTATATTTAATCATTTAGTATACATTATCATTTTAAAAAATGTCTCTACAGAGTTTAAAATTAAATACCTTTACATATTAGGCATATTTTAAAGTGCCAAAATAATACCTTTACAAGATAAAATTTAACAAAATATACTGAAAATGTCTCTAAAGTGTATAGAGTAAAAATTTTCTACGAAATTTTTAAAGTGTCTCTAAAAAGTATATCTACACTATAAAATTTATGATTTTAGGGCAATTTAATTATAAAATATCTCTACATGATGCTTTTGGTGTAGTGTGCATGACTGAATCGACATCCGTACATATGATGGTTGGGAGGTTAAAAATACTATGATGTATTAATTATGGAGTAAAAAAATTCAGACAAACTATTTTTTATATTCTAACATAAGGAAATGGAATGTTCTTTTAATACTAACCGGAGTATATCCTTCCATATCTGCTACCTACTTCCACAGCCCTATCAGTTAATTAACACGCTTTATACACGGCTAACTATGATCGATGGCCGCGCTTGCGCGACGACATCATCAAGAGTTCAAGACCGTAGAGACGCTCGAGTGTCCCTATATTTGTACATGTATATCCATGCATATATGGGCTGCACACAAGCGAGCATGCATAGAACAGTCCAAGTCAGTCAAAGATATGAGGACTTTCCAAGCATGCATGCATATAGATCAGTCTCTCAGAGGCAACACAAAAAAAGTTCAAGAAATCGAGGGCAAACGTCTCTATGGAAGTATAGTACAATGAGTGTGCAGTACCATTTTGTTAAGGTACAGCGTAGTACAATTTACCATTGGCACAGGGAATGATTTTAACCTTATATTAACACTTCAGAAAAGGAGCAAGCATGCATAATTAACTATAAGTGCACGCAGAACTGATCAGAAAGGTTTCTTTTTTCCAACTTTGAGCAGGAAATTAAGGGCTAAAATGCACAGCTCTAATGACATATTCCCTTACTCACACACCGAAACAACAGGTTAATTTCACCCAACTTTTAATCGTCAAAGGGCAACGTCAGTTTCTTCCCCAAAAATAATGAAGGAAAAAACAAATGATGACACTACACGTCATTCCTTGTGCCTATCTCTCCAACCCGCCCCGCCCCCCCCCCCCCCCCCCCACCCCAGGCCCCATCTTTGCCGGCCTACAAATGCAGACGTTCTTCCCTTCAGTTTCACTTCAATTCATCTGTGAACAAGCTAAGTGAGTGCACGTAGTTGTTGTACATCGATCTCTTTGTCCATGGAGGATCAGCTCTCCTTCTTCCCTGGTGGCCTCCGTGTCATGCCCGTGGATGGTGACACGAAGAACACGAGAACTGCAACCAAAACGCTTTCTACCTTGCACTACCCAGGTACATTTGATTTTCTAGCTTGTTTGGATGATTTCTGTTGGTCTCTGTGCACTACAGAACCGATATTTCGCTTGTGTGATTCACTTTTTCTTATCGGATTCTTGTGTTGTGTAATCCGTGGATTCTTGTGGGGATTCTTGTGGGGATTCTTGAGAAAATATTGGTGTTTGTTATATGTGTTTTCTATAGGATTTGTTTACAAGATGAACTTTTTTGTTCACTCGGCATCTCTTTGATATATCTTGCTTCTAGCAAATGTTTTGATCCTGGGTGGGTATAAAGAGGCAGTGAGTAAACTCATCATTGGTCACTTCCATAAAATTGACCAACCTGTTTGATGTTCTTGCTGTGTTGATTCTGCATATGGTTTTGTTCAAAATAACTACTTGAAACACTGATCTTATAGCCTTTCTCCATGGATGCATGTTCTTCCTTGTTTCAACTGAAATTCAAATTAGTCGGTTGCGCGCTCTTGCTTTGTGCCAAATTAAATATTCTTTTAAGAAAACATGTTATTTCTATGAAGGATTTTTTATACTGTAGTGCAATTGCACTATACTTCACTCATTTCTCATTTTACTCAGTTATATATAGACACTCCTATTGTCTATTGAGATCTCTCCCTCTCCCCTTCTTAAAAAAAAATTCTTCTTTTGGGATGCATGTCTCCCTAACTTTTGTGTTACAAACTTATAGTCATAAAATTTTCTAAAAATATTTAACAGTGTATATAATATATGGTTATATATAATAATATATGATTTTACTTAAAGTCATTTATATCATATATAATAAGTAGTAACATAGTAATTTAAATCTGTAAAACTGACTTCTCCCACATAAGACAAAACAAAACAAAACTCTTAACACTCTTAACTGCATTTACTCCTTGTCTTTTCTAGTGGTGGCAACACACACCACCGCAAGCGCTGGCCTGTGCACCCTCTCCAGCGACAACATGACAGACGTCCAAACTGTCCTCTGCGATATCAAAAAGGTGGTCTCCTCCGGCTTCGACTTTCGCCGTGTCGTCGAGACCGAACACCACATCCCCGTCATCTACCGTAAGCTAGCTAGCTAAGCTTGTCCTCAGATGTTACTCCTCGCCGTCGTCGCGTCTATCAATCAATCCACATCATCCACATATACGTGTCATACAGTATTGTCGACGACGGAACCAGAGCAGATGGTTGCCGGTGAGGACACGGAGTTCCTGAACCACCTCTTGCTGAAGGCGACCTACATCGTCAAGAAGCCACTCGACCAGGCCGCAATGGCCCAATTGTGGAGAGTGGTTGCATGGCGTAGGTGCTGCCTAGAAGAAAGGATTCCTGGTGACTCCATGGACGACATAGCTGCCCATGCCGGTGCTGTTGGCAAAGACGGCAATGACAACGATGTCATCATCATTGAGGAGCCGCAAGTGCACTTCAAGGTGGTGAGGTCCCGTGGCAGCCGGAAGAGGCAGCTGACCATCAATGTTGACAGTGGCAGCAGCGACGGCGCAGGTTCTTCTGAACACCAAAAACATTGCGTTATATTGACACCGCGCGCACCCGAAGCAAAACTCGTTGCAATATGTTGATATTATTACTTGCATGCATGCCATATAAAACCCTATCTTATTTTGCCTAGTATGAAAACAGTCGTTACCAAAATTTAACTTTAATTTTTTTTAGCGAAATTTATTTTTAGTATTGGCTTTTAAATATGCTGTATGGCTTATTATCAGCATATGGTCCACCGATATGGACCATAGCAGTAGGAGCTAGCGAAGGATGCAATATTTTTTTTAATTACTTTCAACTTTCAATCACTACTTTACTACGTGAAATACTTGCATAAAAATATGAGAATAAAATAGTAAATAGATTATGCACTATCATTGTACAGAGTTTCAAATCATTGTGTCATGCTAAACTTTGTTTCAGATTCCTACTAGTTCTTCTCCTACTTTTTTTTGATTATTTCCTTTGGTATCAACAGATGCCAACCCAAGACAGAAGCTAGAGCACAAGAAAGACGCGAAAGGGCCGCTGGGGCAGCATGTTGCTAGCCACTTGCAGGTCGTTTGACTGTGCTAGCTGTTTTCACTACATTAATTTGATTTGAAAAGCAATAATTTTAATTTGTAGTAACTGCACTTATTTCATATTTGGATGTTTTCGCTTTATTGTTCTTCCATGCATACATAATGGAGTAATATTTCTACCAACCTTGGATGCTTATCTCTCTGTGACACGATGCTATCTTTAAGCTATAACATGCATGGAATTCAATACTCGTGCAGTGTCATGCTACATTCCAAAATACAAATACTCCCTTGGCTTTGAATAGTTCTGAGTGTTGGTTAGTCCTATTTTAATTTAGATCACTAACAACGTTTAAAGTATCGAATTTTGATGAACCAAACATATATTTTGATAACACATGGTATAATTGTAGCTAGTAATAAATCTGTTGGTAAAACACTAGTGAAATTAAGTTTAGAATGAATAGTATCGAGTGACAAAACTTTTAAAGAAGCTATACGTTCTTTTTTTTTTTGGATTGGGAATGCTGTATTTCCAAAAGTTTATGCTCTTTATTAATTATTATGATACACCCATATTTCTTCCCTCACATAGTAACTAGATAAAAACATAAAAAAATTGGGAAAAATTTAATTTTACGATCCTTTGGGAGATATATAATTCTCTAATGTAAGTTACGTATGTGCTGATATGTATCAAATAGAAAGTATATAAGTACCTCTCGATAGATTGTAAAGTTACTCAGAATTTGACATGTTTATTTTCCTCTGAATAATTTTATTACATACGTGAATATGTATATATTTGAGCCAAAATTAACATGCCTTAATTTCCTGCTGCCACAGCCGCAGGAATACTGCACGAAGCAACAGAAGGACCTTGATGAGCGCCGCCTCCTCTCATCGGACTCCCTGTTCCTCAAAGACATCCTTCCGACGCTCAATGTCTCGCTGTGCAACCCTCTGATCCTCACCGGTGGCGCCGGGCCAAGCTAGCTGCATCCCCACGACCACCATCGCTGGCGGCAGTACTGCAGCACCATTTCCAGTTTCGGTTTTCCAGCAGCAACAGCAACAACCTGCTGGCACTGCTGTGATCTCCTTCAGCAACACGACCGTGCAGGCACCCACCGGCAATGTGGTTATCTCCTTCAGCAACGCTGCTTCGCCGGCGGCCACCGGCAACGCTGTTATATCCTTCGACAACGTTGCTGCGTCGGCAGCCATGCAGGCTCCAGTGATGGGACAGCGGCTGTCCGGTGGTGTCCAGCCGGATGCTCCCCAGCAGAGGCTGTATATGGGGCCCTTCTCCTACCAAGGCCCTCCACCACCACCTAGCTACTATGCATAACCACATCAACATAGTCCCGGCGGCCTTCACGCCTCAGGACGGGATGACAATGAATAAAGACAAGGCTCCTATGATCGAGCTTCCATTTGGGCTACCCGTGGATGACTTCCTCATTGGACAAACGATGACGCCGCCATGTACGCCTACACAAGCGCACTGAACAACAATGCAGCTGTTGGTTCTCTCATGGTGCCACCAATTGAGTCAACATTCACCATCATCGATCCAATCGTTGGGACCAAGGGTGAGGGATCTGTCCCTGTTGTCGTCGTGTCAGAGGATCAGAATAATGCGGTGGCAGCAATTGAAGCAACAGCACCTAACAACGCAGAACTATTCATGATACCTGAACAGGTTGCTGTTGATGCTCCGGTTGATGTTGAAAAAGGCATCATGTTCTCTCTGGAATCGCTCTTGGGGTTGGACGAGGACATGATACCTATGGAAGACGTTGGCGGTGAGGCAACTGACGGCTCACTGAACATAAAGGAAGGTGGCATGGAGATCGGCTGGGACCTGGACCTGGACGACATCCTTATGAACAACACCAATGAATTTGCCTTCCTGGATGACCTGGCCTGGATCGAGTAGTCCGTGGTCATCATATGGCAAATAAATTAGCTCTAGTTAAGCTAATTAGAGAGAGGGGATGTGAACTCCCCATGACAAACCAGCTTTTAATCTTGTTGCAAGTACTCTTTACATAGATGATTCTCCCTTCATTCTCGTGGAAGAAATGTTTACCTTAATACAGTATTTCCTTTGCCAATTAAATTCCTATCTTGCAGACATGATTCCTTTACCAAATGTTACTAGAATACTATAAACTATTCTATGTCATTCATCCGCTCCGCCGCCATGGCCTGCTAAGTGCCTCACGTGGCGGCACGCCCCACGATGTTCGAGGATGGTTGTTCACTTGTTTGGTGGCTTGCACACCCGAGAACCTATAAACTCTCTCTCTCTCTCTCTCTCTCTCTCGCTTCCTGATATTTGTTGACACCTTTTTTTGTCATGCCAATGCCACCGAATGTGATTTGCGGTATACCTAAAGCTTTGCGTTGATATGGAGTTGTCAACCACCTTGACCTTGAGAAAAACTCTGGTCAAGATGGTTTTAGTGTTGCCAATTTAGATACATAGGAATAAACATATGTCTCATGACAAAAACGTTAGGTTTTGGGATAAACCTACAAAGAGAACTCACACTCTCACAGCGAAGACGGATGGCTTATAGTGCAAACCGATGAAGATGGACGAAACTAGGCAAAATGTAGATGCGATATTGAAAAATGATTCAATTGGCTAATTGCGTTGAAACTAGATTGGTGCCTTAATTGAATCAGCCATGGTCCTTACAAAGGGGTTGGTCTTGCCTCCTATAGGATCCCCTCCATGTCCTACTCAGGGTAAAACCAATTAGAACTCGAAAACCTCAGCCCAAGCAAGGAAACCCGAGATTCGATAAAATTGGACTTGGAGTCGGACTCAGCCAGTCTGACCAGCCACATGCCAACGGTCAGACAAGCCCACACCACCGGTCTGATCAGCTCTATGGCAGTGGTCAGACTGGCCCTATGAAGGAATTCGAGTTCTTTCCAAATTCGACCATATTTTCCTATTTTCGCTTTAGGTCCTAAATTTAGGTGTTAGCACATGTCCCCTCCCCCTACCTTTTTGGCTGTCTTGAGAGCCTAAAAGCTTGAAACATGGGTCTAAGGGTGATAATTCAATTATTGGCCATATCACCTCCTAAGCATCTCCCCAAATACTTGTAAGTATTTTTTTCAAATATTTCCCATTAATTATTGTCTGAAATCATTCCCCTTGCAAAGTTTCAAGAAAGTATGTATTCCCTCAAACAATTCCATATAACCGGTAAGGATCCTCCCAACAAGGTGACCACCTACCGAATTCTCTAGATACCGAGTCTAAAGGTAAAATCGTCTTCCAAAATAAGTCTCCAACTTCAAATGATTTTGCTTTCACTCTCTTATTATTGGCTTTGGCTATCTTCTGCTTATTCTTCTCTATCTTCCAAAGCCTTTAATCGTTTATCGGTCACATCATCAAGATTTTATCCCATTAATATATTATACTCTTTGACCAATAAATCATCATGCTTGATGTATCTAGGAGAGCCAAGATTCACCTCAACCAGTAAAAACGGCTTCGTATCCATAGACTAACTCAAAAGTAGTAACCTTGATCGCATCATGTTTAGATATCCTATGACATCATATTGCTTCGGAGAGCACCTCATGCCATATTTTTTTGATGTTCCTTAATCTTTTTTTCTTAACTAATTTTATTAAAACCTTATTACTAGACTCGGCATGTCCATTAGCATGAGCGTAGTAAGGAGAACTCAACAATTTCATACCATAAGATTCGACAAAGCCTTTCACCTCTTTAGACATGAAAGAAGAGCATGATCCGTAGTTAAAGTTTGATGAATACTAACTCTATGAATAATGTGCTTCAAGATAAAATATATACAAATAGTCTTCTACAACTTTGACCTTAAAACATAGGATTTTCTGAAATTTACTCAATTTATATTCATAGTTTATGGGTTCACATATTGCTCTCACACTTAATACTCCGAATGCACATAATTTTTTTTGTCGTAAATAAGTAATTGCAGGCTTGAATAAGTTTACATAGGTATAATAAGGTGAGAAACAATCCATCCACAGATATTAGGGATTTTAGGATGCTCCATTTATCCACAAATAAAATGAATGTTGGAATACTATTTTCCAAATCCATTCAATGCAATGAATGTTAGGCTTCTTTCTTAATTCTGGTTAATTTGGTAATTTTCATTTCAGTTAACCGATGGTGACAACCAAATTAATTTCGGTTAGTGAAAAAGGCTGACCAGATTTCTAACGAAAAAAAATTGGTTTCAGTCTTGTTTAATTTTGTTCGGTTTTTCAGACTCGGTCACGTTTCCTTCTTCAGACCATGGTATATATATATATGTAGACATTTTTTCTCCGTATCGGTTTACTATGAGTGGGAACATGGGATGTTTCAGTTGATTGAGATTGCTTGTCAAGACATCAGCACATCCTCAGGCTAGTTTTAAATTCCTAGCCATTTTCTATTACATCAAAGAAGCACATGCATACATACCACTACGCACGTATACTACACGCACACAAGAGTGAGTGCAACTCCTAAGTCCTAATCCAAGCTTAACGAGATGGAGGCCAGTGGCAAATATATTCTTACCTCACAGAACTCATATTGAAAGCACACTCACATGTACACAATATTCGCAGGCATTAGGATTTAGTTCATAGTCATTTATAGCCATTTCCATGTATAGGGGTACGGTTCTATCTGCGCATGCGGTGAGGGGTAGGGTGTGTGCGGGGGTAGTGGGGTGGGCGAGCGGGCTAGTATATTGGAGGATATGTGAAAGACCCATTATCTTGGTTTTATGTAAAAAAGAACATTTTCTTTCTAAAATGTAAAGATCATTTGTATCCGATGAAATAATCGTATATTTGTTTTTACCTCCACCACTATATATATGGCCATTGATCCTATTATGACAAGTGGATAATGCAGTCAAAGAAAGAATCTCGAAAGACATATGTTGTTAGAATGTGTCCCTTGTATACCGATAAAGATTATCCATTGGTGTTACTCCTATCCCAACAATCATCTTTGACTCTTACACTAGTTATGATTGAGCGGACATCCAATCAGGTAGTAATGTTGCAATCCTTCACCCTATTTCCTATTACTAAATACGATACGTCATCAACCACAATGCCTTCTACCCATCAATCTAACACCGATTACTCCCTATGTCCATAATTATAATGGATCATTCTATGTTCTTTAGCAGAGTTTAAGGTCCACACTTGCTTCCACACCACGGCATAGGTCCTTTGGTGCCAAGCCCCATGCTTGCCAAGATGAGTCTTGTCAATCCTTTGCCGCATCTTGCCATATTTAATCACTCATTGACTTGGATCACAATATGTATGTGGTTTCTCCAACGATGAAGTCATCCACAGGCTACTCCAAAGGGAGCTTGATCATAGAAGCATTGTCTTTCTCTCCATGGCTAGCCTAACATGCGGAGGAAAGACTACCGGGAACATGTTTATGTCGTTGTGCATGGCATGTGGCAGAAGGCCTTGGTAGGATAAGGGCCCGAGATAGAGCTTTTGCTGGGGAGCATCCAGCTAGACACCACCGGAGAGTTGTTGCCCCATCACCAAGGCCAACACCGTTGCCGGCAGCAATGTTGTTGAATGACATCACCATTTTGTCGGCGAGCGCCTGCACAGCCATCAACGTTGTATGCAATTTCTCTGACAAGGAATTCATCCACGGGCTTCCCAAATGGGAGCTCGATCATAAGAGCATAGCATTGCCTTTCTCCATGGCTATCCTAACCTACAGCAACCGTCAGGAGCATATTGATGTGGTTACGCATTGTAGACCCCCGTTTTTATAACAGGAGTCAATCGTGTAAACAGTACCATTTCCCTGGATCAAGTAGTCTGGTACACACGAACTCATAGCTGAAATATCAAGTGCACATACACGAGAGTCTAGTACGAATTATTACATCATAAGCCCGCAGGCACAGTCTTAAATCATCGGACCGAGCGGTCCGGAATACATTCCAAAAACAGAAGTAGGTAAGGCAGCGGAGTTAAGGCAGCGGCACGCCATTGCCACAGGCAATGACTGTAACTAAGACCTACTGAGCGCCATCGTCCTCATCACCCTCCTGGTAATAGGCATAAGGATCCTCCGAAGCTTCATCTCCGGCCTCTGATTAAGTTTGAATATTGCAAGGGTGAGTACCAACCGTACTCAGCAAGCCACCACAGCAATAATGCACATGACAAAAGAATTCAAAGGATGGCTATGGTTCTTTTGCGCAAAGCAAGTTTTGTAATTCTTTTCACAAGCCTAAGACCTAGCATAGACTGATCAAGTTTTAATACCAGTGTTCACATTAAACAACGACGGTTCTGTCCACCATCCATTGTGATCCCAAGGATAGCTTCCCTCCATTGAGTCGTCATGGTTTTCTGAGGACGTCCACATTCCCGCCTCTCAGGAAGTGGCTCCATCAGCATAAAAATCATCATGTAATATCCCATCCCACACAAGTTAAAGAATTTAGAGTCTAGCCAAGTGTAATACATGTCCCGGTGCTCAATAACCGCGAGCACGGCTATTCGAATAGATTTGGTTTACTCACACTGTAGTGGATGTACACTTTACCCGCACTCTACGACTGCCCAACACATGAGCCTCATCCCAACACATGAGACGCGTCACGGCAAAGCTTTTCGATAACCTCGCGTTGGCAGTACCCGCTCTATGAACTTAAATCCTCATGCACTCTAGGCGTCCATGTTTCTAGCAGTGAGAGGAGTTCTGGCGCTCCCGGGAAAGAGAAGTCTCACACACATATTAAATTATGGTTCAAGTTAAGTTCTCTCTCTCACACACTCATGGCAGTCCTACCAATGGCGACACCGATGTAGGGCACGCCTCTCGGCCCTACCTCAACGGCGGTCCCATCGTAGCGCACCTGCCTCACTCAGGGGTGAACCATCTATGCAGGGATACTGCCTCCGCTCGGCTATCTAATCCGCTAGGTCTATACCCATACGAGAAGTACGGTTGTACGGGGGTCGTTTCATGCTTAACTTCATGGCTTGGTCCTTAATTGACCGGGGACGGTACTAGCCTTTTCCAGATACCACCCAAATCCTCCGTCCGCCCCAGTCGAAAACAGTTATTTAATTTTATTTCTCCTTTCACAAATCATATCATCAACATCATGGCAATGTGGCGCTCATGTCTCCACATGCCGCATCTCAATTACCTTCCCAAAGGTAATTGCCCGAGCATATAGCATTTGATAAATATGAGTATGCATGATTCTAGAATAGCATTTCTAAGCATTTGTCATAGTTGACTAGAGACTCTTACGTAATCATGGTTACAAAGATTTAAGGGTAAACAATAATCAAGGCATGGAATAATCACAAGTAGGATGCTCATCATTGCATGCAATTTTAATTGTAAATAAAAATAATTTCGTAATTGGGATCAACATGTTCAAAGAATAGTGATGACTTGCCTTGCTCTAGGTCTTGTGGATCTTGGTCTTCACCCAGATCCGCGGCTCCCTCGGTCTCTATAGTTACGTGCGTAACAACAATTTGAATTCGATTAGAATTCAAACAAAATCCAAATAATGACCGAATTGAAAAACGAGCGCGGGAGGTGAATTCTATATAGGCTACTTTATTCGCGAAGTGGAATTATTCTTCTACCTAGAATATTTGTGTTTCTTAAGAAATTTTGTGATTTAAAGTCATGTCCTAAGACTTTATCTAATTATCTAGTCCTTAATTACATCTAGATCACTACCGCGAATTAATCTCTTATAGAGTTTTCTAAAAATAATCTATAAGAATTCATATAATTGTTTTAGTTCTTAAATAATTGATCCTATAATTAAATGCTAGTATTTTAGGTATTTAAATAGCAAGAATTTATCTAGCTATATTTTCATTAAGCCCATGATTAAATTCTAATATTTTTAAATATTTTAAATTTCCCCCTAAATTTTTCCTTTCCTTTCTCTCCCTCTTTCTTTTCTTTTCTTTTCTCTTTTCCCTTTTCCTTTCTTTTTCTCTCTCTCCCTTTTTCCTCTCCTCTCTTTCTTTTTCCCTCTCTTCTCTCCCTTCCGGCTCCTTTTTCCCTCTCTCTCTCTCGGCTTCTTACCCTCCCGGGCGGCGACGACGATGGACGCAGGGGGGGCGGCGGCTTACCAACGGCGGCGACGGCGACGGTGGCGACGTCGGCGCAAGGCGCGGCGCGGCGCGGCGGCTTCGTGGCGGCGGCGCGGCGGCTCTATGCGACGGCGCGGCGGCGTGGAGGCGGCGGCGTGGTGGAGTGGGTAGAGGAGAGGAGGTGAGGATGGAGGGAAAGAGTGGGAATAGTGGGGCTTATATAGGGGAGGGGATGAGATAAGGGGAAGAGGGGAGAGGGGAGACGCGACGGCGGTGCAGGGTGCGAGGTGGGGGCGCGCGGCGCGAGGCGACGCGACGGCTGCGGCGACGCGTGATGTGACAGCGGTGGCGACGGCGCGCGGCGACGGGACGGTGCGCAGCGCGGCGCGGGGCGCGGAGCAGCGACGGCGACGGCTCGGCAGCGGCGACGCGACAGCGGGCAGCAGCAGCGGCGATGGGACGGCGCGACGGGATGGCGGCGAGCGACGCGCGACGGCACGGGCGTGGGGCGCGAGGCGGCGGCACGGGGCTCGGGATGACGCGACGGGCGGCAGCGGCGACGCGACGGCGGGCGGCACGAGGCGCGGGACGACGGCGACCCGCGGCGATGGCGACGGCGCGCGGCGCGACAGCGGTGACGCGATGGACGGGCGGCGATGGCGATGGCACGGCGACGTCGGTGCGGCGCGGCAGGGGCGGCACGGGGCTCGGGGCGGCGCCGGCGCGGCAGCGAGGCAGGGTTAGGGCTAGGGGACCTCGTCGAACACTTTAGGTGCAATGAACAGTGCCGTTTTCTAATTAACCCGATTTGGCCCATTTATTATTTAAATTTGATTCTTTAATTCCCAAATTTTGCATAAATGAAGTATACTCAATATTTGTGCCATTCCAATCCATGGATTCATTCTAGATTACTTGAATTTACTTGAATTTAATTAGAGTTAATTCTCATCCCCTTGCTTTTTAAATTTGATGGATATAAATATGGTTGTAATAATACTTTACTCATTTCTATCCTCACCAAATCTTATTTTAAATTGCACTTTAATTATTCACTTTGTCAATTTACTTTTTAGGGTTTATTCCTAACTAATTATCCATTATTCGCGATTTATAAACTCGGAAATCAAAATCCAATAAATAATCGAATAAAATCGGCATGATGCAATTTATTTAAAAAGTTTTTTTTTCTTTTTTTGGAAGGCCCATATTATTTTTTTGGAATTTTGATTTTTGTTGGTCGAATTTTCAGGGTGTTACACGCATAGCAGGTGGCAGAGAGCCTTGGTAGGAGAAGGGCCAAAGATACCACCTGGAAGCATCCAACTAGACACCACAAGAGAGTTGTTGCCCCATCACCAGAGCTTGCACAGTCACTAGCAGCAACATCGTTGAAGGACATCATCGTATTGCTGATGGGCACTTGCAAGGCACAATGTTTCTTTAACCACATTAATATTCCATTAATCGTTTGATCAGAATTAGCCAAAACTGACACAAGGGACTAGATGCACTTTTAGTCACGGTGAGTCTACTTGATTGGGAATGATCAGACATATTTCGAGCAAATATGAACGAAAGGGTAGCCACTAGTCATCACAAGAGATAGTTGAAAATATCTATATTGAAGAGAGAAAGAGGGAGAAAGTTTCTAGTACCATGAGTGTACTACTTTTTTTGAATTGTGTACAGTACATTTTTCCATGGGCACATAATGGCTTTTTTACATGGTTCCAAGTGTGCATCATGCATATGTAATATACACATTTAAAAGCAGCATGCATGCATAAAGTATAGCTATAGAACTAAGCAAGTTTATCAACTTTGTGCAGAAATGCCACTCGTAATTTCTTGGCTAAAATGAACAATTGGAAGAACACATATCACGTGCTCACACCGTAACATAGGTTAGCCAACCTTTGATCCTCAAATGTGGCAACGCCAGTTTACTCCAAAAAAAAGAAAAAAAAATATTGGCACAACACATCACCCATACTGGACCTTCCTCACTACCTTCTCCTTGGTCAGTGACTTCGGTCCCCTCTTCTAATCACTTCATCAGTGAACAAGTGAGTAGTAACACTGTGTGTAGACTTGTGTGAGAATGGAGGAACAGATGTTCTCCTTCTATTCATTGATGCCTCCATGTCATGCTTGTTGACAATGACACAAAGGCCGTGAGAAGAGAACGGTTCGAACCACTCATCAATGAAAAGAGAGTAGTGCATAGCTAGCAATGTGTGATTGTGTACATCTCTATTGGTTGTGGCGGTGGAAGAAGAGATGCTCTCCTATTCCCTGGTGGCCTCCATGTCATGCTTGTTGATGAGACATAAATGCCATGAGAAGAGAGTGGTTCTAATCACTCATCAGTGAAAGAGAGTAGTACATAGCTAGCAGTGTGTGATTGTGTACATCTCTATTGGTTGAGGCAATGGAGGAAGAGATGATGTCATTCTTCCCTAGTGGCCTCCGTGTAATGCTTGTTGATGATGACACGAATGCCATGAGAACACATCGGTTATAATCATTCATTAGTGAAAAGAGAGTAGTATATAGCTAGCAGTGTGTGATTGTGTACATCTCTATTGGCTATGGCAATGAAGGAAGAGATGATGATGTTCTTCCCTAGTGGCGTCCGTGTCATGCTTGTCGATGATGACATGAAGACCGTGAGAAGAGAGCGGTCTAATCACTCATCGGTGAAAAGAGAGTAGTACATAGCTAGCAGTGTGTGATTGTGTAAATCTCTATTGGTTGTGGCAATGGAAAAGGAGATGTTGTCATTCTTCCCTGATGGCCTCCATGTAATTCTTGTTGATGATGGCAAGAAGGCCATGAGAACCGCAACCGCGATGTTGTCCACCCTGCACTACCTAGGTATATTTGCTTTTGCTAGCTTTTTTTCTATGTGTCTTTTGATTCAGCAAGTTTAGTTTTTGTGCACTATATGTCTGTAGATTATGTGTGTACAATATGCAGACATGTTGTGAGGTTATATGTGTTATGTGTAGGATTGGTTTTTCTCATTTTTCTTCTTGATTTGACAATGTTTTGGGAAACAAAGTTTTGCCGTTTGTGCATATATTTGTGCTCTTGATTATTATGTTTGCAGCTCTCGGCTTCTGATATGATTTTTCTTCTAAATGTGTTGAGCCCTTATTTGAGATGCAAAAATGTCAAGTACACTTTCTGATTTTTCAACAATTGTCATTGTCTATGTGGGTCGAACACTGCATACCTATTCTTTTAACATGATGTTTGATGTCCTTTCTATGATGATTCCACATGTTTTTGTTTGGAATAACTAAATCATATGTCCTTTATTTGGTCGCAACATAAAACGGACCATTTTTCTTCAAATCCTTGTACAATGCAATCGTGAACTTCAATGTAAGAATCTGTAAGAAGATTTTATAGGAGTTAAAGGTACCAATAAAAATCAAAGTCTTTACGTGGTTCCTTAAAGAGAAAATTCTAACTAAAGATAACCTGACAAGGAGAAAATTGAGGGTAACAAACAATCTTGTTTTCTAATGCACAAGAGCATCCTTTCTTTGACTGGACTATCATGTTGCACGCTTTGCTTGGATATGTGTCATTTTTTCTTTAATATTTTCCCTCCATGTAATGTAAAATTTATTTTTGGTAACTTGCGAAGAGAAGTGCCTAGATTTTAAAAAAATATATATTTGGAACTAGTGCTTTATGTTGATCAATTTAGTGTTGCCATAATGATGTAGTTTTTTGACAATAAAAAATGTCTAACAGTTTATGGTCATGTGTTCCAACTAATTCAACTCTTGATCTATGATGCTATCACAGGAATAACATGATACTGCACACAATGGTGTTACACACATGGAACTGGTAACCATGAATCTTTTATTCTATTTTGGATTGCGTGGTACCTACAGAATTTTGTGCTAGAATTTGCGTGATTTTACAAATGTTATTTTAGTTTATTTTTTATTAACAGAAGTTGGGGTTTTGCTCCATCACCTTATTCAGTTCTTCTTATTTTTTACTCCTAAAACCTTTTAGCTATGTGCTCATTGGCAAAGGACGGAGATGTAAACCATTTCGACCTATTATCTAAATAAAATCTGATCAATTATTTAAACAACCGGTCTCACTTTTTCTTTCTTAGAAACCATCCTCTTCCTTGGTTCAACCGTTTGACTGAGATTCAAACAGTTAAATATCTCTTCGCTTTGTGCCAAAATGCTTTTTAAATCCCCTCAAAAAGAATGTTTTTCAAAAAAAAACTTGATATTTATCAACAAATAATTTATTGCAATATTTTACTTTGTAATTATGCACCGGTTGTCCTAAGCTAAGTATATATGCACGGCTATTTAAATCTCGCCCCTCCCTTAAGAACTCATCTATGAATGCATGCTATCCAAATATATAATTATAAAATTAAAATCTTTAGCCCTTAAACTTTGCTCAAAGTCTACCTTTTACCTTGAACTACAAAGCAGGTTTTTCTTACGCCTTTGACTTTCAAAACTGGACAAAATATATGTGTACATATATTTTTAATGGTTTTGTTTGAAACGGATGGGTTTCTCTTGACAGCTTGAAATATAATTTATAAGGAAAAGTTTTTTTTATTCTTACACATTTAAAAGTTAACGTTGAAAAATAAACTACGATGAAAAAGAATTCAAAATCAGCTTTAAAACTAAATTTTAGCAACGGCTGGCTGGTAAGTAAGTCGATGACCTAGCATGGCTAATAAAATAGGTTAGACTAGAGATATAGATGAGAGGTGAACTCTCTCATATAAATTAGTTCCTGTTGACATGAATTATCTGTTTTATTACATATGTAAATATTTTAAAAATAAAACAAATACCATAGAACAAGTTGTCCAGAAATCATAATTCTTTTTAGAAATGGACCGGAATAAAGTTTTATTTTTAAGAAATTGTATTTTAGAAGCACGGAGATAAATAATCTACGGCAGTAATCCCACAAATCTATACTAGTTTAAAAGGATCTAGTAGTGGTGACAGTGAATCTGCCAACCCCAACTACTTTTATTGTAAATTTTACAAATCACCCCCTGAACTTATGTACTATACTACTTTAAAAGGCTCTAGTGAGGCTTTAGTGGTTGTTTTAGTGAATACGTCATCACAACTACTTTCATCGTAAATTTTGAGTAACTCCTAAACTTCGTTATATTAAAAACCAATCTATCTAAATGTATAGCGGCATATAGAATTAAACAACGGGTAAAACATTTCACGAAAAATACATTTCATTCTGGCAAAGCATAGGTATTTAGCTAGTAAGAAAAAAAGAACGTGGTGTTGCATGCTACTCTAGACGAGGATGTATTCCCTTCATCCCAAATTAATATTAATTTAACCTATTACGTACGGGGTGACACATATTCTAATACTACGAATCTGTACAACACTAGGATATGTCATCTCATACTAGGTTAATTTATATTGGGAGGAGTATACGTTATGTGGAATAATTGAACTAATGTTTATGTTGCCTTGATCTATGTTGTGGACTAAACCCTAAACCTTAAACTCATGTCTAAAGCATGCCATCTCCAGGGTTATCCTTGGTCTAGTTTCTCTTATCAGTTAAAATTTGAGACAACCCGAGCATATGCTTAGCACTTCCTATTTTAGGATGAATGTATTTATCTTTTTTGGATCACGGTATAACCTTTGTATTTTAACAATAAATAGTACATATCATTCAAATCACTTTAGCTATTTTGTGAAGAGAATAATATACCAATTATTATTTTTGAAGTAAGATAATATATCAATTTTATAGTCTCTTACTCTCTTTTGCCTCATTTATCATCTAAATGTATAATAACGCAAAATTTATGTTAAACATGCATGTACCAACCGTAGACTAAATATGATATACATAGCAGATGAAGCAATTCGATTCGGCAGCATGCAACCTTGTAAAATTATAATATGAAATATAATCATGTTTAGTGGATATATATTAAGATTTGAGATGAAAGACTGTAGTATCCCTTGTGAGTGGGAGGGTGGTTGATGCGATAAGTAGTACTATTTTAGTAATGCTTATAATGTGTATAAATTCTGAATCCTAAAAATGCTTATATTTGAGCTAGCTGTGCGATTGTGCAGCATGCAAACATGTACTGTTGTTTAATTTTTGTTCCGTGCGCATGCACTACATCGGTCCTAGCTACCTCAAAGTATGAAAACTGAATAGGACATAAATTCAAGCGTCTGATCTCAGACATACCAAATGAAGCCATCCAACCGTATGTTGCTTACATACTCCTCGTTTCAAAATAACTGACATAGATTAAAGGGTGGTTGGGAAGAAATTTAAATGAGGTGATTGAAGGGAAAAATAGTATTCTAGGATTGCTTTTTTGAGACAAGATTTAAATGTTACAATAATTGTTTTGGGACAGAGAGGTAGTCCATGAATAGATGGCCAAGATTTTTTTTTCTTTTTCCTGATTTAATCTGAGTATTTCTTTCTTTTTCGATCAATATGGGAATTTCTAATTTTTTTTTTCCTTCACTAGATTAATGTGAGGATTTTTAGGAGAGCCTTAGTATATATAATGCTATTGAAGAGTCCAATAGTTCCTACATTTTCAAATTAGAGTTAGTTTGGTCCGATAAAAACAAACGTTGCATCTATTTTCTTATTACTAAGCACTGAAAAGTGCAAATTCTTCCTTCAATTCATATCAATGAGTTCATTGAAAACCATTCAAGACTCAAGCATCAAATTAGATATTAAGTTAGTCTAGTATAAATCAATGTGATCATCTGCACTGTGAGTTTGTTAACCGCAAAAATCAATGTACATTATCCAAATTACTCATGTTGTGTAGATTCTACAGGCTGCACTGAACTTACTGGTTTCGTAGCAGCCCAGAGGGTCCATGTTCCTAACCAAAAGAGCAACACCATAAAGATACAGTCAGCGGGTCCAGAAGAATGTATAATATAAGTACTAGAGGATTTAGTTAATTTACAAATGTTAATTTGCATGATACAGACATACACCTTAGGGCTTAGGCCATCGATATCAGTATGTAGTATGCTAATTTACATACAACACAGTAGCCCCAATCATCTTGCAGGCACATAGACAACACCATCAAACTCCCCCCTTATTTATTCACAATACAGAAAGACACTAGCAGCCCCAGTAAAACATCAAGAATACTACGCTAGTCTGTCGTTCTCTGATCTTTGAGACGACATGAGGATCTTGGCCTATGCAGACGGCGCAAATCCATCATTGAAAATGACCTCACAGGCACAGATGATGTTTTAGGATCACAGGATCCTAATTGTAGTGCTGGAGCATTATAAACCGCAGAATTTTCATCATTAGCAGGCGACGGAGGAGAATGAAGCTGCTCAGTGAGCTCGGTTTCTTCGATGCTGATACTACTGCTGCTCCTGGAACTGCTACTAGCCAAGGTCACCAAAGAGTTTCTGCTCAGACTGGCAAGCCTCTTAGGGGGTCCAGTTTCATAAACTTCTGCTGCTGTCTCCTGTGAAGTTTCATACATGATGCTGTATGCAAGGAGATTCTTCCGTTTTCTCGAATATGCGCTCTCTGCCTTCGCGATGTCCTTTGCAGAGCCACAAGATGAAACAGCTTCCTTGAGACACGCGAAAGATTTTGATTTTCCATTGTAGAATTTGGAGATGCTACGTCTGTTCATGAAAACATGTGGATCTTAGAGAGGTGAAATATAGAAAAATGTCATATCATGTCTGCAGTGTGAACATCCACACTGCAAAAGCTAATAAAATGATGATTGAACCAATAAGTGCCATCACTATAGCCCACATAAAGCTAATATTAGTTATAACCAAACAATTAAAAATGGATAGAATGAAACAACCAAAAGATGCTTAAGGACATTCTACTTGTATGATTGTATCAGGAAAACAGCATGATAACAAAACATCACTGCATATAAAGAATTAAAACACTACGATAAACATCACAACTTCTGTACCCAGGGGAGCAAAGGAGTTGCTTGTACAACCTTTGTCCATGCTTGTTAAAAAATTGCACTTATATACTTCACTGTAGTGATGATACTGGCACCAATGGGTCCTCAATTAGACAATAATTGATGTTTTGTACCTGTTAATCCACTGCAGTCCTTCTCATTTGAAAGTTGCTTCATAACACTGGTCACTACCACATGAAGCAGGTCCTTTTCAGTTAATGAATAATTCAACCAAATATGCCATGATTGTTTGACAGCATGCATTTCTCCATGCTAGAAATTCCTCTAGCTTTACATATCTTAAAGAAGATATACTAGCTTAATTAATTTCGATGGTATGCATTTTAAATTGAAAATTTTGGTGGATAAAGTGATCTTAATTAACGGTAAACTTTGAGACTTTTGACAAGGTTTAAGTAAAAAGTTTAAGTTTCACTAGAACTTTCAACAGCTACCAACTCCTACAAAAAAAATATATATCACAATCACAATCGTCTCTTCTTGAATCATGCATGAAAAGGAAGAGCACTCAACAACCACATGAATTTAACACAAAACGAACTGATTTTCCATTCGACATCGACTTGTCTTTACTTATCCAGCAAAAACATTTCTGTTCACCCTATACTGTAGAGTCAAGCTAATGCTCTGTTAGGTCCGGAGATGAAGCATATAACACAAACACCTCACCAGCACTCCAGCACCAGCAAAAGTTGGCATTTTGACCAACACACAACCTATAACAGCATAATCTGTATGATATCGTGGACAGACTAATTAAAAGCTACTCAATTCTAAATCTAATGGCATAATATATCCAGTAAACTAACATCACCTCAAATTCGATTTCGTCTCTGTGAATTAACAACACAATCAGTGCCCGAAAATAGTCCTCAAACAACACAGGCAGTCCACGGTACATATCATCTCAACAAAATGAAACTCACGATTCAAACTGTTATCCCCTTAAATTGCAACAAATTAACCTGCCCAGATCGTAACTTCCTTGCAATTTCAACACAAATGAGCACCCAATAGATATCAAGAACACCCCCAAAATAACCTATTTCAATTTTTCCTTCAATCCCAAATCACAACAGCAGAAAAAAAAAACCCGGCAAGAACTCAACTCACCGGATGGGAAGCGCCTCCTCCAATGCCTCCAACCCCGCGAGGCCCCCTCCTCCCCCGACAAACGCGCTCTGCACCTCCTCCCCCTCCTCCTCCTCCTTCCCCGGCGGCGAGCACTCGTCGCTGTCCTTCCCAATCGAGGACGAGCTGCACGCCGCCGGCATCGCCGCCTCGCGGGCCGCGGCGCGGCCGACGTCCACCGGCATCCGTCCGTCCGACCCGAAGCCGACGGCCCTGATCGCGGTCGGGACACCCCGGATCACCTCACACAACCGCGCACAGATTTGGAGAGAGCGAGAGGCGAGAGAGAGGAGAGATTGTGTAATGGCTTTCTGATTTATATTAGTTTTGATTTTTAAGTTTATTGTTAGTGATGGTGACATGTAACTGATATGGATTATCGTTTATTGCTTTTTTTTTCTGTGCCTAGTCACACAATCTTACGATAAGTTTACTACGTGATATATACTCTGTGCTAAGTAAATGGCGAGGTTGAGAATTTACAATCTAAGGTGTTTGTTTGGGGGATTGGAAACCCTTTCATGGCACAAATAATGGAGCGACGAATTATTGTATGATTGTATTAGTTAAAAAACTTAAAATATATAAATTGATATAATTTTTGAATGTAACTCGTATTGCAAAATATGCCGTAGAAGTTGATTAAATGTAAGTAAAGAATGCAGTGTAAGATGTTTTAGTGACCGATTTAGAATTAACACTCTTTTGCCATGTGTAATTGGAGTTTGTTTTGACAAACAGAAAAAAGAATCATACAATAAACAACCCAGGGGCGGAACCCATGGAGCTCTGGGTATTTTCAGGAATAAAAAAAAATTCCAGTTGTTTCTCAACATTAGGCTTCTTTAATTAGTAGCTAAATGTCCGTGATTTGCTACTAATAAAAAAATATATTAATGCATTACCCATCCTTTTACATATCATTTTTTAAGAAGTTTAGGAATAACTTATAAAATTTACAATGAGAGTAGGCGGGGTAACAGATTAACTGTCACCACCACTACATTTTTTAAGAGGGATATAGATTTTGTAGTGTACTCAAATTCTTTAGATTTCTATAATATGAATTATTTCTACTGAATTTATGTCAGTATTGCAACTAGATGTGTATTATCCTTAACAATTTTATTTTGTATGAAACGGTTATTTATAAGTGTGAATACCAAACCGTGAATTTCTGCATCAGCCTACTGAAACAACCCTATTAATCTCTATTCACTTGTTTGCTTAAACATTTCTATGACATTTTAAAATAAGGGACAAATGAAATCATGCACATTGTTTCTACTCTAAATTGATTGCCAAACAATGTTCATTCTTCACATGCTTTGGTCAATTTTTCAACTGAATTCTCAGGCCATTCAGATCTTGGTTGAGGTTAAATTCCAGGGTATCTTTACCCACCACACAAACAAATCAGACATATCTTGTTTTCCTATGAGGAACCAGACAGCATGGAACAGATGAAGAATCCTCTGAACTTTGATCAGTTTTGGTGCCTATTTTCCAGTGATGGTTATCTTATCCTGCGACGTGTGCAATAGCACTTTCTTGTAAGCTTCCACAGTCATTCCGGCCTTTTTCTTGCTAAAAATTGGTTGATTTGGACGTGACGCCATTGGTCTTGAGCTCTTGGCAGTGCTTGCTTGTTGAGATGAAACTGCAGGGAAAATGTTGTGTCCAACTGTCTCCTCCTCAAGTAAGACACGTCACGTTAGTGTTAACCTGATCCCCTAGTGTATCTTTTAATCTTTTCCTGTTCTTCTTTTCCACAGTTAACTCCTACCCCAGTCTTGGTTCAGCACAGCCTAACTCTCTGAAGTCTGATCTGCCAGTTTGGTGCCTGCCTCCTAGTTACTGTCAAGATTCACAATTTCACATCCTTTTTTTTCTATGAAACAGATTCACATCCAGTTATAACTGGATTTTTGACATTTTAGACTTTTTAAAACATATTTTACAAACAGACCACTAAAAAACTTATTTCAGATATGGATCTATCTCTCGGCACCAAACAACTAGCGCCGACACCATACCTCAACACCAGTCATTTTGACGCTCACGCAAGAACAACTCTTTTTGCTTCAAACTCTACTGATTTGCTATCAAATTTTGAAAAGAAAACTAACCAATAAAATCAATGTATCCTAATTCATTTTAGCCCGTATTGTATTGTGTCAAATTTTGAAGAAAAAATATAGGGAAATTGAATTGTGGCACATGATTGTAATTTGTTTTTGTCCAAGATTTCACAGCAAATCAATAGGATTTAGTTATAAGGAGGAAAGGATGCACATTCTCCTCCATATCAAGATTTTATAGGCAAAAATATATTAGAGATAATGAATTAAGATATATTATTATCAATTCTTCCAAAAATTTGACAGCAAATTAATTGGACTTGCAGGTCTAGATGGGAGAGGTTGGCACCGAATTCATCGACGCTGAATTCACTGGCGCCATCAGACCCTCAGCGCCGGAGTATTTAGCCCTGAGATATCCCATCTCGGCACCAACATCTCACTGCTGAGGTAGGGTCCATATGTAAGATGTGTTTTATGGGTCTATTTGTATATTATTTTTTAAAATGACTACATTATTAAAAATCTAGCTAGTTATAACATGTGTTTGTTGTGCTTTTCAGCTAGAAAATGAGTCTTTCTATATATTTTATTGAAAAAAATTTAATTACAAAAATTTGACAAAAGCAAATATAATACAATTATAGTGTAATTATATTATAACTTGCATGTAACTACGATACAACTTATATGTAACGTTCCTAAATCTCGCAGTAACATGCTATTTCCACGAAACAGACCTCTCGAAGCGGACCTCTCGGAATAGAATCTCCTCACATGTAAGCATGTTGTGATTTTTTCTTCCTTGCTAATATGAATTTTAAAACAAATTTAACAGTTCAAAATTATATTAAATTACACTATAATAATATTATATTTATATTTAATAAATTTTTAAGAGAAAATTTGTTGAGATGTATATAACAAAATCGTTAGAAAGTTTTGGTAGTGTGACTTCTTTATTGCCTTTTATTTAAGGACTAGCTAAAGGCTCGTGTGTTGCAACAGAAATTATTAGAGATAAAAGCAAAAGCAAAAGAGAATTATAAGTTTATAACATAGTTAGTTGATTAGGCATATAATGCTATGTTCAAAGCAAAAAGCACGTGTAGGGACCTTATTGACAATGAAGTGCATCGATCTGTCCGGTGCGAACTCGGCGAGTTCTGGCACCACCCGGTCGCAACCTCCGAGTCATGGCATCGTGGTCGCGCCTGTATTTTCTATTATCTGGTTTTGATGCTTCTTAATCCAAAAATACATATTTTATTTATTAGTATTTTATAATAAACTACGCATATTTTAAATGTTATGTAAAGGGATTATCGTTGTATGATGCTAAATTAAATTATTGATCAAAACCTGAGCCAACATGTTAATACTCATTGGTTAGATGCATTCGTATAGTTCCCTAGTGTTTGCTACATGCGGATGAATTAATTTCTTCCTTCGTGACAAAAGGAAGTACGAAGTATGTCTTAGACGCAGAGATTTCGCTTGTCATGGCTCCTGTGGTCCGGACCATTGTGGACCATACACCTCGCATGGCCCATTGTCCATCTGTAGAGGCCCGAAACCGAAACGGGACACTAGGACATAGATGGGCCGAATTCGTAGACGAAATAGCTGGGCTATAAATTCTTGGAAAAAGTACACGCAAGGTCCCTCAATTTGTTAGCCACATACAAAATCGTCCCCCAACCACAAAACCGGATATCCGGCGTCCCCCAACTTACAAAACCGATAACAATAGGTCCTTCAGCGGTTTTGACCACGGTTTTATCCCACGTGGCGGCTGACTCAGCGTGGGACCCACGTAGGCCCCACATGTCATGGAGACCATGTCAGCACCCTCTCTCTTTATCTGTTTCTCTCCTTCCTTTCGCTCTCTGCTCTCGCACAGGCGGCGGCGCGCGCGGCCAGAGGGTGGTGTGGCTGGCGACGGCAGCTCCCGGGTGGCGGCGCGCGGGCTTAGGGCAGCGCGAGCTCGCCGGCCTCCCCGTCCCCATCGTGCGGTCGGCATTGGCGGCGCGCGGCTACAGCCATCATCACCGATGCAGAGAGGAGGGCCGATGCGGTGGCGACGGCGTCACTGACGCGGTGGGGAAGAGGGTCGGCGTTCTTAGGTGCTTACTCGAGAGTCGAGATAGCTCGTGACTTGGTGAAGCTTGGACGACGACGGCGACCTCGGGATCGGCTTGGCGACGGCGGATGGCGTCGGCTTCACGGCGGCGGCCCACTCCGATCGATGCGCTGCTAAAAGATGTCCAGGGGCTTAGCAATGTCCCCAGGAAGGTGTATTCGCGAGGAATCGAGTTCTAGCTCACCAAGGAAAGAGAAATCAACGGCGAGGACTAGCGGCCGGAGAGGAGGAAGATGGCGTCGATCTCGCGGCTGGAGACTCCTCAGCTTCGCGTGCTAAGGCTTCTGAACCGTGGTGATGTGGCGACGACGCTGGTCAAGTGGCTCGGCAGGATTCGCACTGCGCGTCGAGAACGTGGCACGTGTGGCGACAACGCCGGCGGAGGCCGGGAGCGTGACCCGAGGCCGCCTTCGCTCCACTCTGCTTCGCCGGCCGCCGCGCGCTCGCCCGCTTGCCGCCACCGCTCCACTCCGCTTTGCCGGCCGCCGCGCTCGCACGCCGCCTCCGCTTCGCCGGCCGCTGCGCTCGCACGACGGCATCGCCAACGCTGCATGCATGATTAATTAGTTAGTTAGCTAAGGCTTTGTGCTATGCTAGTACGTGCATGTGTTGCATGAGCTAGTGGAGCAAGTCTATCGGTTGGTTAGCTTTGTGCATGCAGCTGGTAGTGGATCGAGTGGAGCATGGATGTGTGGCCCGACCTCCGCCGCCAGCTCCAAGCCAAGGAGAAGCTCGCGCCGTCGCAAGCAAGTGCCGAAACTCACGCCACCACCCCTCCAAGCACAGACGAAACTCACTGCCGAAACTCGCCGGGCACCTCTTCCAGCTCATGCACGTGGCGGGGCGGCGGCCGGAGATCGAACTCATCGCCATCGTCATCGCGAGGCGGCGGTGAAGGCGTGGCTCTACTTGTTCGCGGCTGCGCAAGTTGACCAGGGAGCCGTCGCACGTGTGGCTCCAGCTCCGCCGCCGCGGTCTCCCGCCGCTCCGCCCCACCAAACAGCAGCCACATCGGCGGCGCCGTCGTCTTCAATCTCCCCTTCCTCTGCCGCCTCACCCCGACGACGACCGCCGCGCTCCTCCTCGCGCGACGGCAGCCATTGGCGGCGCCGCCCGTCCCATCAGCCCTCCTGTCCGCGCCGCTCCTTCCCCGTCAGCCGCCGGCCACGCCGGCCCTCCTCCACGCTGCGTCGAAGACGCTGCCGCCATCCACGCCCAGAGGAAAAAGGAGAGAGGAAGGGAGAGAAGAGGGGGAAAAGAGAAAGGGATATTATTTAAAATAACATGGTTTGAAAATAATGTAAATAAATATGCTCAAATTTATATAAAAATCAGTTAAATATATCAAACCAACGTGGTTTCTTTTGATAAATGTCTTTATTTCTATGACATATATCATTACTATATTTTTTAGTATACTAGCAAAATACCTGTGCGTTGCAACGGATAAAAATTGGAACATCTTTAATGTAATGGTCCAACATAAACGATCACAACCTTACCGATGCTTGCTTTACCTAAAATAATTGGATTATTCACGCGACAATATACATATAATCTAAAATAATTTTTCGATCTCATTCTTGCAACCAATAATAGTATCAATCAAATCCTACATCTCTAAATAACAATTAAAAATATGTTTGTTTTTTAATATAATTTCTATAGATGACGAAAAAAAAGCCGTGTAAGAGATGAAAAAAATGATTGATACTATCCGACTCAAGCGTCTATCAATTTAACGTTTTTTCTCTAATAGTTTTTTCAGAGCAGCTTGTTTTTTTTTTTGTAAATGGTGTTTTTTATGTGAGGTTTTTTCAAATCATTTTTTTAGAAATGGCGTGCTTTTTCTAACAGTTTTTTCCTCGCATGTTTTTTTATTTTTTACAGACGGCAGAAACCTTTTTTAGCTTTTCTGTTCTGACTTTTTTTCTCATGCGTTTTTTTGCTTTTTTCCTCACGCTTTTTTTAACCATTTTTATTTTCTCGCGCATTTTTTCTTTTTAGTTGTTCTATGAAAACTTCTTTTTTTAAATAGTTAGATTAGAGATAGAGAAGAGATATATAGAAACTAAAAACGAATAGAAATCGGACTTTTTTTTTGCCGTGCTTTTTTTCGCCCTTTGTACTTTTTTTCTCCTTTGTTTTTTTTATTTTTTACGAACCTTTTTTTTCCACTTTCTTAGAAATCGGACAGACCTTTTTTAATATGAATTTTTTAAGTAGGGACAGACGAAGGAAATATTTTGAATTTTTTAATAGTGGAGATAGAGAAGTATACAGAGCTTATATACATACGTATAAAAAAGAAAAAATATACAATATATAAAGTTTGTATACGTGTATATAAATTTTATATACATACATAGTATTAAGAAATAAAAAAAGAAAAAAAAAAGAAAGAAAAAACGGAAAAGAAACGGAAAAAAAGAAGAAAAACAAACAACCGTACGGGAAATAGGATAATATAGGAAAATGATTTTTTTTTCCAACTTTTAAGGGAATCGGATCTACTGTGTTTTTTCGCCACTTTTTTTTCATATGAATCGGACATTTTTTTTTTCCGCCTTGCCATAGGAATCGGATTTTTTTTTGGTTTTTCTTTTTTTCGCACTTTTTTTCGTCCGGTTTGTTTTTGTTCGCCCGGTTCTTTTTGGATCGGACAACTTTGGTTTTTTTCGCCCGGTTTTTTTTCACCCTTTTTTTCTGGATCAGACAGTTTTGGTTTTTCTTTTCTTTTTTTCGCACTTTTTTTTGCCCAGTTTTTTTGATCAGAAAAACCTGGTTTTTTTCGTTCGGTTTTTTTGACAGACGATGGAAGCACCTCTTATTTTTTTGGTAGTAGTAGATAATGGCTATATATAATTAATATAAATATTAATTAAACTTAAAAAAGAAAATCTCATAGTATCCCGATACTAAGATACGATCCTACGATACGATATTACTTTGAGCAAAATGATACTGCCTAGTATCCCGATCCTGACAACCTTGGTGGTGACGTGGTCTATCTGACATGTGGGGCCCACATAGATCCACGCTGAGTCAGCCGCCACGTGGGACAAAACCGGGGTCAAAAACCGCCAAGAGATCTATTGTGACCGGTTTTGTAAGTTGGGGGACGTCGGATGTCCGGTTTTGTGGTTGGGGACGATTTTGTATCTTGCTAACAAGTTGAGGGACCTTTGGTGTACTTTTTCCTAAATTCTTTCGTGGCCGTAGTTGCCCAATTTCGTTGATTGGACAGTAGGTAGGCCAAATTCATTAGAGACCCAAATAGTTGACGGGAATTAACAAGGTCAATTTCAGTTGTGGATCAAATATACTAAAGGGAAATGGACTAAAATCTATAATGCCTCCCTCTTGCCACTGTTCGAATCGCATCCTTTAACAGCAAAACAAACCGTGTAAATCATATCCTCCAACTTTGAAAGCCAGTGCATTTTAACTTTTTTGGTGGTTTAGAAAGCGGTTTTTACTAACATGACAGGTTGACCATAGTTGACTCGCTAACGTGTTTACACAAGACCACATGTAAGTGAAAAAAAAAAACTATACGACCTACCAATCAACTCATTCTTGTTCTCCCATCTTTTTTTTTCACAAACGTGCCCGCATACTTGAGCTCTCCTTTGCCGCTCTCTTGTCCTCACCGTTGTTCTCCCTCTCCCGACTGCCTCATCGGTCGCCACCACCAACAAACAGAAACGCCACAACATGCTCTCCTTGCTCCCTGAAGCTGCTCTGCTCTCAGCAGCGCCAATCACCGTCATTGGAGCTAGGAAGCCGAATCCTAACTCGACTCGTCAGTGTCCAAACCTCAAAATTCACCCCCCACCAAACCGTCCTTGTTCAAAATTAATGGTAAGAATAAAATCCATGTCCCAAGTACACCAAAACCCCTCAGTTTCCATCCCCATACCACCGTCGCTGCTCTACTTAGCCACTGCGGACCGCACGACACGTCGTTGCCCCGTGCATCTTTGTGCCCAACCACCATTACATTGAGCTCCTCCGTGATCTCCTCGAACTCCCAAGCCATCATGCCCCTGCCTAAACTCGCTGGAGCGCTGCCACCACGAGCACCATCGCCGCCTACTTCTGCCCACCGCCACCAACCTTGCCATCGATGCCTCTACCGTCGCGAGACATGGGAAAGGGGTCGTTTTGACCCCTAGACCTAGGAATAGGTCTTCCTTAGTCAGTCCCGAGCCTCCATCCCTGAACCGTGCCACGCCGGGAGCGGGGACGGAGGCCGGCGAGGCAAGGGCAGAAGCCGGCCACAGCAGCAACGTGGTAGGGACAGCGGCCGGATGCAGTAGTAAAGCGACGAGCACAGCGGGGGCGGAGACCGGCTGCAGCAGCAGAGCGACGAGCGCTGTAGGGACGGAAGCAGCAAGCGGGCCTAATTCATAGGTGGGCTGAAATTGTTGATGGGAAGTGGGCCAAGTTTGCTGGCGGTCCAAATTACTCCCTCCATTTTAGGTTATAAGACGTTTTGGCTTTAGACAAAGTCAATCTGATTCAAGTTTGACTAAGTTTATTGATAAATGTAATAATATTTATAATAATAAATTAGTTTCATCAAATCAATAATCGAATACATTTTCATAATAAATTTTTCTTGGGTTGAAAATGTTACTACTTGTTTCTACAAACTTGATAAAACTTAAAGCAGTTTAACTTTGAATAAAGTCAAAACATCTTATAACCTAAAACGGATGAAGTATTAATGAGTAAACTGTGTCAAATTATATAGTGGGCTGAATTCCTTGATGGGCCATATTTATTCTTGGGACGAATTCGAGGACATGAATTAGGTGGAAAAAGTACACTTAAGGTCCCTCAACTTGTCAGCGAGATACGAAAACGTCCTCGAACCGTAAAACCAGATATACGAGGTCCCTTAATTATATAAAACCGGTCACCCGAGATCCCTCAGCGGTTTTCGTCCCGGTTTTGTCCTACGTAGCGCTTTGACCACGGTTGTCGGTGGCTGAGTCAGCGTGGGACCCCGTGAGCCCCACGTGTCAGCCTCTTCTTCTCCTCTCCTCTTCACCTCTCCCTCTCTCTTCTCCATGGGCGGCGGACGGCGGAGCGGCGTGCGGGTGGGCGCAGGTGGAGGGGCAGCAGCTGCACGAGCGGCGGCCGGCGGGGGAGCAGCGGGGCGCGGCCGTCACCGCGTCGTCGGCCGGATCTCCTCTCCCGCCTCGCGCCCGTTGGCCTCGTCTGGCTCTCCATCGAAGAGGATGCGGCGAGGAGGGAGTTGGCAGAGGGGCGGACGGGAGGATGCGGCGGCACTCGATCTCTCCGCGGCGGAGAGCGCGGACGGGAGGATGCGGCCGGCGGAGGCGGCGTGCGAGCGGAGCGGAGCGGAGCGGAGCGGAAGCGGAGGCGCGGCGGTGGCGGCAGGCGACGCCCCACGCGGCCACCGCCACCGAACAAAAAAACAAGAAGGACGCTTCCGCCGCCGACCGCCGCTCGCCGCACTCCGGTTGCCGCGCCGCCGCTCGTCGCCGGCCACCCTCCGCCGTTCGTCGCTAGCTGCAGGCCGCCGAGCCTGAGAGCCGATGCACGTCGCTGGCCCCCAAGCCGCCGGTCGACGCCGGCAACTGTCCGCCGACCACCGTGCAAGCTAGCCAGGTGCCCAGGTCCAACCTGCATGGCACTGTTACACGAAGAAAAACGGGAAAAGCGCTTACGACGCCGACCGCCGGCCACCGCACGCCGGACGCCGCTCACCGCTGCCCACCGCTCACCGCTCTTCCGATCAGGACTTCCTGAACTCTATGGCAGTTTTTGCCGATTATATATTCTGGAAATTACATCCTGATTTTTGAAACAATTAGGCAGCAGCACATGGATATATACACATCTACTACTTAACCAAAGTAAGCAGGCAAAAACACAAGATTGGTGGAGGAACTCTGATTGAAATATTGAATTAACCAAAGTAAACGCCATAGAAGCTTCAGTATTGATGGTCCAGGTGAGATGCATTGGCATATGGTTCAACAAGATCCCAGTTTTTACTGTCGTGTGGGTCGCTAATAGGGAGAGGTCAAGCGCTGAGCCCGACGTTAACACAGCTCAAAAAATCACAAGAGGAGGCCTAGGAGGTTGCACTCCTCGTCGGCGACGAAGAGCAGCGACGACACCGACTCGATGGCGCCGGAGCGCGTCCCGCTTCTTGCTGGCAAGCTTGGACACGACGAGCGCGGCAGACGCCATGGCGGCGGCCTCGGCGGCGCCGTTCCAAGTGAGCATCTCCACCAGCTGGTCCACCACCGCCGCCTACGTGCCGACCCGTCGGAGCGCGGCCTCGCCGAGCCGCGGGTTTGTCGCGACCGTTCCAGGTGAGCATCTCCACCAGCCGGTCCACCATCGTCGCCGATGTGCCGACCCGCCGGAGCGCGGCCTCGCCGAGCCACGGGTTCGCCGCGACGTTGACGAGGATCCCGACGCGGCCGCGGCCGCCCGTCACGCCATCCTCCTCGCCGGCGGCCGCCCATTGCAGAGAAGTCAGAAGTGAGAGAGAGAGACGAGGAAGGGAGAGAAAAGGGAAAAGAGGGAGAGGAGGCTGACGTGGACACCTGACATGTGGGGCCCACATGGGTCTCACGCTGACTCAGCTGCCACGTAGGTTAAAACCGGGGTGAAAACTACCGAGGGATCTCGAGTGATCGGTTTTGTATAGTTGAAGTACCCCGCATATCTGGTTTTACGGTTCGAGGACGTTTTTTATCCCGATGACAAATTGAGGGACCTTCGGTGTACTTTTTCCGAATTAGGTGGGACGAATTCGCTGAGTGGAATTCGAGGGCTGAATGTATGCAGGCCGAATTCATTGACAGGAATTTAGTCGGCGTTCATTCGTGTCCTTTGGTGGGCCTTAAACTCCTTCGGGCTCCCGGCTTCCGCTCCGGCGCTGCGCCGCCGCCGCCACGGTGTCGCTGATGAGTTTGCCATGCCACCCAACATCAAAACCCTAGCACCGCATCCCGAGAAAATCCCAAACGCAGCTTAATCCACGCCTGAACCGAAGACGACGCGAAAAATCGAGCTCCACCGGCCAGCCATGCCTTCGATCTCGCTCCTCCGTGTTGCATCCCTCCAAGGCTCCAGCCCGGCGATCCATCCTGATTGAGATGTGCCCTCAAGGTCTCGATCTCCATTTTGATTGCCTGTCTGATTGCTTTCATGATTTCTGCAGGATAGTTGAGAATTTTCCTCAGCCTTCTCCTCATTCAGTACTGCCTCCTGTCCACAAGCTTTGCCTGGAGAGCTGTCACCTCCAGAGCCAACAATCCTAGGCTCATCAACCAGCTGTGCACACAATTTCTGTCCAACAAAAACTGCACCAAGGAAATCTTGACAAATCTTCAGCCAGAATATATTATACTGAAAGCATCCTAGTCCACAGGAAGGAAGCACACGAAGTTCAGAAGGCGACATCTATCAGCCAGGCTACCGAATACTGATGGTGGCTGCTTTTCATAGCCAAGCAAAAAAAGTTCAGAATTGCCACTGGAATATACAGTAGATGTATTACAACAACACACGGACAAGGCAGTGAATGTCCCCCCCTCCTGAATCTTGGGAGGATCTGAATTTCTAGTACAGATTTGATCAGCTTGTAAACTGTTTACTGTTATAGACAGCTTTGGATCAGAACACTGAACACCTAACTCCACACCTTTGACAATTCAGCTGGGAGTGTTCATTTGGCTCTCTCCTGCAAGAATTAGTATCTGGGATATATACAAGGAAGCAAATGGAGGTTGAGGGCATTGTACAACAGGAGGTTAACATGGTAGTCGTGACACTGTCAGCTTGCCGGCCCGTCCCGGGTGGTGGCGAGGGCAAACCCGCCTCGTTCATACATGCGCTGGATCTCTTCCCGATACTCAGTTAGCGACTTGTGTGGGAGCGCAGGCGTCAGCTCCACCACATCTCCCATGCACAGTTTCCGGTTAGGGTCACTTATGGGCTTGTGGTTAACCCTCGGGCGCAATTCCTCTTTCAGTGGGAAGCTGTAAGGGCTGCATCTTGGACTATTGGCCCCCACTCTCTCCATCAGATCGACTACAGTTGAGTTCGCAGGAAGCTCTTGGACAGACATCTAAAGTCAAAAATATAATTTTGTCAGACAATTGAAATGGCCAGTTATATCATCACAGAATATTACTATTTTCGACATGACAAGTTGGGAGGAAATCAAAAGGAGAGGCATACCTTATCATGTTCAAGCATAATCACAAAGATGGGTCCATCGTGGTTGCACTGGCGAGTGTAAGAATAAGGGCAGTCCTCCGAATGCGAGGGAAATGGACATGGTGGCCTAATGGCATCAGAGCGGCCTAAACCTGAGGACCGCTCTTTGCTCATTGCTTCGCATTGCCATGTGAGCACCCATCTTGCCCATTCCACCATTTGGAGTACAAAAGAGTGCTTGCAACCACCTTCCTTGTATCTCCAGTGTGCAGCAAATCCATACTCTGCTTGTAGATGCATTTCTTTTGTTCGGATCTGAACTTCAAATGGGTGTATGCCCTCACACATGATGACAGTGTGCAATGACCGATACCTGCAACTAGTAAATTAGCAGGGATTCTTGTAGAGATTTTAACAAATTGATCAAACATTATTCTACATACCCATTCAATTTTGGATGCAGGATATAGTCCTTAAATCGTCCAGCAACTCGGGGCCAGAGCTTATGGACAATGTCAAGAGCTTGGTAACAATCCTGCTCTGTATCAACCACAAGACGTAGACCATGAATGTCATGAACATCATCCATCGTTAAGTTCTTCCTGGAGGGCCACATGCATTGCATGGTAAGTTGCTGTGCATACCCATTTGTGACAATAATATTCAGTTTTCAATAATTTAAATTAAGAATTCGACATACTTTATCATCTTGGAGTATATGCTGTACAGGCTCTTGTGCCTCCCAGAAAGACTGTGATACGAAATACCTTCATCTCTTAGACCTTTATCAAGTTTATCCAGAGTAGATGTAAGAAGTGCTTCGTCAAAAGATATGACAAGTTTGGAGGAAAGCTCCTTGTGCTCCTCTGGGTTCAAATGCTTAAAGCAAATATTTTCCAGCTGGTCTTTCCAGCTAGCGATTCCTAACCGATTAGCCAACGGCACAAATATCTCCATAGTCTCCTTAGCGAATCTTTGTTGTTTGACCAAAGGCAAAGCTTCTATTGTCTTCATGTTGTGTAGACGATCTGCTAGCTTTATCAGAACTGCTCTTGCATCAGCCATTGCAAGAAACATTGTATGCAGGCGGTCTGCTTCAACGGTTCTGCTTGCAGTATTGTTGTCCCGAGCAAGTTTGCTCAAGTGGCTTAACTTGGAGACCTGAATAAAGCATAAATTGCAATACAAAGACTTTTACATTTGGACTAGGTGTAATCAAAATTAGTTAGAAGATGGTTCAGGTAATGCATTGCTACCAAAAAAAAATCATTTTTCAACAAGGAAATGTATTTAAAGACATAATCAAATTCCTTCAGATGAGAGCAGGAAATAAGCAGTTCAACCAAACTCCACTGTTGTTTAACATTTCCCAAGAATGGCCATATACAGTATTAAAAAACAAAGAAGAAACAACACCACCACACAGGGGAGTACAAAATATGGTTAAAGTTGTGTCACTAATTGGTTGCTACAAGTAATAGATCAAATCTGCAGCATGCCAAAAAAGAGGTGGGCGACATCCTGAGCAAGCACTTCAGCCAGCTAAACATTTCGTTTACTTAGCAGTAAAGCTATCCATATGATTGAAAGCTTTAGTAGTGAAGTTATCCATATGGTTGAAAGCTTAAGCAAGATGAGCACATGGCCTGTTGACTTTGAATAATCAACAATGATAACATAGATAATTCAATCATAGCCGTGGAACCAGCCCTTCATCTACTAAACTGGGAGAGCTCCTAAACTATTATGAATTTATGGTCCATCTAAAAATCAAGTAAACAAAACTCATACCCCTTCAACTAGATCAGCCACGCCGGCACCAAACATCCGGAAAATCTGATCATAATCCATGAAGCTATCATCAATGGTGTCATGCAGGAGTCCGGCAGAGACGACGGTCGCGTTTGCGCCTATCTTGGCTAGAAGCACGGCGGTCTCCACACAATGCTGCAAGTACGGATCACCACTCGCCCGCGTCTGATCACACAGGCAAAGCACAAAGGGCACTAGATTTAAGGACATAGATAATTACACCTTGCAAAAAAGAAAAAGCAAGAAGTTAACATTGGAGTTTCGTCCAAGTTCTTGGGAATTGGGATTCCACCTGGCCTCGGTGCGCCCTCTCAGCCTCGAAGAAGGCCTTGACGACGAGCTCGTCGTGGAAGATGCGGTGGCGAGCCTGGGCGCCGGCGAGGAGGTCGCGAGCGTACGGCTCGCACGACGGCTCCGCCTCGGAGAGGTGCTCGTCGAGCTCGAACGCGAGCTCGCCGGCACCGACACCGACAGCAGCCGAGACGCCGAGCGGCAGCGCGGCGACCGGCGCGTAATCGACGCAGGAGCCGAGCGCGTTGCGCACGAAGCTGGAGAAGAGCCGCTCGCGCTCGCGGCCGGCGAGCCAGGACGCCGAGGGGCTCCGTGACGCCGGCGAGGAGGCCGGGCTGTGGAACAGCGGCACGGGGCTGTGGTGGAGCATGTCCCGCCACTTGAACGGCGACGACGGCTGCGGGTAGGAGTAGCCCCCGCCCCCGCCCCCGCCGCCGACGACCGTCGCCTCGCCGGATCTATCGTGCCAGAGCGCGCCCAGCTCGTCCTGAGCCGCGGCGGCGCGAGGGGCGGCGGTAGGTGAGGAGAAGAGGCAGGATAGCCCACCAGCGATGGCCTGGTGGCGGTGGGAGCTCGCCGGCGACGGGGGAGCCGCGGTGGCGCACGGCGCCGAGCCCCGGGAGCTCGCCTCAAGCTCCGACGACGACGACGACGTGTAGACCGCCCCCGGCGGGCTGGTGTACACGGCAATCGCCGGCACGGACATCCTCGCCGCGACCTCCCCCAACCTCTAAACCACCAAAAATCAAACTCCACAAAACCGCAATTCCCCTTCCCCCCACCAAACCAACTTCCGAAATTCGGATTTCGCGCTACCACCAATCCAACCAACTTAAATCGACTGACCACCCGCCAATCAATCAATCAATCAAATCCGAGCAGCTAGAAGGCCGCACTAAACTTAAGCTGCAGAGCACGAATCCCGCGCGAAACACTTCGATCTTCGGGCGATCAAACCGAGCGAATTCGCGGCGGGAGGGGAGATTTTGCGCGTGTTTCTTGTGGGTTCGCTCGCGTGGGCGTAAGGGGCGTTGTGAGGTGTGGATTTCGGGGGCGAGAGGTTGGAGAAGAATCTGGGTGACTCCTCGCTAACAATAGGCCGCAGCTGGGAAAGAGGAGGTGAAATGTCGGAACTGCCCCGTTCCGGGAAAGAATCTTCGCGGGAATTTAGCGGGTGTTTTTTTTTTTAGCTCATATCCGTTTCAGGCATTGGGATAGTGTCTGCTTCTTATTACCGGCGGGAATAACCTCTCTTGTTTATTCGTATCCAGCGTGGACCGACCAAGCTGTGCTTTCGTCAGCTGTAAATTATGGTAAATTTGGAAAGTATTTTGTATTTTAACTTTGATTTAAAAATTTTACATGGTCCTTTTTTTACTTGTCTTGCATCATGCTCCCTCCGTTTTCACTATTGTATCAAATTTTACCACTCATAACTCTCAAATGATTAGACTACAATAAATTTATATTTAAGGTTAATTCGATCCATGGTATTGCAAATATATCATTTCAAATAAATATCATTACAATTCGTCTACTCGTGGCCATGACACTGAAATTTTACAAAATTGTAACCGTGCCACTATCGTTACGTTTTCCATCCATTTACTCATCTGCACGTGGGACCAATCATGATTCTCTCTTATCTTATTCCATCTCTGCAATTTTCAACTCTGCCTTCTGTGCCAGCCGCGAGCGTCCTGGCTAACTCCATCGGCGTCCGCCCCTACCTGTTGGGGGCCTCCAGCTTGACGTCCAGTTGCAGCGCGTGTATGGCCATCATGTATCTATATCCGACCTTATCGCTGCTACTAGTGCCACCGGCGAACCTGCGTTGCGCCTAGTTGCCGTCCCAGAGCTCGCCGCAACGGATCTGTTCGCGCCATTACCATCCTCGACCTGGTCTCTGCTAGTACCATCGGCGAACCCACGCCTCGTTGCCTTCCCCGAGCTTGCTCGTGTTGTTCGCATCCCCAAACTTACCGCTACTGCTAGCACCATTGGTAGACCCGCAACTCATTGCCTTCCTCAAGCTCGTCATCATGGATCTACTCGCATTGTTCCCATCCCCAGTCTCATCGCTACTGCTAGTGCTACCGGTGGATCAGCACCTCGTTGCCGTCCCTGAGATGAGCTCACCGCCACGGATCTGTGCCTTAGAGTCGAGCTCGTCGACATCAATGGGCCTCTGCTGATGCCCTCGCACCTATCAACCTACCAAAGATGGATGAACCTCATCTCAGATATATGCATCCGGTTTACACTTGCCTGCATATATTTTATTTTACCCTAACGAACAACCATAATTTAATAGGGCACAAAATTGTATCGCACATATCGCACCTAAAATTGCGATTTCAATTATGTAATCACTATTTTATAATTAATTTTTTATTAAAATAGTGCTATATAAAAAATTCGGGATGCGATCAGGTGGAGAGAGCGGAGAGCAGGTTTAATAGTATAGCCAATTACTAGCTCCAATTTATCTATAGCCAATCTAATAGCTCATTCATATAATAGTTACATACTAAACTATTAATAACTGGTCTCACCTGTCATACACACACTGCGTCTTGGAGTTTATACTATAGCTGGTTATAAATCTGTAGCCCGCTGCTCTTTGCTCTCATAATTTATTTTTTTAAAATATGTTTGTAGCTGGTTTATAGCCTGCTAGAGCAACCTGCTCTAGCAGGTACCCTCGGTCAGCTCGACACGCTGCCTCGACCCGTCGACCGGGCGCACCGTACACCAGCTAAATATATTGCGTCGCCCCTTCGCCAACGTTACGTGGCTGGCTTGCTGGCCGCGCCGCCCGAGCTCGCGCCGGTTTCGCGACGCGCGTGCCGTTAGCTAGCTAGCGATCGAGCCAGAAAGAGGGAGTCTCCGTGGCGCGCGTCTCCGTCGATCTCGTGCCTTCCGGAAGCGGCCGCCCCGGGTGCCACGTCGCGGTGGCAGCTAGAGCCACATCGGTGAGCAGGACGCCTACACTTTGAGCCACGCATCACCTGTGTACAGTACACTACTACTAGTAGTACAGTACGTCTACAGTAAACTAATTGAGGATAGGAGTAGTACTCTCTACTAGTCGTTCAAAAAAACCAATCATAAAGCTAGATACGCATGTGTTAGTATTGAATATGACGTGTTTGTATTGAGTATTTTACAGATGAAAAAAGTATAAATTATCTCTCTAAACTGTAACGAGATTTAATTATACCTTAAACCACAAAACCAGACATTCTTTGCCCTTAACCCCAGTTTAATCCGCGGTGGTTTTGATACTACGTGGTAGTCCCGTCATGAATTATTTTTCCCCTCGTCCTCTCTCTCGGGTGTCATTGGGCATTGGTCAAGCAGCGGCGCGGGCGGTCGACGCGCACGATAGCACACAGAGGCAGGCGGCGGGCGTGGCGCGAGACGCAAAGGTGGGAGTGGCGAACTCCGGGAGGGAGCTAGAGAGACAACAATGAGCTCAACAGCGCCCCGGTACTCAACAGCTGCGGCCTCTCCCCAATCTGATGTTGCCGGCTATCTATCTGACGGGGACGACACCTTGAGGAGAAGGCCAAGGAATAGGAGGACTAGGAGAGGCGCGGCTGACTGCCGGAGGAGGTGGTGGAGCCGGCCTGTGAGGACGGGTCTCTATTGGAGCGACGTTGTTGATCTGGACCCTCGCCACCGGTCGGTGGGTATGGGTCTCCACCCTCGCCAGGTCGCCGTTTGGTTCTAGAACCGCGCGTGAGGTGGAAGGCGAAGCAGATTGAGCACCAACTTCGCAGCGCACCTCTCCTACCACGATGCCCTCCGCCGTGACAAAGATGCGCTTGCTAGGGACGGAGACAGCGTGGGGCGGGGGGGGGGGTCTTTAGACCCTCCTACCCCCTAATATACCATTAGAGCCCCTATAATACCCCCCCTAAAATTTTAATCCATACATTTATAGATGAGGGGTTATTATAGATTTCGTTTGAGGTTGTTAGAAGGCCCAAAAGGCTAAAGAAGGCCAAAAAAATCCTAACCCAACCCTATATCTCTCTTTGTTGCTCTTGTTTATTTTGGTTTAGCCCCGCTATAATTTTATCCTGGCTTCGCCACTTGCGCTCGCTGACGTGACAGGCAGAGTTGGCGGCGGTGCGGCAGCAGGGGGGCACGTGCATTGCCCCTCCTGCTAATGCAATGGCCGGTGGCGGCAAGAGGTAGAGAAAGAGGATAGGGAGAGAGGTAGAAAGTGGGCCCCACTGTTTTTTAAACAAATGCTGACTAGACTGCCAGTAGGAATAAAACCACCGCGGATTGAACCAGAGGGATTATTTATACGGTTTGCATATTTAGGGGTGAAGAATATTTAATTTTATAGTTTAGGGATGTAATTCGGTGGACTTAAGGGGGACTAATTCGTATTTTTTTTCCTCGGCGGAATGGAGAGGTACTCCTTAACCTATCGTCATACAGTATCGTTTAGTCTTCTGGAAACAACCGTACGCTTGACGAAATCTATCAGTGTACTTTCCCAGATCACATGTGAAGTACTCGTACAGTCGTACTACTACTCCCGATATCATATCACCCATAGATCGCTAACCGTTTGCTGCTCCTGGGATCGATCTTGCTTGCATCGGCGAATTCATTATTGACACCGGAGGTTTCGACACACGCAAAGCGCTTGGGTTGGATCGGATCGCACAGCACGTGAGGATTATTAGTGTAAGATACTACCCTATCTGCCCATAAGCTGATTGTTTAGGCTGTGTTTAGTTCACATTAAAATTAAAAGTTCTGAAACGATGTGACAAAAAAATTAAAAGTTTATGTGTAGAAAAATTTTGATGTGATGAAAAAGTTAAAAATTTGAAAAAAAGTTTGGAACTAAACTCGGCCTTTTAACTGACAAGTCCTCTCTGGTAAACACGGCCATGCCTCAAAAGTTTTGCGTTTTGATTGACGAAGATGGATTAGTTACGGGCCTGCTGCTGCGGAGGCTGAAATTTTATTCGGCCCTGGACTAATACCTATCAGTCCAAGTAAATTACCTGGAAATTGGGCCTACATAATACTGGAAGTGGGCCCTTGGTGGTAGTGCTCTAGGAGCTGCAGGCCCATATATAATTTCTCAATCCTTTTAGGCAATTAATTTCCTCCATTTGTAGCACATAACTACATGAGAAGATATGTCACGTGAACTCTATATTTAGCATAAACCTGAAAACTACCACTGAAAAAAAGTAAACGTTTAAGTTTTATTTATCTAGGATTTAAAAGTTTTACTCATGGTGACGTGAATACATTTTAGACGTTCATTTCTTATCTAATACTCCCTCTGTCTTCTAATATAAGGGATTTTGACATTCTGCTTGTACTGTTTGACCACACGTTTTATTTAAAAAAATTGTGAAAATATAAAAAACAAAAAATATGCTTAAAGTACTTTGGATAATAAAGTAAGTCACAAATAAAATAAATAATTATTTCAAAAATTTTTGAATAAGACAAATGGTTAAACAATGTAAGTAAAATGCCAAAATCTCTTATATTAAGGGACGGAGGGAGTAGTAGTTTTCAAGTTTGCGGGACATATGAAGTCTGCACTACATATTTTCCCTTACTACATTGGTGCATATCCTGAACACACATCTTCTTTGTTTATGGCTTATTAGGTTAATCTGAAAAAATTTTGGAAGGGATTATTTCCACGTGTACCATTATTTTTCTCCAAACTCTTTCAATCTCTTCAGCAATCTCTTTAGGAACGGGATTAACCGAGCAAAGCTCAGTAGGATACATTCTGCCTAGCCTAGCTATTGAGATTGACTATGTCCATTTTCACCAATAGGAGTGTTCGATCCTATAATTGCCTACCATAATATCTTTACAAAGCTTGATTAAATTAAACAGAGTGCAGTGATGCAAGGCCATAAAACCCAAAATGTGACCCGGCGAAAAATAAAACCCAAAATGTACATAGGCTGCAAAACCATGGAAAGGGGAGGGCACCCGGATTAAATTTACTCAAAAAGAAATATCTGTCACCATAGGATGACTGTCCCATACCTTTTCATTCCATGATGCTAATTAAGCAACTAGCTAGTTGCTATCTTGATATGTCTTGGTAGTTGGTTATCCATGCATCCAACATCACCTCTGCTAGCAGAGGCAACTTTTGAACATAAGACTGCTTTCATCACTCATCACAATTATACAATGATGGCAAAACAAATTGTTTACGTAGCAAAGGTCGTAGGAGTCTAGAAGACATGGACAGTTCTCTCATGATCAGCCTTGGATAATTTTCACCGCCACCAACTTGTACTTTTAATAAGCCCTAGAGTTGATGCCATATCTGATTATCTGATGCCCCTTGAGAGTGATTTACTCGGAAATTAAGGCCAACCCATAGCAAACCTACTCTATAGACCAATTTGCAATTATTTATAGCCTGTTATCAAGATGAAGGTGTTGACACCTCATAGTTAATTAATTAGCTTGTGCAGAAGATCAACAGCACCTCAATTTTTTTCAGCTAAGTTGCTGTTTCAGAACGTTCCCTGTGCTATCAGCTCTGCTAAAAATAATCATCATTTAGCATTATTGGCTTATTGCCGCAGAACATTTTTCACGATCTCATCCTCTCTGTACGTTCCACATACACTAGCTACTAATCGCTGTCCACAGATCATTTAGACCATAATTAACCATCATTTGATAAAGCATGCAACCCAGCATTTCTCTATCAACGATTATTATGCATTTCTAACAGACGGCACAGGAGACATGCCTGTCTGGATATTGTCTGAAAAATTATCACCCCCTGATTTTGTCTGACAATTATCACCACTGATTATCATTCTCACACTCCATTATTTGGATTGATAGATACGGATCCTAATAACTACAATCTACTGAGCGTATTAGCTGTTCCTGTTGGTCAGGAAACTGCACGTGTAACTGCATAAGCTAAGTACGTGTGTACGTCTGTCTGTTCCAACCTCCAAATCCAGCAGCTTTGCTGAATTATTAACTGCAGGTGTATCTGCATAAACAAAGTGTACATTTATCTGATTCATTAACCGTTTCAGTTGCACGGGACGCTGCAATGTCGGGCAAAACACAGGCAAAGCAGAGGTAGCAGGCTTGCCGGCCATCATGGTCAGAGCTCGGAATTCTGAAGTCTGAAGATAAATAAGCATGTACGTGTCTGCAATTAACTCTTCGAGCGTGTGACCATGACTTTTTTTTTAAGTACTTGTATTTTCCATTCAGAAGATTAACTAACCTGCCTCCTGCTGAAATGTCAAAGGCAGCAGCTAGCTAGATATAGATTAATTACTCGCTGCTTTGCTTGCGTGCTACTCATTTCCAAACCAGATTAACATACAGAATAGTATATACAAGTAAGCAACAGATGCGTACGTGCTCATTATAACCTGTAATTAACCAAGCAAATTGTGAACTTCGAATATCGGTATGAAGCTGTACGTGAGAGTATGATAATCTAAGCGTGTAAGTGGTGGCAGCCAACTAACTCGCCGAGCTCTCAGCTGCGTACGATTTGACATGAAAACCACGGCCACTTATGCTCCAAACAAACCGCAGCACACATGCAAAACGAGCAGCGTGTACAAGACACTACGATGCATATGCTGATCAGCTGATATGTGTAAAATGTGTTCGTATTTAAATTTGGGAATTTGGTCTGAATATTTCTTTTTGGCAAGTTGGAAGTATAACTTGGAGATATGTTACTTCTTCAGTTCTGAAAAAACAAAGAGATGTGTACTTCAGTGTACTGCTTCGTATACATCATTTTTTAGGGTCTGTAGTTGTTGGTGACCAAGTTGCACAGAACTCTGAAACAAAAGCAAACAATTCTTAATGGGTTATCCATGCTATGGAACAACGCTAAAACCAGCCGAGAATAAGAATGAGCCATACTGATTCATATAAAATTCTGCTTAATCTGAAAGGGGAGAAGCCGTACATGCGTGTCCCACACAGAATAAATTGAGGATGGAAGAACTTTAGCCATAAGTTTCACATACATAATGCATTGCCATTCTTAATTTCAAACTGGTTTCAGATTCGTATGGTCGTCCAGTACAGTTCTCTATCGCATGGCCCTGGCGAAAGCATGAGGTAAAGTTTCAAAAAAGAAAGCATGAGGTAAGTATGACCGTCAGAATGAGAGATAAAAAGATAAGTAAAATCATGGACTCCATTGACCACTCCCATCCAGTAGTTCATCTACTCCCTCCGTCCCTTAATATAAAGAATATTCACTAGTATTTTATTGTAATGTTTGACTACTCATCATATTAAAAAAATAGTGCAAATATAAAAAACAAAACGTTGTGCTTAAAATACTTTTGGATAATAAAGTAAGTCACAAATAAAATAAATAATAATTTTAAATTTTTTTAATAAGACGAATTGTCAAACAATCGAGCATTACAAAATCTTTTATATATCTTTATATCATAGGGACGGAGAGAGTATCTCGAACGTGTTGCGTTGCCAGTTTACGTAGCATTACAAAAGGCTGACATGCATTTTTGTTGCAAAATTACTTGAACAAGAAGAATAAAAAATGCTGTCAAATCTTACGTCAGAAATGATGCATAGGTGATCTCCCTTAATACTACTTTTCAGTAGTTTTTGGAAGGTTATGTTCAGGTCATTGATGACATAATTCACGTATCAATGCCATTTTTTTTATGAACCAGCATAAGTCGATGTTAATTTTATTGAATAGAGTAGAATTAAATACAATGGCCTATACAAAACTCAGAAAAACTATACAGGGATTTTAAAGGATATTTTAAAGGATAAGCTCTGAGAGACGCTTAGCGCTTGTAAGACCGTCGATGATATTTTGTTGTGCTCAAAAGACTATGGTTTCTCTTCCGCCAAATCTCCAATGATGTCATGAGGATGATTAAGAGTGCTCTAGCTTGGATAAGCCTTGACAGGTGGCTAGCACTTCCCACCACATTGATGAAATACGCGTAGGCTACGATAGCATAAATAAAAATTTTCTATCGCGTAAACCAGGAACCATGCAAGTATTAGATCATAGATCGTTACCACTCGACGTGCTGCGCAGCGGAAGAAGGCGCTAAGAAGTCGAATGAACTCTCACGAAGTAGCGCGCGTCGATGTAGAGGAAGTAGTCGATCGCACCGGCTCGACCTTCTCCTCCTCGTGCGTTCTCCTCGCCGTATTCCCACGCCGACCAGCACCGCAAAGTAGCGGTGCCTCTACCGGTATCCACACGTACAGGGACGAAACGCCACGCGCAGATGTGCTAGCACCCGCGCGCGGCTAGGGTTTTGCTCGGGGAGGGGAGTGACAGCTAGGGTTTCTCACGTGATGCAATTCCTTAGCCAATCACACCCCTCACGAATATATAGGATCCATGACTCGGGCCTCCAAGGTCCATAGGACTCTTATTCGGATCCCTATCCAAATTAAGCTTATATTGGATCTCCATCCAATCCCCTTATTCCGGCCCATTAAACGTGCGACCCTGTAGGTTCATGTACACTCGGCTGTAACCCGAAAATTACCTTTTGTTCCACGAGTCAACAGCGGCCCCTAGCAGAATGTATTGACCCACCGGGCATACATAAAGATCAAATCGGCTGAACCTCTATAGTATACTTGTATGAACCCCTTTGTCTCACGATATCGATTAAGCTCAAGGCTATATATGTGCCATCCTCTAATAGCTCAATCATTCACTCGAACCTGTGATAGTTATATAACTTGTGATTGACTCCTCAATCACCTTTGGCATGGCCATGCACTTCCATAACCTACAACATCGAAGGGCCAAGAGATATCTCTCCATAGGAGGGGCAAATCATATCTTGATTATTCATATCCCACTACATGTTTCATAGCATACCCGAAAACTACTTTTATAACTACCTAATTACGAAGTAGCGTTTATCTGTCCCTAAGTAAGCTACTACACATATTGGGAACCATGATAATCTCAGATGTAAGGATTCAACACCAACACTAAATGAGATCACTGATGACACAACACATATGGCTCTTGCAGTGTCTCATGTTGGGTCTATCCAACAACATGTGTCCACATTATTAATTTGGTATCTCTATACTATGATCCATGAGACATGATCATCAATTAATACATGCGTTCATCACTTAAATATATTTGTTCCATATATGATATTTGATCAGGGATACTTTAAAAATAGTAACAAACAACATAAAGAGTCTCATGAAAGAGTCATATATTCATTAACCAATGATGAGTTATCTATTTCAAGGAACAAAGTCAGATAAATATGTAAACATAGTATGTGATACAATCATCTTTATGATTGTCTTTAGGGCATATCACTAACACACATATATGTCATCGTGCTTGTTTTCTAGACAACATGATTGAGCAGTTCTCATGAGATCTAGGTCGCTAACATGTATTAGATTCTTTTTGTGTATTTGCACTCGATAAACAGGTAGAATGAGATTTCAAGGACATACCTGCAAAGAGGGTAGTAGATGTTTGGTTATTTGTGGGCTGCTAGCATGTCAGAAATCCTCACTCTGTTTTGTATTACGAGCTATGCAAGTGATTTACATTTTCTTGGGGGTCTAGGGTTTCTAGATGATTGGGTCGTAGGGTTCCAAAGAAATAGGCTTTGTAAGCATAATCAGCCGAATACTTATCGGGGTTTGATTGTTTTCATGTTACTATCTCTGTCCCAAAATATAACAACTTTTGGCTATGAATCTGAATATATAGTTGTCTAGATTTATAGATAAAAATGCTTATATTTTAGAACGGAGGGAGTAATTATTTGGTCCGCTTGGTTTGGAATGAGTTGCACTTGCACTTGCTGGTCCAAATGTCCAATCCATTGTGAGGCCCTCGTCATTTGCAAAGTCAAGGTATTGTAGCTACCGGTTGTCTTTTACAGAGTCCTATTCTTCTTTTTATAGGCCGTGTTTAGATTTATTTTTTTTACCAAAAATATCACATCGAATATTTAGACACATGCATGGAGCATTAAATGTGGATGAAAAAAATCAGTTACACATTTTGCATGTAAATTACGAGACAAATCTTTTAAGCCTAATTACGCCATGATTTGACAATGTGAAACTACAGTAAATATTTGCTAATGATAAATTAATTAGGCTTAATAGATTCATTTCGCAATTTATATTTAGAATATGTAATTTGTTTTGTTATTAGTCTACGTTTAATACTTTAAATGTGTGTCCATATACTTAAAAAAAATGGTCAAGGAACTAAACACAACCATAGTAGTAGAGAAATAATACGATTTGGATTTCCATTTCTTCGGCTCCCAATTATTTTGTTTGATTGCTGGACAAGAAAATAATGGCATACGTATTACGAAAGCATACATACATTGAAAAAAGTATTTAAGCAGCTTATCTATATCGATTTATATGTACAAGTTCACATATCAGGTGACTGTAGAAATACCTGTTACTTGCACAAACATCATAGATTATGGAATTTATTTAATTTCATTCCGAAATGAGAAATTTGGTTAGGTATTAATTAATCTGCACGCTGTATTCTGACATCAGCTCTGACATGGCTGAATTACCATTAGGTCAAGCTTGTGAAAAACTCCGTGTGCCTTCTAAAAGAGGATGATTTCGACAGCTAAAACGTCCTTTCAATTCAAGGTGATGCCTTGATTATATGCAGCCGTAGAATTTGGCTCCACCAACTCGCGAATTTCTGTCCCCCTTATCCATCTTTTTCATCGGCTATTTTAGTATTTTTTTATGCCTTGTGACTTGTGAGCTGTGACTTTAATTTCCTAGTCCAGAATGCTCTAGATTTTTTTTTGCTATTTGATTGTGAAGTGCGAAGACAATGACGCTAGTTAATTAGCCGCTGTCCGATGGAAATACTCTCAAGTTTTGTCCAATTAATGTCCCAACAATGGAAAAAAGTTCATTTAACAGTACGTTTCTCACCTACGTGCAGTAAAAGGTACAGCATGGAGAAACATTGGGTTTTGCTGCAGTAGTGCTAGTATTTTGTTCAGGAAAAAAAAGTCATTAATTTGTCGTCTTTGCACACCATGAAGAATGTTTAATTGGATATTACATGGTGAAATTTACCAAAATGATTTTAAAAAGCTGATATAGTTGTATGCATTAATTAAGGTTGCTAACATCTGTTGCAATTAGGAGAATGCAAAACAGGGAAGAAATCGAAATGGATCAAAATTTAATGAAGTGCCATACTCACTACTTAGGGCATGAATATGGTATGTCGTTCCAAAAGATGCCATGTAGGATTTTTAATGATGTGGAGGAAAAAGAAAGAGGATAAAGAGAATATTGTTGTTTGTTAATTAACATAAAGTCTAATAGACAACTTAATATTTAATGTGAGTACCGTTTATACCACTCTAGAAGTTGTCTGTCTCTAGAATCGAATCATTAGCTATACGAATCTATTTGAGATAACTAATACGGACTATTGTGTGGATTATTTATATGTGTTTTTTATCACATGGAAAAATTATTACATCCGTTCTAAAATGTATGATGCTGTTAAGTTTTTACGTAATGTTTGACCATTTCACCCTATTAAAAAAATCACTTATGTTGTTGTGACTTGTTTATCACCAAAGAAACTAGTGTAATCTTAACTTATACTTTTACATATTTATACTAAACTTTTTAATAAAATAAATTGTCAAAGGTTATATGAAAAATCAACAACGCCATATGTTTTGGAAAGAAAGGAGTATATATATTTACAACAGTCATCTTAAACCACTGTCCATGTTCTAAGATCATGAATATGCTTTTTTCTTTTCTTGCATCTACATAATAACTGTGGTCAATTGCTGATTTCTTCATTCTACAGGGAGTTTTACAGTTTGTGATACTAGCATTACAGTCAATCTGTAAACGAGCACAGGATAAGAAGGCTGCGTCACACGCATATATAGAAGTTTGTTTAACACACAAGTGTGCTTCACAATTAGAATCAGTAAATCAGTATGAACAAAAAATATAGGACCTCTAGTAAATACTCCTGCAAAAGCTCCTCTTAGTCTTCTATGCGTATCATGCTGTAAATTATGGTGATTTTTTTTCTTAATCAAGTGGCTGAAAGAGAACAGGGTGAATTACTACTTGGTGAATTGAGTTTGCTCTCACACCAGTAATTCAGGTTGCACTAATCTGCAAAGTTCAACAAGCATGGCAAATAGCACAGTCCACCGTATGCTGGACTATATAATATAATATTAATGGTATTATCAATGTTCGTGTCAGCATATGCTATGACATCATGGATTAGTTAGTAGCTCTCGGCCTGTAAATTAATGTTTATTCAGTATATAACTCAGAATTGTTCGCCCAACCAACCCTGAAGATCATGCATAAAGAAAATTTGGCATCTGAAGATAGAAGAAACATTCCTAAAGGAACATGGTTGATTGATGATTCTTGTTTGCTTCAAACCTTCAACAGTTCAACAAAATGAAAAACATGGTGAGACATGGTTTCTTCAGTTCTTAGGAAAAAAAAAGAAAGTTTGTCCAACCAACGACTCTGAACCCCCACTAATTCAAACAAAAAAGAAACATGAAGGAAGAAATTTTCATCTGAAGGTAGAAACGTTCCCAAAAGCCAACCTGTTTTCAGATATGCTTTCTACCAATCCTTGACAAATAAAAAAATCAAACATTTTTCTGAATTGGCCTCCAAGAGAGCAGGGTGAATTACTACTTGGCGTGAATTATTTGAGCTTGCTCCCACTACACTCAGGTTGCCATCACTAATCTGCAAAGTTCACCAAGCATGTAAAATTAGAAATTCTACAGTATGGCCGGACCAACGGTGGATCAATGTTTCCGTCAACATTCTATGAGATCATGGATTAGTTAGTAGCTAGCTCTCGGTTTCCAAATTGTTTATTCAGTATAACTTTGAGAATTGTTTACCAACTAACCCTGCGAGTCCAAATAAAAAAAGAACATATGCATGAACAAAATCTATCATCTGAAGATTGCTAGAAATTTTCCTAAAGGGAAATGGTAGATGGATGTTTGCTTCATACCTTCAACAGCTCATGAAAACAAAAAAAAAAAAAAACGGTGAGGCATGTTTTCTTCAGTTCTTTTTTTTTTCAAAAAAAAAAAGAAAGAAAAGAGAAAGTTTGTCCAACCACCCTGAATGTAGTTCAAACAAAAAAGAAATATGAATAAAGAATTTTCATCTGCAGGTAGAAACTTTTCCAAAAGCCAACATGCCTTGGGAAAATGGTAAGAATTCTACCAATCCTTGTCGACATAAAGTTTCAAACTCACAATACCTCCCTTGTGACTTCACATTATTTTTCATGACAAACGAATGAAAGAACAAACAGGGAAAGCAAGCAGACCAGCACCCAGCAGCAATGTTGGTAATTGCCGCACAAATCTCCACGCATGACCGTGAGGAACTCGTAACGCCCTGAGATTTTTTTAGTATTTTTTAAAACTTTTTAAATTTTTAGTTTTAAAATAAACTCTCCAAAAACTTTTTTTAAAAATATGATCCTTTTGATCACGCCAGACCATCTGATGTAGCAAAACAATATTATTATGTCATTCACAGTAGGCGTGATAGTTTTATATGTCATGCCAAACAACAACGTTGCCACGCTAACTAGACCAGCATGGCCAATGTTACCATGCTAGCCAGATTGTCGTGGCAACACTGTTTCGTTACGTAAGTCTGATTGACGTGGTCAAAAGATTAATATTTGAAAATAGGTTTTATTAGAGTTTATTTTTAAATAAAAAATTTAAAAGGTTTAAAAATAAAAATATCCCGTCCTTTTATTTTAGGAAGCCATTTGGCGTGCTTTATTAATCTGCAAATATAATTACATCATTCACTAGAACGTTCAGCAAGAAAATTGGGGCCTCATCAATCCAATTACAAGAATTCTTAAACTTAAAAGCATGATTAGCTAGAACATGTACCACACAATTGGCTTCCCTATTACAATGCTCAACAAAGACTTTAACAAAATCATATATCAAAATATCTCGTCTTTAGGTGTACGGAATTCCTAACTAGGCGTTGACGTTTGCCATTCTGCATGCATCACATACTACAACTAACATATACCGTTGATGGATAAGATATGGACACATCTCCAAAACACACAGATTTCTGAAGAAAACCAGCTCGTAAGGTACCTGCGCCTCCACAACTTTGTCCTGACGAGTTCACGTGATGATTTCTCAACCGACTCAATTATACCTCCACAGTAACAGAAACCAACAGTAATAACAAGATAATACCAAAAACCAAATCGAATTCAAGTATCAAAAAAACACATATACATACCGAGGAGTTGAAAAGAGCATGTGAATCTGTAGCCAATTTTGACTCGAAACAATCGGTGTGGACGGACACACTCACACACACACGCTGGTCAAACTCAGAAGGCATAACGCCGCTCTGCAGATGGTCCAAACGGCTCGGACAAAAACAAGCCGCTAGCCGTCTGCACGTTGACACTGTAACGAGATTACGAGACGGCCGGGAAAAGGTCAGACAGATCCAAATTAAAATGACGTCCAGGTTAATCCAATCCATATAACCATTCCCATCACCTGGATGATATCAGAGATTCAGATAGAGTAGAGAATACAGAGAGTGCTAGTACTGTACACACGCATGCATGGTCGTCAGGTCGGCCATGGTCAGACCAGACGCGTGGTTCTCGTGCGTGTGTGATGTACCTTCGTCTCGGCTGAGGAAGGGCAGCCATGCATACGAGCGTAGGGCCCTGCCGCCCTGCCAACTTAACGATGGATGCATTATATTCATGCGATTTTCGGATTCATGCACGTTGACAACAGTGTGTTCGATGTGTACACACGTTGAGCATGTCTGTCGAACTGAACATGCGTCGAAGCTAAATTAGCAGCCTAGCATTCCTTTTCGATCACCTTGACAGTTTGACACCTTCAGAGGTAGCCATGTACTACTATGTTGGGAGCTTCAGATAGTGCAAAAATCTGTATGTTCATGACGCATAAGCAACGCAAGAAGTCAGCATATCTGAACATCTGACAAGAACACACAAGATCGAAGTAGTCATGCACTCGTATTGTTTGCGCTCCACAATGGATAAGACATGAAAAATAAGGTGGTGTTTAGATGGGAGGGAATAATTTTAGCTCTATCAATTTGGATGTTTGGACGCTAATTAGGAATATTAAACATAGATTAATAATAATAAAGCTAATTGCATAAATGAGAGCTAATTCGCGAGACGATTTTTTAAAGCAAAAGTAATCCATAAGTAGCACATATTTACTGTAGCATCACATAGGTTAATCATGGATTAATTAGGCTCAATAAATTCGTCTCGCAAATTAGTATAGGGTTATGGAATGGATTTTATTATTAGCCTATGTTTAATACTTCTAATTAGTGTTCCAACTTTCGACGTGATAGGGACTAAAATTAGTCCCCTAAATCCAAACACCACATAAATAAATAAAGTAAAAAACAATTTATGTGTAAACAACTCTTGTACTTATATTTTTAACGATTAAAAGCCAATATAAAAATTAAACTTCGATAAAAAAATTCAAAATCAACTCAAATATTATATTTCAAATTGTTGCGGCTAATAATAAGATAACAAAAAAAAGAAAAACAGAGCAATATTATTGTGGTGGCCGGTGGTCGGCGCGTCGTCACTCGCTCGCCAGATCTCAGGTGTGGGTAGGAGATGGAGCGAGCCGCCCCCATGCCCCGAATTCGAAATGGAGAGATGCACGGAATCTCTCCCCGCTTGTCAGCATCGTCACCGTTTGCGCTTGATATCTGAGCCATCCGTTCCTCATCGGACGGCCGTGACCTCCTCCTCTTCGCGAAAGCAGAGACGGATCTCTCCTTTTTCCCCTTTTGCTGCCGCCGACGCCCACGCATCGAGCCATGCACCCCACGTCGTAGGCGTGCTCTGCTTTTCCCCTCCATCTCTCGAACCCATCGACGACGCGGCGGCCATGGCTCTCGTGCCCGGCGATCTTTTCAGACATGCAGCTCAAATTGTACAGTTACAAGCATACACTCCTCCTGTACAAATTGTATTGTACAGTTACAATGCATCCACTATCCAAGGTCGGTTCAAAGTCGTTGTGCCAGCTGCTACGGCTCACAGAGTCACAGTATAATCCATCCATTTTTGCAGAGAAATAGTAGTAGTAGAAGAAAAGTATTAGGACGGTGGCAGGTCAATCCGCTTACCGCATCCAATGCGTTAATGCTGCCGTCAAGAAATGAGGGAATAATATTCACTATTATCATCTTTTCTGAAAAAATGAAAACGAGAGAGATAACTGTGATAAAAAGAAAACAGAGCTGAAATGCTGAGAAATTTCCATGCAGTCCTAACGAGACAAACAGAAAAGGAGCATTAGCTATATACGCGGAGTGTTTCTTCGCTCATTTTCTCCTAATCCTCTTTCTTGCCCCGTAAGAACAACATGCTCTGCTGCTTCCTTTTTTATCGCAGCTGCTGATCTCATTCTGTCAGAGTTCAGGAACCAGGAGAGTAAACTAATCTTACGGTCCAAGAACAGGACGGCACGGTCCGGGAATAATCTAATCCAAGCCTGAGAGGAACATTCTTTATCGGCGAACGTGCGAGGCTGTGTCGCGGATAAACAAATCGATCAGGAAACAGAAAAGAAGCTCAACTGAATTTAAACACGACAGCTAGGCTGAACACCGGGTTAGCAAACAGCTCAGATTGATGCTTCCTTCCAGCTTGCGTATTTTCCTAAGCAGGGTTTAAATTACAAAACTATCATAATTTATGCGCCTTGATCTGCAGCGCAGGACAGGATGGTTCCCATCTCCTGTAAATTCCAGCAGAGATTTTGTCTGCATCCTGTACGGTTGTTCGGAGTGTGCGGTTCAGTTCAGTTCAGAACTGCCTATCACAGTATCATCTCATCTCGATCGACTGCAATTGCATAATTGCATTTCACTCGTGCGTGGAAGGATCATGGAGATTAAATTAAAACGAGAATGGGGAGCCAGAACATTGTGGGAGGAACTGCGGCTGGAATCAGATTCCTTTTGCTGCAGATCTACCTGCTTCAGGTAGCAACCAGATGCAGCTCATGGCTTCACCTCCTTTGCATCCGCTGCTTTGCCTCCCAAAACTACTCTGGTTTTAGCATCCCCAGTCTGACCACTCCCAGTTAGCCTAAAAGGAAAAAAAGAAAAGCAGAAACACCCAACTAGAAGCAACATATAAAGAATGAAATACTTTGCACGAAATTTTTCACATGATCCAAGCACTTGGAATTGCTTAATCTGTTATAATCAGTTTAGTATCAGCATGGAGCACGCTGGATTAATTCCGCTATAAGCAACCCTCCCAAGAACTCACTTGTTTTACAAGTATGTCAGCGTCACGTTTAAGCAGAGAGTAAGAAACAGTGACGCACGCAGAGAATTCCATTCCAACCCCAAAAATAGAACAGAAAAATTGCTACCTTCCGTGGCAAGGAAGAAATGACCAAACCCACAGTGCCAGTACATGCGGTGAAAAGCAGCCGAGACTGTACGAGATCGGTCTAATAAAAGAATGATTTTTCACCGTTCTACAGGTCTGAAAGAATGAATTTTCAAAATTCAAAAAGAAAAAAAAAGAGAGAATGATTTTTCATCGTTTCTACATGGAACCAGCGAGGACTTTTTTTAATCTTTTGAACTTTTATTTTTTTCAATTTTAAAAATAGACCTTTTCAAAACTTCTTTCTATAATCCGAACCAATCAACGTGATATGGCAAAACAATACTGACACGCTACACGCAGTGGACATGATAGTTTTATTCTGTTATGCCGGCAAGGATGGCGTGGCCACGCCCGTCAGATCAACGTGACCAAATAACGCAGAGTGACAATGTTGTTTCTTTACACCAGTTCGGCTAGCGTGGCCCAAAAGGTTAATATCTTGAAAATACGTTTTGAAAAATGTTTATTTTTAAAACTAAAAATTAAAAAGTTCAAAGAAAAAAAAATTCAACCATCAATGCAGCCGCGGAAACAGTAATAGTACTCTCTGCCAACTTACCAAGTTGCTGCGGGGGACTCACCCACTCCGCTTTTTTTGAGTCGTTTCGTGGCCGGTTTTGACGCCGTTTTCCGCAGCCCTCGGCGTCGCCGTCCGTGCGTGGTTTCGTGCCGCGCGACACGGTCAAGGCACAAGTCACAGCCACAGCGCCTACATATCTCGCCATTGCCGGTGCAGACGCTTCCTCAACTCTGTCCTCTCTTCTTCTTCTTCTTCTTTACAAGCTCTGGTACTCGCTGTCTCCGTCTCTGCATTTCGGTCTCTGGCTCTCTGCAGCTTCGTGTTCGTGGGCGATTGGTTTTTCTTGGCTTCTTGTTCATCTTGGATTTGATCGATTCGATGGCTGAGTTGCGGACGTCGTGGAAGTCGATGCTCTGCTGCGTCGGCGGCGGCGGGGTGGCCGGCGTTGAGGACGACGTGCCGCCGGAGAGGAGGAGGGTCAGAGGGGGTGGTCACCACCAGCGGCTGCTGTCGTCGTCGTCGTCGGCGTCGTCGGCGTCGAGGGTGTCGCTGTCGAGCCTGAGCTCGACGGGGACCCTCACGCCGGAGGACCTGTCGCTGACGCTGTCGGGCTCGAACCTGTACGCCTTCACCTACGCCGAGATGAGGGCCGTCACCGGCGGCTTCTCCCGCGCCAACTACCTCGGCTCCGGCGGGTTCGGCCCCGTGTACAAGGGCCGCGCCGACGACGGCCTCCGCCCCGGCCTCGCCGCGCAGGCCGTCGCCGTCAAGTACCTCGACCTCGACTGCGGCACGCAGGGCCACAGGGAGTGGCTGGTACGTCACTCTCCACCTCACGCGTTCCTTCCGCCATTGTTGGGCTAGCTCGAGCTTTAGCTCACCGTGCTAATTAATCAACGAACCTTTCTTTCTTGCAGGCTGAGGTGTTCTTCCTTGGTCAGTTGAGGCACAAGAATCTCGTCAAGCTGATCGGCTACTGCTACGAGGACGAACACCGGATGCTGGTGTACGAGTACATGAGCAACGGGAGCTTGGAGAAGCATCTCTTCAAAAGTAAGCACACGAGAATAATTACCAACTGTTGAATCTTTTCTTCTTTTTTTTTTACCCCCGTCGCAATCGTCAATAGAATCCGGGAGATTACTGGTGTTTATACACGAGTGGTTAACCGATCATTTGCGCTTAGAGCGCGCTTACGCCATCGCTGAAGTTTCAGCTCTGAAAAAATTCCGGGGAAGACTTTAGCTGACGCTGAACCGTCCTCCTGTCCGTGCAGGTCTCGATGGCGCCATGCCATGGATGAGGAGGATGCAGACCGCCGTCGGCGCGGCGAAGGGGCTCGCCTTCCTCCACGACGCCGACACGCCGGTCATCTACCGTGACTTCAAGGCATCCAACATCCTCCTCGACTCGGTGAGCACCATCCCGTTCTTGATTCCACTGTGTACTTTTCGCAGTCATTTCACTCGAGTGCAGTAGAAATTTCAGTCGTTGAAGAAAAAAAAAACTACCATGTCCTGAGAGCGAAAATTCAAACTGCCGTGAAAAATTTTACTAACTTTCAGACCATTTTTCGCTTCTTATTTCTGAAAATTTTGATGGGATACCACTTGTCAAGTTATCAAGTCTAGATTTGACTGTCAAAGTCTGCGTGCCACACGTTCCAAAATCGTTGGCTGGGTGTGTGGGTTCGTTAGACATGATTGCAACTTGGAAGGTTCTTGGATGGCCCAACCTTCAGGGTTCAGAGATCCCAGCTCATGCTGTCTTCTCTAGGCATAGATGGCTACACAGCACCTAATAAAAATCCATCCCTAGCATCATATCCGTACAGAATCATTATGCCAGTTAATGGCACTGGCCGACTGGCGTGATTACTAGCATGATACTGACAGAAACATTGTCGTCTGTCTCCTGCATGTCATTGTAATTGTCAACTGTGATCCCTGCCTAACCCGATCTCTGATTCATTTGATTTCAGGACTTCAACACCAAGCTTTCCGACTTTGGGCTTGCCAAGGATGGGCCGCAGGGCGACGCGACCCATGTCACGACGCGTGTCATGGGGACAAACGGGTATGCGGCGCCCGAGTACATCATGACAGGGCACCTGACCGACAAGAGCGATGTGTATAGTTTTGGTGTGGTACTACTGGAGCTATTATCTGGTCGGCACTCGGTGGACCGCTCTCGTCGCCATAGGGAGCAAAGCCTGGTGGATTGGACAAGAAAGTACCTCAAGAAGCCCGACCAGTTGCACCGGGTCGTCATGGACCCAGCCATGGAGGGCCAATACTCCTACAAAGGGGCCCAAGAGGCTGCTTTGGTAGCCTACAAGTGCTTGAGCCCATCACCAAAGTCCAGGCCCAGCATGAGGGAGGTGGTCAAGGCCCTAGAGCCCATATTGGACATGAATGACTACCTCCAAATTGGTACATTTGTGTTCACCGTCGTTGTGGAAGATAACAAGAAGGACGATGTGACCAAAACCAAGCAAGTAGATGGTGAGAACAAGGTTGACATGAGGATCGAGGCGACAGTGGAAGAGAAGCACCAGAGTCACCATGATCGATACCGGCAGAAGAACCCAAACTCTGCAATCCATGCTGACATCGTGCTGCAACGCGACGGCTCCATCGGATCGTACACCACCTCGCTCAGGCGGCACAGAAGGACATCGAGCTATCTCAAGGAGAGGGGTGCCTAGAATTTCATGGTCAGACCTAAGAGGGGAAGATATAGGAGTAATATTAATTAGGGGAAACAAAAGGATCTGTACATAACTAAGCTAGATCTTAGAGGTGTTGTGATACAAGACACACAACACCACATTGGTTTTTTGTGTGGGATTTATTCATTTTATTGATAGTGTTCTGTTATTGGCCGTAATGTGCCAATAATGTGATGAGAATCCTGATTGTGGATTTTTCATCGTGGTTAATAAAGAGCGAAGATAGAATTGGCCAATGGTTGCCTGCTATTTTGCCTTGAAAACCTTGTTTGGTCTTACTGGCATGGTAATAAAAAGGAATAAAAAGGTGTGCGTTGCCTTGGACAGCATAATCTCTTAACTTAATTAGATCTTTGTACCTGCGGCCGCCATAGCCACTGCTTTGGGCTTCAACCGAGGGTGATTTGCATGGGCCTAATTCTTAATGGGCCTAACTCACAGGTTCGATCAAAACATGGGTTCTCCAGCACCGTCCGATAATGCTTCTGCAATCCTGATCGACTAGGAAAAGTATGTTATGCCAGCCAGGCAATGATTTTACGTTAGAGACCCCTTCATGAGGATGATTCATCGTTTCAACCCTCCCATAATTGGGAGTCTTGGATAACATCTTCGTACCCGTCCGATCACTATTCGGCGGCCCAGAATCGATGGTTGACTTGATAAGATCATTTTCCGTCAAGGACCCTCTACTGACGTGTTCTTCTTCTTCTTCTTTTTCTTTTTCTTTTTCTGATGACCTAAAGCCGTTGTATGTCGATCGGTCAGCGCCATTGATCGAGAAGCTGATCACGATTCTAATAGAAGAAATTCTCACAAAGAGCAGACAAAATATCTCAAAAACCATCGGCCCTATCTTTTGGCTTATGCTTATAAACCAAAATTTAAATTTTCAACCTTAAATTTAGAGTTGATTTTGGGATTTTTTTATCGTAGTTTATTTTACAGCCTTTGCTTTGAATCGCTAAAAACACGTATATAAAAGTTTTATTTACAAATTATTTTCCGTTTGTAAATATACCGTTTCGTTTATTCCGTCAATTAGCCACGATGGAGTCTACATTAGCACGCCGCAGCTCTGACAAAATTGAATCTACCTTCGTACATTATTATGTACTCAAATCGATTCAAATCCATTTACAGCTATCGGCATTGCATCCAAGCAGTAAAAAAAAAAGTGTTATAATTATTCCCTCGAAAGATTAGAATCCAACCCCCGTATCAACTTGAAGTAAATTATTTTGATACAAAAGTGAATAATATTGAGGCCAAACTGGAGAGTCCCACAGGTGAAGACCTTGGTGAGCCAGACCAGCCACGCCGCCAGCGCCGCCGGCGCCGAGGAGGAGGCCACGTGAAAAGCCAGGAGCGCCACGCCGAGGACGGCGGTGGCGAAGCTGGCCATCTGGTACCACATCTGCTCCACGTCGCCGCCGGCCTCGCCGCGGAAGCAGCGCCGGCGGAGGCCGCCGCCGCCGCCGCCGCCGTCGTCGCAGGCCAGGCACCACCGCAGGTAGGACGGCGCGACGAGGCCGTTGATGGCGACGAACAGCGCCGACTTCGCCACGGGGAGGGCCGCCTGCACGGCCGGCTGCGGCCGCGGCTCGCGCGGCGGCTCCAACTGGAGGAAGTCGATGACGGCCGCCATGGCTGGCTGCTGGTGATCGATCGAGGTAGGACAGTTCGGGTTCTTGGTGTGTTCTTGCTTGTGATTTGCGAATTGGCGGCACACACAGCGCGGGGTGAGCTCGTATATGATGGTTGGGTTGGGTTGGTTCGTCGTCAGTTTCGTCAGGTCAAGTCGTCGTCTACGGTGAGGTCACCGGCGAGACCGAGCTAGCCGAGGTGACGATCGACTCTGGCAGCCGCGCGTGGAGATCGACGGGGACGACGTGGTTTATCCGCGTGGGACGCTGCTCCATTTGGTTCGTTACGGTCTTACGGGGACGCGGTTAGTGACTAACCGAGTCATTACTCAGGTCAATGGTTTTCTCTGAGTATGTGAGTGTTTATGCTACTAGATGTCCCTTTTGAATCTGCTGAAGATGTAACTGCGTGCAGATAAAATAAGAAAATAACGTATGATTAATTGAGTTATAATTATTTAAACCTGAAAAATATATTTTATTTAAGTAACTTGTAGTTTTCGCATGACATGTATAATTAGATGACGTTTCGGACAAACAATTTGCAAAGAAAATAAACCACATTGGAGTAACTTTTATACTACTATGAAACAAGGAAAAAAAAGTGACTCCAAATGTAGCTCCAATCATAAATTTGCTTCAGTTGTAAAGAACAACCCAGGAAGTGAACATACCAAACATGGTTAAAATAAATATACCAACGTTGTAAAGAACATTAATCCATTCGTATACAAATATAATCAATTTCCTCATAGTTTGAACATAAATTAATGTTCAAAATGAAACAATTTGAGCCTAATCACATCACAACAGCACGACAAAGAGTTATGCAAAGACGAGGACAGGGTTATCATGCAAAGACGGGTGGATAATATAAGACGTGATGGACCACGTTTTGAGGCAAAGGTAAAAGGAATTGATCCAATGCTGGAAGGTCCCAACCGTGGCGACCTTGGCGAGCCCGACGAGCCACCTAGCAACGGTGGCCAGGGCCTGCGACTGCGTCGACCGGCCGGGCACCGCCGTCGAGAATGCCATGTCTCCGACGAGGAGGGCCAGCCCGAGCACGGCGGTGACGAGGTTGGCCAGGTCGAAGCACCTCTGCTCCGCCACGCCGTCCTGGAAGAAGCACCGGCCGCCGTCGTCGCAGGGGCAGCTGCTGAGGTAGGACGGCGAGACGATCAGCCCGTTGCCGGCGACGAGCAGCGCCAGCTGCGCCACCCGTAGGTCGCCCACCGGCTGCGCTCCCGGCGGCCCCGGCCAGATGAACGCCATGGTGGATCGGCGGACAGGGGAGAAACAACTGAGGTTTTCAGGCTAGCTCCACAATAAAGTGGGCTAGACGATATGGATTTCAAGTCTCACCTCTTCTCCTTCCCTAATATTCGTGTTTTTTTTTATCGGCGAACAGGGATGGAGAGTACCCTTCTCCGCTCTGCTCTGCTCGAATTGTTGGCTGTTGATGAGTTGCTTTGTGAAGTGGCAGAGGAGCTGTGGAGGCGCTCATTTATAAGCATCGCCATGAACGGTTTGGTTCCGCTTGGGATGGGGATCGGGGAGTTTTCCTGGCTGAGTAGACGCGTGGAACGGGTGTCGATCCGTTGGATTCGGTGGTTCGTGTCGGGTCGTCATGACGCGGCTAAGTTTCCGTCTCTGTGGCATCGCACCGGCGAGGCCCAAGTAAAGACCGTTCACTCTCGAGCAATGAAAATCTTAACTACTTAACAAATTTACAACTTATTGATGTGAAAAAAAACGAACGAATGAAAGAAATGCTTAACTCTAGTGCATATCCTAAACTTTATTACATGCAGATGTGCTAGTCAATTTGATTATGTAACGACAATATATATAGTTATGATCAAATAACCGATTGGTTGACAAGCCGATGTAATGGTACTTAGCCGATGTCGATAAGGCTTTAAATAATCGGCTATATGTTCAATGTATATTCCGATGCTTAGATAAGCAATGAAAGAACTTGAACAAATAATCCAAGAGTCGATGATGATATAATGAAGTAATGATCCAATCGGCTAAAATCAACTTGTATATAATCCTTATAAGCCGGTGCAATATTGAGACAACTCATCGGCTGAAAACCCTGATGCTACCTTTATCGTCAACCAAAGAGCAAGTTAGTTCTTACAATTCCAAGTACGACTTAGCAGGTCAAACCCAATTAATGCAGTACTAAGTATAAAAGAAAGTATAAGATCTAAACAACCAAGCCTTTCATTGTTTTTCAGAGTGGTCATGTCTTAAATTTAACTAAGACAATAAAACCATCAACAATAAATTTAACATATTATATAAGATCGGCTAACCCTCCAATGAAACATTAGCATGAACATATCAGCTTGACAAGACTTTGATTATTAACAACAATCTAGTAGGTAGAACCTAATCGATGCAACACGAGATTGCATATAATAATCTAATACTCAATGAGCCGATAAATTTGTCTAATGTGATGGATCTAACAAATCTATTTAAAACAACATTGTGATTGTAGAGATATATAGGCTAAGACATAAAATCAGACCTAATCGAGACAGTCCCAACCAAACCGATGCGTCTCTAAACACAATACTATTAAAATAGAATCGAAACATCAGGTAGGCAAATATATCGACCGAACTAGAGCGATCCAAGAGATCGAAGCGATGTAGCCTTGAACAACACTAATGTAGCCGATATATTCACCAGGGCCAACGGAACATAGGGCTTACCCCTTCGCCGGAGATCGAAGTCAATGCAGCCCGCGTCAGGTGCTAAGTTCAGTCAGTGATAATAAATAAATACATTGGAAAAGAGGGTGGCGATGCGCCGGGAGTAGTTATATTGATCGAGGATAGATCACAATGACCCTGTATGTACATATTTATACTCATGGGTAGATACTAGTCCATATTGGACACGACGCATGTTTCCTAAATACAACAGAAAATATACAAGTACTAATCGGATACTAGATAAAACTTTCTAAAGATAAAGGAAATTTACTAAATCCTACGTAATTAATAGATAGAATTAAACTGCCACGGCATAGTCTTCATGATTCTTTCTTGAACTCGTACTCTTCTGGATAAGCTTTCCATCAGTTGATTGTGCTCTTTCCTTAACCGAATCTACTAAATAACCTTACCAAAATTTGACATTAACACAACTTTTCGTTCATCACTCATTTTTTGGTCCGTAAGTCCGATCCAACGATGACCTCCGTTCCACACACGCGAGTAACACATCGTGTAAGGGTGGATAAAGCACAAATTCAAAAATATATACAAAATCCAATCGGACAATTCATCAAAAGAGAAAAGGAACATGAAGAATAATAAAAAACGCACAAATTTTATCTTAAATCTTCGTCATCGCCTGATTCTCCTGCGGGAAGCCGCCGTCGCCGCCGGATCCACTCGTGGGAAGCCGCGGGAGGGCACCGCCACCACCGCCGCTCGCGGTAGGGAAGGGCGCTGCCCCACGCGGTCGCGGTGGGGGAAGGCAATGCCGCTACTCACAGGGAGGAGGGCACTGCGGCAACACGTGGTGGGGAAGGGCGCCGCCACGGCCGCTCACGGTGGAGGAATGTGCCACTGAGAGGAAGGAGAATGAATTAGGGTTTAGGATTCAACGGTGCAATGCTTTATCTAAATCACGAGTGATCCTAACCGTTCGATTGAATCTGGTGGCTCTCAGCGCTCCTACGCCGACTTGGGCCATGGCCACTTGGGCCCTGTTCACTTAACATGCCATGATGTGAAAAAGAGATATTTGAGCCGTCCTTCTAAATATGGGCCTAATTACGTTTTATTTATTCTCAATCGATTTAAACTGTTTCTGCATTAAAAATTGCTAAAATTTGAAATAGTTTTTTCTTCTCCAAATTAAACTATTTATAGCTAAATGGAGTAAAAAAATGTAATTATTTATTTGTCATGATATATAATTTAAATTTAAACTAAAAATTAATAATATTAATTATTTTTTAATTCTGTATGGACTCTAGATTCTTCTTCCAGTATTCCTATTTTTTTAATTCTGAAATTTTATTATTCCTAATTGTATTTCTATATGAACTCTAATCTCATCTATCAATATTTCTTATTTTTAAATTCCGAATTTAATTTCTTTTCTTAAATTGTATTCAACAAAAAAAATAAAAAATAGGAATACTTTGTATTATGTTGTATTACTTACATAGAGAGATTAGTCTATCCAGCTCAGGTAATTTTTTCCTTGCAAAAGATTTGTTCTATGCAGGTATTCGGTCGGACACTACACATATATAACATGATTTTTTTAAAAAAAGGAAAAAAAGAGTCCTTGTCTTAAATGAGTTCTCCTTATTTTTTTATTATACTCTAATTAATATGAGAATTTCTAGGTCTTGGAGAGCTAACGTGGAGGCTCATTTTTCTATTATTTTATTAAGTTAATAGGTTAATAGATAGATAGATCATTACCATAACATTAGTTTTTTTCCGTTCTAAAGCACATGCATTTTTTATAGTAAGTAACAATATTTTTAAGGTAATAATAGAATCCGTTCCCACCTTTACTCTAAATAAGATTAAACCAATTATCATAAAATTTAGAGGACAAATAACTGCTAACTATAAAATTACAACTTGATTACAAATCCATTCTTCCTATATAATTGGAACCCACTAAGTGCAATGATTGCTATAAAGAAGATCTCTCAGCTAGCCACGTCATCAGAATCATCTCAGACATTAGATCAACGTGTCTTTGATGCTAAACCATTAGATCAACTAACCTCCGATGCTAATAGAAATAAATCAGGCCTGATCAACTCCCCTACACAGAATGTGAGACAGTGCAAGACACCTGCTGATTGTCGCACCTGAACCCATTCTGCGTGACGTGATATTGTCTCAAGACTAAATCATGGTTCTCGATGTTTTTAGTCATCAGAACATTTTGCATACATCTTCGCAGCCATCCAGTAGTATCTCAGTACAATAAAACACAAGTCAGTTTGGGAATATAGCTGGGTTGCTTTGCTCATTGAATCGCATATGTTCGATACACATTGAAATGAAAAATGGACGTTTAGGCACAATTTTATGTCAGCGTCATGAATCTGCCCCCTTTTTTCATGCAAGTTTGTTCACCATCTTATGTCAACATTATGATCCATTTTATATATTTTTAGAAAATTTTCCACTATGCCCGGCGCAAAGCGCGGGGTATCAACTAGTAAACTACTAAGAATACCGCCACCATAAGACATAGCTATGACTGGCGTCGTTATTTCATCCAACGGCTTATAAGTTGCTCCCTCTAACCTCCGTTTCCATAATATAGCGTAGTCGTTACAAGCAGTACAAGTGCTTTCGTTAACATTATGAGCCGATTAGCCCACCAGCAACTAAATAATTGTTTGTACAGAGACTGTAATATGCAATATTCATTGTACAGGTGTACACAGTACACCACCTCATGTTAATATCCATCTGATCCAGTCACTGAAATACATAGTGGTTTTGGTTTTTGGACGCAAAGAATGAAAGAATCACATCATATCAGCACGACAGAAGAGAGTTGCAAGGACGAGAAGCTAATTAGTATCTGATGCACAACATTTTCAGGCACAAGCAGAAAACATAGACCCAAAGCTGGAGGGTCCCAACCGTGGCGAGCTTGGCGCAGCAACAGTGACCAAGGCCGCCTGCGGCCGGAACGCCGCCGCCGAGAAGAATGCCATCTGGCCGAGCACGAGGGCCAGCCCGAGCATGGCGGTGACGAGGTTGGCCAGGTGCAAGCACCTCTCCCCAGCGCCGTCGACGAAGCACGGGCCGTCGTCGTCGCAGCAGCGGCGGAGGTAGGACGACGGCGAGATGAACCCGTTGCCGGCGACGAGCAGCGCCAACTTCGCCACCTGCAGGTCGCCCACCGGCTGCGCTCCTGGCGGCCCAGGCCAGAAGAAGGAGGCCATGGTGGATCGGCCAGGAACGGAGACTACTCTGCTCTACTTCTTTTAATAATGAAAAGTTGTAAAACCCGGCTTCTACACCAACGGAGTGTACGATCTGCTATCTGTTCAAAGCTTCAAATTGTTGGCTGTCGAGTTAAGTTGCTTGTGAAGTGGCAGCGGAGGCGCTCGTTTATATGCATCACATATGTAGGGTTTTGGTTCGCTTGGGAGTTGGGAATCGGCGAGTTTTCCTGCCCACGTAGACGCGTGGAACGGGTGCCGATCCGTTGCGCGGTGGTTCGTGTCAGGTCGTCGCGTATGTAAATGTTTGGAGAGGCCCTCGTTATGCGCTACAGGTTTCCATCTCTGTGGCTGTGTGTCATCGCACCGGCGAGTGAGTTAAACAAACTTCGGCATTCTATTCTAGTACTACAAATTTACGAATGAGTGTAAAATTTAATATTAGGTTTATTTAATATATAACACTATTTAGTTCATGAAAAATTTTATAATTCTTGAGAAATTAGCTAAAGGTACTAAGATTTTACACTAAAAATTTTTGTACTTCGAGATAACTAATAACTGAAGATACCAAATTTTACACTAAAAAATATAATATCTCCTATTACCATATAAAGGACACCCTTAGTTCATAAAAAAAATTGGAGGGAGGTTACCCGTGCGTTGCACCATGGGTTGGATTTTGGGATATTTTCTTTAAGCGGTTCATTTAAAATGAGAGTGAGCGTTTTTTTAAGAAGGAAGAGTATGGTTATGCTTTTAAAGTAGTTAAAAAATACATATAATTATGATGCTCCATATAACATACATACCTAAACATAATAATAGCATTCTAGTTACTAACTAATAGCACTTGTCAACACTAATCTTACCATTTTAATTACTAATTAATAGCAAAACATGCTAATATCATTAATCATATTCTAATCAACTCACTAATCATGTACTAATCAACATCCTAAAGAAGGTGGATGGCTTCATCCGCCAAAAAAAACCGGATCCCTTCATCCAGTATGTTGAGTAAATATTTCCTTTTCTAGACCGCCCCATCCACACTGTTCTTAGGGTGGATCTAGCATGGGGTTAACGGGTCTCGAGCCCCCACTACTGGCTTAAATACTATGGGAACCCCCACTAAATTTTTTAGCTATATGTAGATGGAAAGGAAGGCTGTAACTTTATCTAGTTTGTTTAGACTCTCCCGCTATATCTTCCTAATCCGCTACTACCTGCCCTCTAACTAAACACCCCAATAAAATAGATAGCCATCTTCCATCTAGTCCCATTTACCTAACCAAACACACTATTAGACTCATGAAAATTTATTTATAGAATAAAAAGTCTAGAAACACAATGCATGATGAGCTATGACTACATCTCCCTCGGGAATAATAACAAGTCCTTTTTTAACAGGACAGCCAAACTTTTGATATACATGGGGAAATATTAGAACAACTGAGCATGGCTGGGAAATTGTCTTGCGGATTTTGCCATGTTATCTGTCAGTGTGTTCATTTCTCAGGAGATCCATTGAGGGTGTGTTTAGTTGGGGAAAAGAAAATTTTTGGGTGTCACATCGAACGTTTGACCGGATATCGGAAGGGGTTTTCAGATACGGATGAAAAAACTAATTTCAGAACTCGCCTGGAAACCGTTTGACGAATCTTTTGATACTAATTAAGCCGTCATTAGCACATGTGGGTTACACTTATAGCTAATCACGGACTAATTAGGCTTAAAAGGTTTGTCTCGCGATTTCCCCCATAACTGTGCAATTAGTTTTTCTTTTTATCTATATTTAATACTTCATGCATGTATCTAAAGATTCGATGTGATGTTTTTGGAAAAAAATTTTGGGGAACTAAACGGGCCCTGAATCTTGTGATCCTCGCCAGTTGCTCCAGCCGCGCCACCGGTGGGTGGGTCGCCCATCTTGGTCAGCGGCCCCGGCCAAGATGAAGTCCAGGTGACCAGGTCCACAGTGTAATCGGACATTCGGGCACTCTGAACCGTACTCTCTGCTTCAACTTGTTGCTCGCGTGTAGCAGCTGGAACCGGTCGTTCTGGTTCACTGGGGTCGTCGGAGCGCGGCTAAGTTTCCGTCCCGCGGTGCCCGGGAGAGCCGAGTCGGGAGTCGCGGGAGCAAAAAGTTTCGTTTAGTCGCTAGTACTTGGTTCGTTTTGGAGACGCTCGCTCGTAGCCACTTATTTGGGTTTTTTTCCAGTTTGTGTGTTGGCGCGTCCCACGCACCGGGAGCAATCAATCGCACCATTCTGGATTCTGGACCTGTTCAATCGCCGGTGCTGGGTTGTACTGAAGACCCCGGGTTCTTAAGGGCAGGGTTTCCCATTCGTTTTGACCGGGGTTACTGCACCCCTGCCGTAGGACGATTACCGCGGTAATCGCACGTTAACCACACAAAAATCGTGTAGAACCTCTTTTTTTTTTCATGCAGAACCTTTTTTAAGTAAATTTCACATGACTACATTTTCAGTTGTTCAAGTTATAGAAAATTACACATATTTTAACACTTAACACTTAACTACATATATTTTAGTATTAAAGTTTCATAAAACTACACTATTAGAGAATGGATCCACCCGCGAGATGATGTGTGGTTGTTTCACCTAGGATGCGAACTTGAGTGCTTCATCCGAGGTCGAACATTCAGGATGCCACGTCCGCATTGTAAATATATGTAGATAAACAATCACGTCGTCTTGCAGGTGGATTCGTTCGTTGATAGTATAGTTTTGTGAAACTTCAATACTAAAATATATGTAGTTAAGTGATAAGTGTTAAAATATGTACATTTTTCTACAAGTTGGACAATAAAACATGTAGTTTTGTGAATTTTACTCTTCTTTTTAAGAGAGAGGAAATTTTAAGCACAAGATCAACCGTTCAAAACCATGAAAAGGCATAAGCCTAGCTACTTCTAAAGAGCAATTTTACGGTCCTTGAGGATATACCATGAGGTACCACTTTTTTAATTGTAAATTTGGTAAATTTTGCACTAAATTTTTGGTACATCTTGGTACCTTCTCAAGAACCGTAGAATTACTCCTTCTAAAAACACTAAAGGAAGGGAAAAGTAGAAGATTGAGAAAATACGTAAAACAATATGAGTCATTAGAGTATAATTAATTGAGTATTAGTTATTTCAAAAGTGAAAAATGGATAATACCATATTTAAATCAACTTTCCTATATTTTTTTTTAAAAAAATACCTTTTAACCGTTCAATATCTGCGCACGCGAAAAACGATGCACTATTTTTTCTCACGGTGCTTCAAATGAAAGCAGCCTTAGGCTACAATACTATGAAACTGTCATGTAAGGTATTTGGTAGAGTTTTATTTTTATCTAAGTTCAAACATTTTTTTTCATGTAATTTAGTAAGTTTTTATTAGTTATAAGTTTATCTCATGCAGTTTTGTAATTCTTTTTATAGGTTAGAATAGTTTATTGTTTAATCTTTTAGGAGAAATTGCATAAATCATTATAATTGTCACCCTGTTTTGAGATTCCATCGCATAACCCATTGTGTTGGAAAAACCACTCTGCCCTCGCCCTCTCCCTGACACATGAGTAACTGATTCGGTCCATTTTTTACTTGAATCCCGGCGGACCATATCAACTAAGCCAAGCTAGGTAGTGTGGTTTGTGGTGAGTCCGACTTAAGCATTTGGGTAATTTTGGCCTCACAATATTTGATGGGTGGGCTTTTGCGACAAAATAGGTTATGGAGTGGTTTATGTAATTTTGTCAATCTTTTAGTAGAAACAGATTTTGTTTGCATAAGTAGGTATTGATAACAACCAGTGGATTATATCTAAGAGGTGAGAATTGTGACTAAAATTTTTGAAAATTTTCCATGTGCTTAAAATCTAGACACTCCCATAATTTATAATGGAATTAGCACAGAACTATATATTTAGCCATAATATAACAAAGCGGCAAATTTAGCACTAATTTTATTTGCCAAACAACGTATATTTTAGAAGTTTTACTAGGATAACTATGGCATGATTTAACCTTTAAAATATGTGGATTTACATATTGTTTTTAAATTCATAGTTTTACATTGATGTGCAAATATTGCTATTTGTTTGCCATTCCCTTCTAACCTACATGTCATATTCTACCTGTCATATCATGGAGCATATACTTCAATCATCGAATAGAAAAACCGATAATTTGCCCTGAGAAAAAGTGGAAAGCTAACAGCGAAACTTATATTGTCCGAAAGGCGAAAGTGTTCGCTGACAGGAACGCGCCACAAGCGTTCGCTCCCACATTAGCATTCCCGAGACATGGACGCCGTGCGCACGGTTTCCTGGTTCCGAAGAGGGATTCTAATCATCAAAATGGATGTACTACATGTTAACATAGTTATTAAATTCGATTATAGAAATCGATTTCTTCAAGTTATATAAAAATAATAAATTAAATTTTAATTAATATACGCAAATGAACATTGAATGCCATTCTCGCATTGAAATTCATCAATCTTTTTACAACGTGAATAAAAAAGCCTCAAGAAAAACAAAGGAGCAATGGCCTTCGGTTCCTCGCCTCATTGTTTCAGCCTCACGAGCTTGACAAAGATGCAGAAGTCATGCGCGAACGCGGTCACCGCGATGGTCTCCGTGAACCTGGTCAGGTGTTCGACCATCACCTGGACAAGCGGCGACACGGCGGCGAGCGGCGGCATCACCACCACCGCGACGCCGCCGACGACCATGCCGAGGAACAGCGCCGCGCAGTTGAGCCACAGCGCCCTCCCCTCCACCCTGACGTCGGGGCAGTACTGCTCGCCGCCGGCGCCGCACTGCAGCGACACCAGCAGCATCAGCCCGGCGACGGCCACCGACACCGCGCACTTGGCGGCGCGCGCCGGCTCGGCGGAGTTGTCGGCGAGGAGGTCCCGCGCCATCGGCGGCAGCGCGAAGGGGACGTACCTGGACAGGAGCGCGATGATTGCGAAGGCGAGGAAGAACGGCACGTCCATTGATTGTTGCTAATTAAATCTAGAACTTAATTAGCAGCTTAGCTCATAGTAATATATATCAGATCGATCGAGTTCTTGATGCAAGATGCAACCGCGTAGGGTAGAAGAGATGGCGAGGCATGAGTGGACTTGGACACGGTCGTCGTCGTCGTCGCCGCGATGGAGCTTTCATCTGTGGCATGCAGCCTCGCAGCAAGCTCGCCGGTTTGGTTGGTGTCATATAATATGGTGTACAGTGTAGACTATGCTTTGAAACTTTTTTTGCTGCTGAAAAAGTTACTGTGATTAATTATCAGTAATTGCTAATTAATTAATGTTGCATTGCATCTGATTTGTCACACTATATACGACTGAAACAGCAAATTGACTTGAATGCGATTTGCTAAATGGTGAATCGAGCGTTGACCTCGACAGTTGACTCTCAACGTAACGCGGATGAAGTTAAAGAACTCGTCACAGTACATGATGCAATCTGAAGAGGATAAATGATTGGGCCTCAATTAGCGCACGCCATGGACTAAGCCTGCACATCGCACTTTAAATTAAGAATATTATTCCAACTTACTTCCAAACTACTCCCTATATCTCGAAATGAGTCCAACTCTAGGGATGCATTACCATGTTTAAATTCATCCCTAGAGTTCGACTTTTTTTTGGGATAGAGAGAATATTTAATGTGTGATATGATATTAAGCAACAATAAATCGAGTACGGCCGCTTGGAGGGGAGGTGGCATGTCGAATTGTGGATGCCACATAGTAGGTTTGGTGGTGCAAAGATCATGTCCATTTGATAGACTGTTCAATAGATTATTGTCACCCCAATCCGGCACCGCCATACAACGGCACCTGATAGGAGCGTGTCGTAGGAAAAACGGCGTGAGCTTCCTACGAAACCGCAATTACAGTACCAGTCCCAGGACATAGTGCTGGTACCCATGATAAAAAATATGAATCATTGCAATCCTTAAAATAAATAAAGGACTTATTTACCTTAACTTAGGTTGCAGCTCAGAACAGCCCAAGAATGCAACCGACGACGCGGACGAGGAAAACACCAACAACAGCAGCAGTAGCGGAACCAACGGACTAACACCCAACACCACAGGCGACGGCTGGGAACCAGGACGAAACCCTAATCTTTACTTCACTTTATCTTCTCTTCAGGGCGGAGGAACTATATATATTTATATAGAGCAAGGGTGAGTACTTTCGTACTCAGCAAGTCACGGGAATTTAGGTGTTTGATGCAAGCTTGGAAGAGAGGCAAGGTTGTTTTGGTAAATCTTTTGTTTGAAATCATTTTGAAATCACTAAGTGATTTATTTCTTTTTAAGTTCGGGTCGAAAAGAGACTTGCGTCTCAAATTTCAACAACTCAATTAATAATGTACCGACCTCCCGGGTCAGATCATTACTTCTCGGCTCCCAGAGCCATTTCACTTGATTAAATCGGCTCCTAGAGCCTTTTTCATTTTCTCGGACTCCCAGAGTCCAGCTGCCCAGCAGCACAACAATCCGCTTCCACTCGGGAAGCCTAGTCTATGATGCCCGCAGACATCCCGAATCACATAGATTCGTTTCTGATCACTCAGGTCATCAATTTGCCACATAGGCTGATTCTGGTTACGATTCCCACACCACAACAACTTTTCACAAAGCACAAGCAAACAAATCTTCGCAACGGGAACCACCTCACATCCGCCCATGACCGTGGGTACGGCTGTTCGAACAGTTAGTTAACCTCTGCAGAGGGGTACACTTTACCCACAAGATACGAACTTATTCCGAACACCCGTCGGTATCAGAGGTTCGCAACAAAGCATTTCCCAAGCCGACCCAGCGTTACCTCATGCCACATAGAAGGATCAAATCCGCACATAAATATAGGCCATTTTAGTTTTCACAAATCAAACTCCAACCACCTCGATCGGTAATCTGGCAAGCTTCGCGTTCTTGCCTTACCAGGAACCCGGGTTGGCTCCAACCGACCCTGCCCCGGCGTTCCCAACTATTGGCATGCGAGGCTTCCCTGAACCGACTAGTTACTTAGCTAGGGTGTCCCATACCACCTTGTGGTTGCACTTTGTTATGCTTGATGAGTTTCACACAGGAATCGGTCCTTATATGCGAATACGGGACAGCGCCAGGCAGGCACCACCCCCGCATCGCGAGTTTTCACAATTCATTTTGTTTTTAAACACACCGACACCATATGTCGGGTTTTCAAGGCTTCTCAAACCCATTTCCCAATTTTTTCAACAATCAACGGTGTATGTGGGATATTTGGTATACGCGCTCAGAGAGCACGGATACCGAGGTACCACAAGAGTGAAGCGACAAGGAATCAGGGTAGTACAACCTACAGGAATTTGTGCGACTACTGGGTAGGTCCGTTGGTTTGGCACGCAAACCGAGGCCAAGCAAGTTAAGTGTGTGATTCTACTAATGCAAGTTGAAAACAAAATAATAATGAATTTCCAATTATAGGAGCAATTGATCAAAGGGTGACTTGCCTTGCTCAAGGTCTTCACGAAGCTTCACGAATCTTCGAGAAATCCCACGATCGACAAAAATCCGGTAACCGCAACTATACGCAAACAATCAAAACCTAAACAAAAGACCAAGAAAAGGATCCTATTTAGACTAAATAATAGTGCTATTAAATAGATCTCGATTTTACGGGAATACTGGAAGTGGAACGGGGTTAATCGGAATGACGGATCAGGAGATATGAATTTTGGGAGTTTAATTGGAATTTCTAGACAAGGAAATGATTTGTCAAAATTTTTTTGGAATGCGGGCAATGATTTATGAATTTTATGGAAAAGAATATTCTCAAGAATATTCTTTTATCACTCATTGACATGTGGGGCCAACATATGTGAGAGAGAGGTGAATTGGGAAGGAGCAGATATGGACTTTTGGTACTGTGTTTGCGAAGGGAGCAAAGATGGACTTTAGCTTTTGGGTGGGGGTACTGGGCTCGGCATGAGGGATTATAAATGGACTTTGGTCGATTGGACCGGGGGAGCAGCGCAGCCCAACGGCTGGCGAGGCCGAGAGGGGGGGGGGGGGGGCTGACGGGGCGTCAGCTTGACCCGGTCAAAGCCCACGTGGACAGCCACGTTGGATGGAGGAAAGGGAGGGAGGCCGGGCGGCCGATCTGACGGCTGGCGGCGAGCGGTGCATACCGGCGAGCGGCGGCGAACCGGGAGGCGCGGCGTGCACCGGAAGCAAGCGGGGATCAAGGGGAGCTAATTCAACGGTGCGGATGAGGGAGAGGCGGCGCGGCGGCGGCTGGCGACGGCGGCCGTGCGGCGGCGGGATGGGTGGCACGGCGCGGGCGCGGCCGGCGAGGCGGGCGGCCGCGGCGGCGCGCCGGGGAGGCTCGAGAGGGCTCGGGGGTGGTGGCGGCGCCGGGAATCGGCGAGAGACCGGCCGGCGGCGGCGCGCGACGGCGCACGGCGGCGGCGGAAGCAGAGCTACGGCGGGGCGGCACAACACTGAGTGGGGCGTCGCCGGGAAAACAGAGAGGGAGCGCGAGAAGTTACGGGAGGACGACGGCGAGCTGGTTAGACGAGAGAGAAGGGCCGACGACGGCGCGCGACTGCTCGGTGGCGGACGCAGCACCGCGTGTGGTACGAGGAGGAAGAAGGCGGCGATGCGGAAACAGAGCGCACGGCGAGCTACGCGAGTGCGGGGACGGCGAAAAAGGAAGCTGAGGAGCTCACCGACGGGAGGAACGGTGTCGGCGGCGAGTTGGGGATGGGAAGGGTTGGAAGGCCGAGGGTGGCACGCGACCGAGCGGCGGCGCACGGCGGATGACGCCGAGGCGGCGCGCGTCGAGGCGTGTGCGCCGGGGAAGGAGAGATGGAGTGCGGCGATGGGGCGGCGCAGAGCTCCTCGTTGACTCCTCGTGCGCACGTCGGCTTCCCGGCACGCGCGACGGCGGAGGAAGGGCGACAATGGCGCGGCGGCAGAGGGAAGTAAAACGGGAAGAAAAGAGGGGGAGCTCGGGCTTGGGTTTTATAGGTGAGGAGGAGAGGTCGGTTTGGAGGAGGGAAACCGACCTTGGCGGTCGAGCGCTCGGCTGGCGCTCGGCGGGCGGTCACGAGCGGGAGCGGCGTTTTCGTGGGCTGCGCGAAACGTGGCGACGGCGAGGATGCAAAGGGGCGGTGGAGGCGGTGGATCGTGCGGCGGGAATTGAATCGCGGGCGCGGGAGCATCGGCGTGGCGCGGTCAAGGTGGGGGCACAGGCGCGGCAGGACGTTGTCGGCGTCCTCTGCCTCCGCGCGCAAGAAGACAAGGGCGAGAGGAGAGAGGCCGGGTTTAGAAGGGAAAAAGTGAGGGAGGACGGTGGAAAGGGAAGCCTCTCCCTTCCGTTTTGGGCGGCGGGCAGGCGAGGCGCGTGGGAGCGGCGTCCTTGCCGGTCGGCCATGCGCGCGAGAAACGGCAGCGTGGCTGGGATTTTGGGCGGCGTCGGCGGGAGTCAATGAGAGAGAGAGAGAGAGAGAGAGAGAGAGAGAGAGAGAGAGAGAGCGAGGAAGAAGGAGAGAGCGAGCGCACACGCGCAACGCACGTGCGAGGAGGAGGAGGAGGAGGAGCGGCTGAGAGGAGATGGGCCGAGGAGAAAACGGCCCACAAAAATCCGAGGGAGGCAAAATAGACTTTTTCGGAGGAGATTGATTCGAAGAGAATTTGAACTTGGAATTTGACTTAGATTTCGGAATTGGGATCTGGATGAGAGGAAGGAGTCGACGGAGGATTCAAGATGGGGTTTTGGATGTTTTGGATCTGGGGAAGTATTTGGCGATGATTCAAAGAGACGGATAGAATTTCAGAGTTTGATTTGGAGACTTGAGTCGGAAGAGGAATTTCCAGGAGGCAATTTTTGATGGTGACGAGAGGGATCAAGGACGGATTTGAATTGAGATCTTGGCACAACTTAGACTCACACACAAAGAACGGAAATTTTCGCATATAAGATTTTGCCGAATTAGTTTTTAACGTCTCACGAAAAGCGGAGCGTTACAATTATCCGGATTATCTACTTATTTACAAAAATAAATCAAACATATTTAAAAATAGCATTAAAATGTTATATATAAGTAGAAGAAAGTTTTTTTAAGAAAATATTTTTCAAAGCGCAAAAACAAATAATCCAACGAATATTTTTTAAAAAAACGAGGCACGAGTTTTTCTTATATTGGGGCAATTTTTGGGTTCCTTTTGAGTTCTTCAAGACTAAATGGAACCTCCATGATACACCAGTGATTTTCATGATACATCGATCCCCAGATGATAACAATAAAAACATACTCAAAAGCTTGTGGGTTTGTTTGCCACAATCTGACCATTTCTGAACAGTGCAGAGTCCATTGCCACAGTTATAGACTTACATTTTTTTTGCACTAAATGTGCTCTATTTGTCACTCTTATCTTCTAGACAAAATATATTTTCTTAAGTGAACCGTATGAAAGGATCCTACAATATTACTACAGTATATAAGTAGTTATGTAGTATTTACATGTAAAAAGTGTAAAATCTCCCACAAATACATAATCAATTTTACTATCATAGCATCCGAAGTGCTAGGGTATTCTAATCCTAGTTTTTAATCCTAAATGGTTTGAAGAAGAGTAAATGGCACCCACGGTACAACAACTTAGCGGGTGGGTGCGATATAGTGAAAAACTTGAGAATTGAACGTTCGAGTGCAGCAACTTGACAAGTGGGTGCGCATTCTAGTATAAGAACTTGATTCTAGTATAAGAACTTGGCAATTTACTATGTTGTTGAATCAACTTAGCTAAGCATATGCTAGATGAGTTTTTTTCATTATGTCAATATGCCATTACATAGCAACTCTACATATATTATCTTATAATATTGAATTTAATCTTTAAGAATTATACTGCCCATCCAATTTACATCCAATTACCTTTAAGAATTTTTGTTTTCTTCACCTTCCCAAAATCTCAACCAAAATATAATAATTTCTACATCCAGTTTAATTGACTTTCGGTTATTAGTTATTAGGATAAAAATATAAATATACTTATATGCAAATCCACGCTAGTATATTGTCAAAATAAGTACTTAAAATTGAATATGTATAAAAAAAGTGCTCCAAATAATTAAGTTGTCACATAACTTCTTAACTTATTGTATTAAAATCGTACATATCTTGCAAGTTATTGCATTTATGCAATCACTTATAAAGTTCTTGTACTAAATTGCACTTACCTATCAAGTTGTTACACCAGAACACTCATTTCTTAAGTTATTGTATCAAATTACACACTTGTCAAGTTGATGCACCGTGTGTGCAATTTACTCTTTGAAGAATTTGGGATTTGGCTTGAGTGCAGTGAGTCCAAAATAAAGCATATTGCTTTTGTTGTTTCTTGTTTAGGATCCTAACAAGAAGGCACCGGGGTATGATGCATTTGTTACTACTGGATGGTCTAGTTGGAACAAAAAGTTTGGATCAAATAATCATGTGGGGGATGTCAATAGTGCTCATAACCAATCAAACGAGAGATTGTGATGCATTGTTGTCACAAGATCAGCACATTTATGTTGCACTGAAAAGACAATGTGATACTGACAAGATTCAATGTTGCTCGATTGTTATTGAAGCAAGGGTTGCCTTTTCAGGTCACGACGAATCTGTATCATCCATGAATAAAGGGAATTTCAAGGAATTTCACGACTATACAGCTCAACGCAATCTAGCACTAGTATGGTGACAACTGACAACACATAATGCTCCTGGTAATAATCTGATGGTGTCTTTAGAGACTCAAAACGATATAGTTCACTGTTTTGCAGCTGAAATGTTCTATTCTTGATAAAATTGGGCATGATGTATTTTGCTTGCTAGTTGATGAGTTGAGGGATGTATCTTGCAAAGAAAAAATGGCAATGGTTATGCGATATGTAGACAAACAAGAATTTGTTAAAGAGAGATTTGTCGGCCTTGTTCATGTTAAAGAGACCGATGGAGCCAAATCTCTTAGCTCACTGTTTTGGTGTTTCTCTTAAACATCTCAACGCACAAAGAAACACGGTGTACAAGAACAAGAACATTTTTCTTCGCTATCTTTTCTTATCTTCGTAAGCCTTGAGTGAACCAATGACCTCCTCCGTGGCGCTTGTGTTCATGCTCCCAAAGAATGTTAGACAATACGGTTTAGATATGCATGGTTGAGTTTTATCTCTCTAAGCCTAGATCCTTATCCTCCCGATTTTGTTGCTATAACTCAGTAGAGTGGTTATGGACAGGCATATATATGTACGCACTCCGTGATTAATCCAATCTACGTTGAGTTCCTCCGTCTCATATGGTATCAGATACGGTATCGCTTCCGCTCCACACCTAAACCCTATCACTGCTTCCCTATGGCGCCCGAAAACACATCGACGGTGCCTATTCCCGATGCAACCTCCGCTGCGATCGACGAGGCTGTCAAAGCCGTCGCCGACGCCGTGCGTAACTCCTTCACCCCCTCCTCCGGCTCTGACGTTGACCCCACCACTGGAGAAGCGGTCGTCGCCGCCGCTGCTCGGCGCGCATCCAAGGCCGCCCACGACGCGCTCTCCACTGCCCTCGCGTCCTTCCTCTCCACCACGTCTTCGTCGGCCACGTCAACCTCGGATGGCGCCCTGCGCATCCCCGCCTCCACCGCGCCGGCCACCACCGCCCCGACGTCCACCGCTCCTTCCTCTGTTCCCCCCGGCGCTCCATCTATACCACCGGCGCTGGAACAACTCTTCGCCGCGGTGCGTCTCGCTACTGGACTAGGCGCCTGCGGCAACTACAACGACACGGCGCCCTATCTTCCCGGCTTCCCCGGTGACTTCATCCCTATTGCGCCAACTCGTCCCGCCGCACCACCTCTTAACAACGAGGCCCGCAACGCCCTGCACGCGCAGGCTGTTGGTGTACTGAACGTCAAGGCGCTCGTCTTCGTCACCCTTGACGTCGGCGCCGCCAACTTCACAAGATGGCGCGGCCTCTTCCTCGTGGCCCTTGGCAAATACGTCTTGACGGATCACGTTATCTCCGACAACTACTTTCCCGATCGCGCTGACTGGCTCCAGATGGATTGTGTCGTACTCGGGTGGCTCTACAGCTCCATCTCTGCCGATCTCCTCCAAGTGGTGATGACCCACGTCGCCACTGCCCGGTCGGTGTGGCCTGCTCTCGAGCTCCAATTCCTGGGCAACAGCGAACGCCGTGCTCTCACCCTCGAGACTGAGTTCCGCACGCTACATCAAGGCGACCTCTCCATCACAGACTATTGCCGCAAGATGAAGGCCATGGAGGACACTCTTGGCGACCTCGGCTATCCCGTTCGGGATCGCTCTCTCGTCCTCGCCACACTAAACGGTTTGAATTGCAAATATGATCATATGCAAACCCTAATCACCATGCAGCGTCCGTTCCCGAGCTTCGCCGACATGCGCTCTCAGCTCTTGCTCGAGGAGCTCTCCAAGGCCGGACATCCCACCAGCTCCTCCACCGTCCTGCTTGCGGGTGCCTCCAAGCAGGCCAACAACGTCAACCCGGCATACTCTACCAGGTTTGGCGCCGGGAACCAAGGCGGCGGAAACGGATCTACCGGCGGTGGGAACGGCAACTCCCGCAATCGCCGGCGTCGCGGCGGCGGCGATGGCGGCAGCGGCAACAATGGCGGCAACACCGGCGCCAGCGTCGGCACCAACCAAGGCGGCACTGCACCACGCCCTCCACGGAACCAGGCCGGCGCGTGGCCCACTCCCCACAATCCGTAGGTCGGCACAATTCACATGTGGCCGAGCCCACTGGGTCGTGGTGTTCTTGGACCAAGACCAGCCGGGGCTCCCTTCGCTGCATTGGCCGGACCGACTGGCGGCCCACCACCGGCTCTCCAAGACTTGCCGGCCTATGCAACACAGTGGCTGGGAGGGCCACCTCCTTACCAGGCCGCACCGGCTCCATCTGGCCCAAGCCAGCCGGCCACCCCTGCTGGGCCGGCGCCCACAAGATGGTTTCAAGGAGCTCCTTCGCAATGCGATCAAGCCTCCCTCGCCGGCGCATTCAACACCGCCACTCTCCAACAGCCGTCCTCGAATGATTGGTATATGGATACAGGTGCCACTGCACACATGACCTCTGACGCTGGTATCCTCTCCTTTACCCACCCTCCCACTTCCCGCGACCCTTCCCATATAATTGTTGGCAATGGCTCTTCTATTCCTATTACCTCTGTCGGTCACACTAACATACAACATAAACATAGCACCTTTACTCTTAGAGATATCTTGTGTTCTCCTGCCATCATTAAGAACCTTATATCTGTTCGTCATTTTGTCATTGATAATTGGTGCTCTGTCGAATTTGACCCCTTTGGCTTTACTGTGAAGGATCTGCATACCAGGACCGTGATCGCCAAATATAATAGCTCCGGCCCGCTGTATGCCCTCCACCATGCCTTGCGTGCACCTCCTTCGTCATCTCCACTGGCCGCCTACACCGCTACCACTACCTCCGGCACCCTGTGGCATTGTCGTCTCGGTCATCTTGGCTCAGACGCCCTCGCTCGCCTCAGCACCGTCATTCTCGTCTCCAAAGATGGGCTTTCTGGCCTGTGCCACGCCTGCCAGCTTGGCCGCCACATCCGCCTTCCTTATACCACTTCCTTTACTAGAGCTTCTGCCAATTTCGAACTTCTACATTGTGATTTGTGGACATCTCCAGTTGTTAGCGTTTCGGGTTACAAATATTATCTAGTTATTCTTGATGATTGTTCTCACTTTGTGTGGACCTTTCCCCTGCGCTTCAAGTCTGACACATTCACCACGCTATCACACTTCTTTGCCTATGTCAAAACCCAATTCTCCACCAACATTCGCAGCATCCAGTGCGACAACGGCCGCGAGTTCGACAACATTTCGGCCCGCACCTTCTTCCTGACCAACGGTGTCACCATGCGGATGTCTTGCCCCCACACGTCTCCCCAAAACGGTAAAGCCGAGCGCATCCTTCGTTCCATTAACAACATTGTGCGCTCCCTCCTTTTTCAGGCTAGCCTTCCCGGCACCTTTTAGGTTGAGGCCCTTCACACAGCCACCCACCTTATCAACAGACACCCCACCAAGACGCTTCAACACCACACCCCATTCTTTGCCCTCTATGGTGTACACCCCTCCTATGCACATCTTTGCGTATTCGGTTGCAAGTGCTATCCTCACCTTTCCGCCATAGCCCCACATAAGCTCTCGCCCCGATCCACCATGTGCATCTTTCTTGGCTATCCACTACACCATAAAGGATATCGGTGTCTTGACCCTTCCACCAATAGGGTCATCATTTCACATCATGTTGTGTTTGATGAGCATTCTTTTCCATATGCTAACATTTCTTCTCCAAGCAGTGCTGATGAGCTCGACTTTTTGGAGGATTTTCTGCTCCTACACAGGCACCAATTGGAAGAAGGCACGCTGTGTCTGGCGCTGGCGCCGGCTCCCCTGCTGCACCATCCTCACCGGCCGCCAGCCCACTCACGACAGCTTCCGGCCCGTCAAGCATCGCCAGGCCGCCTCCCCTAACCCGTTAGCACCAAGCGGGTTGGCCGACTCCCTTGGGTCGGTCCACTCGTCCGATTCGGCCCACTCGCCTGGGTCGGCCCACTCGCCTAGGCCGGCCTCTTCCCCCGGCTCGGCCTTCTCACCTGTGACGGCTCGCTCGACAACTACGGCCATCCCATCGCCACCAGTGCCATGATTTGCTGCGGTGCCCACCCGACCCCGGTCGCTGCGCGTGCAAATCGCTCCTCCACCGCCCTCCACTACGGCACCGCTCGTGATCAATGATCACACCATGACCACACGTGGCAAAGCCGGTGTGCGCAAGCCCGTCCAGCGACTGAACCTTCATGCCTCGACGCTATCTCCAGTCCCACGCACCTACCGAGCTGCCCTCGCCGACCCATACTGGCGAACGGCCATGGAAGAGGAGTTCACTGCTCTCACCGCCAACCGCACATGGGACTTGGTGCCCCGACCATCCAGCGCCAATGTCGTCACCGGCAAGTGGATCTTCAAGCACAAGTTCCAATCTGACGGCACACTTGACAGATACAAGGCTCGGTGGGTTCTTCGCGGTTTCATTCAGCGCCCCGGCATCGACTTTGATGAGACGTTTAGTCCGGTTGTCAAACCGGCCACCGTCCGCACTGTACTCAGCCTAGCAGTCTCTCGCGATTGCCAATACACCAGCTTGATGTCAAGAATGCTTTCCTTCATGGCACCCTCCAGGAGACAGTCTACTGCATTCAGCCTCCCGGCTTCGTCGACCCCACACGACTTGACATGGTTTGCCGCCTGAACAAATCACTCTATGGTCTCAAGCAGGCACCTCGGGCATGGTACAACAGATTTGCCACTTTTTTGCTGTCCATTGGCTTCACTGAGGCCAAGTCCGACACATCCCTGTTTGTCCTTCATCGCGACTCTGGCACAATATACCTGCTTCTCTATGTCGATGACATCGTGCTCACTACCTCCTCTGCTCAGCTCCTCCAGTGGACCATCTCATCCCTGCAGTCCGAGTTCTCCATGAAGGATCTTGGTGCTCTTCATCACTTCCTTGGTGTCACCGTCGCTCGCAGGGACACCGGCTTGTTTTTGCATCAGCGGCAGTACAGTCTTGATATCCTGGAGCGTGCTGGCATGACAGATTGCAAGCCGTGCGCCACTCCTGTGGATACATGTGCCAAGTTATCTTCGACCAACGGTCCACTAGTGGCAGATCCTACAGATTATAGCAGTCTTGCAGGAGCACTTCAGTACCTCACTTTCACCAGACCAGATATTTCGTATGCAGTCCAGCAGGTGTGCTTACACATGCATGATCCTCGTGAGGTCTATCTCGCCGCTCTCAAAAGGATTTTGCGATATGTCCGAGGTACAATTGATCTTGGTCTCCATATTCAGCGTTCTCAGGCCACTGACCTTGTTGTCTATTTTGACGCTGACTGGGCCGGCTGTCCAAACACTCGCAAGTCCACATCCGGTTATGCAGTTTTTCTCGGTGACAACCTTGTGTCATGGTCATCCAAGCGCCAGAACACTGTCTCTCGCTCGAGTGCTGAAGCTGAGTATCGCGCTGTGGCAAATGCGGTTGCCAAAGCCAGCTGGTTGCGCCAACTTCTCCACGAGCTGCATTCCCCGCCGTCTAAAGCCAACTTGGTGTATTGTGATAATGTGAGCGCAGTTTATCTCTCCTCCAATCCAGTACAGCATCAACGAACGAAGCATGTCGAGATCGATCTACACTTCGTGCGTGACAAGGTTGCTCTAGGTGTTGTCCGGGTGTTGCATGTTCTTCACCAAAGGTCTTCCCTCTCTTGTCTTCATCGAGTTTCGCTCCAGTCTCAACGTTCGCTCCATCAACGTTGCGACTGCGGGGGGTGTTAGACAATATGGTTTAGATATGCATGGTTGAGTTTTATCTGTCTAAACCTAGATCCTTATCCGCCCGATTCTGTTGCTATAAATCGGTAGAGTGGTTATGGACAGGCATATATATGTACGCACTCCGTGATTAATCCAATCTACGTTGAGTTCCTCCATCTCACAAAGAACTCAATGGTTGTTGCGATGTTGATGAACTTGTCAAATACGACTCGCAGCAACTTCTTGACGACGGATTGAGATCCTCTACAATCAAATGCACAGTGCTTTTATCACTGACATGTGAGACCGCGTGCCAGTGACGCATGACTTCAACTGCAGAGCATTCTGATCCCTTGACGACATACTTTTGTATGTATATGATGCCTTGGGTTTGGGACACGAGTTATTTTCGTTCTCGATTCGCCCTTGCATATACCATATGAGTTTTACTCAAATCCAATGTTCTAACAAGCACAAAAAGAATAGTACAAAACCATACTGTAGTTTAACGATCTACTTCAGCATAAGCATCCGCCGGCACAGCACGGATTGCCACACGACGGGCAGCTGCACCCATCTTTGCACCTCGGGCAGGAGCACGAGCAGCCGCAGGAGCACTCGGGGCACGACGGCGCCGGCGTCGCGCCTCCGAGGCAGCAAGGCCTGCCGCAGCAGCACGCCGACGATCCCTTCCCGCCGCCGCCGCAGCAGCAGCAGGAAGGCTCCCCCTCGCAGCACGACGACTGGCACTTGCAGCAGGACGGCTGCCCCTTGCAGCACGACGACCGGCAGCTCAGCCACCGCCGGAGCAGCGCCAGGCAGCCGACGCACGGCGCCGCGCAGGACGAGCACTTGGGGCAGCAGCCGCCGCCGCAGGACGAGCACCCCGTGCCGCAGCCGCTGCAGCTCGGCTTGCAGCCGCCGGCGCAGCTGCTACAGCACCGCGTGCAGGACGAGCACGAGCACTTGCAGCTGGAGCAGCAGTCGCTGGGCGGACAGCAGCCGCCGCCGCCGCCACACCACGGTCGGCAGTGGCCGCAGCCTGTGCAGCCGCAGCTGGGAAGGCTGCAGGTGCAGCAATCGCTGCTGCAGCAGCTGCAGTTGGATTTGCAGCAGCACGAAGAAGGGGCCTTGAGGCAGCCGCAGCTCGGTCTACAGCACGATGTGTCGCAGCAGGAGCAGCAAGAACAACTGAAGCAGCTCGGTTTCTTGGGCTTTGGGAGGCACCGGCACCAACAGCAGAGGCATAACAAGCAGTTGCACAATTTCGATCTGATAAAAAACAACAGGTTTAAGATCTTTTAGTCTTTCCAAGGGAGCGTTGAAACAGCATGTCATTTGCAAGAAGGGACTGTTCACTTTGATGCAAAAAAAAAAAAACTTACCAAATTTTGGCATTGCCAAATTTTGTTATAGTTGCCAAAATTTTGACATGATTTCTTATATAGTTACCAAAATTTGGTAGCAAACTAAATGTAGTCACTTTTTTAGCAACTTTATCAAAATTTGGTAAGGTTGAAAATGGCAGCAAAGTGAACAGGCCCGAAGTTCAGAACGGAAAAAAAAAGGCGGTATTTGTCGTGTAAATAGCGCTGCAGTTCTGGGAACAGTATTGGCTCCACAAAAAGACTGCGAAAATTGCTTTGATGCCACCATAACTGATGTCAGATATCCTGACTTTTTTCATCAAAAGAAGGCAGTACTCCGAGTTGTCATGTAGTATTAAAGTGTGACATTTCTGACAAATCACTTTGTTGGTGTATTGAGGTTCTACAAATTGAGTGAGCATTTGATAAAATGGGCTAATAAGGTGAAATTCAGTTCGGGCATTTGACAGGAACAGAAACAAGTAGGAGTATGAGTCTTAACAGTGTTGACTGTTGAACTAGTTTATTCAGCAACAAACTGAAACCAGCATATTGTCATACTTTGCCCTATGAGTGTTACCTACTTATTCACTAATGGCTTAAATTTAATAAACTCTCAAATTATAAACAACAATATATTCCCTCGGTTTAAACAGCAAAGCTTTTAGAATGTTTTTATCCGTACACCCAAAAGCATGGACAAGGGAAGAGTAAGGGACCTGATCCACCGATAGAGGCTGCAAGATCTGTGTTTCCTTTTGTTTCTGGAATAAATAAGGCACAGGGAGAACACTGATCAGCAAACTTTGAAAAAAAAAACTCTGAAATGCAAAACATAAATCAATATATTCATACATTGGTATAAGCGGATCCGACTTTGCACCAACAAATTCGTTGACACTGCCAAATGTGATAATATAGCATTAGTATCTTTGTAATCGACAATGGCATTTGAACGTTACATAGTACAGTTCCAAAAGGAGCAAAATTGAAATGTAGGCCATGCATGAACAGTTCACATGTTGACTGTTGGACCACCAGGTCAGAAGTTACTAGCAGAGATTATTATTGGCATTCAAGAAAATCGAAAAGTATAGTAAATGTCGCAATTCATGTGGGCCACTTTCTTTTTTTCAAAAAAAAAATTAAGTTTGAGGAATGTGTCAGGATTCAGCAAATAAAAAGAACACAATGGAAAAAATTCTAATTTTTAGTGCTCTCCTCGGAAAAAGAATTGTCTTGTTTATCAATAAGACCACTACAAATCAAAGAAACAACAACACTAATGACTCAAACACTACTGACATTCAGAGTAGCTGTGATTAAATGGCATTTGAGCCTGAAAGGCTGAGACTAGATCACTAGAATGAACAAGAACTTGCTAGTTGCCCATCCGAGCGAAACACCAGCACTGCCGGCCGGCGACAAGATTTGCAGAGAGAAGCGAGGCTAATGAGGAAAGCAGAAAGGAGAGGATAGGGCGCATACTCTTTGCAACACCTCGAGACCGGCTGAATCCGTTCAAGTCCCTGTAGCTCTTGCTGCAAAAAGGGAGCCCCCAGTCAGGCCGAGGCACATGCACATGGCTTCCACAGACCTATACACAGTCCTGCTCCATGTGCCATGAATGGAAGCAGTAAAGAACACGAGCAATGCGCAGCAGCAGCAGCAGCGTCTCTACCTACTGATTGCCATTGCCAGGTGATGTCACGCTCAAGAGAAGCAGAAATCTGAAAGTAGAGTTCTTTTTATTTTTAATTATCAATTGCAGGTACTCCCCCATACCCCTATAGTTCCAGAATTCATCAGACTTTAAGCATGATGCAATGTAATGAGGAGACTTCGGAAGTACTACTCCTATACTGCACTTGCTTTGCAATTCTGAAATGCCTGATGTTGCAGGGGGAAAAAATACATATTGCAGTAGAACTCTTCTACTACTACTACTACTACTCCAGAAGTGAAATGGCATTGGTTCATGGCTGCCCATTGTTCTTGTTCTCTCTGCAAGAAGACGGCAGTAGGGGCAGCCATGACAGCCGCACGTACTGCTAGTACAACATGGGAGCCTGTCGCGCATCGGTTGTCGCGACAGAGCGAGCTCTCGCCTCGCTTCCGTCGCGAAACCCCAAACCGATGAGCTCTCCACATCAACTTTTTTCCCCGGAGATTTCCTCTCTCTCTCTCTCTCTCCACTCCATAGGAAGAACAAAAAAAAAATGCACGCTTTTCTTCATCACTGTGAAAGAAAGCGAGGTGACATGACGGGGAAGTGAAGTGAGTGAAGTGAGGTCACCTCGAGGAAGCCGACCTCCCGGTTGAGGATCTGCATCTCCAGCTGCAGCCGCCGCCGGCCGCACAGGTCCGGGTACCTCGGCGGCGACTTGGGCCTCGGCGCCTCCCCCATCTCAACCCAACTTATCCACCGGAGACGCAAGACAACCACCCTCAGCGCCGCGAGCGAGCGAGCGAGCGAGCTAGCTACCCTGCAGGCTACAGCTGCGTAGCTAAGGTGGGCGAGGAGAGCGGCGACCGACGTCCCGCGCTACGGTGAGCTCGGCTGCAGGGCCACGTACGTACGTACGTACGTACGCACGCTCGCCACCGGCAGGGGGCGGGGGCGGGGGCTTCGGCTCGGCGAATGGTGTGGATGGTGGTGGCGACGCGCGCGGCGTTGGGTTGGGGGTTTAAATGCTGGCGCAGTGGCGCATCGCGCGCGCGCGCACGGGAGGAGGACGCGGGAGGCGAGGCGCTGCGAGTGCACGTTGTTGCGTACGCCCACTCTGCTCTGCTCTGCTCTGCTCTGGTGTGGTGGTGTGTGTGGCTCGGGGTTGGGCGCCGCAGACTCTCTCGCGGGCGCGCAGTGGGCGTGGGTTTTTCTGCGTGCGCGGGGGCGCGGGGGTGCGGGTGCGGGGGGAGATGGGATGTGCGGGCGTGTCGCGGTTGGCAGTCGTACGAGACAATGTTCAGTCGTGTCATCATCGCTACGCAGAATCGCAGACGGGTGGCCCCCGCCCGGGCGGACGCGTCACGGCGTCAGCTATAGGGGGAAAGGAAAGTAGTAGGACGGGGACGGATCGACGATTGATCCAGCCGTAGCGGCTTTTTCACCGATTAATTCATCACTGCTCTAAGTTCCTTTTTATTTTTCACTCAGGTCCTTTCTGTCCGGTATGTTATGTGTTTATTCTTTAATACTTTTTATAAAGATTGTTAGGCTGTGTTCTTTTTTTTTCCCAACTCCACCCCACTCATTTACAGTGTACATGTTTTTTAAACGGCTAAAAGACGTGTGTTTTGAAAAAAAATGATTTAAAATATCATATTAATCCATTTTTCAAGTTTATTTTGTTAATACTTAATTAATCATGTGCTGATGAACTGCTCCGTTTTCTGTATAGGAGGGAAATGTTCCCAACACACCCAACGAACACAACCTTAATCATCAACTACTTCAAGAGTTCTACGAATATCACCCTCTTTTTGGGATTTGTGTTTGAATTTATATTAGAGCAAGTTTAATAGTATAGCTAACTGCTGTCTCTAAATCATCTATAATCAACTTAATAGTCAATTCATACAAAGTTACATATAAATATATACCACGCAATTAATATCTGGTCCCACATATCATACACACATGTATCTTGGAGTCCATGCTGCAGCTGCATACAAATCTGTAGCCCGCTACTCTTATCTCTCATCTTTTATCTCCTCAAAATATGTTTGTAGTTAGCTTATAGTCTGCTATTGTATCTTTTATCATTCACATTGTTTGATACTTTGAGGGAAGCCCGCATAAGATGGTGTTGTTTATAGGCTAGGGAAAGCCAATATGTACGAGAGTTGTTAGAGCTAAAAATTTAATCTAGATTTGGTAATACAATTGGATGTTAATGGTATTAAGGATGGTTAGTAGGAAAAATCATCGGAGACGATGAAGAAAGAAGGTTGAAGCAGAACATTGTGTGAACTTATTCATCAACAGTGACACGGAATGATACTACTGATGCTAGCAAAGGTTAGTGGGATTTGTGTGCCGACAAGTTCATGACTAATTAGGCAACCAGTGTTTTGGCTTCCAAGGAACACGGATCCTCTGAGGCTCTGACTTCTATAATCTAAGTCAAAGCCATACAATACCCGCTCACTCATCACCCGTTTCAATCCAAGTGTTGATGCTTTATTTCCTTTCTTCCCTTAATTCTCTATGGGTATGAGGTGAAGTGAGAATAAGGCCGTGACAGTTGAGGCACCAAGTAGGACGAAATCAGTGGCAACGAGAGAAGCCAAGGCACGCACAAGATGCTCTCGGGACAGAATGGGAATGGTTAGGATATGGATCTAGCCTAAAACGTTTCAAATGAGTTTATTGAACCATGGTTTAATAGGGTCAATCCATCATGAGTCTATTATATAAATAGGTTATCCATGGATATCAAAATGGATCATCTACGCTCCTAATAGATAAAAAAAAACTCTTATTGCATGCATGTAAAACTCGGGTCCAAAATTTTTAAACTCGCGTTCACATTATAAAGCCTTATCAAATTTAATTGAATTTTATAGAGATGATTTATTATATGGAGAAGCAACTTTGTTCAAATTTTAAGTCATTTAGACATGCGAGGCCCACGATACATTACTAAGATTCAAAAATTGTAGTTACCATCCTCCTAGCATCAATTGAGGAGATCCAACGATGCCATACGCCGTAGGATGGTCCGAATAGAGGTGACAGAGGCGCCGACAAATATCTAGGTGGTAGTACCGCTCGTCTGTCGCCCGCCGCCGGCTGCTCGTCTGCTCCCGCCTCCGGCCGCCCGTCGGCGCCGCATCGTCCACTCCCGCCGCTCCCACCGCTCCCGAGTCCGCGCGGGAGGAGAAGCGAGCGGCGTGGTCGACGGCGAGGCGCACGGCGGGGCGCGGTCGCCGGATCCGCCTCGGCCACCGGAGGGAGGGGAAGGAGGTGCAGGGGAGAAGCGGAGCGGCGGCACGAGAGGAGAAGCGAAGCGGCGTGGGAGGAGAAGAAGGTGATGGTGATGGAGTAGAGGAAGAGAAAGTCGCTAGGGGTAGGTGGGGAATAAATTTCGTCCTGTACCCCCCGTGTCCACACGCTTGGGTAATGCTGCACTGTGGGTCCGGTTTTCTTCACCTGTGGCTCCATCCAATTAAGCCACACATAGTATGGGTGCTTGCACTGTGGGGTGGGTGTCTTTGGGCTAACTTTTTTGGCTAGAGCTACGGGCCCCATAGCTTGCACTGTGAGAGGCTTAATAGCCTTGAGCACGAATGTCAAAGGAAGATGAGGCCAACCGTTGACGAAGCTGGCAACAACGTAGAGGGCTATGAAACGGTTGTCTGGCAGTCGCAAAAATGGGTGGCCCAGAGTTGCACAGGTAGGGGCGAGCTGGAGGCAGCGACGATGGTTGCGCTTGACCTTGACGAGGAGACCATTCTCCTGAGCGGTGGTAGCCTGAGGAAGGGATCACAGATGGGATGACCGAAGAAGACTACGAGCGATGGAGAGGAGAGGAAGAGGGCAATACTGACCGGTGGGCCCTACCATTTTTTATATTTTTTGTTGATATGATTGCCATGTCAACCAAAATTCTGCTAAACGTGTGACATGTAGGACCAACACCGCTCTGGATTGGGCCAAAGGGATAATTCATTCGGGTTGAAGAGCTTAGGGTTCAAGATGTTTAGTTTTGTAGTTTGAAAGGATTATTTGAATTGCTGTAATAGTTCAGGGATAGTTAGGATTTCTTTGTAGATTGAAACGAACAGTGTATAAGATGGTATTGCACACATCTGTCTTAGCTTAAGTAGGTCAGAGGATCCATATCACATCAAATACCATGGATAGTCTTCGATCGTTGTCAATTGTGCTTGTTCAACAATTGGAACGCCACTCAACAATTGGAACGCCACTAAGTGAGCCCACCCACTTAGGGCCCTTTGAATCATAGGAATGAAAAAACGGATGAATAGGAAAACATAGGATTCTAATAGGAATGCAAGTGCAAAACAGAGTACTGCAAAACGTAGAAAAAACACAGGGATGACCGTTTGATTGAACCGCAGAAAAAACACAGGAATCGGATGAGAGAGATAGATTCAAAGAAAGTTTCCAAGGTGTTAGAGTTCTTGCTAAATTTCCTCCAAAATCTCTATAGAATTGTCCATTCCATAGGAATTTTAAAGGATAGCGTATGATTCAATCATTTGTTTCAAAGGGCTTCATAGAAAATTTTCACTATAGAATTAGAATCCTTCAAAATTCCTATGTTTGTCGTAAGTCCAGGGATCATCGAGGGCTATTTGGAGTTTGGGCAGAGGAAAATCAAGTCGTCGTGGTCTTCTTTTAATTCTACCTTTACTAGGAAGCATCGATGCACGGCTACAACTTCTGTAAGGAAAAAGTATGAATTACCCCCCCTCCCCGAACTATTGCGGTCGACCAAATTACCCCCTAACTATAGAACCGGATATTCTTCACCCCAACTTTGCAAACCAAACGAATTACCCCCCTCGACCCAATCCGCGGTGGTTTTGGTCTACGTGGCGTACACATGGCAATCCAGTCAGCATTCTATTTATGAAATAAATTGTGAGACCTAACTGTCATACACTACTCTCTCTCTCTCTCTCACACACACTCTCTCTCACTCTTCCTCTCTCTCTCACCATCTCACGGGTCGGCGGTGGCAGGGGACACGGAGCACTGGCGGCGGCGGCGGGGATGAGGAGGCGGCCGCTCGGCTCAGTGGCATGCGCGAGGGGAGGACGAGGACGCGGCTTCCCCCTCCCCCCTCCCTCTCAGCGGCGTGTGGGCGGACGGAGCTCGCCGCGGCTTCCTCCCTCCCTCTCGGTGGCGTGCATGCGGGGAGGACGAGGGCGGCGGGGGCGGACGGAGCTTGGCGCATCTGGAAGGATGGCGGCGGGCGGTGGCGGAGGCAGCTCCGGGCATTAAGGACAGCGGTGATCGTCGGCAACTGTCGGCGCATGGATCTCCGTCGTCAGGCCCTCTCTGTCACGCCGCTCGGGGGAATTCTTCGCCGCCACCGCCGCCAAGGGAAACGGCCGCCTCTTCACCGCGACGAGGTGCACGGCCGGCGTCGTCGAGCCCCCTCCATCGCGCCGCTTCGACGACGCCGCCACCTCCACCGCCGGACAGCTCCTCCGTGGCTGCTGCCTCCCGTCCACCTAGATCCCGCGCCGACGATGGGCGCCCGCCGCTAGCTACAGGAACCTCTCCTCGATACCAGACCGCCACCGTGACCTTGATCCCGCCGGAGACCGGCGCCTAGCCGCCCCTCGCCGAGAGAAGAGGAAGAGGAAGAGAGATAGAGTAGTGTATGACAGGTGGGTCCCAAATTTTTTTATAAATAGAATGCTGACTGGACTGCCACGCGTACGCCATGTAGACCAAAACCACCACTGATTAGGTCGAGGGGGGTCGAGGGGGGTAATTCATCCGGTTTGTATAGTTGGGGGTGAAAAATATTCGATTTTGTTGTTCGGAGAGTAATTCGGTCGACCGCGATAGTTCGGAGGGTAATTCATAATTTTTTCCTTTTGTTGTTTGCACCACCAGCTGCCTGCCTCCCCAAAACGGGCCAAGATTTTCCGACGGTGGTCGGAGCCGCACGCGCAGCACGGCAGCAGCAGCGTCGTACTTGACTTCAGTTTCAGCCAGCTTTACCACCACCGCCGCGGCGCCAGTGCGCCACCTTTCCCCCGTCTACCACCACCCCAGTATGAGTAGTACAGTGTATAGTAGTAGTAGTATCCCTCGATCTGCCGCGCGGCGATTGGGCATCCTGCGGCCCTTCTGACTTGTGGGAGCGGCACGGCACAGCACAGGCAGAAAAATTGCGCAAAAGCGGCAGCAGCGCCACGTGACGAGGGGGGGGGGGGGGGGGGGGGCCTCTGCCTGCCTGCGCGTGTCGCGTGTGCGGTGCGCGTCTGTGGGCATCGCCGCGTCGGTCCCCCGCGCGCTCCTGCCGAGCGGTGCCAATGCTCGTCGCCAAGTCACGAGTTCCGATTGACGGCAGCGCGGCCCCGCGTGCGGCGTGCCATGCTCCTCGGATGCCAATGCTCGTCGCGGGCGGGCGCACCCGTGCGTGCGATGCAAGGGAAGACCGATGGTTTTCAACGCGCGCGTGCGTGCGAGCGTGCATCGGTCTGGCGGCTCTGCTCCGCTGCTGCCGTCCCTCTGATAGGCCAGGGCCAGCCCAGGGGTTGGGTGGTGGGTGGGCTTCTCATCGATGATAATTTCCTTGTTGGGCTGACGCACCTCGGCTCTGGTGAATTGAAGCAGCAATAAGTCTATCATGCCTCCCAATTCCCGCTTCTGATTGAATCGTCTCCCTCAACCGCAAAACCGGGTATAACATCTCCCCCATCTTCGAAAATCGGTATAAATCGACTCCTTTAATCGTTTGAGAACCTGTTTATGTTGACATAGCAATTTACAAACCTACCAGTAGAAACCGTTTTAATTCCAAACCACCGAATGAGTCGATTTACACCAGTTTTTGAAGATGGGGAGGCGTTTTAACCAGTTTTACGATTGAGAGAGGTGATTCAACCAGAAGTAAGAGGTAAATGAGGTAGAATAGACTTATTCCATTTAAGCACAACCTAATGTATTGTGTGGCTGACACATTTTTAGATAATGGAATGGAACATCCCAACCTTTGCTTAAGAGTTACAGCCAATTATTATAAGGTTCACACAAAAAAGCAAACGCATGGTGTTGGGTTTATGTTTTGTGTTGAAAGGCTGGAAGCCTGGAATGTTGGAGATTTTTTTTAATTTTTTTATTAAAATATTTGTAAAACTAATTTTGTGTTTCAAAATTTTACAACTGGTCGCCCGTCGCCCTTTGGGAGGGCGATAAAAAAATCGCCCTCCCAAAGGGCGATTTTCGTGACGTGGCAGACGGCCGTTGGCTCATGCCTAACGGTCGGCTATAGGGGGCTGTCATTTTGCAGGCGACCCCCTTGCCGCACTTAGGGAGGACGGTTTAACACTATGCGGGGCCGCTCCCCTTCTCCTCCCCCTCACCCCTCCCTATTTCTCTTTTTTCGGATTTTGAGTGAATATAAAGGAAAATCAGAGAGCGGCAAGGAGGCCGCCCTTTTGCAGGCCGCCCCCCGCACAGTGTTAAACTGCCCTCCCTAAGGGCGGCAAGGGGGCCGCCTATAAAAAAAGCCAGGTCGCTATTGCTGCCCTTTTGCAAGCGGCACCCCGCACAGTGTTAAACTGCCCTCCCTAAGGGCGGGAAGGGGACCGCTTGCAAAAAAGCTAGGCCGTCCTCGCCGTCCTTTTGCAGCCCACCACCCCCCCCCCCCCCCCCGCGCACAGTGTTAAACCGCCCTCCCTAAGAGCGGCATGGGGGCCGCCTGCAAAATAGCAGGCCCCCTTTGCCGGCCGTTACTTGTGAGGCGATGGCTGTCTGCCACGTTATTAAAATCGCCCTCTGGGAGGGCGGTGGGCGACTACTTTTGTAAATTTTTGAAACACAAAATTAGTTTTATAAATATTTTAATAAAAAAATTCCAATGTTGGATGGGTAATAGGAGACGGTCCAATAGCCTATTTGTGTTCAGGAGCTGAAGGCCCATGCGAACTTTAGTTACATCTCGAGCTTGCATCTTTTGCCTAATTACATGAAAGAGGATCGATTACATAAAATAAAAGATAGACTTTTTCAAGTTCTTTAGCCTAAAAAATAAAAAAAATCATTTTCATAGGCGGCTCCAAAAGACCACCTGTGAAAATGTTTCTTGGCGGCTGATTTTGAGCCTTTATAAATGGTCGATTTTCATAGGCCCTTAGCTACATGCGGATTGAAAAGCGCTCGTGTAACGGGTTATGAACCGCTCACACAAACGTTTTTTTTTAACACAACCTCAAAGAGATAAAATAGGTGATATAATTATGATCTCATAAAAATTCCTTCAATATGATCTTGGGCTTATATCTTATATATGTAGTTTGAGAGAGCCCCAACTACTCTACGCTTGTGGAAAAAGGATCCGTAGATTAGTAATCCCTCCGTCCCATAAAAACCAATCTAGTATTGGATATGACACATCCTAGTAATACGAATCTGAACATATCTCTATCCAAATTCATTGTACTATAATATATCACATCCAGTAATAGATTCGTTTTTTTCGAGATGGAAGGAGTATACTTAAGTTAAAAAAAAGTTTATTTTTCTAAGAACAGGCACACAACACTTTATTTTTCTAAGAACAGGCACACAACACAAAGGACAGCAGGGGTGAACTTTCAATACGGACTTCTCACCCAACCAGCGATCTTTGTTAACTCTACTCAAAACAGTGAACCATTATCAGATTATTCTCAGCATGACTTGCAGCACAACGAATAATAAATCTTCAACTAGTGAGCATCCAATTGGGCACTTGGCTCTATAGATCAGTTCAGCGTGTTAGGTAGCAACCATTTGATTGTTTAGAACTTGCAAGACTTGCGAATCGTCGAGCCGTGTCTTTATTTATGTATATCAGTCTGCTATATACATGCATATGAACTTGCACAGCTAACCGCACAGGGACCTCTGCTTACGAACTGTATGATGCTCTGCGTCGCGTATGAATTTTCCGTAGATACGTATCATGTTCACTCCCAGCGTAGGAAAAATAAGAAATGACGATGTCATGTGGAAGTCTTTCTTAGGCAGCCCGGCGAAGACGCAAGCTAGCTAGCACCAACTCCACTTGGCTGTTCTTCTATTGAAATTTGCGAAGGTTTGCGTTCAGCCGCCAGCAGGTTGTGACGATCAAGCGATCCGCAACCATGAGCGGCTGAGCGCACATTACATACACATCAGCTTCATATAAGCAAAGCAACAGTATTAAGAGTCTGGTTACAAATCACAAAGATCATTAATACTCCCAACGTCATAATACACTAAAACACACATGACCGGAGGGGAGTACTTATTTTTTAAAAATTTTGATCTTACCGTTGCCTCGCGCTCATCACCTGGGCCGGCGGGCCGTCTTGGGCTGGCTGGAAGCCCCAAGGCCTGTGACGCCCTTCCCGCTGCTGGGCCGGCTGCTGCTGGGCTGTCTCCACCTCGCGCTGTACCTGGGCCTCGCGCTGACCCGCTTCCTGGGCCCGTCTCTGGCGTTGGGGGAGCGCCTCAGCCTGCCTTGGTTGTGTTGGGCGGTGGCAGCGGGGTGGTGGGCGCGGCCGAGCCCCTGGCCTTCCCGTCGCCGGTCACGTCGCCGGTCGCATCGCCGCTGTATGCTTCTTCGCCGACACCTGAGGCCAGCGATTCGCCGCCGTCGCCTGCCGGTGCTTCGCCGCCTGCTGCGGCCTCCGTCGGTGGTGCGCTGGACTCCATGCCTGCAGCAGCACCGGCCTTCGAGCCTGTTGCAGCACCTGCCGTCGATGTCCCCCCAGCACACGCTCCGGCCGTCGAGCCTGTTGCGGTTGCCGGCGACGCTCTGCCGGCTGCCGCCAGCCCTGCAGATGGCGGCGAACTCGCTGTCGGGTCCGCGGCGGCCTCGGTCAACATCCTGCCCGCTCAGGCCTCCGCGGTCGGTGTGGAGCTGGGCGGGCTGGCCTCTGCCGGCGGCGAGCTCGGCCTGGCTGGCGGCGAGCTCGGCCTGGCTGGCACCGGGCTCGTCCTGGCCTCGTCGCTGTCGGCTGTTTCTTCCACGGTCACCGCTGTCGGCGCTGACGGCGCTGTTCCGGCCGACGGAGAGTGGGTGCCGGCCGGCGGCGTGCTCCCCCTGACCCCGCCGTGCTCGCCTCCACCGGCCTGCTCTCCTCCGACCTCGCCCCTGCTCTCTACCTTGGTTGTAGGTGTGCTGGGCACTGGTGGCATGCGGGTTGTGGCCTCGCCGACCTCGCCCTGCGGTGCGCCCTGCTCTCCACTACGGTCGCCTTCGCGCTTCGACCCGTTCTTCGACGAGCTTGATGCCTTGGCTGCCGGAGTGGGTGTGCTGTCTTCGCTCTCGGTGGAGTTGTCGCTGCATCCTGTGTTGCAGGAGGTCCCAGCAGCTGTGTCTTCACCAGTGTTGGTGGAGGAGGTTTCGTCGGCTCCTGTGCCGAAGGGGGTCTCCGTGCCGATTGGGGAGGCGGTCCCAATCAGCCGTGGGGAGGCCCTGTTCGACGTTCCGGTCCTCGCCCTGGACCTTAACGGCCGGCCGGTGGCGTCCTCGCTTCCTCTGTCGGTGACTGACAACGCCGCACTTCATGCCTTCCTCACCAGCTGCTGCAAGGCTCTGCCTCCCTAGCTGCTCCCCCCGCCGCCGCCTTTGGCCCCCGTCGTCGTGGCCAAGGGAGTGGTCCCGAAGCGCAGCAAGCGGATTGCTGCACAGATCGCGCTCGCCGGCCCGAGTCACACAGTCACTCGCGCGCAGCGCAACCTGATGCGCAAGCTTGGGTTGGTGCCGGAGGAGGGTCCGGTTTCGGCACAGGCGTTGGCGGACTTCGACGCTCTCTTCTCCAAGCCTCTCTCACAGGACCACATCATTGCTCTCTCTGCGCTCTTCTCCAGCTCGCTGCCTCCCGCACAGGCGGCCGAGGCGTTGTCTGCCTGCGTCTGATTTTCTCCACATGTCCTCCCCCCTCTGCATGGTCTTTCTCCTTATGGGATCATGTAATGAAAATATTTTGGTGTGGAATGTGCGGGGTATGAACTCGCGTGCCCGTCGGGACGCAGTTCGTGATGTTGTTTGTGATGAGAGGATCTCTCTTCTTTGTCTTGAGGAGACCAAGATGGATGTAATCCCTTCTCGCTCTATTCTGGAAATGCTAGGCCTTGACTTTGATTATTCTTTCTTGCCTGCTGTCGGTCGGTCTGGGGGTGTGTTGCTTGCCTGGCGGACTTCCGTCTGGTCTGTCTCGGATGTTCACCTCGCAGACTTCTCTCTTACCGCGTTTGTTCGGCACCTCTCGGATGATGCCCCTTGGTGGCTCTCCGTCGTCTATGGGCCGCAGGAGGAGCCAGATAAGCTTCGGTTCCTAGATGAGCTCCGGGTGTTGTGGTCTTCCCGCTCAGGCCCTTGGGCTGTTGTAGGTGATTTCAACCTTATCCTTGATGCCCAAGACAAGAACAACCTCAATCTCAATCGCCGCATGATGGGTCGCTTTCATCGTTTGATTGATGAGTTGGACCTCCGGGAGTTGCCGCTTCACGGTCGTCGCTTCACTTGGAGCAACGAGCGTGACTCACCTACACTCGTCAAGATCGACCGCGTCTTCTTTTCTGCAGATTGGGAGGAGCTTTTCCCCTCTTGTCTCCTTCAGGCGGCCTCCTCTGTTGCCTCTGACCACTGTGCTCTCCTTCTTCATTCCTGCGTTGACTCGCCGAGGGGGCACCGCTTTCGCTTTGAGGCCTTTTGGCCTAAGTTTGAGGGCTTCCTCCAAGTTGTGCAGGACGCCTGGCAACCTCCTGCTAACCTTCCCCCTTCCCCGCGCTTGCCTGGTGTTTCTCTAACACGGCTAGGCGCCTTCAGAGCTGGAGTGATCGTCATGTCGGTAGCGTCCGCCTCCAGCTGCAGATGGCGAAGGAGCTCATCTTTCGTCTCGATGTCGCGCAGGAGAACCGGTCTCTCTCCCCCCTGGAGACCTGGTTGTGACGAGACCTGAAGTTGAAGTCCCTCGGGCTTGCCTCTCTTGAGCACACCATCGCTCGTCAGCGTTCGCGTCTGCTTTGGCTCAAGGAGGGTGACGCCAACACCATGTTTTTCCACCTTCACGCCAGAGCCTGAAGACGGAAGAACTTCATCTCACGTCTTAGAGACGGGGACCAGCTTGCCGTCACCCATGATGAGCTTCAAGAGCTCGCCTCTTCTCACTTTGGCGCCATCATGGGGACGTGCGTTGAGCGCGAGCTCGCTCTTGATCTCCACTCCCTCGGCCTCTGTCCGGCGCAGCTTGGGGAGCTGGACGGCCCCTTCTTGGAGGAGGAGGTGTGGGCGGTGGTTAAGTCTTTGCCTTCTGACAAGGCGCCTGGTCCCGATGGGTTCACGGGTCGGTTCTACAAGACTTGCTGGCCAGTGATCAAGTCAGTGGTTTTGGCGGCTCTCAACTCCCTCTTCTTGGCTAACGGCCAGGGTTTCTCCTCCCTCAATGGTGCCCTCATCTCTCTCCTTCCTAAGAAGGATGAGGCCGTTGACATTCGAAATTTCCGTCCGATTAGCCTCATTCACAGCTTTGGGAAGTTGTTCTCTAGGATTTTGGCCTCCCGTCTTTCTCCTCTCCTCGACGGGCTTGTGGAGGCCAATCAGAGTGCCTTCGTCAAAGGCCGATCTCTTCATGACAACTTTCACTATGTCCAGCTCGCGGCAAGGGCTCTCCATGCCAGACGCACTCCCCGCCTTCTTCTCAAGGTGGACATTGCGAAGGCTTTTGACACGGTCAGCTGGCCGTTCTTGCTTGAGGTGCTTGCCCATCTAGGGTTCAGTCAACGCTGGCGTGATTGGATCTCCCTCATTCTTAGCGCCTCCTCTTCCCGGGTGCTGATCAATGGGGTGCCGGGTCCGCGCTTCCTTCACCGGAGGGGTCTTCGGCAAGGAGACCCTCTTTCTCCTATGCTTTTCATTCTAGTCATGGAAGTGCTCAATGCGATGCTTCGTAAAGCCTCTGATTCGGGTGGGTTCCTTCCGCTTAATGATCGCGCTTTGAGACACCGCGCCTCTCTTTACGCTGATGACTTGGTCCTCTTCCTCTCCCCGGTTCGGCAGGATCTCGAGTTCATCCAGGGCATTCTCTCGGTCTTTGGTGCGGCATCCGGGCTGCGCACCAATTTTGCCAAATGCTCGATTACTCCGATCCGCTGCTCGGATGAGGACCTGGAGCTGGTTCACTCTTGCTTCCCCTGCTCGATTTCTGATTTTCCTTGCACCTACCTCGGCATTCCGCTGTCCGTTCGCAAGTTGCCAAAGGTGGCTCTTCAGCCACTGGTGGATAGGGTCGCTCATCGCCTACCACCTTGGAAGGGGCGTCTCACCACTCTTGCTGGTCGCTCCGTGCTGGTCCAGTCTGTTCTCTCCTCCATGCCAGTCCATGCATTTATGGCAATCGGCCTTCCTGCCTGGGTTGTTAAGGCCATTGACAAGAAGCGACGCGCCTTCTTGTGGACGGGTACAGATGCGGTTCATGGGGGACAGTGCCGGGTGTCCTGGACGAATGTCTGTCGTCCTAAGGCCTTCAGTGGGTTAGGAATTCCTAACCTCAGGTTGGCAGGGTTCGCCCTGCGCGTTCGCTGGCTTTGGCTTCAGCGTTCCGGGCATCCCTATTGGGATGGCTTGAAGGCCCCGGTCGAGCAGTCTGTCTCCGACATGTTCGAGGCGTCCACCTTCTTCGTGCCGGGGGATGGTGAATCTATGCTCTTCTGGACTGACCATTGGATTGATGGAGGCCGCTCAGTGGCCTCCTTGGCTCCTGACCTCCTCTTCGCAGTGCCACAGCGCCTCCGTTCGCGCACGGTTGCTTCTGGCCTGGCGAACAACTCCTGGGTTTCGGACATCCGCGGGGCCCTCACTGTCCCTGTCATCTCCTAGTTTCTTCTTATCTGGGATGCTGCGCTTCGAATTCAGCTCTCGCCGGGTGTCAGAGACCGTCTTGTTTGGCGTTGGACGAGCGACCAACGCTACTCTGCGCGTTCAGCGTACCATGCCTTCTTTTTTGGCCAGCACTCCTTTGCCTGTGCCGATCTTCTCTGGCACGCGAAGGGCCCTGCTAAATGCAAGTTCTTCCTCTGGTTTGCATTTCAGCGGCGCTGCTGGACGGCCGACCTACTCCTAAAGCGTGGCTTGGATAGTCATTCAGCCTGCCCCTTCTGCGGTCAAGAGCTTGAGACAGCGAACCACATCCTCCTCGATTGCGTCTTCGCTCGGCAAGTTTGGCTCCGTGTGCTGTCGCCTCTTGGTTGGACTGCCCTCTCTCCTCCCCGAGGTAGCTGTCTCCAAGATTGGTGGCCTTCTTCTAGGGTTGGCTTGCCGGGGCATCTCCGGGCCAGTTTTGATTCTATGGTCCTCCTAGTCTCTTGGCAACTGTGGAAAGAGCGGAACTCCAGAGTTTTTAACTCTGCATTATCATCGGTCTCGGAGGTCCTTGAGTCTATCCTCTCTGAGGGCCACCTTTGGTCTTTAGTTGGTATCGCTAATTTTGGGTTCTCCTGGGAAGGTAGTGGCTCTGCCCCCTCCCAGCTATTTGGAGTTGTGTGTAGCTGTCTCAGTAGTCTTTTGTCTCTTCTTTATTTTAGTCTTTTTTTCTCCCCTTTCTTGGCATAAGTCGGTCTGACTGATTGCGTCGTGTAACAAACATTCTTTTCTTCTAATATATTGACATGTAATTCTTTTGCGCGTTCGAAAAAAAAAACCGAGAGAGTACTTGACTGTCGCATATATGGTCGATATGATTGATCGTTTCCCCTTTCCTTTTAATGATTTGTGAGCTCACGAAGTATGAAAAGAAAGAGTGAAAGACCATTTAGTAGTAGTTACAATTCTTTCTGTCCTAAAATATAAGGATTTTTAGCTATGAATTTAAACAACTGTGTTTCTAAATTCATAGCCAAAAGTTACTATATTTTGGGATGAAGGTAGTAGTACCTCCACCTCTCGACGATATCAAAGGATGACAGTTCCCACAAACACATGTGAAAACCAAATAAATTTTGTCAAAAATTATATTTTCTTTGAACTGGATCGATCCACCGAGTGAATTTATTTCCGTACCTGGTGATGGGCACAATTACCATGGTAACCGCGTGGTAAGAGAAACCATACTTATTCATTGTCTTTCGTTTTCATTTCAATTGGTTACAATGAAATTTTTAATATCTAAGTTTTTATTCATTTTCTTGTTTTATTGTAAACTTCTAATTTACGGCTCCCTTTGATTCAAAGAAAAATCATACAAATTTTGGAGGATTTTATTTCTATAAAAAAATATTTTTCCTATATAATCATTTAAATCAAAGGAATAAATCGTATGAAATGTCTCACTCCATGCAAGTTTTATAAGAAATTTAATATGGGTTAGAACCTCATGGGACGTTTCTTTTGAGTCTTTATCTCTCTTAAAATTTTTGTGTTTTTTCTGCGGTCTAATCAAATGACTATTCTTGTGTTTTTTTCTATATTTAATCATATGTTTTATAATTGTATTTATATCAGAATTCTATATTTTTTATTCCTCCTTTTTTATTTCTAAGATTTAAAGGGGTCCTACATAAGATTGTGTGACAAAAAGAAAAATGAGTTTTCCTATTTTTTTAAAGTCTTTTCTTGAAGGTTTTTATGTCTCCCAAAGGGTATTTCTGTTGTAGTGTCTCGAAGCAAATGTTTCCAATCTGTATTGTTGATACTTTTTGTGATAAGATGCTTTAGAGTCTCCTCAAGCGAAAGTTGATTGACCTAAGATTTCACGAGTTTGACTGCAACTGTTTGAAGTTATTAGAACCAGTTTTCGTTTGATAATGAGCTACTAGAACTAGCAAAGGGATTATAATAGATCACCCGAGTAAACATCCCCTCATTTACTAGGCAACTAAATTATTATGATTCTTTTCTAAAAGTTTGATACGACATATCAATATATAACATATCATTATATATTACTGTATAAATATATAAGTATAAATTCGACTTCTCCAAGTTATAAAAAAATAACAAAATTGATGGTGAGTATATGTACTCAGCTAATTTTTTAAAGAGTTTTTTTTAACTATTTAGTTGACATAAAATAAATAAAATAACTAGTGGATGCCAACTCAAGTGACTAAAAAGAGTTTCTCGATCAACATGATCTATCAATTTTCATTTAGAAAATTGACTCTGACTTGGCAGCATAATTGAGACTAACACATGCACATCCACCATACCAAAGTACAATTACTGAACCGTCCCCGTCCACTACACTGTTGTACGATCGATTACCAGTAGTAGCTCACTCCTAATCTCCTACAAATACGTAGCGTCACTCGCTTGCATTGCATCGCATCTCCAACCCAAACCCAATTAATCCTCGCCCGTTGCCCATGGAGCCATCAGCATTGGCCACCTTGCTATCCATGGCGCTCGCCGCCTTCCTGCTACTCGGGCTGATCAAACGCAAGGGCAGCCGTCGTGGCTACAACCTGCCGCCGGGTCCGACGCCGTGGCCCGTCATCGGCAACTTCAACCTCATCGGCGCGCTGCCGCACCGCTCCATCCATGAGCTCTCCAGGAAGTACGGCGAGCTCATGCTCCTCCGCTTCGGCTCCTTCCCCGTCGTCGTCGGCTCGTCGGTCGCCATGGCCAGGCTCGTCCTCAAGACCCACGACGCGGTGTTCATCGACCGCCCCAGGACGGCGTCCAGGAAGCACACCACCTACGGCTACGCCGACATCACGTGGTCGCCGTACGGCGCGTACTGGCGCCAGGCGCGGCGGATCTGCGTCACCGAGCTGTTCAGCGCCCGCCGCGTCGCGTCGTTCGAGCACATCCGCGCCGACGAGGTGCGCGCGCTGGTGCGCGGCCTCTTCGCCGCGGCGTCGTCGGGACGCAGCGGCGCCGTGCACCTCAACAGGGATCACCTGTCCACGCTGAGCATGAACGTGATCACGCGGATGGTGCTCGGGAAGCGGTTCTTCGGCGAGGGCGCGGACGCGGCGGAGGGGCCCGTGTCGACGCTGTCGGAGTTCAAGTGGATGCTGGACGAGCTCCTCCTGCTCAACGGCGTCCTCAACGTCGGCGACTGGATCCCGTGGGTGGACTGGATGGACCTGCAGGGGTACGTGCGGCGGATGAAGAAGGTGGGCAAGATGTTCGACGCGTTCATGGAGCACGTCCTCGACGAGCACAGCGAGCGGCGGCGGCGCGAGGGCGAGGCGTTCGTGGCGAGGGACATGGTGGACGTGCTCATGGACCTCGCCGACGACCCCTCCCTCGAGATCAAGCTCGGCCGCGTCGGCGTCAAGGCGTTCACGCAGGACCTCATCGCCGGGGGCACGGAAAGCTCGTCGGTGACTGTGGAGTGGGCGCTCTCGGAGCTCTTCAAAAACCCCGCCATCTTCGCCACGGCCACCGACGAGCTCGACCGCGTCGTCGGCCGCGGCCGCTGGGTCACGGAGAAGGACATCCCGAACCTCCCCTACCTCAACGCCATCATGAAAGAGACCATGCGGATGCACCCCATCGTGCCGCTCCTCATCCCGCGCGTCGCCCGCGACGATGCCGCCGTCGCGGGCTACGACATCCCCAAGGGCGCGCGCGTGCTCATCAACGTGTGGACCATCGGCCGGGACCCGGAGCTGTGGGACGCGGCGGAGGAGTTTATGCCGGAGAGGTTCATCGGGAGCAGGATCGACGTGAAGGGGCAGGACTTCGAGCTGCTGCCGTTCGGGTCCGGGCGGCGCATGTGCCCCGGCTATAACCTCGGGCTCAAGGTGATGCAGCTGAGCTTGGCCAACCTGCTGCACGGGTTCGCGTGGAGGTTGCCGGAGGGGATGAAGGAGGAGGAGCTGAGCATGGACGAGGTGTTTGGGCTGTCGACCACGCGCAAGTACCCGCTCCAGGTGGTCGTCGAGCCTAGGCTTCCCGTTCAACTCTACTCCTTATGAATCTGTGGGTCAGTGTGTGTTGATGAGTGGGACGTACGTGATTGTGCACTGCTGTACTAGCTTACTTGCTTTCAAGTTTCAAGGTTTCAAGTTGCGAGTTGCAAATAGCCGTTGGTGCAGTCCGTTTATAGATGGCCAAATTGGCCCCCTGGCCCGACCTACATGTCGGGTCGTGCCGTGCCAACCAACGGGCTGCACACATGGCCCAATAAGATTCGGGTCGTGCTGGGCCAGCCCGAAGGCATGACAGTATATTGTGCTTCTCCATAGAATAAGTCTACTTTCATCCCTCAACTCTTTGGGGTGTCTTGTATGGCTAGAAATATGTCTATTTTGTATTCCTCTTCTCTTTGGGCCTTGCCTTATATGGTTGATTAAGTCTATTTTGGATCCCACTACTATTTTCTTTGATCATGCCATGCCGGCCGGCCGACTGTGTCAAGGCATCAGCCCCGGCACAGCCCACTGTTGGGCCATGTCATGCTTGGGCCGGGCCAAATTGCCGTGCCTTGGGTCGGGCCGTTGGGCCTCGGGCCATATGGCCAAGTCCGTCCTCTCCTCCATCCCGGTGCACCTCTCCCTTGCCATCGGGTTGCCGAATGGGTCTTGAAAACCGTTGACAAATGGCAGGAATCCTTCCTTTGGAATGGATTGGACTCAGTCTATGGTAGGAGTTGCCTTGTCGCTTAACCCAAGATGTATTAGATCAAGTAGCTCGGGGCCCTGGAAATCATGAACCTACGGATCATAGGATGGGTCCTGCAAATGCAATGCGATGGACTTGGCTCCAGCGCATTAGAGACCCCTGCTAGGCCAACATTAACCTACCACAAGTGCAGTGTGTGTCGGAGATTTTCCATGCGTTAGTCAATCTGTCATGGTCGTTATCGGAGATGGATGTCGCTCGTTGTTCTAGTTGGACAACTGGATCGACAGACAGTTGATTCAACTGATCGCCCCAGATCTGTTCCTTGTCGTCCCTGTGCATCGTCAGGACTCCACTTCGGTTGTTGCTGGCCTAGCCGACAATACTAGGATATATGACATCACCAGCGCCCTGACTGTGTGCATGCTCTCCCAATTCCTTACGCTATGAAATAGAGTATAGAACTTCCTGACTCTATCCAAAATGAGTTCATCTAGCGTTGGATGGATGATGGGTACAACATTGCCTCGACCTACAACGCGTTCTTTGAGGGCTTGATCTCCTTCCTTCCTTTGGCGCAACGCTGGTCCCGCAAAGTATAAGCTTTTTTCTCGGGCTTGCACTTTAGTTACAGAGTTGGACGGCTGATAAAATGCACAACCGAGGGATGGACAGTCATACCATGTGTCCTATGTGTGTGTAGGAGCTGGAAACGACTCATTGTATCTTGGTAGAGTGTGTCTTCATGTGACAAGTTTGGCTCAAGTTGCTACCTAAGATTGAGTTGACCTCCCTCTCACCCTGCCGACAATATTTGCTTCATATTTGGTGGAGTCTTCTCGCCAGCGGCTACTGGATCGTAATAGGAAGGGGTTCGATTCCCTCATCCTTTTGATTACCTGGCACCTGTGGCTGGAAAGGAACACTCACGTCTTTGAGGGGATACTTTCCACAGTAGAGACAATGGTTGATTGTATTGTGCAAGAAGGAAAGCTTTGTGTGGGTTACGGCGATGCATAGTCCCCTAGGAGTTTTTCTCGGTGCTTAGACACAAACTCTTTCTCCTTTTCCCTTGTTGTTTTCAGGAATCTAGTTGTCTTTCCTAGTTAGTTTTAGAGGCGGATGGCCCCATACGGTAGGGTGGGCCGGCTGGCCCAGCTTGCTACCAGCCCATAACCCACCCCCTCCCCTCCTGGGTCCCGACGGGAGCATTGAGCCACGCGCTAGGTCGTTGAGTTGGGCTAGGCCCTTGAGTGCATTGAGGCTGATCGAAACGCAACTACTCAACGCCTCGACTCCATGAACGCACGTAGCCACCCACCGCCGTACGTAGAACCCTATCCGCTAGTGCTGCCACACCAGCACCACATTGTGAACCTGGGAGCCGTTCACTGCCGCCTTGTTCTCTGCCACCTTATTCTGCATCATTGGCCTCGGTTGTCCTCAATTTTTTTCTCAATCTACATCATTAGCCTATGTTGATTGCAGCAGCAAAGGAAAAAAGAACATTTTTTGGGTGCGTATCTCCATCCATACGTGATTTGCTCTTCTGGGATTTGTGTTGTTAAATTTTGGTGGGTGTTGTCATGAGCTCAATCATTGCTTGGTCTCTGTGTCTCTGGTAGTGTTCGTGTGTGAGAGAATATTAGTGGATTGAAAACTTTTGATGATGCTAATTGGGTTGGTTTATGGATAAACAGGTATGGTATTTCTGCAATTTTGTTGATGTTCTTTGAAACCCTCATCATTTTCAGTTCAATAGACACTCCCTCTTAATATCTCATGGTGTGACCCACCTAATTTTGTCAGTTTGATGTGTCCTCCTTTTCCCCTTAAACCCCTCATGATCTGCGTCAGCAAGTCACGGTCATAAAATCTCCTTTTTTTTTCTTGCTAATATATTTTTGATGAAAATTTCTTGCTAATATATAGATGCGCAAGATTTTAAGCAAATAAGGACAGTGCCGATTATTATAAGTTGATGCCTCGCGCGTGGCAGTTTTATTGATCACTATCATGGCCTTGCTTTAGTTAACCTCGCTAAAGAATACTACAGTCTCCATCCTACAATAAGGGTATTTTTGAAATTCAAATTTGTTCCATAAAGTGTATATTTCTAGAGTTGTAGTTGTCCATTCAATTCTTCCGTATGTTTTGACTTTTTATCAAGTTAAACTATTTTTAAGTTTGACTAAGTTTATAAAAAATAGTAATATTTTTAACACAAAATAAACATGCTACCAAAATTTATTCGATGTTAGATTTAATGAGACTAATTTGGTGTTTTAGATGTTGCTATATTTTTTTATAAAATTGAACAAACTTAATAGAAATTTAATAAAAATCCAAAACATCTTGTAATATAAAACAAAGATAGTACCTTTCATTTAGATTATTACTAGTTCCTCCTCGATTATAAAACATCTTGTAATATACTACTGCCTCCTAGTTCCAACCAACTCCTAATTTAGTAAGGAGCATTTAGATTTTTTTTCTTCCCTAATAATTTTTCTTTCAAGTGCTAAAAATGCACATATAATGAGATGAAGGTGGTAAGAGAGAAGATTGGCATTGGGAAGAAGAGAAATAGAAGGAACAGAGCAGCTAGCAATGGAGGTCGGACAAACGACATGAAGAAAGGGATATGGAAATTACATTTATACTGCTTTGAAAATTGGGTTTAATGCATCCATGGCAAAGATCTTGAATTGGGCCTTGAGAAATTATGGAAGGAAAAAGTACACGGAAGGTCCCTCAACTTGTTATCGAGTTATAAAATCGTTCTCTAACCACAAAACCAGATATTCAACGTTCCTTAACTAATCGAAACCGGTCACGATAGATCCTTCGGTGGTTTTGACCCCGGTTTTATTCTACGTGGCAGCTGAGTCAGCGTGGGACCCACGTAGATCCCACATGTCAGCGGGGCCACATCAGCCTCCTCTCTCTTTTCCCCACTTCTCTCTCTTCCTCATCTCTCTCCCTTCTCTGCCACCGTCGACTGTCCCACCAGCATGAAGGACGGCTGGAGGGCGCACCGGCGCGTCGCGTACGACGGCGAGGCCAAGAACCTCACCGTCGCGCTCTCCTACGGCGACGCGGCGGCGGCCCAACAGATCCCGTGCTCTGGTACGCCGTCGATCTGATGGAGTACCTCCCCAATGCCGTCGCCGTCGGCTTCTTCGCTGTTACGGGCGAGGCCGCCGAGCTGCAGCAAGTGTAGTACTTGGAGTTCACCACCAGCATCGACCCCAAGGACGTGTGGGTGGTGTTGGGACTCTACAGCTTGCTTCTCGTGCTCGTTGCCATAGGGGTGCTCTGGTTCGTGTCGCAATGGAGGAAAGCCGGAGAGCTCGCCGATGGCGACATCTTTGACGAGATGGGGTACGACGAGCTTGCCGACGAGGAGTTCTTCGTGGAGAGCGGGCCGTGGCGGTTCCGGTACAGTGACGCGCGTCCGCATCCAACGCGCGCGCCGGCCGCCGCCACACCTTCCTCCTCCCCCGCGCGCCGGTCACCGCCACACCTTCCTCCTCCCCTGCACTCCGGTCGCCGCCACACCTTCCTCGTCCCCTCCGTCTCGCCGCCGCCCGAAACGGCGTCGGCTGGGGCACCCGGCGCCCATGGTGGAGGCGGCTAGATCCGGATTCGCTGTAGCCTCTCCGCCATCGACGGTGGCCGGCGGCGGCGCCGTGCTCACGCTCGTCCTCCTCGCCGCGGCTGAGTGGTGGCGGCGGCGGCGGTGGCGGCGGCGGCGGAGCCCGAGCCCTAGTGGTGGTGGTGGTGGCAGCGGCCGCAGACCTCGCCGATGGCGAAGAGGCTACGGCGAATCCGAGGCGGCGGCGCCATGCTCGCGCTCGTCCTCCTCCTCGTCCTCCTCGCCGTCGCTGCGCGGCGCGGGCGAGGGCCATCGGCCGCCGCCTCGGGCGCAGCAGGAGCACGACGTCACCTCCACCGCCGCCGCGGGGCCTTGCGACGCCTACCTCGTGTTCCGCTGCTCCCCACCGCTCTATGCCTCCGCCGTCTCCATCTCCAACCTCCTCAACATCACCGCCACCGCCGTCGCCGAATCCAACGCCGTCGACCCCGGTCACCCCCGTCGCCGCCGACCCCCTCGTCCTCGCGCCCGTTTTTGGCGACCTCATCCCCACCCGCCGGCTAGCCTGCCCGAGAGGAGAGAACCGAGAGAGGGAGAGAGAGGAGGAAGGGAGAGGAGGGGAAAAACATGGAGGGTGATGACGTGGCATTCCGACACGTCGGTTCTACGCTGACTCAGCTGCCACGTGGGACAAAACCGGCGTCAAAACCACCGAGGGACCTAAAGTAAACGGTTTTATAAGTTAAGAGATGTCATATATCTAGTTTTGCGTTTTTGGGACGATTTTGTAACTCGATGACAAGTCAAGGGACCTTCGGTATACTTTTTCCAATTATGGAATCCCAAGTCCCTGGCCTGACCCAATAATATGCCAACGTTTGGGCTTGCAGATAAGGGGCTTTAGACAGGGAGAAAGATATGGGCTTTGTTTAGATTCCAAAAAAATTTTAGCCAAAAACGTCGCATCAAATGTTTGAACACATACATGAAGCATTAAATGTGGACGAAAAAAATCAATTGCACAGTTTACATGTAAATTGCGAGACGAATCTTTTGAGCCTAATTACGCCATAATTTGACAATGTGGTGCTACAGTAAACATTTGCTAATGATGGATTAATTAGGCTTAATAAATTCATCTCGCAGTTTACAGGCGGAATAGGTAATTTGTTTTATTATTAGTCTACGTTTAATACTTCAAATGTGTGTCCGTATACTTCAAAAACTTTACACCCAAAAAACTAATCACACCCATGATAGCCTGGTACTTGTAGCATCCCAAGAAACAATAGGCCTGTTTGGATTGACGCCATACTAAAACTTTGGCAGGCCTACAGAGAGTTAAAAATGTTTATTTGGATTGAAGCCATAATATGTATAAGAGACAAGTTCACCAAAAACTAATTTTTTGGTAAAGGTATTGTTTTAATAAAGATGGTTGGTTTTTCCTACCGTACCAAAATTTTGATAGGGTAAAATTCGATAGGGTAGCAATCCAAAATGTCCCGATATCTTTTCTCAATTACACACAAGAGATTCACAAGCATGCACATCTCTATGCACACATATCATACGCACATATAGGTGAGTCTGCTACCTACCACACGTTCAAATCAACACCATCACATTTCTAACATCAACAAATTTCTATTAAAAATGTACCTACATGGTTTTTAATATTTATGGGCATTAGATCTAAATCAAAATGGTCATAAATTTTGTATGCAGAGGCGGATTCAATACGGGTGCTAGGGGGGGACTTACCCACATTAGATCCCCATAGAGAGAAAGAGAGAGGGAATAGGGAAGAAGAGGGAGAGGAAGAAGAGTAGGGGGCTGGAGCAAGAAGAAGATATGTCCTCCCTCCCATTCAATCCTAGATCCGCCCCCGTTAGTATGTATATGTACCTAATAATGGAAATACCAATACATACTTCCTAGACACCTTTTATGAGAAATTGCACGGGCAAACTTTATGCCTACTTGATTAGTACATGAAAACGAATGCCAATGACACAATTCGTCAAATTGCAAGTATACACATGATTTGAATTTACATCAAGTATACAACGCACAAACGGCACGAAGTTTAATTTGAAGAGGCTACACACACTGATACACAGATTGATAGCTGCAGGAAGCCAACACCAAGAGCTAGAAGAAGCTGATATAAAAGGGGCAAGAGTCAGCCGTACCATGTCCATGTCTAGCTCCATGGCACGTACGTAGCACCATGAAAACCATCCCTACGCGCAGGCGCAGGGGCTCTCGAGCTCGTCGTCCCCCACGCCGCCGTCGGCCTCGTCCGCTCCGCCGCGGAACGCCAGGTGCCCGGCGGCGAGCCCCGCCACGACGGCCAGGAACACCCCGCCGTTGAACGACATGACAGCCAGCATCAGGAGGTACCCGACCGCGGCGCTCAGGCCGAACAGCGCCGCCGCCGCCGCGGAAGCAGCAGACCGGGGCTCCTTCATCCACCGCCTGCCGAGGCCGAGGCCGAGGCGGCCCCCCGCGGCGGACAGCAGGGCGCGCGCGTCGGACGCGGCGGGCACGACGGGACCGGCGGCGGAGGAGGCGGCGCCGCCGCCGCCGCCGGCGCGGTGACGACGACCCGCCCTGAGGCGGACGCGGCGGGCCTCGAGGTGCTGGTAGAGCGCGGCGGCGAGGAAGAGCGCGAGGAGGGAGGCGAGGTACCCCGGCCACCCCGACGTGCGCCAGCCGTCGAAGAGGATGGTGACGGACGTGCCCCAGTAGAAGCTCATGTGCATCATCGCGGCGGCGCGGCGAGGTCGAGCAGCAAGCTCTCTCTCTCTCTCTCTCCGATCTGTGGGTGGTGGCTAGGCTTGCCGGCGGCGGCGCGACGTGGTCGGGGTTTAATACGACTACGAGCACACACACTGACGATCGAGTCCAGGCCCCTGATCTTACGCGTTTATTACGGCCCGGATGCCATTGGATCATCAATCAGGGAGATTTTCTCTCCACCATCCATCCCAAAATATAAGCATTTTTTAAATATAGCGACAAGTCAAACATTTTTAATTTTGATTATTAATAGAAAAAGAAAATAAAAATAATCAGTAAAATTAAAGTTACTAGATTTATCATTAAACAAACTATTATAATATGCAAGTCTTTTTATTTAAAATATCTTACTTTTTATAGATAACGTTGGTCAAATTAGCATCTCGAAAACCGTGTCAGGATTTAAAAATGCTTATATTTTGGGACAGTACGAGTACTAATTTTAATTAGTATGTGTGTCGTACGGTTCTTGCAATGTAAAGCTTGTTGCATCCTGTTTTGCTGATGGAGCACTTAATTAAAGTAGAATAGCGTATACTGGGATAATGCATGTGTAAATATGTAAATACATCGTCACTTGCTAGTTGCTTCTTTAGAAGCAGCAAGCACATGGATTTCTCGTTCATTTTTTTTCTTTTCTTGTAGGTTGATACCACTCGATGAATCTCCTTGCTGACAACGTGAAGAAAGTCAAGGTACGGTACTTTAGCTAAGAGCGACGCCCCAGCGTGCATGCCTGATCGTACGCTAATCAACAGGGTTAGGAAGTAGAAGTACAGTGCAGATAACTAATAACAACGTGCAGTGTCCAAGCAGATAGTACTAGCTAGTACTAAACGTACAATTTGTACTGCACCAAAACGCACACACAGAGAGGGAGAGACGTACACTCTCTAACGCTTAGAGCAGGCAAAACCCGACGAGAGCAAAGCATTGGTTTGCAATCATCCGCTGCTCCACTCCACTGCTTGTTTCAGAGAAATCTGATGAGGATGCTTTTGTCTTTGGCACAAGATCTTTCAGTCCATCCTGCAAGGAAGGAGAAAAAAAATAATGTCAATTCGTCCCTGTAATTGTTCAGTACACCCTCCGTCTTAAAAACAATAAACTTTTCTGAGAATCGATTCTTTTTTGGGTAGGAGGGAGTAGTTAAAACTGCGTATAGAAGTCGATAAAGATTGCAATTCAGCTTAACTTCAGAGGACTTCAATTTGGTTGTTCATTGACAATGATTCATTTGGTAATTCACAGTATATATATTTCATCACTATCCAGTTCCAACTTTTGAAGGCTTAGCACAAGCAAATTTCATCTCAACATTGCCAGTGTTTTATTCTGTTTTCGTACAGGAGAGTGTTACAACTATCACCAAGGACATGCGTGTTCTTAAGTGTACAAGACAAGAACACAAACCCGAAGCAATCACACTAAAAATGGCGTCCAATACCGTCAGGCAATCTTGCCAGACAGGCTGCTAAAATACAGTATGTTGAGCTCAAAACATGATTACTTGGTGGAAGGAATAAGGTACTTGAGGAACGGTTCTGCCTTAGGAGCAATGGATTTCACATCATCAAAATTGGCCATTTCGAAATCCTCATACTGGAAGCCAGGGGCACAAGTGCAGCCAACTAGGGAGTAATGAAGCTCAGGATCCCTCTTTCGAGACTTGACAAGAACGCTGCCATCAGATGCGAATGATTCAACATCCAGGGTAGGGAAAGAACCGAACCACACATTTGGTGGCACGGTATACTGGGGACGCTGGCCAGCCTCCAGGTGTGGACCGATGACAGTGAGGTCAATGTGTCCATCATCGTGTAGCTCAAAGACCTACAATAAGGAGAGGGCAGCCTTCATTAGAGGCTATCTTTCATACAATGTGGAAATTTCTCTAGTCATGGATAAGCTGGCAAATGGGTGAACAAGGTGAAAGAAATATTCTAACCGTGAGAGGCTCTCCCTTGTAGAAGTGCCATGTTTCAGCACAGGGAATGCGATGGAGGTGAGAAACACTCCCTGATGGAAGCAGGAAGTAGATAGCAGTGCTGATAGCACGGTCGACCTTGTCTGCAGGACATTACAAAAAAGTATGAACATTACTATATCAGCTCGATAATATATTAACATGTCTGTTTTGAATCACACAATACTCAAAAGTGAAAAATGGATGTCAAGAGTGCCAGTACATCAAGGAGTGGTAAGATATGCCAGTTGTTCATTCTCTCCATGTCAAATCCATCCCCTCCTGCCCTTAGCTAATGTTGAGTTATTGACAGGCCAAACAATAAGTAGGACAATTACTGACTTTCGATAATCAACTGCCGGTATTAATATAGGACAACACTCGCACAAGAGAGGAGGGAGAACAGATGTTTTGGATGAAGATCATTTTTTGATGAGGAAAGCATAATCTTGTTTCTTGCCTACGAGTCAAAGTAACATTACCAATCAAAGGCCTCAAAGGTGGAATATCAAAGTAGCAGGAACACTATTCACGATTCAAAGGTCCTTATTGAACATAGCTGTGATGCATACATGTTCTTTCAAATTAGTGATGGGAAATGTTTACTCTCAGCATCTGATCAGTTATTGGCCATTTGAGCAACAGTCTTAAGTTATGGCGTTGTACATTTCCTAGAAAATTCTATTTTGATTGGTACAAATATCTTTCTACATATGCATGCTTCTCTTCCATTTCAATTACAGATTCTACAAGACAGCAGAGGAAGCATAATTTAACACACTACAGTTTTTGAAAAGGCAGCTACTATCCTTCTACTGATATCTTTCTACATGAATGCTTTCTTGCATTTCAATTACAGATTCTACGAGCAGCAGAGGAAGAATAATTTAATATGCTAACAGTTTTCAAAAGGCAGCTACTATCAACATTACCACGGCTTCTATTAAGCTTGTATTGAAACATTTATGTCGATTACTACATTGTTCAGATTGGCCCAACGCCCATCAACAATATCTTACAAACATTACAGGTTTCGTAATCTCAGATGTATGTAAACAGGATTACAGGAACACTAATGGCTACCAGCATACTAGTACTACTACTTATTATTGGATCAAAATCAAAGGTATGCAAGGCTCCAAGCATAAAGTACAACCACAAGCAGCCCCATGTAAAATTGGGAGAAGTTGGAGACGATCCGGGTTCAGGTATGCTAACAGAGTAACAGCACTATCGCAAGAAAAATCGTGGGTGTGATGAAAGTGCGGCGTCGATGGAATTTGGAGCACGAACACATGCCACCAAAAAACAAGATTAGTCAAACGGCACTCATACTACGCTACAATCCAATCTAAGGCCTAAACATGCAAAGTCGAGGAGACAAACAAAAACCTCGATTCCAGCTCAACCCGATCGCACACCACTACATCTCCTACCCGAACCATACATATGCGACTGAGTAAGTTAGCAAAGAGCAAACACAGAATCAAAGCACGGGGGGACTAAACCCTAGCGAGTGAGCAAACTCGGGGGCGTACACTGCGGCGGGAGCTGCGCGGTGGTGACGGAGACGGAGCCGTCGCGGAACGTCTCGGTGTAGTAGCCGCCCTCCGGGTGCGGCTTCAGATCCAGCAGCGCCGCCACCTCCGTCGCCGTCATCTCGCTCGACCCCATCGCTCCCTCCCTCCCTCCCTCCCTCCCTCGCCTAGATCTGCTCGGCCCGTGCCCGTTCGCCGATTCTGGTCGCCGGTCGCCGGTCGCCGCCGCCGCCGTGAGGTTTTCTTCGGATTCTTCTCGGCGATTTTTGGCGTTTGTTTGTGCGTGGAAATGGAATGAGTTATGTGGCCAGTTGAATCCCAATTTCCAGGGGCAAAGCTTTGGCTTGGCTGTGATGAGGGTTCCGTTTGTTTAGTATTCGGCGGCCACGTGGTTGTCGGTTAGTGGTTGTTGCGGTCATAGACCAGCAATTTTTCTCTTCGGCCGGTCAACGCAGTTTGGGCCAGATGCCATACGCTGAATGGCACGAGAGAATGTGCTCCTATCCGATGAGCAAAATGTCAGGAAAAATGGATATACTCCTAGCATTCGAATTAATTTAAAAATATACGATTTATTTTTTTATTTCTCAGAAATATGCTGGATGCAATTTTATTAACACAAATATACTGTGGATATTGCGGTGTCGATATTACGGTGTTGCACGGTAAATGCGTGAGACTGCTCAGTGTCGTGCGGGCCGTGCGGCTAGTCTGCGAGACCCGGTCTCACTCTCACGTGGCCAACTAGCAAGACCGAAAAGGATGTCACTCTTGTCGCTAATTAGTGATTAATTATGTTGAATCAATGGTCAGGATAATTAATCACTAATTATTATTAATTAATCACTAATCGTTCAATTTCCAAAACGGTCTTGCACGCTCATCACTTTCGCACAACGATTCAGCGATATCAACGTTATATTTGTATCAACAAAATTGCATCTAGGATATATCTAAGAAAAAATTGAAGAGTATAATTTTAAATTTTAATTCCCTTTATTCTCATTTAATTTCTATGGAATTAGAGGAGAAAAGAAAGTTCTACATGCTTAGAGGAATGACCGTTTGAAAGCGATGGTGGTACGGGAGCTAGCTGCTCAGAGCAGGTATAATAGCAGGTTATAAGCTAGCTGCAAACATATTTTAAAAAGATAAATGAGAAAAGTGCATAGCCAGCTGTAGCACGGACTCCAAGACGCGATGTGTGTATGGCAGGTGGGATTAGGTATTAATAGTGTAGTATGTAACTATTGTATAAATGAGCTATTAGATTGGCTATAGATGAATTGGAGCTAGTTAGCTAGTAGTTGGCTATACTATTAAACTTGCTCTCAAGCACATCGATTAAAGCAGTCTCTTCCTTTTGTTGATATAGGTAATTCCTATTTATAAATACATGTTAGTTTTGATTTTAGCCAATTAAATTTTGACTAGACAACGAAAATGAAAGTTTGTTCCATGGGCAAAATGTCAAGAAATGGAATAACGAGGAGGTAATATATGTTTATAATACTCGTCAGTTTTGATGTTAGTCTACTAATAAGTTTAAGTAACATAAAGTCAGATAAAGTTAGATTTGAAGTTATTAAGTACTTTAATAACATTTTTCAGTTGGGAGCTAGTCACCCTTTGTGTTAACAAAAAGAACTCAACAATAGATATTGTATCTATTTTAGTCAAACCGACAACATATTTGTGAACGGAGTCACATGTAGAAAGCTATTGGAGAATTTGTGACACAATTTGGAACAAGCTTGAGGAGCCATTATATGCATTATATTGTGAAGTTTCTCCCTGCATAATGCATTGCAAAAGCCACTGAACACATTCCTTCATTCACAATCACAAGGGGATCAAGGATTAGTTCTTGCAGATACAGTCATGTGCAGAGTTTGGCAGCCAACGAAGCAGAGAACAGCACATGCTTGCTGAGTTATGGAATAGCGGAACCATATGGCTGCTCCCTTTTTCTTTTTCAGAAAAAAGAAAAACTTTCTGATACATATCATCTATCACAGGCAAACTATTCGGTGGTTATGCCATTTTGAGATGCTCGATCAATTCATTCTGACAAATCAATGTATAGTGTAGTGGACAGTAACAAGAAGAAAGTTACAACGTTATCAAAACTCAGTCATCTGTGTGGTATTACAGTATCACACAACAATACAATAACACAACAGACTATTGTCGGTTCAACACAAAAATGTGAACTTACAAAAGATTTGAGGTCAGCCATGAACAACAATGTTACATATAATAGACTGATAACTAATCAAACAGTACCATACAGATCTGAGCCTGTTTGGTTGCCTACTTTAGGTGCCGAGTTTCTTGCAGTTCATCCATGAAATTGCGTTAAGCTTTGCAATTTTGCACTTTAGGTATCTTGTTTTGTTGCCTTGTTGGTATACATAATTCAGGGAAACTTATTAAGTAAATATAATATATCAAAGAATAACTAGAGCATAAAATGTGAAGACAATTTTCAGTTAACAACAAGAATGATATCCTCAAACTAGCAATGCCATCAACTCATCACGAATGTTTTGTAGATAAAAGAACAGATCAACTGTGCAGCATCACTGTAATGTTCCCTGCAGCCTATAGCCCTCTGCACACTACAGCATAGCATACAACACTTATCAGTGAATTCTAATGTATGTAATGTGCTTGTGCCAAAGGTACTGCAACAATGTTGTGCAACAATATGGACACACTTCTTTTTTTCAATTATAGCATCAGTAAATCAATATTATGCTGTTGTTAAGAGGAGTGGTAATAACATGAAAAAAGGGATTCAGAGCAATGTTGCATTATTGTCTCGTCATGTTTGAAAACAGCAGTATCCAATCATCTTAGTTTATAAAAGCAAAGCAAGAGGAAGCTAAAACTGGATATTTCCTCTACCTCTTTCCTTCTGTCATAGTTTTATCTTATTTTCCCTCTACACCAAGTACCTCTTTTCTATCCAACTCAAAACAAGAAGAAATATAACAAGTTATCCCGCCATACACTTCAACTTTATCATCTGCCAGCAGTCATACAATTGATCAGATACTGAGTCACTCCTAGGCCACAAAAGAATAGCATGCATCTTTCCAAATAGAAATTGCATAATAAAATACTGGACTAAACACAAATCAGATGGAGGCATCCATGATGCTGCATTTGTAATCTCCTATCGGTTTAACACCTGAAAGGATGTGATGTGAAGACCCAATAGATAACAGTATCACATTATAAAATTGTGGTAGAAGAGACTAAGAGAGTGGTATAAATCATTTTTACATCTAATCCACAAGTATTCTCTCCAGATAATTGTTAACAAAAGCTCAGTCCCAACTAGCCAAAATTACCGAAGAATAGTTCTATATGAACTTGCTACATGCAAAATTATATATAACAGTAATTGTGTAACAAATGAAACGAGTTCTCTTACAGAGGAACAATGGAGGGGACTGACAGCTTGAACGAGAACCCATAAATGATTTCAGATGTCATCTCTGATTGAAAATATCGCCACCTATACCCTTATAAGTACCAAAGAGTAAAACCAGGGCAGCAAATGCTGGCATTGGTTTCCTCTGAAGAATCAAAGAATACATAACAACAGCACCCCTGTTGAATGCTTGATGTACAACAACTTCAGCTATGTGATCTCCTCCTGATATGTGGGGAAGGAGGAACCCCCTCAAAGAAATCGTTCACAGCAATCTCAAGGTCCTCTGCTGAGTATTTGATGTACAACTCTGGGTGCTTCCCATTCTCAATATGATGTCGAAACCTGCCAAGGAATGACCGGTATGCCGGCACCAGCTTCTCTGAAATTGAGATCCTTAGCTCCTCCCTCAGCTGTGTGTCCGGCACACACCATCCTGATTGCACCCTATGCGCCTCCTCGAATGCGGCATTGAAGGACCTGAACCGCTCCCGCAGCGCTGACTTGGATATCCCTGACGAGAAGCCACCACTTACATGGAGCCCCTCGTCTCGCAAGCAATTCAAGATCTTCAACCATGCGCTGCGCTGGTAGTTCGTGGCTGCCATTGTGAATTTGCCCGTAAGCCGCTTCAAGTAATCATCACCAATCAGATTCCATAGATCCGGCGAATCCTTCACCTTGTGCACGATGTAGTACACATTGTTCATCAAGAACAAATGCGAGAGAGCCGTGTCCCTGTAGAGTGAGGCCTTGCCCTCGAGGTTGTGTTCCAGGACAACAATGATCCAGATGATATGAGCAGCAAGTGGCGTCTGGTTGTCAGGCTCGGGGAGGTCGAGCTCGGCCAAGGACGGCGCGAGCTCATTGCCCTCGGCGGCGAGGCGCGCGCTCGCCGATGGCCGCGACACGATCAGCTCGGAGAGCGTCACCTTGTAATCGGAGATGAGGCTGCTGTAGTTCATCACGTACCGGGTGAGCGGGTGCACGGTGCCGCCGGGCACCGCCGTCTTGGGCGGGTCACGGAGCACGGCGTTCTCGAACTCGGAGAGTATGCCGCGCACGGCGTCGGCGAGCCGCGACCGGATCTCGGCGGCCTGGACGTATATCGACTCGGCGACCTTGGAGGCGGCGAAGATGTCGGAGACGTCCGGGAGGAGGTCGGAGAGCGCGTCGTGGAGGTCGATGATCTTGAAGAGCTTCTCGGGGGAGCGGCGGCCGATGCTGATGGCCTCGGCGAAGCCGAACAGCTGCAGCGCGGCGCCCTTGACGGCCTCGGCGAAGGGGGTGTCGTGCGTGGCGGGGGCGGCGGCGGTGACGGTGATGTTCGAGATGGGGAGGTCGTGGAAGATGAGGAAGCAGAGGCGGCGCTCGCTGGCGAAGACGCCGCGGACGGCGGCGCGGGCCGCGCGGATCCAGCGGCGGATCTTGGCCTCGAGGGCCTTCCACTCGAGGCGCTGGACGTCGCCGATGCTAAGCCGCTCGACGCCGAGCCGGCGGAGGGAGGCGTCGACCGCCGGCTTGCGGACGGAGGCGTACACCTGCGCGCACTCGCGGCCGTACCCGGCCGCAGCCATGCGGGAGGCGATGGCGCGGAGGTCGGAGACGGCGTCGTCGGGGAGGAGGTCGATCTCGCGGATGCTGGGGAGCGAGCGGTAGCTGCTCCGCCGCCCAACCAACGACGACACGGAGTCATCCTCATCCACCACCTGGAGCTCAGCAGACGAGGCCGAGTTCGACCGGTCACTGGAGATGGAGAGCGAGCCGCCGAGGTCAGCGAGCGCCTCGATCTCAAGGTCGAGCGCGCGGGACGACAGCACATGCCTGAACTCATCCTCGAGCCGCGCCATCGCGACCTGCACGGCGGTCGCCGCGCCGCCACCACCCCCGGCCGAGACCGACGACGACCCGGACGACAGCCGGCGCGGGCTCCCGACGGCGGCCGGGGACGGCGGCGCGAGGCGGCGCAGGTCGTCGACGGCGCGGAGGAAGCGCTCGGCCTCGGCGCGGGCGCCGTCGAACAGCATCGGCTCGTCGGAGGCGGAGGTGGAGTCCCAGCGCATGACGACCCGCTCGGCCGCCTCCAGCTCCGCCGATCCGTCCATTGACTCGTCGTCGTCGTCGTGCCGTGCCCCCGCGCGACGCGAGCTGGGGCGCGCTTTGTACCGCGGCGGCGCGAATCCGGGGAGCCGCACGTGTGGGGCGCGCGGCCGCGCGTGGGTTGGCGCGATGGCGCACGGGGGGGAGGCGAGCTGGCGCCGCTCTGTGCAGCGCCCGGTCGCGCGAGACAGGTGAGCGAGGCGTCGCTGCTGCCCTTTTGTTTATGGCGTGTGGACTGCCGCCTTGTGGATGTGGAGTTCTTCTGCTTCTTTTTTGTTTGTTTGGACTCAGCGACGACCGGGCTGCCTTTGGGGGGAGAGAGAGATAGAGGGGCAAGAGGCAAGCCGCTTTCTTTGTACTCTCAAAGAAATTTATCCATTTTGCTGTCAATGTTATCTCTTTGTCTATGACCTAAAATTTTTCACCCTGTCACCTCAAATATTTGAATACCTGCATGAAGTATTAAATATAGATTAAAAATAACTAATTATATAGATTGCGACTAATTTGCGATACGAATCTTTTAAGCCCAATTGCTCCATGATTTGACAATGTGGTGTTACGGTAAACATTTACTAATGACGGATTAATTAGGCTTAATAAATTCATCTCGCGGTTTTACTGATGGATTGTGTAATTAGTTTTTTTAGTGCCCGAACACCCCATACTGTTATGAAACAATAGGGTGATCTCATCCATATAAAAGGATGGATCGCAACCAAAGGCAACCGCGCCTTCCTAGGCGCTCATTGGCAACGGACCAACCATCGCGTCTCCGTTTGCCACCCCTCCCCATCTATATATTGTACCGCATTGATCAATAAAGATTCCGCTCATTCATTTTCTACATTCTTGTGTGCAATTCTCTCTCTCACTCAATCCCTCTCGCTCAATCAATTCTATACACTTTCAACACGTTATCAGCACTTTCGCTCTCGCGAAGGAGATCGCGAAGTGAAAGAAGGAAATATCTCTTTTTGATCTACAGAAAAAGCGAACTCATTTTCTACATTCTTGTGTGCAATTCTCTCTCACTCAATCCCTCTCGCTTAATCAATTCTATACACTTTCAACACGTTATCAGCACTTTCGCTCTCGCGAAGGAGATCGCGGATGCCGTTCTCGGCATCCCTCGCCGTGATCACGCACGCCGTCTTTGCCATCTTCATCGACGATCGACGAGGAGGACGCACCGGGATCCCGTGGAGGCAGGGCTAGGGTTGGTGGCCGGCACCACTTCCCTCGCCGCCTTATGGCTGCCACTCCAATCGTGGCTGCCCCGCCGGTCCCTGTCGCGCCTACTCCTTCTCTTTCGCTCTCGCGAAGGAGATCGCGGATGCCGTTCTCGGCATCCCTCGCTGTGATCACGCACACCGTCTTTGCCATCTTCATCGACGATCGACGAGGAGGACGCGCCGGGATCCCGTGGAGGCAGGGCTAGGGTTGGTGGCCGGCACCACTACCCTCGCCGCCTTATGGCTGCCGCTCCGATCGTGGCTGCCCCGCCGGTCCCTGTCGCGCCTACTCCTTCTCCACCAATCGCTGCACCTTCTCCTCCAAGAACTGCCTCGATGAACGCCGGAGCACCTCCACCGCCACCACGCCGAAGTCGCTCCCCCACTCCCGAGCCGTAGGACCGGGACACTTGTCTGCACTCGTGTGCACCCGGGAAGAATTTCCTCACTTGTCTGCACATGTCTTTTCTGCACACTTTGTCCTCACTCGTGTGCACCCGGGAAGAATTTCCCGGTCGGTCACCGATCCCAAATTGCTCCAGGCCAAGCACGCTTAACCCTGGAGTTCTTTGGAGATTGGCTTCCGGAAAAGAAGTTGCAACTTGTTGATATGAGTATTCTATTAATCCTATTAAGCCCTAGGCCAGGATGTTACACTCCCCCACTCCCGAGCCGCCGGGCTACGGCCGGACCAGGACACTTGCCATGCGCAGGGGGGAACCGCCGCTCTTCCCTCCTTCTTCGTCGCGCCCACACGTCGGTGCCGCCACTGCGCGCCATCCCGTCCTCCGCGCCATGATTGCCGTTCCCCACGACTCTCCTAGCCGGACCCTAGCAAATGGGGTCATGGGGAACGGCATTCGGGTCCGGTTGGCCTCCGACTCTGATGAGGAGTAGGGGGGTGACGGCCTAACCCGACCGGCAAATCGCCGGTGGTCGGAGGGGCGGCTGCGGCGGGAGGCTGCGGAGGAGGCGGCGGGAAAGGCAGGAGGCGGCGGTAGAGGCGGAGGCGGCAGAGAGGCGGCGGCAGAAAGGCGGGGGAACGGCGGCGGAAACGGCGGCGGCGGCAGCAAAAACGGCGGCGATGGCGGCGAAATGGAGGAGGCGGCGGCGGCGCACAAGCCACGGGCGCGGTTAGGGTTCACCGTAACCGTGCCCGACCACCTCTCCCACTTGCTCTGGCCACATGGGCCGGCGACCACATATTGGGCCTGCCTAGCGCCCCCCGCCCCACTTGCACGCCGGCCCAGTGCCAAAAGGTAGTAGGCTGAATCCTATAGATTTCGGCGCACCACCCAATTTATCATTTAATTTTAGTTTTAATTACTAATTTAGCAGCAATTTCATTTTAGTCCCTTGTGTTTTATATAATTTAGTCGAAACAGTTCATCAGTTGTACAAGCAATTATGTAATGGTCCTATAGACCGCTGATGTTATGTGTTAATTAACATAGGTGTTTATTCAAATATCCTGTTTCACTAAATTTATTTGTTGTCTTAATAACATGCCTTTTGCATATTATTCAAAGACACGCTCTACTTCCTCGCTTTATTAATTTATAAAATTCTATAAATTTTGTACTTTGATTTAGCAAATTCTCTTAATTATGTACTATATGATTAATGGAGGATTTAATGCATGTTTAACTGTACATTTTGACTCGGATATTAATCACATGTAGATGGAGACCTATACTTTGGTCATTGCGACCATAACCTAGGCAACGAGTATCTCGCCCATCATTAAGTGGTCTACATTTTGAGATGATTATCCGATGGAGTCCTACAAATTGGCTATACTGGTCATAACCTAGGCAGCGAGCATCTCGCCCATCTCACAGAGGTCTACATCTCACGATGATTACCCACATGTGTTATTTTCTGAGCATATGTTTTGAAAAATGAGATTATTTGAAATTTGGTTGAACACAAGGTAGTGGAGTCCTAAACATTGGCTGCGGTATATTCACCAAAATATATTTGCCTGGAGACCATGTTCTAGGCAGCAAGTATAACTTGCCTACTATTAAGAGATCTACTCCACTATTTAATTACTTGGAGATTATCCACATTGTGCCACCTAATTTCGAATTCTAACTCAAATTGTCAGGTCTATAACCCACATCTTTTCGAAACATTATAGAATATGAAGTCTTACATTTCGCATTGAGATTACAACCACAATATCATGTTTTTATTAATTTACCTCAATAAATTAATAATGTTAATCATGATTATAGGGACATGGCAACTATAGAGTTCGACGAACTCGCCCTCGATGGGAGTAACTACCCAATTTGGGCTTCCGATATCAAAATAATTTTTTTTCTCTTCTCGTGGGATTTCAAATATAATTGAGGAACCCAATGATTGGGATCCACCAGTTGAGAACATAAAGCTATATATTGCCCTTTTCCTTCTGAGGCTCTACATCAATAAAGAACTCAAACATGAGTACATGTTGGAGACGAGCCCTCTCAACCTATGGAAAGCTCTAAAAGAGCGTTATGATCAGCAAAAGGAACTCATTTGGCTTGAGGCTAATTATGAGTAAATTCATTTACGCCTACAGGATTTTAAAAACCGTGGTAGAATACAATCATGTTGTTCATAACATTTGCTCCAAGTTGAAGTTTTGCGACAAAGAGCCAACAGAAGCAGAAAAGATAGAGAAAACTCTATCAACATGATACTGAACCAACAGTATCGCACTCAAAGGATTCAAGGGAAATTCCTCGAATAACCATAAGAATCTAACTAGAAAACGCAAATGCAACAACGGCGCAACAGGCATTGCAACAGGTATGGATCTGACTATCATGTCGCTAAAGATTGCCGCATCCCAACAACATATTGTTCTCTTGTATCAGAGATCCCTAAAGGAGAAAAAGTCTTCTGAGGAACTAAGATTTGAAGCTCACTTCAATCTTACAAAAGAAAGACCTGAGGTTGAAAGTTCTCACCAGGCTCCTATTGAACCAGAGAACAACCTCGTTCTTCTCCCAGAGGATACCGCTGCACTTTCTGCAATGGATGACATGCTCATCGAATACTACTCAACGGACTCACTTGGAGATTTACTGTAATCTCAGTGCGTCCCACTTAGAGATAAAGCTGCTTTAATCTCAGTGTGTTTGAGACAATATATTGATATCCTATAGTTTGTCAAAACAAATAATGGTTGTAATAAATAGATAAGTACAAACTCCCTTATATTATAAGGTTATATGACTTGCTAGTCATTAGAGTATGTACTTTTAACATATGTAAACGTCATACTATGTATTTGATGTTTTCATTATTGTATGTATGTATGTATATATTGTGGATAAAGAATTCTTCACTAAGTAATTCTTCTTTCACTATAGATGTCTAAGGATATCACTACGATTGGAGAGGAATTATGTCTTGTGGACAGTGGTACCACAAACTCTATACTTAGGGAGATCAAATACTTTCAACCTCTCAAAAAGAGAGAAGGCAAAATTTTGACTATCGCTGGGCGTAATACTGTGATAGTTGGCTCAGGACGAGCAATTATTACACTCCCAATGGGTACACAAATTACAATCAAGGATGCTTTATTGTATCCCAATTCAACCTGTACCCTACTAAGTTATAGAGATATCCGTCAAAATGGGTTCCACATTGAAACCCATATGGATAGTCGAGAAGAATTTCTTCTCTTAACCAAACAAAACAGATATGGCAAATGCATTTGCGAGAAAATTCCATCTCTCACATCGGGATTGTACTATACATACATTAAGCCCATTGCACATGTTGCGTATAAAGTAATTTTTCAAAATGTTGATGCATTCCACACTTGGCATGATTGACTTGGGCACCCCGGTATCGGGATGATGAGAAAAATTATTGGCAACTCTATTGGTCATCAATTGTTCACTGATAAATTTCTCAAATCCTCTGATTTCGTATGCACTGCATGTGCTACTGGGAAACTGATTTTGAGACCATCTTATCTCAAAATTAGAGCCAAATCACTTAAATTCCTTGAACGCATTCAAGGAGATATTTGTGGCCCTATTGTGCCAAGATCTGGACCGTTCAGATACTTTATGGTTTTGATTGACGCATCTACTAGATGGTATCATGTGTGTCTTCTATCGACACGATACCATGCCTTTACCAAATTAATGTCTCAAATTATAAGGCTGAAGGAAAATTACCCTGAACATAGGATTCAATCAATCCGTATGGACAATGCTGCCGAATTTACATCCCATGCTTTCGATGATTATTGTATGGCATTGGGAATTCAGGTTCAGCACTCTGTTCCATATGTCCACACACAAAATGGTTTGGCTGAATCATTGATCAAAAGAATTAAGCTTATTGCTCGACCATTATTGATGAATTGCAAATTACCTTCGTCGTGTTGGGGTCATGCAGTTCTGCACGCTGCTGACCTTGTCTAACTACGACCAACTGCATATCATGAAACTTCCCCAATGCAGTTAGTATATGGAAATCCTCCAAGTATTTCCCATCTGCGTAAGTTCGGTTGTGATGTATACATACCGATCTCACCACCACAGCATAACGCTATGGGCCCACACAGGAAAGTGGGGATCTATGTGGGATTCAAATCTCCGTCGATCATAAAGTATTTAGAACCCTTAACAGGTGATCTATTTACTGCCCGGTTCGCTGACTCTATCTTTGATGAGGAATATTTCCTAGCATTAGGGGGAGACTTCAAGTACCAGAAAGAACGCCAGGAAATTGATTGGGATGCCCAAGGTATTCCCGCCTCAGACCCACGTACTACTGAAACTGAACTTCAAGTTCAGAAAATTATACATTTGCAAAGACTTGCAAATAACCTGCCAGATGCATTTACCAATTATAAAGGTGTGACTAAATCTTTCATTCCCACTCAGAATGCGCCAGAAAGAGTGGAGGTACCAAATAAAACCACTCAACTTCCACTCACTAAAAAGAGAGGAAGAAGTATGGCTACTCAGCGAGAAACAATTGCTAATAAGCAAAGAAAGACGGTAAATGCAAACCAACCTTTAGTTGGTACACACCAAATTGATACTATATATCAAGCAGATCGTGATAGTCTACAACCTAGCTCGGTGGTGCACAATGCTGAGACTAGGAATTCGGAAGACCATAGACACATTGTTTCGGGAGATCATGATGAGTCTATAAGGGTTGATGAAATTGCCATCAACTACTCTGAAACTGGAGAATCTTTTGATAGAAGAGCTACAATTGTCGACATTAATTTTTCTGAATAAATTGCTGATTGCCTCCAAGTTGATCCAAAACCTAGGTCTATAAAAGAGTGCCAAAAGCGCTCTGACTGGAACAAATGGAAGGACGCAATTGACGCAGAATTAGCCTCGCTTTACAAAAGAGATGTATTCTCGGCTGTAATGCCTACTCCTCGTGGTATCTTTCCTGTGGGATACAAATGGGTTTTCGTCCGGAAACGGAATGAAAACAACGAGATGGTGAGATATAAAGCAAGGCTTGTAGCACAAGGTTTTACGCAAAAACATGGCGTTGATTTCAACGAAACTTACTCTCCAGTTATGAGTGGTATAACTTTCCGATATTTAATATCATTGGTAGTACAAAATCGTCTATTTATGCAGTTGATGGATGTAGTGACAGCATATCTTTATGGGTCACTTGATTCTGATATTTACATGAAGGTTCCTAACAGAATTGACATCCCGAATCAGAAGATAAATCGTAACATGTATTGTGTTAAGTTGCAGAAGTCACTTTATGGCTTAAAACAATCGGGCAGGATGTGGTACAACTGATTAAGTGAATTCCTTTCACTAAAGGGATACACCAAAAATGATGATTGTCCGTGCGTCTTTATCAAAAAGTCCCCCATAGGATTTTGTATTATCTCGGTATATGTCGTTGATCTCAACATCATTGGCAATACACAAGATATTAATGAAGCACGTCATCATTTAAAGACGGAATTTGAGATGAAGGATTTGGGTCAAACCAAATTTTGCTTAGGTCTACAACTTGAGCATTTACCTTCTAGAATCCTTGTGCACCAAGGTGCATATACCCAGAAAATTTTGGAGAAATTTAATATGGACAAGTCATATCCTTCCAAAACCCCTATGGTGGTTCGATCTCTAGATGTGGAGAAAGATCCATTTCGACCAAAGGAAGATGGTGAGGATGTGCTTGGACCTGATTTTCCATATCGTAGTGCTATTGGCGCACTTATGTACCTTGCAAATAGTACGAGGCTAGATATTGCTTTCTCGGTAAATCTATTAGCAAGATACAGCGCTGCTCCTACCAAACTCCATTGGACTGGAGTTAAGAATGTCTCTTGATATCTTAATGGTACAAGAGATCTTGGACTTTTCTTTAAAAAGAACCAGGATTCGACTTTAATTGGGTATACTGATGCTGGCTATTTATCTGATCCCCACAACGCCACATCACAAATAGGATTCGTATTTTTACAAGGTGGAACTGCTATTTCATGGAAGTCTTCTAAACAGACTCTGGTAGCCACTTCCATAAATCATTCTGAAATAACTGCATCATATGAGGCATCACGTGAATGTGTATGGCTTCGCAGAATGGTTAACCACATATTAACATCTTGTGGTATTGGTTCATTGGAATCACCTACCATTATCTATGAAGATAATGCCGCTTGTGTTGTTCAGATGGAAACAGGTTATATTAAGAGCAACATCACTAAGCATATTGCTCCTAAATTATTTTATCCTCATGAGCTTCAGCAACATGGAGAGATAAACATCTTGCAAACTAAGTCATGTGATTATCTTGCTGATTTATTCACAAAATCTCTACCATACTCCACATTCTTTAAATGTGTCGAAGGAATTGGTATGAGACGACTTAAAAATTTGCAGGATTCAGGGGGAGTACCTTCCTCTGGAAAATAACCTATTTTCGTCATATTATACTCTTTTTCCTTTGTATGAGTTTTACCCTTTAGGTTTTCTCATCCAAAGTTTTTAACGAGGTAATATCAACATAAGCTTATATGTCTTGTCATTTGGCTTTTCCTCACTGGGGTTTTTACTAAATGATAACTGTAGACATTATACTATTTTGGATCATACTATGAGCTTTACTCATAGATCTAAAATAGTCAATAATATATATCACGGTTCTCTCCTTATTTTTCCCACTGGGTTTTCGAGGAGTTTTACGTGATGTATTTAACTATAATTATTTCTAAGATTATCTTTACAGATATCTGGAACAGTGAAAGAGCAATGATTAAAGCTGGATTCGATCAAGGGGGAGTGTTATGAAACAGCAGGGTGATCTCATCTATATAAAAGGATGGATCGCAACCGAAGGCAACCGCGCCTTCCCTAGGCGCTCCTTGGCAACGGACCAACCATCGCGTCTCCGGTTGCCACCCTTTCCCCATCTATATATTGTACCGCATTGATCAATAAAGATTCCGCTCATTCATTCTCTACATTCTTGTGTGCAATTCTCTCTCACTCAATCCCTCTCGCTCAATCAATTCTATACACTTTCAACACATACGATATCATATATAATACCTAATGTGACACGCCAAAAATTTACACCCGTGATCTAAACACCCTATTTGCAATCTACTACTGTTCAAATCTAGATGAAGAAATGTTTTGGACTTATGATGATGTTCGTTATTCTAATGAAAATTAATGCGATGTTAATTAGATCATATAAAATAAGAAATCCATTAACGTGTAATTAATTGAGTTCCAATTATTACAAACTTTTAAAACTTAGATTTATTTGGTATTTAAAAAAACTTCTAAATAGAAAGTTTTCATAAGAAACAAATGTTTAGTAGTTTAAAAAACACTAACAAAAACGAAGGTAAAATCTGTATCTTAATAAAAACGAACCCCACATCCTGAGAATTTGGAGCGAATACAACAATTTTTAAATTCAAATGAAATTAGCTATTGTTAGTTACTAACGTCGTCAAACATTATTAATATGTCTCACATTGAAAGGACAGTGTAATGATAGCTGCCACGATAAGGCAGATCGACTAGTTAAGAGGTAAATATGCGAGTCTTCGGAGACGAGGTATACATGGATGGATGGTGGTTTTTTTTTCTGGGAATGAAGAAGAAAGAGAGGGAAACGAAAACTTGCATTATGAAGGAAACGAATGAATCGCATGAGAGAATAGATGACGAAGCTTGCATTGGAGGAGGTGTGCTCTCTAAAGACATGGTAGTGACTAGAAAGACTTGATCTGTTGGAAAAGGAGCAGTGGATAGGGTTACGAACAAGCACCAATCTTAAAGTAGTCAAGGATCAACTCGTAAGAATGAGGTGATTTGATTTCTTGACACCCTTGTAAACTCTTATAGCTTGCTAGGAGGATGTGTAAAGTGTGTATACATGTCTTATTTATATCGGTTCAGTTGTGTGTATACATGCTAAGTATAGAGGCAAAATTTGCTATAGGACATCAAAAGATTGCGACCTTTGTTGTGAGACACCCGAAGATCGTGTATTTGCTCGTGGTCACTGTAAAAAAGTGGTAATTAGCTGGTGGACACTGCTACCATTATTTTATTATTTCCGGTCGAAATGGAGAGAGAAAGAGTTGTGTAAGTACCAAATACCCCTGACCCCTGGACACTATTCTTTCCCTCTCTCTCTTTTCTTTTCTTTTCCCCTTCTTCTTCCTGGCAGTGGAGCAGAGGCGCGAAGGCCACGGCGGAGCTCACCGGCGGCGCAATGAGAAAGAGATGAGCAGAGAAAGAGAGGAAGAAGAAGAAGAAGAAGAAGAAAAGGAGAGATTGACAAGTGGGCCCATGGGCAAACTTGTCTTTAACCAAAGTTTCTCTCTCCGTTTTCACCGTAAATAATAAAGTAATACGGTCGGTGTCCGCCAGCTAATTACCACTTTTTTACAGAGTCCACGAACAAATACACGATCTTTGGGTGTCTCACAGCAAAACCACAATCTTTCGGCTTGCTAAGTATATATTCAACCCATTGTCTAAAACCGAACCGACTATTGAATGTTGATTATACTCCCTCCGTTTCAAAATGTTTGACACCGTTGATTTTTTAGTACGTGTTTGACCATTTGTCTTATTCAAAAAATTTAAGTAATTATTTATTCTTTTCATATCATTTGATTCATTGTTAAATATACTTTCATGTACACATATAGTTTTACATATTTCACAAATTTTTTTAATAAGACAAACGGTCAAACATGTGCTAAAAAGTCAACGGTGTCAAATATTTTGAAATGGAGGGAGTATGTTTTAGAGTGTAGCCTAGTAAGCTCAAGATTTTGGAGCCAAGAGGCAAGGGGTGATTTCTCACACCATCCCAAACAAACTAATAGTCCCCCCTCCCCTCCCCCCCAAAAAAAATCTTAAGTAGATAAATATGAATTCATAATTGAGTATGTCTAGGGTTTAGCGATCGAAAGCAGTGAAATCCTGAGGTTTCGATATGGGAAAAAAAAGTAGATTCCAAGTAAAATTTTGAATGGTTTTCAAGAATTCAAATTTAAAACAACATAACTCGACCAAGATTTGATCAAACTTTATCAAATCTTGTCGAAAGATGTCATACCACCACGATCGAAAAAACTAGCGTTCAATCGAAAAGGTGATCCCCGACTACGACACGCTGGTAGTGTCATGCCCACACGCCGGTAGGGCTTCAACCGATCGAGGGAAGGGGGGGGGGGGGGGGGGGGCAACGAGAGGTGGCGTCGGACGGGGGAGAAAGAGAGAGAGAGAGAGAGAGAGAGAGAGTCCGAGACGTCGTAGCCGCCTCTGATCCTGTGCTAATCAAGCAGGAGTACTCACCATCATCAGGCCACCCTCAAGTGCGTCCTGTCTGCCATCTCCCAGTGCGCGCGCCATGTACTCCAAACCTCACTGCACCACCAATCACCTGCACCGGCACCCCCGCATCCGCTCCAGCCAGCCAGCCAGCTGTTCAGTGTGCTAGTACTAGTACCACACACGGTTGCCAGCCGTCATGTGGCGGGGGGCGATGAACCCGCGGGATCGATGGCGATGCGGCAGTAGCGGCATAGTACTAGTTTATTCGGCGTTGTTGCGGTGATCGATGTGGGCGTGCGTGCGCCTCGGCTGTGTGGTACGTACACGGCCGGTGGCGGTGTGTCTCTCCAGCGGGGGGGAGAGAGCTGAGCGTGCGTGATCCATTCAGAGCCAGCCTTGAGGGATCCTGTCTCCTTCAATTTCCGAGCACTATCCTGCGCAGGAGGAGAGAACCTAGGCAAGCCTAACTATTGCACTGTATGGTACAGTAGCTATCATTTGTCGTTGCGGACGTGCAGGACCCAGGTTGGTTGTGAGGACCATATATGCATTTCTTTTTTTACTCTCAAGGACCATACGAAATCAAATACCCCCTCCGAGCTAAAAACAAAACAAAAAAAAACTAATCTCGTACTACATGAGGTTAGTTTTTTTTTAACGATAGGAGTCTATGTATTATAGTGCTGCTGGGTAATCTATTGCCCATGCGAAAATTATATAGGAAAGAAGGAATATTTGGGTATGGAGAGAGTGATACCCATTTTATCTATTTTACCTATATCCAATTTTAGTTTGTGTAAAACTCAGATCTAAAACTTTTAAATTTCATGTTCGACCTATAAAATCTTGTCAAATTCAGTTAAAATTTATAGAGATGATTTGTTTAATGGAGAAACAACTTTGTATAATTTTTTAAGCTATTTATACATGTGGGCCTCACATAAGGTTACCCACATATCCATTGGATAATAGTTTTTACTTTATCTTTATGTAATACTCCCTCCGTACCGTAGTATAGTAACTTGGAACCAGATGAGACATTTTATAGTACAGTGAATTTGGATAGGAGAGTGTTCAGATTCGTTATATTATGAAATGTTTTATCCGGTGGTTACTATATTATGGATGGAGGGAGTATATATGGGTATTGGGTAAGTTAATTTAGATTTGATATGGATAAAATTGGGTATTGGTATGGATTTGCCCATACCATCCCAGTAACAGCCCTATTTGCGAGTGGAGTAGTAATTCGAGTGGATTACCATTACTTTTGAATTTTGATTAGCTAGTTAGTATATATACTCCATTTAGTTGGGCTTTCTAGCAGCCGCGAACCCAGTGATGCTGTACATTATTATTGAGGACTGATCTTATCTCAGTGACCATTTGTTTAGTTAATTACATCTGGGGCAGAGCATGTGAGCTGACAAGTGACAACTCATCGTCCTGGAAACAAAGTGGATCTTCGAGCGGGGAAAAAAGAGAAGAAGGCCTTCGTTTGCTTATTGTCGCTGTGAAATTTGGTGAACTGGATACACTAATGTTGGTATACATTCTTAACTAAGATAGCTAAACTTAGTCTTTTCATACTTTTATGGCAAACAAAATAACAAACTAAACTTAGATAAAGTTAAACAAGAAAATTAAGTGTATAACACGTGGATCATGTGGCTAGAGTTAAACAAGTAGAGTTGTGGTATGAATCAAACACTATCTGCTAAAAGTGTGATTTGCATAAGATTAGGTATGATAAATTTAGTTGCTACCGGCTCTGCATTTGCTGAGACGGAGGCTTTGTTAAAGGTTGCCTCTTCATCGCTTCATGAGGCAGGAAATTGTTGCCGTTGATGTAATTGAGAAAATGGTAATACTAAAAGGCAAGCTATTAGCAGCAGCAGGAGCAAAGTGTATCTGATTGATTACGTCCATTCATTTCAGCTCCATTAAATACTCCGTACTGTATATGGTTATGACTGTATTGGACAGAGTTCAGAAACAGGGTGGCAGTTCAGAAATCTTCAGAGATGGCTTCCTTCTGACACCTGGCAATGCATGAACTGTGGCACTGCGCAATGATTACGTCGTGGTTATATTAAAACAGGGCGACCTAATCAACCAACTCGGTAAAATACTGTTATAAGGGAGTCAGTGACTAGGGCATGTATACTCGTTGCAACTTCAGCAAATTCTTCGCACGGTAAACGCCACGCACAAGGGCGCAAAACGTGGCGTCAATTCTGAACTTTCGTTAACCCCAAATAGTGAATACTGATGTGAAATTCGTTGTACGTTAATTGCACTTATGAGAGAGTGACATGGTTTTCACCCCCAGAAATCAGTGATAACAGCGACATGCAGCCACTTAATTATACCCGGAAAGAATATTAGCGAAGATTATTCTCCTCTTCAATATACACCACACAGCACATGTGGAAGACATGATGTTGATGCCTGCTTTTTCGTTGCTTGACACGAAGTATCTTTCAGTATCTTTCCCTGAAGAAAAATTCAGGTTATCGGCTGTGCTGTGTGGACGAATGCAACAGGGCAGATAGGATCGATGTACAGGCTGATGATCCATGTCGTTGCATGCGTGATGGGCAACTCAATGTCAAACAAACGCACGCACGCACGCAAGCAATTTCATTCTGTTCATCAGGGCATAGACTGATAGACGCATGCAGCACGACACCAATCATTCAGCCTACCAGCTCTGCTGCAGTCTAGAAATGCTTGAAATTTTCAGCCATTTTGACTTTGGATGCAATGCAGTACTGCTGTTTCTGGATTATTATGCTTGTGAAGTTGCATGCATTCACATCAACTCATCAAGAACTATATTGTTTCCTTGCAAATTTCATTTTTCAGAATGAAGGACCATTCGCATAATTTATTACAGGAGCTATCAACTCATGGCCTCATTATCTAAAAAAAAATAAATCAACTCATGAACTGTGTAGCTGGCATTTCGGCCCCTCCTGACCACACTTTTTTTTTACTTCGATCATTATCTGACATGTACATCACTCTAGATCTCTTTGTTAAAGCAACCAATTGCTAAGAAGTTCGTGCAATTCTAGAAAATCAGATCAGGCAAGGATCATCAAAATTACTTTATTGAATTATTGTACATGATTGTATCAGCTACATGACTTGCAATGTGAATACAAATTCGATGATTCTTCAGAACATACGCCTAATCAATTATTATTCAGGTAAGCTTATTGGTGAACAATTTGACAAGTGGGGCATCCAAAGCGTGGATAGCGAGCTCGGCTGCATCCACTACAATTTTTTGTTATTTTTTTCGGGAGCGAAAACCGACTACAAATTGTAATTTAGTTATGCTTTCAGCTGTTTGAAATGCAACATGATACATGATGTGTTATGGCAGCCCATCACACCAAAAAGTTGCAAATCTCTAGACTGCACGAGCAAGCATTAAACAAACTGCGTTGATGTCCTATTATAGTGCTTACAATATAACCCCCATTTGGTATCTAACATTTCACTTGCACTACTAAAATGAAGGATAAGTTGTCACACAAGTTGCATGTAGGTTTAGGTAGCTCATGGACAGGTATTTATCTGGAAGATAATTAAGAGTAGTGATTTGACTTTTGCAACGATTCATGTTTTAATACTGAGCATACACCACACATGCCACTTTGTTAAACGGCATAGGAGAATCTTCTTCATCGGATTTGTATTGTGTTCAAATCTCATGCCACTGTTGCACTGATAATAGAGACATGATAGTTGTAAACAGAGTACCCTAGTATGCAACTAGTACGCATTATCTTGATCTTGATTACTGACCGAACAGTTCAGCTTGAAAAGTTTCACCCTCTAAGGTCCATTTGAATCGCGGGACTAAGAAAACAGAGGAATAGAAAAAAACACATGATTCTAACAGAATGCAAGTGCAAAACATAGAATTGCAAAATATAGGAATGATCGTTTGATTAGATCACAGAAAAAACGCAGGAATCGGATGAGAGAAATGAACTCAAAGATAATTTTTCAAAAGGTTAGAGCTATTGCTATGTTTACTCTAAAATATATATGCAATGAGCCATTTTATAGGAATTTTATAGGATTTGGAAAACTTCAAATGACCACATAGGAAAAATTTCTATAGGATTTGAATCTTATGAAATTCCTACATAAAATCCTTTGATTCAAAGGGCCCTAAAGATTGAAATGATATAATTTTGCTACCATAGTATTCATTTTTCATATAACATAGAGGAAATGGAAAATCGGTACAAGAAACTCCCTCCATTTCACATTATAAGATATTTTAGTCTCTTCATCTCTTATCTAGATTCACTAACATTCATATGAATTTAGACATATATATAAGATATATACATGGATCAATATATAAATCTATTCAAAACCCAAAACAATGTATAGTGTGAAATGGAGAAAGTATATCTTATGGCTTTTGTTCTTCAGGGAAGTCATTTCATTTTGAATATCTATTTTTTTTCTCTTTAATTTGGGAGAAATTTTATAGTTCTTCAGAAAGTATCTCAAGGTACCAAAATATTTTAGTACTTTGAGGTATTTAATATCTATAGGTACTAAATTTTACATAAAGAAATATGGTAGATCCGGCCAGGTACCTTTTTAAGTATGGTAAAATTACCTTTTTTTTTTAAGTCCCTCCTTCTCTGTTTGATTGTGAAAGGGAAGTACTGACAGAACTATCTACTATTTCATGAGATAAGTGATAAGATAAGGTAGTGATATCACTTGATCTTTCAAACATCTTAAGAGTTAAAGAACCAATGAGCCATGTATGTCCATTATTATTACCCAGTGGGTTGCTATCAGCACTTAGTTTGCAGTTCTCTTCCTGTAGTTTTCATTTCGTCAGACAAAGCAACTTAAACCTTTTTTTTTTTTTTTGCAAAGTTGCAGGATGGCCCCACAACCTAAATTTTTTTGCCGAAAGGATTCTTATTGACATTGTTCTTTTACTTAAGTTCTCGAAAATGAAAAAAGGTACGGATTCTTATTGACATTGTTCTTTTACTTAAGTTCTCAAAAAAAAAAATGAAAAGGTACGGATTCTCATTCCAAATGCTTGATCCGAAGCATGAATTGCTTCCTATCTGAAGATTTTCATCAGGAGCATCTCCACCTTCTGCTTGCTGCAAGCTATCCCATGACCATGCATATATAGGATTAAGCATTATTGTTTCCTTCAGAGAACAACAATTATTGTTTCCTTCATAGAACTGACTACACTGGTAGAGAAACCATCTTTGGTCGGTCGACCTAAATCCACAATAGTCTCGGTTAATAAGAGGAAGATCTTTAGTCCCGGTTGTTGTCACTAACCGGGACTAAAAATTATGTTTAGTCTCGGTTGGTAACTCTAACCGGGACTAAAGTTCATTTTTAGTCCCGGTTGATTCCATGTTAGGCCGTGTCAGGGCCCTAGGATCTTTAGTCCCGGTTAGTAACACCAACCGGGAATAAAAATTAAAACACACTATATAATCCCTAGTACCGATCCTCTTTTCCCGTCCACACAACAAACTCCTCCCTCTATCTCTTTTTTTTCCTCTCTAACTTCTTATCTCTTTCCTTATCTCTAACTCCCCTCCTCTCCTTCTGTTTTTCCTTCACCCACAGTGCAGTAGCGTGCAGGCGGCCGGCGCCACGGCGGCGGCAGCGGGTGGCCGGCGCGGAGGGGAGCAGGGGAGGCGGCAGTGGCCGCTGGCCGGATTTTTTTTCTTTTTTTTTAGATGTGAATCTGTGATGTATTTTTGTGTGAGATGTGAATCTGTGATGAATTTTTTAGAACCCTGTGATGTAATTTTTATAAGAGTTTGTGATGTATTTGGAGATGATTTGTTTGAGGATTTGAGGATTTGGAGATGTTCTGTGATATGTGATGATTTAGATATGAGAGGGGATGGTGTGAAATCAATATTCAATATTAAAAACAGAAAAAAAAAGAAAAAATATCTTTAGTCCGGGTTGATGCATTTTTTAGTCCCGGTTATTTGAACCGGGACTAAAGATAACGATCTTTAGTCCCGGATTCGTAGTCCCGGTTGGAAAACCGGGACTACAGGGGGGTTACGAACCGGGACTAAAAAACACTTCTCCACCAGTGCTAGAACAGAAGATATTTCCTTCAGAGAAAGCTTGAGAGTTGGGATATTACCTGCATAGAACTGCTACTGCATTTGCAGATAAAATTTTGTTCCTTCCACGAGACCATGACCATGCATATATAGGATTAAGGAACTATATGTTTGGTTAATTGGTTATATATACAAGTATTGAATCAGTTTACAAGCAAAGGATTCAGAAGAAGTGGAGGTTGGATCATCATCTGTTTGTCCCCCCAAATATGCATCAACGAGAAAATTCTGTGCTGTGAAATGCGCATGCAGATCTACGTATACGAAGCCTCTGTCTAAATCCCCCCAAAAAAAAGAAAAATTCTCTGCCTCGATCGACGGCCGGCTAGCCTCGCCGGCGTCGTCTCTTCGTCGTCACTCCGCCTGCGACTTGCCTCTGAACGGCTTGAGGATCTGGAACGAGCAGAGCAGGCTGGCGTCCACGTTCATCAGCGCGCCGGCGTTGTTGAACTCGCCGCAGTAGTTCGGCGCCGAGAATATGGTCACCAGCTGCCTGTCCGCGAAGAACTCGTAGCCGTCCTCCACCACCTGTTCGTCCATTTGCCCCCAAGAACGCAAGAAGAGCTTCAAGGTTGAGACGATTATGCAAAATCGCAACGCACGGGAGGAGGAGGTGGCGATGGCGATGGCGGCTTGCCTGGTGAGCGCGGCAGATGAGGTCGAGGTCGTGCTTGTTGAGGAACTCGGTGACCTTGTCGGCGCCGAAGGTGAAGGAGACGCCGCGGTCGTTCTCGCCCCAGCCGGAGCTCTCGCGGTCGGGGTCGGACCAGAGGAGGTCGCAGAGGAGGCCCTGGTCGGGGACGTCGACGGGTCGGGCGATCTCCCTGATCCGGTCGAGGCTGTCGAGGTCCGGCGAGAGGCCGCCGTGCATGCAGAGGATCTTGTCGTCGATGACGGCGGCGACGGGGAGGCAGTTGAAGCAGTCGGTGAAGAGCTTCCAGAGGCGGACGCTGAACCGGCGCTTGCACTCGTCGTAGAACCCGTAGATTCGGTTGATCGACGCGCACTCGTGGTTGCCTCGCAGCAGGAAGAAGTTGTCCGGGTACTTGATCTTGTATGCCAGCAGGAGGCAGATCGTCTCGATGCTCTGCTTCCCGCGGTCCACGTAGTCGCCGAGGAACAGGTAGTTCGCCGTCGGCGGCAGCCCGCCGAACTCGAACAGCCGGAGCAGGTCGGAGAATTGGCCGTGGATGTCGCCTGCGTATGCAATGCAGAATATAATTTGTTACGGATCGATGAAAGAATTCAAGAAACGGAAACAATGGCGTGCTAGATCATCACCGCACACGTTGATGGGGGCCTCGAGCTCGAGGAGGTTGGGCTGGGAGAGGAAGATGTCCTTGCCGGTGACGCAGAGCTGCCGGATCTCCGCCTCGCTGAGCTGCACCTTCTTCGCCGACGACGACGGCTTGACCTTCTTCCCGTCGAGCAGCCGCCGTATCAGCTCGTCCACCGCGTTCCCGTCCATCATACCTCGATCTCCGCCGCGGGCGGGCGGGCGAAACCGATCAGCGCCGGCGACGACGAGGCAGGCGGTGACCGGACCGGCCGGAGGAGGAGGAAGGGGGAGAGAGAGGAAAGAAAGCTCGTGCGTCCATTGCCATGGTCTTGGCTTTATGCATGTGCCCTACAATGCTTGGCTCGCAGGCGACTTTGCCAATTTAGGAGGAGTGGCAAATCGGGGGATCGAGCAGAAGCGATGAAACGAAGACGACGACGAAGCTGCTCGCTCGATCGCATGCACGGTGGGAATGCACACGCTTTGCTTTGCTTCGCATGACCAAACTCTTCTGATCGAGCAGTGAATTTCGTAGCCAAAAAATATGCTCGCTGTTCGCAGCGCGCAGTGCCGCGCAGGCAGGCCACGAAAATTGAGGGGCCCCGAATACGGCGCGAATACACATCGTGGCATGCTGCTGGGCTGACGTGAAGATTATCATCTGAATAAGTTCACCAGAGGTCCCTCAATTTAACAGATTTTTTGATGTCCCTTAACTATAAAACCAGAAATATGTACCCCTAAACTCACACAAACCGTGCACTCAAGGTTCTATGGCAGTATATATGAGTGGTTTCACTGACATGGCATCCTAGTCAGCAAAAAAAATTTAAAAAAGTACATGGGGCCCACATGTCAGTTGCACATATTTTTTTCTTCTCTTTTCTTCTCCTTCCATTCTCTTCAATTTTGCTATATATTTGTCGACAAATTTTCTTCCAAAAATTTGATATATGTAATTACAATATAATCGTGGTGTAATTACACTATAACTTGCATGTAATTATATTGTAACTATAATATAACTTGTATGTAACTTCCAAAAATCTCTCCGTAACATATTATTTCGGTACAATGGAGGTCGTGGGAACAAATCATTTCACATATTTGTGTGCTGTAATTTTTTTCTTCGTCATTGATAAGCTTTCCAATCCAATCGATTCCAAATCCATTCTCATCTCTGTATTGTCTGAAATTAATTTCATCCACATTTCATCGATTTCGATTGGATGATGCAGTGCTTTGCCCGTTGGGCGAGCGCGCGGGACCAGCTCCGGTGCCGACTTGGGGAAGGTGGGCTCTGCGGCTGCGACCACGGCAGTTCCTGCGGCGGCAGCAACTATGGCCTCTCCGGATCCCTCCTCTGCCGCGCCCAGTTCCTCCTCTCCGCTGGCGCCCACCCCACCGCGGTTGCCGACGCCCTCCACCTGCTCGCTGCGCGCGCCGTCGAGGTCCTCCATGGTATGGCCATCCCGGTCGAGCTCTCCGACCATGAGACCGCCTTGACGAGCTCCTCCCACCAGCAGTCCCTGACGAGGCTCCTAGGGCCGTCATCCCCTAGCCAAGGCCGCTTCCTCGCCGCGCCAGCCGCTGATGCTGCCTTCTCACCGCCCCTAGTCGGCATCACCTCCTCGTCGGCCCAAGCCGTCGATCGTCATCGGCTCGTCGTTGGCACGAGCCCCAGACGACGCCCTCACGCCACCTCCTCGCCGCCCTGGCTGCAACGACCGCCGCCCCCATCACCTCATCGAGGGAGGAGACACCAAGAGGAGGGGAGAGAGAGAGAGGAGAAGAGAGACTGAGTATGATAGATGGGGCTCACTTTCGTTTTTGCCAAATCAGCGCCTAGTTAGCATTAGTGGACCGGGTCAAATTGCCACGTCAGCGAAATCAGGTGTTTATACTGCTATAGGATGTAAATTGGACGGTTTTGTATAGTTTAAGGGTGATGATTTCTGGTTTTGTGGTTAAGGGACTAAAAAATCTCGCTGTTAAATTGAGGGATGGCAGGTGAACTTATTCTTTATCATGTTGGCTGTTGGGCTAGGAATCGGAATGGGCCTGCCTCGGTCCGGCCTAAGACAGAGACCTTCTTCGGATGTCCCAACGCCATCCAGAAGCGAAAAGGGTGGTGCACGAACGTTTGCGATTATTTGATCCGGCGAATCAGTCGGAAGGGGAAATCGGAGGACACGGTATTTTCTTCCGTTTTCATTTCCCCCCCCCCCCCCCCCTTCTTTTACGCGATTCTTCTGTAATCCGTTTCAAGTATCAAGCATTTCTGTTTTTTTTTCACTTCTGTTTATTTCTCAGATTTCTTTTTTCGTTATACATAGTATTTTATATCTTTCAACGAAGTTTTCTATATAAACAATTTCCATGGAAATTAACTTTCTATATAGTGAGACTTTATATATGTAAACTTTATATACATACACGTATACTTTGTATATGTAAACTCTATACAGATATTATCATCATAGTTAGAAAGTTTAGTGCAGAAATAACAAAATGCTAAAGGGAATTTTTTTAAATGAATAATATCCTTGGAAAATTTCTATAAATAGACTATATATACGGACTTTGAATATGTAAACTTTATATATATAGATTTTGTATATGTAGAATATATATATATATATTAAATTTGTTAGGGGCACCCGGGATAAGACTATTCTACACCCGGGGTATAGAATAATACCCCCCTCCCTCTCTCTCTTTTTTATTTCATTTTTTCTTTTTTTTTTGCTCCCTGAGATATTTTTTTCCTCTTTTCTAGACAAATAAAAAATAAATTGCCAAATTCAAAATTTGAACCCATGACCTCATAGTTCAAAGCACATTCTTCTAACCAATTCATCTAATGATGCTATTTGTTTTAAGAATTTTATGAGAAAGTAATATGATTATCAATTCTAATATCTTTCACTATCGAAACTCAACACATGTTACTATGCTCTAGTAGTAACATTGTTGTAAAAGTGCAGTAACATGTGACGTTACTGTATAACATATAGGACGTTATTGCACTTCTGGCAGTAACATCATAGTAAAATTATAGTAGATCAGGAATCAAAGCAACAATATATGGGTTAAAGCCTCACATGCTAACCATATACTTCTACTACACGAAAGTAGAAGTGTTACTACATAATAGGCGCATATTACCACTTCCAAGTAGCTATGTTACTGCACGATGATTATAGTTTTACTATGTCATTTTTACGAGATGAAGATCGAATAGGTGGGCTATAGGTAAAGCCTGTAGGTGGCTTTGAGCGAGGTCTGATTGATGTAGGAGTTGTTTGAATAATTTTATACATTTGGTAAAACCATGTTACTGCATGTATATGCCCTTGTTACTGCAAGTTACACATTCTGTTACTGCATGTGGAGGGTTAAAGTTCAAAATGCCAATCTTTGAAAAGCAATATCTAACAAGATATGTATTATTTTTTAAAATCGTTCCTACCATAATGCTATAGTATTACTGCATGTGGAGGGTTAAACTTCAAAATGCATCTACGTACTCCCCTCTTCAAGAAACCGTTCTTCTTCCCTCTTAAGAAAATCGGTCTCCTCCCTCCAATATAGTGTTACTACATGTATATGATGTTACCGCACTTTTGACAGTAATATTGTGGTGAATTACAGCAAATCAGGAATTGAAACAAAAATATATAAGTTATAAGTCTCAAATGCTAACCATATACTTGTTACTGCACAAAAGTAAAAGTGTTACTGTACGGAAGGTATACGTTACCACGTGTTTATGCAGTAACACTACCCAAAAAATACAGTAAAACGCAGTGTAGTAACATCGTGTTGCGATTGCAGTAACGTACAACAGACAAGTAGTAACAAGTAATAGTATAGTATTACTACTTGTGGAGAGACAAATTGCAAAAAAGTCAAGCTTTGAAGAACAATATCTCCCAAGTGATGTAAGGTTTTTTAAAACTGTTTGCACCATGATGCTAGAAAAAAAGAGCTTATCAAAAGTAGATCCGTCATGACTATATTTTAACGCTGTTACTGCACGTAAGACACAGTGTTACTGCACCGTCCTGAGACGGGAGCTGAGAAGAGGTGGGTGGTGGGGGGAGTTAGTAGGCGGGTTTAACCGGTGGGAGGGGCCTTTAACCGAGGTGGGAAATGGGTTTTGGGCCTTGTTAAGGAGGGGGAGGTGGGTGTGACCATATATATATATATATATATATAGGGGCACCATGGTGCCCAAGCTCCATGGCCATCCACCGTCCAAATGCTTTAAGATCCGTGCAACGCTACTAGAGGATACTATCACATATTAGCGGGTCTTACCCGATAAGAGTTACATGCATGCGGGTATTTCCATTTTTGATGTGCAACGTGCATGTATTTCCAAATTTGTGCCCTCTAATCACGCCTACACATGCATTATGATTAGCACTTTCCATTTTCTATATCACATTTCCATATATACAGCGTTTACATGCAGATACTTACCTATTGAAACATGATTCTGTTTTTGAAAATTGACACCATTCCACTAATTGTGATTATTGCCATCTATTTTCAAGATTATATTCCATTTTCAAGATACACATATAACCGGCTACAATATTCCTTTTTGCGCATACGTGTTTCCATGTATTTGCATCTGCACTTTCCATGCAGAAGAGAATCTATCTGCATATAAGTATAACATGCTGGCTTCCATTTTGTGCTTGGTTGCATAAGCATTACGTGTGATACGTGTGATCATTTTTCTTGTATTCTTCATCACGAATCGTCTACCGCTGACCTGCCATCCTACCAACATCGACGCACGCAGACGCAGAGCCCATCATCTGCACAATTTGCAGGTATGTTTTCAGCTCGCGTCTCTTATCCTTTTTTGGAATTGGATGCCTATGTAGATCAGTACGTGAGAAGATGGGTAGTGCACTCCACACTAATATTTGTTGTGTATTTAGCAGGATGGAATGGCTCATGAGATGTGAGAATGCCAGGTAGCTGCTGTGTTGATTTCGCGATGTAAAGACTGAACCAGAGCAAGATCATGATAATAATGATCCATCAGCAAGCAGCAGGTCATTCATGGGCTCATTGGCTCAGCAGGGTGCAGACGCGCTCGACAGCTGCATGTATGCAGGTGCTATGCTAGGAGCTATTCAAATTGTTGTGATTGATCTTGACAAACAAGATAATTTCCTTTTCTTTGAGAATTGATGTTCTTGAAGTTGTATTTCCATGAAAGTTGTTACAAAATGCATGCAACAAGCACGTTGTATAGGACAATGAAAGAACAAGATTCTCAAGGCTTCTTTCATTTGCTTTTGTGTTTTCCTGCAGTCAATTTTTTTTCCTAACGTGTATTTCAAATCGGCTATCAAATTAAGACATGTTCTGTCTCTTTAACATTTTGTGTATGCACTAGTATTTTGCGGTGTATTTTAATTTGAAGAATGCAAAGGGTTCCGATGTTCTTAAGTATCAACAAAGCATCACACCTGTACCGTTATACCTTTATAGGATGTTAAATGGGATGTTATACCTAGGTATATATATACACATAATGTGAGTACTTTACACCTAGGCCTATACAATGAATATGTACCTATATTAGCTTACTCGGAGCAATGCAACTGCATGCATATATACGCAATTTAAATGAGTATAAAAAAATTAGGTATATCCCTTTTTTTCGACACAATACAAACATCGGGGTTTATATAAATGCGCAAACCCCACCCATATGAGCACATGTGGGCATCCTACCCTTATAAACACCTCCGAAGACTGAACTAGAATATCTTAAAATTAACAAAGTCACCACAAACATGTTAGTGTTGACTTTTGCCTACCAGTAAAAAATAGTTACCTATAAATACAAGCATCCATGTTATGTCTTATTCCACTAATCTAACCAGTTGAGACATACTCACATTGCAACTTATATACATAATATAAATGAGTATATAAATTTAATTAGTTATATATACCCAATTTAGATTAGTATATATGAAAAAATCAACTGGGTATATACCCGATCAAATCAAGTATATAAAATTAGGTATATACACAATTTAAACGAGTATGAAAAATTAAACGGCTATATACCTAACTTAATTGTTATCGAAAATTCAGGTATATACACAACTTAATTTGGGTATATACCAAGTATGTTAATATATGTTAAATTTTGTTAGGTATATTATACCTGAATATACTATACTTACATGCGTCTTTAGACGATCCGTAAATAGCCAAAAAAAAAAATCATACATGCATGATGAGTATATATAAAATCAGGTATATACACAATTTAAACGAGTATGAAAAATTAAACAGCTACATACCCAACTTAAATGTCATTGAAACCTCGGGTATATACACAATTTAATTTTGGTATATATCCGAGTATGCTAATATTTGTTTAATTTCATTAGGTATATTATACCTAAATATACTATACTCAACACGTGTCTTTATTTGGAATAAAATTTACTGTATGCATATATTAACAATTGTGCAAAATTATATTTCATTAATAGATATTACATTCCATGATTAAGTAAACATTTTCTTTATTTGGAAAGTGCAACGCACTAATTTAGCTACTAGTATATTAGCATACCATATCCTTTAATTGTATACTATAGTACTTTCGTTTTCCATATACTTCGATTCCAACCTGGACGGTACACGTATACTATTTTGTTTCCATATACTTAGATTCCAATCCTAAGCCCATGAATTTCGGTTACAAATTAATGCATGGAAACCATATCACACCATATACAGCATTCATGGAAAGGTACTAAAATTACCGAACAGATAATACTTAACGGGTGAACCCGTTAATCACATCTCCTTGTAGCGCTCATCTTAGTGAGCATATGATCCAACGATATATATATATATATATATATATATATATATATATATATATATATATATATATATATATATATATATATACATATACATATACATATACGTATATATATATACATATACGTATATACACGTATATATATATATATACGTATATATATATACGTATATATATATATATACGTATATATATATATATACGTATATATATATATATACGTATATATATATATATATACATATATATATATATATATATATATATATATATATATATATATATATATATATATATATATATATATAAAATTATATGCTACTACCGGGAGTAACTACTCCCACCTTATCCAGCTCACTAATTCAGAGTCTTTATTGGCGGGTTAATAAGCCGTAACCCAACCCGTTTAGGTGCCGTCCGGTATTTTCGTGGGATACAAACCTTTTTGAATGCATGCTACTTAAACTAGCTAATTAAAAACGAGCAGAAGATGTCACCATCAACTAACTAAAATTAGTATATCGCTTGCATGTTTCTTTTGCTAGCATGTTAATGTCAACTAACTAAGTTCATTTGCATGCAACTAACGAATAATAAATAATTTCAACAAATAAACAATTTAGTTAATTGTTTAAATAAAATAACCAAGCTAAGGACCGGTTATTGGATCATAACCTGACCCATTAAAAGGACGGAATAACTACTCCCGGTAGTAGGAAATAGGTGTCCTATATATATATAGAGAGAGAGAGAGACCCACACGGAAAATGGTTCTATACTCTCCTATGGAGTATGTACTCCCTCTCTCATCCACCGTTGATTAATCCATCCCAATCTCATGTGTGCTACCGGGTTTAGCAGGCAAACCCGTTTTAGTTTTTCGTGTTAAAAAAATTGCGATTAAAAACTGATCACGGTATATTCGGGCTAGTCAAACCGTTTAATCTGGGATTTAACACCGGGTATATGCATTCATCCAGGTGACGAGCCGGCGGTGGCAGTGGCGATCCCCGGACGACGATGTCGATCCAACATCGATTCTTCGCCAGCCGTGTGCTGCGATGGCGGCTAGCACAACCCGTCTTTCTAAGCGATGTGCAGGCAGATCCAACCCCATCGATCGAAATAGCAAGAGACGGCGCCGCCGCCAGCCCGGCTCTTCGTCCAGGTTTCACGGCATGCGTGCCCCTTCGTAATCACCGGCGTACTCATGTGCAGTGGCTCATCCATAAAAACAGCGGCGCCGAACTCCTGATCTCAAATCCCTGATGATGGCTTCTGTGGTTAGTGTGTTTGATGTGTAGATCTGTATCCTAATGTCCGACGAATGAAATGATGCTAAAGTTCAGATGTAATCCATCTTCATCTTCCATTCTGTTTTTGCAGTCATGCCGATGCGAGCTAGAACCATGTACACGTACCATGGAGAGCTAGCAGTGCAGGGCTGCAGGCCGACGGCAGAACGCCATGGAGAACAGCGTGACGGCACGATGTACACCAGCACCAGGTGATTGATGTCGGCATGGTGTTCGTATTTTCCTTGCATTTTCGTTCATATCGAGGATCCCTTTCATTTTTCTGTTTTTCGAGCAGATTTCATTTTTCTGTTTAGATCTACAAGCTGTGTACGAGAGTTTATGTTCTGGATGCGTAGAATTTTTCCCCCGTGATTTTGGTGGTTTGGATTGCATTCTTTTCAATGTCAATCTAATTTATTCTTCTGTTCATTGAATGATTAAGGTCCTGATTTCTTTCTTGCAGACGGCAGCCACCCGGCGGCAGAACACATTAACGACCTTAACTCAACCCAGCGACACCAGCCCATATGTGCAATGGGAAAAAGTTCTTGTTTAGAGATTGTGATTTGGCAGAATCGGGTATATATTACTAAAAAAAATCAGATCTGTGTTACAGTGGAGTATGGACTGTACTTTGTCTTTGTAATCAGCTTCACTTGTTCTTTTGAATTTGGAAATACATTTCGCTTTTTTGAATCTTTGAGAACAAATACTGATACTGACACTTTTGGATCATCATACATCCACGGAGCCCAGTATAGTTTGTGCTGGTGTGTACTGGAGTAAAAAAATAAATATACCGCTACTAACTTTAAAAATATACTATGTACGGCTACTAACATTCAAAAACAGTATTTATATACTGCTACTAACATAAAAAACAGTATGTACTTAAAAAAAGGTATATACTACTATTGACTTAAAACACAGTATGTACTAATAAATAAAAAAAGGTATATACTATTACAGAGTTAAAAAATAGTATGTACTAAATAAAAAAGGTATATACTGTTACAGACTTGAAAAATAGTATGTACTTAAAAATAGCTGTATACTGGTATTGACTAAAAAAACAGCATGTAGTCAGAACGTATATACTGCTACTGACAAAAAGAATAGTATATGTACTTAAAAATATGTACTGTTACTAACTCAAGAAAAATGGTATATACTAAAAGAAATCTATATGTATACTCCTTCAACAAGTAGTAGTATATACTGAAATAAGTAATACATACTGGCAAAAAAAAAGAACCGTATATCTCGGCAAAGATAGTTACGTATGCACGTTTAGCACTTTTAAAATTTTGAATGTAATCTGTTCAACCAACATGCACGGGTCAATTAATCAGTAGTGTATTTTTTTCACCGGATAAAATTCTCAATTGGATGCTAATAGAGGATCCAATAGGAAGGGGGAGTACATACTCCCAGGTGTACAAAAGAGGGTTCCTATTATACACTTTGTATATGTAAACTTTACATAGAAATTATATCTATAATTAGAAAGTTGAGTGCATAAATTTTACTAGAAATAAAAAAATGTTGATCATCTAATATTCTTTCCAAAAAAATATAATCCAATCAAAACAAACCTAACATAAAAACGATAAAAGAAAACGTTGATCTTTTCCCATCGCGTGAAAGGAAAACGAGAAACAAAAAACACATTTTTTGGGCGCGGCTCCATTTTTCCTTTTGTCTTTTTCTGTTCACTAGGTTCGCCGCCAACGAACGTTCGTGCATTAGACATACCCCCCAATCGCAAAATATATGTCATCCCTCAACTTACAAAACCGGGTCACTTTGGGTCTTCAAGTTGTTTTGACTCCGGTTTTGTTCGTCGTGGCAGCTAAGTCAGCGTGAGACCCATGTGGGCCCTACATGTCAGTGAAACGTTAGCTTCTCTTCCCTTTTCTCCCTTCTCCCCTTAGCCTCCTCACGACGCCGGATCCATCAGGCGTGTCGCCGCAACGGTGCCTGGCTCATCGGGAGGTCGAGGCAAGCCACCACCGCCAGATGCCCCGAGCTCTTGCGAGCTTACCAGCGACGGCGACTGCCAACACCGCCCCTCTTGCAGAATTAGAGGTTGGGAGGAAGTTTGAGGTCATGTAGGCAAGCTCGGGGTCGGAGAGGCCCAAGAGGATGGAGACCTTGGCAGCAGCGAGGTGAGCGAGGACTGTGGAAGGGGAGGGAGCGGTTGCAACGTAGGAGGAGGGAGACGCCATGGCGGGTGAGTGGTGACGTGTGCTGGTGGTGAAGGCGGAGCCACGGGTGGAGAGGCGATGGAGGCCGGCGGCGTGGAAGGGTGGGCATGGGAGGCTGTGCGGCACAGGCGAGCAGCGGTCGACGTCGACTATTTGGAAGGGAGAGAGAAGAGAAGAGAGGAGACAAGGGATGGGGGACAGAGGAGGAAGAAGAAAGTGAATTCGTGGTAGTTGTCGTCGTCTAGTCATAAATCTTCGCCTCATCCGCCTCGATAACGGCCGAACCTCATCGACTAGACGAAGGCAGATGGTGCCGACGGGGAGAGCGAGGACGCCACTGTGATTGTCCATGGCTGCAGATATGGTGCCCGCGTGGAGGGAGGCCTTCCTGCTCCAGTGTCATCACAGCCACTGGCCACCTGAACTGCTCCTCTTCTGCCTAGCCCCGCCGACGTTCTCCCCACCCGCCAGCCGGCCTGCCCAGACGAGGAGAAAAGTGAGAGAGAGGAGGAAGGGAGAGAAGAGGGAAATAGAGAGGGTGATGACGTGGTCACCCTAACATGTGGGGCCCACATAGATCCCACGCTGACTCCTGCTACTTTGGACAAAATTGGGAACAAAACCGTACAAGGATCTAGAGTCACTCGGTTTTGTAAGTTGAGGCATGTCATATACTCCCTCCGTCCCACAATATAACAAGCTTTAGGCTTGTGCACAGGTATTAAGGCTGTGTTCGATTCTCTCGGTTGGGACTTGGTAACTCATTCCCCCGCACGGAAAACGGAGCAATCCATTAGCGTGTGATTAATTAAGTATTAACTATTTTTTTAAAAAATAAATCAATATGATTTTTAAGCAACTTTCGATAAATCAATATGATTTTTAAGCAACTTTCGTATAGAATTTTTTTGAAAAAAACACACCGTTTAGCAGTTTGAAAAGCGCTTACGGTGAAAAAAGAGGGGAGTGAGTTTGGGAACCATGGGTACCGAACTTGGAATGCTATGGATCTTGTTTTCCGTGAGTGCCCGGACGTTATCTCAAGGTTCAACTCATTTGTGTGGAATTGGATTGGCAGCAAAAGGCAGCCTTTTGTATTTCTCTAGTTGGACCTGGCATGGATGAGAAGTTGAATCGGCCCATGTGCAGCCGTCGTAAGAGTTCGTAAGAGCAAGTAAGTAGCAGGCTATAAGCCAGCTATAAATATATTTTAAAAAAAATAAAGAAAGAGAGAATAGCAGCGGACTACAGATCTGTAGCCAGCTGTAGCACGTACTTCAAGACGTACTGTGTGTATGACAGATAGGATCAGATATTAATAGTATAGTAATCAACTATTATATGAATTAGCTATTACATTGGTTATAGATGATTTGTAGCTAGTGGTTAGCTATACTATTAGACTTGCTCTAACACTAACATTCAGGATTTATCATCCCGTGACATCTATACGTAAGGTGTTACGCGAAATAAGTTCCGTCAACTATTAGACCCAAGTTGATGGCTTTTTTTTTTTTTAAGAAAAAAGAGACCAACTTAAACTGGGACATGCAGAGCTCTGTAGGGAATCGTTCAGCCATCCGATACGTTGATCTCTGACGCTTGAAAAAAAAGTGGAAAAAATGTACTCGAGTGGTAGTTAGCAAATCACTAAAATCACATTTCCAGTATCAGCAATGAAAAGCTCAGAATGAAGATGGAAAAATTAGTGATTGAAAACTGTAATCACAGAATCACTCATGTGTTCCTATAGAAGATTTCGAAAATTATTTTATTTCTTCTATTTACATCCAATAGCTAGACTTATACATAATTATAAAACGGAAGAAATCCTATTGACAAGCACCTTATTCTATATTTTGCCATCAACGAACATTACTTCTAGGAAAAGCTATCATATAAGTCAACATCTAAGAAATGTGATTGTTGTCATCTTTCCATCCATTGTACTATGCGAGTCCGTTCCTTTTTCTTCCAAATGCCCAAATTGCCCTCACTATCTTAACAAATCCGTATTTATCACATATATGAAATTTGCCTATGATTCTATCTGTATTACAAAATTTGTTAATATGAAATATTCTAGGTACATCAATTAGAAGATTAATTATCACATGAGCTAAAAATATAGTGGCTAACCAGTTGGTCCATGAGAAAACAAAGAAAAGAAAAGAAAGAGATAGCTCATAGAGCAGCAGCTGTTGGTGTGGTGTTTGGCGGCCAAGATGGCGTATTTCTACGTACACAATTACTAGAAAAAAGCGCGTCAATTGACGCCCACACTATTTTATAACCTGTTTATGTTGTTTAATAGGTCTTTTAATTTTAGACTTGTCGAAAGCTGCTAAACCAACAAACAACTGTTACAAGCTTTAGGTTGATGTTCGATATTTCATATTGACTCACTACTACAGACACTATTTCTCCGTGCGGTTGGATTTATTTTCCCGTAAGGTGGACCGGCCCGCCTGCAGCGCCGCGTCTGGGAAAATCGATATTTTCGCGTGCGGGCAGGCCGACCGCTTAGGATAATCGATTATCCCGTGCGGTGCAATAAGGACGACCGCACTGGATAATCTATTATCCTGTGCGGTCAAATTATAATGACCATACGGGATAATAGATTATCCCCCACGGCTAGCATGTGCTAGGGCGACCGCACGGGATAATTCGTGCCGTCGCCCTCGCACATGCTAGCCATCCGGGATAACCTATTATCCCGTACGGTCGGTATAATTTGACCGCACGGGATAATAGACACAAAATTAGCTGAAATTTGACCGAGCTCAATTATCATAGAATGTATAGTGTTTGTAATATTACAAGTTTCCCCCGCGACAGTAAACCTTTTAGTCCACAGCATCTTCCCTCTCCCACTCCCTTAGGTTCTTGAATTTGGGGTCTGTAGCAAGTTCGCTATGAGGATCGTGGAACTCTTCTAGATGGTTACAGATGTCACGATGAATGAACTGGCACAAGTCCACGCATAAGTTGATAAGCATTTTCTGATCAAACCAGCTTGCATTATAAGGGATGCTCGGGAGCTATGGAAAGTAAAAGACAAATGATTTGTGTTAAAATCAACTTAAATGAAATATTCCCAATATCTAAGGAGCAGGAGGACTTACATATGTAAACTCAGTTCTGTATCTCCCACAGACCCTGAGCATCTCGCACACGTAATATCCGCATAGGTTCGACAAGCTCGGTTGCTTGTAACACTACATAAGAACAGTAGACACGTTAGTAGTAAGAACTGACAATCGTGATATACATAACGAATAAATGTTGACATACCGGCCAGCGTCCCTTTACGTAGAGTTTATCTCTCTTTGGATTCTTTATGAACCCGCCAAGTTTCCTATAACGGCCGTGTGCTCTACAAAGATAAAATATTTAATTAAGCTAACTCTACATATTACAAATGATCTGTACGGAATATTGGGGGTTTGTTTCGAACTTACAAGTTCAGGAAGCATAGGAACTCCATGTACGCATTCTTATCATAGTCTGCCGGATAAAGAACTACGACGGCTTGATCCGTTGGATAGACGAGGAATAAAATATTATCCATTTCTAAAAAATGAAAAAAAATCATCCTTTCATTCGATTGAAAATAAATTTAATGGAGGCAAACCCAACTTTTCAATTTGGGTACTAAGTACTTTGAAAAACATGTAATGTAAACATTATATATTAGCTACAAACTAGAAAAAAAACAAAAAACTGCCTACACTATTCCATTTATAAAAGTGCAAGTTTCTTTGCATTGCACTGATGAAAACTGACAAAAAAGGAGCAAATGAAGGAGGAGAACAAGCTCTACACCTTTTATATGTAACCCAATCAAAGATTTCAGATCTAAAACCTTTCCCCCCTAGTTTGTGTATGTTTAGGAGAGAGAAAACCGCCGGATTATCATGACAACGGTTGGGCTGGGGGCTTCTGTAGCCTCCCGACCATCACAAGCGGTCGGTTTACGTGGGCTGCACGGGATAATGCATTATCATGTGCGGCCCTAAGCCCGGCGCCGGCCTTCGGCTTGTTCCAGGCGGAGCCACTTACGGCCCGCTTGGAAGCTACCGGGGCCGGCGTCAAAGAAAATCTCACGTGTAGTAGTGACGAATAGATGGGGGATATTAATAGAATAAAAGAAAGTAAATCCTTTTATTTTTAACAAAAATGTGAAGAAGGGGCCACTAGTCCACTACAGTGGCTCCACCCTCTTATGCGAAAGTCACCATTCCCCATGTTGCATTAACCTTTTCTCTATATCTAACTAGCGCATAATTAATTTTGGAAAGACAACGATATATCTTTCTCCCTATTACTGCTGATTGTACAGTGCACCAATACTAATAGCTAGCTACTGCTTCCGTCCCATCGTAGCACTACGAATCTGAACATGCATGCACTATGTCCAGATTCATAGTCCGAATGAGTCATAGGTTCATATCCAGATTCATAGTCCTAGAATAAGTCATAGGTTACTATATTTTAGGACGGAGGAAGTACCCGTTATGAACAAGCTCTGATGAATCATTCTCTCAATGATGTATGTCACATCAATATTAACTCTATCTTATCTAATTATCACAAGCTGCCGTCTGTGCCGCCAACTGATTGGTGGATTTAGCGGCCATCCATTTGCTGACACTGTTTGGACATGGTGCATTACCTGTTCACCAAACGGAAAAGAGGCATGTACACTACTAGAAAATCGATTTTTCATGGCGTTTGGAAAATATTTTTCATGGCGGCTATGTGGAAAAACCGCCAGTGCAGAAAATTGTGGGGTGGGGGGGGGGGGTCAAGGGCCTCCAGTAGAAACATATCTTCGCTAGCGATCTATTTAAGAAGGCCGCTAGCGAAGATAGGATATCTTCTCTGTCGGCCCTCTTAAGCTGACGCTAACGAAGGTATGGTATCTTCGTTGGCGGTAAGGCGATGTGGCCCGCTAGCGAAGATGTAGGTATCTTCGCTGGCAGTCCACGTCATCACACCACCAGCGAAGATATGGTATCTTCGCTGGCGGTATGGCGATGTGGCCATCTAAACCGTCCGCCACCTCTAATCATTTTCAATGGCGGTTCAAACGAACCGACATATGACGACCGCCAGGGAAAATGCGCTGAACTATATCACCCAGCTACAGTAACTTCGAGCACCATTAGGAGCATGATTTTCTCTCTCTTAAGAACACATACATAGGGGGATGGTTTTGATCTTGAATCTTTTGAAAGATTTATTGTACCAGAGGTTAGTTATACTTTGTCCTACTCTTTTTGTCAAGTTTTTTTTTCATTTTTATTGGTTGTATGTTGAGATTTTTCATCGCAAAAAGTACTTGACATGGAGGAAGAAAAACATTTTTTATTTGTTATTTGGAGCTCAAAATGGGCAAACTTTGCAAGAAATATTGTGCATGATCGATGTTCCATATACATATCTAGTTTTTGATAGGTTTATGTTTAGCAGATTTATATATTAGTTAACTGCAAAAGATGAGCTAGCTAGGAAGAGAAGAAGAGAAAGAAGGGTAGTTTGGTAATTCTTCAGGTTGTATGCTTTATTGTAACACCCTGAAAATTCGACCGACAAAAATCTAAACTCTAAAAATACGGATTTTCAAAAACTTTTTAAATTAATTGCATCATGCCGATCCTATTCGCCTATTTTATTTGGATTTGATCTCGAAGTTTATTAATCGTGAGTAAAGAATAGTTAATTAGGAATAAACCTTAAAAATAAATTGGTAAAATAAATATAAATTAAAATAAAGATTAGGTATGGATAGAAATGAGTAAAATATTATTACGACCATATTTATATCCATCAAATTTAAAGAGCAATGAAATGAGAATTAACTCTAATTAAATTCAAGTAAATTATAATAATAATATATAAAACATGGAATAAATTAATCTAGAATGAATCCATGGATTGGAATAGCACAAATATTGAGTATACTTCATTTATGCAAAATTTGGGAATTAAAGAATCAAATTTAAATAATAAATGGGCCAAAATCGGGTTAATTAGAAAACGGCACTGTTCATTGCACCTAAAGTGTTCGACGAGGTCCCCTAGCCCTAACCCTCCCCCGCTGCCGCGCCAACGCCGCCCCGAGCGCCGTGCCGCCCCTGCCGCGCCGCGCCAACGTCGCCGCGCCGTCGCCATCGCCGCCCGTCCATCGCGTCGCCGCTGTCGCGCCGCGCGCCGTCGCCATCGCCGCGGGTCGCCATCGTCCCGCGCCTCGTGCCGCCGCCGTCGCGTCGCCGCTGCCGCCTGTCGCGTCATCCCGAGAACCGTGCCGCCGCCTCGCGCCCCGCGCCCGTGCCGTCACGCGTCGCTCGCCGCCATCCCGTCGCGCCGTCCCATCGCCGCTGCTGCCGCCCGCCGTCACGTCGTCGTTGCCGAGCCGTCGCCGTCGCTGCTCCGCGCCCCGCGCCGCGCCGCGCGCCGTCCCGTCGCCGCGCGCCGCCGCCACCGCTGTCACATCGCGAGTCGCCGCAGCCGTCGCGTCACCTCGCGCCGCGCGCCCCCCACCTCGCGCCCCGCGCCGCCGTCGCGTCTCCCCTCTCCCCCCCTTATCTCTTCCCCTCTCCTATATAAACCCCACTATTCCCCCTCTTTCCCTCCATCCTCACCTCCTCTCCTCTACCCACTCCACCACGCCGTCGCCTCCACGCCGCCGCGCCGTCGCATAGAGCCGCCACACCGCCGCCACGAAGCCGCCGCGCCGCGCCGCGCCTTGGCCGTGCCGCGTTCCCCGCCGCCGTCGCAGCCGCCGTCGCAGCCGCCGTGCACCGCCGCCGTTGCCGTTGCCGCCGGTAAGCCGTGCCACCGCCGCCTCTTTCCTTTTTCCTCAGCCGGTCTCGGTAGGCAGGACGGGAGAGAGAGGGAGACGAAGCCGAAAGAGAAGAGAGGAAGAGAAGGAAAAGAAAGAAGGAGCCGGGAGGAGGAAGAAGAAAAGAAAAGAGAGAGAGGGAGAGAAAAGAAAGAAAAGAAAAGAAAAGAAGAAAAGAAAAGAGAGAGAGAGGGAAAAGAAAAGGGAAAAATTTAGGGGGAAATTTAAAAATATTTACAAATATTAGAATTTAATTATAGGATTAATGAAAATATAGTTAGATGAAATCTTACTAATTAAATACCTAAAATACTAGCATTTAAATATAGGATTAATGAAAATATAATGGGATGAATTCCTATAGATTATAAATTATTTTTAGTACTCTCCATAAGAAATCAATTCGCGGTATTAATTTAGATGTAATTAATAATTAAACAAATGTATGAATCCTCGTAAATTATTATGGATTATTTCTGGGTAATCTCTATAAGTAATCGATTAACGGTAGCGATTCGGATTTAATTACTAGGGTGTTACCCGTGTATTATATTTAATCATTTAGTCATAGGCTAAATTAAATCGTATAATATTTCTAGGATTCCGTCCGATATTTAGCTCGCGATAGAAATTTCTAACCTATTATATGGATATAATGCTCGGTTAGATTAAATTAAAAACTTATGACAACAAAATATTTATACCCGCAAAATAGTTTGGATCGAAATTGGGTTTGCCTTAGTTCGCGAATAAGAAAGTTAATATAAAAGAATTGACTTACGCGTTCGACTTCCACTTGGATTTATTTGGATTTTACTTGAATTCTAACCGAATTCAAAATCGATTCTTCGCACGTACTTGTAGAGCCCGAGAGAGTTGCGGATCCAAGCGAGGACCAAGACCCGCAAGACCTTGAGCAAGGCAAGTCATCACTATTCCTTGAACATGTTGATCCCAATTGCGAAATTATTTTGTTTACAAATAAAATTGCATGCAATGATGAACATCCTACTTGTGATTATGCCATGCGTTGATTATTGTTTGCCCTTATTCCTTCGTAACCATGTTTACGTATGAGTCCCTAGTCAATTATGACAATTGCTTAGAAATGCTATTCTAGAATTATGCATACTCATATTTATCAAATGCTATATGCCTGGGCAATTACCTTTGGGAAGGTAATTGAGATGCGGCATGTGGAGACATGAGCGCCACATTGCCATGATATTGATGACATGATTTGTGAAAGGAAAAATAAAACTAAACAACTATTTTCGACTGGGGCGGACGGAGGATTTGGGTGGTATCTGGAAAAGGCTAGTACCGTCCTCGGTCAATTAAGGACCGAGCCATGAAGTTAAGCATGAAACGACCCCCGTACAACCGTACTTCTCGAATGGGTATAGACCTAGCGGATTAGATAGCCGAGTGGAGGCAGTATCCCTGCATAGATGGTTCACCCCTGAGTGAGGCAGGTGCGCTACGATGGGACAGCCGTTGAGGTAGGGCCGAGAGGCGTGCCCTACATCGGTGTCGCCATTAGTAGGACTGCCATGAGTGTGTGAGAGAGAGAACTTAACTTGAACTATAATTTAATGTGTGTGTGAGACTTCTCTTTCCCGGGAGAGCCAGAACTCCTCTCACTGCTAGAAACATGGACACCTAGAGTGCATGAGGATTTAAGTTCATGGAGCGGGTACTGCCAATGCGAGGTTATCGAAAAGCTTTGCCGTGACGCGTCTCATGTGTTGGGACGAGGCTCATGTGTTGGGCAGTTGCGGAGTGCGGGTAAAGTGTACATCCACTGCAGTGTGAGTAAACCAAATCTATTCGAATAGCCGTGCTCGCGGTTATTGAGCACCGGGACATGTATTACACTTGGCTAGACTCTAAATTCTTAACCTGTGTGGGATGGGATATTGCATGATGATTTTTATGCTGATGGAGCCACTTCCTAAGAGGAAGGAAGGTGGACGTCCTCAGAAAACCATGACGACTCAATGGCGGGAAGCTATCCTTAGGATCACAATGGATGGTGGACAGAACCGTCATTGTTTAATATGAACACTGGTACTAAAATTTGATTAGTCTGTGCTAGGTCTTAGGCTTGCGAAAAGAATTACAAAACCGGCTTTGCGCAAAGGAACCATAGCTATCCTTTGAATACCCCTATCATGTGCATTTCTTGCTGTGGTGGCTTGCTGAGTACGGTTGGTACTCACCCTTGCAAATATAAAATTAATCAGAAGCGGGAGATGAAGCTTCGGAGGATCCCTATGCCTACTACCAGGAGGGAGAAGAAGACGATGGCGCTCAGTAGGTCTTAGTTACGGTCGTTGCCTGTGGCAATGGCATGCCGCTGCCTGAATTCCGCTGCCTCATCTATTTCTGCTTTTGGATGTATTCCGGACCGCTCGGTTCGATGATTTAAGAGAATGCCTGCGGGCTTATGATGTAATAATTAGCACTAGACTCTCGTGTATGTGCTTTTGGTATTTCAGCTATGAACTCGTGTGTACCAGACTACTTGATCCAGGGAAATGGTACTGTTTACACGAATGATTCCTGTTATAGAAACGGGGGTCCACATTTATATATGCAGATTTTTGGCAAGCTTTAATTATCGTGTTCAAAATATTTAAACTAACTAAAGTTGTATTATTTTTTCCGCAATTAATTAATTAATGCATAGATGACGGACAGGGCATGGATGTATAAAGAGAGATATCGTGCGTCATACATTGAAGGAGTCAACATATTCATGAAATCAGCTAAGAAGAATGCTGCATTTAAGGAGTCGACATGTCCATGCGCGCGCTGCAAAAATCAGAAAATTTGGAAGGATCCATCTGTAATCGAGCAACACTTGGTGACTATTGACGGTCGTTATTGATCAGTTTCGGCCGTCAATATTACCAAAATAGAGGAGAACTAGCCATGCTTGCAATGCATATATCTATTAGAATAATAATATTCCACTAGTATTAGGTCTACTAACCTGTTGCAGAGAATGACAATAAAGTGGAGGAGAATCGACATCAACACAGACGATAAATCAATCGGATGATGTCGAGAGTTAGACTTATGCATGAATGGGCCAAGAACTTAGAATTGACACGACACACTGGGCCAAAATTCACAAGTCTACGGAGGAGAACAACAAAGGAGGCCACCTGTCGAATATGGGCTAGGATGGGACGGCCCCTGGTTTGGTCAAACCTCCCCTGGCACCATTGGATCTAGGTTTTGGCTGGACGGCGTGGATCACTCCCCAATGATGGTTGGAGGGCAATTCCGACCATTCCAACTGCCACAACCGTCATTGGCAGCCTATTTAAGGAGCTCCTCTTCTCACTTCATTCACACACCTCAAGCAAGAGCTCTCTCATTTCTCTCAAGTTTAGTCTAGTAGTATCTAGCTGGTGGAATAGGAATAGTAGAAATCAGGAGTCCGGAAGTCTTCAGAAGAGTTCGGGTATGGCTCTAGTAGCTTTCCTTTCCTCTTTTGTAAGTGTTGTACTTTTATTGGAATACTCTTCTTTATACATTTATGGTATACTTTCCGAGTATATGAATGCCTACTTTACATTATGTTCATGTTATACTGTACGGCTAGCTTATCTAGGAGATGCTTTGGTGCGGGTATAATGTTTGCATATGCAATACTCTATGTCATGACAATGATATTAGAGTAGTATCTGGTAGTTTAGGCGTGGTGTCTAGATTATGGGATATCATTATTTGGGGTTATATATTGCGGATGAGAGGTGGGCCGCTGATGGTGACAGCTCAGTACGGGTATTCCTCCGCGCGAGTATATAATCCTAAGTTAATTCCCTAGGGAGGGTATTCCTCCGTATTCATGACGGGTTGTCGTAAGGAACTCGGCAGTCAGGAGTGGCTTCTCGAAGTACCAGGAGGGCATCGAATAGAGGGTATTAGCTAGTATATCGGTTAACTAGAATGTATGTATACTATGTATATTAGAAGTATAGGAATAGATTATCTTTCTCTTTTCCATCCACTTAGCTTAGATAATATATTATGAGAATGAGTAGCTAAAGCTTATGTGTCACTCTACCCTTGGATCATCTTAACCCCTGTTTAGAATATGATTATCACAAGTAATATATAAATTATTAGTCAAGTTCTCTCTACATGATATTCCCACATGATAAAATAAATACGATACCCTTGAAATACTCTCGGGTGAAATGCTACAATGGTATATCCGTGCGCTTGCGGATGAACTCTGTAACCATAATATACCAAAAGTATTTCTACGCCATTGCTGGGAATTATATTTCTAGTAATGTCGTTAAGAAATACCAACAATGACGCATGGATTTGTTGAACGCTACACAAATTGGTCACATCATGGAGAGATCCCAAGCAAGCAAGTTCCGAACCAGGTTACAGTACGCGATGAAGTGTTGAGCTGGGACGAGGATGTCATTGTAGTAGCTGAAGAAGAAGAAGAAGAAGTGCATGCAATAGAACCCGTTGATGATGATGATGTTTTTGGTGACAATGGTCAGCACAGTATAGTTGATGATGCCGATGATGGTAATGTCAGCGTAGATGATGGTAATTTTGCAGATTTGGAAGAGATGTTGTGTCATGCTAAACCTGAGGTTGTTGCTGGGTCCACTCATGGGTTGGATAACTTTGATGCATTGAAAAAGGCAGCAAAGGATCTTTTGTACGATGAGGCAAAGGGCTGCGAGAAGGATTTCACATTGTTGCGAACGGTGCTTGAGCTTATGAGATTGAAGGCCAGAAACGGTTGGTCCGACATTAGTTTTAACGACATGTTGGTTCTATTGAAGAAACTTTTTCCGCAACCCAACTCCCTGCCAACAAGCACCTATGAAGCGAAGAAGCTTATATGCCCGTTGTCATTGGGTGTGCGAAAGATACACGCGTGTGTTAACCACTGTATCCTGTTCCATAAAGAGTACGAGGATTTGGACAGATGCCCAACATGCAAGAGTAGTCGATACAAAACAAGCCGTAGCCATTCCGAGGGTCAGGATGTTGCCCTTGACAATGTAGAAGAGTTCGATCCATGCAAAGACAGTAACAAAAAGAATATTCCCCAACTTGTCATGTGGTACCTTCTGGTGAAAGATCGTTTGAAGTGTTTGTTCTCAAACCCGAGGGATGCTGAATTGATGCGCCGGCATCATGAAAAGCGAAAAAAGGATGGGATGATTCGACATCCTGCAGATGCAAGACAGTGGAAGGTATTTGACACAAAGTATCATAAGTTTGCAGAGGACCCAAGAAACGTAAGGTTTGCATTGAGCACCGATGGAATGAATCCATTTGGTAACTTGAGCAACTCACACAGCACGTGGCCAGTACTCCTAACCATGTACAACCTCCTAACGTGGCTGTGTCAGAAAAGGAAGTATATCTTGTTGACCATCCTTGTACAGGGACCACGACAACCTGGCAATTACATGGATGTGTTTTTGGAGCCTTTGCTGGAGGATACCCCCGATTTGTGGAAACAAGGGATCCGAGTTTGGGACGAATTCCTGCGGGAGTAGTTCATGCTACATGCAATTATCTTTGTCACTGTCAACGACTTGCCCGCACTGTTTTCCCCATTGGACAGATCAAGGGGAAGACGGGTTGCGTTATTTGTGTGGATGGTACCATGTACAGGTATCTTAAGGGATCGAAGAAGCTAGTGTACATGCGGCACCGGCGTTTCTTAAGAAAGAATCACTCGTACCGCTCCGAAGCAGAATATTTCGACGGTACTGTTGAGGAAGGTGATGCACCAGAACCATGGAAGAGTGATAAAGTGTTCAAAATGACCAAAAACCTAAAGGTTGTTTTTGGGAAGGTAAAAAAGAAGGAAACGAATAAGAGGAAGAGAAATGATGCCGAAGTGCCAGCAAGCCCTAGCGTGCCATTTAAGAAGCACTCCATTTTCTTTAAGTACGTTCTGTACTGGAAAGATTTAGACATACGCCATTCTATCGATGTCATGCACCTAGAGAAAAATGTCTTCGATAGCACCATTAGGACTATACTGGACATACCAACTAAGACCAAGGATGGGCTGAAATCACGTAAGGACCTCGTGGATATGCAGATAAGGAAAGAGCTTCATCCTGTGGATTAAGGTAATAATGGAAAAGTGTACCTTCCACCTTCTTGCTACACCTTGACAAGAGAGGAGAAAATGACATTGTGTAAATCCCTACGTGGGGTGAGAGTGCCTACTGGCTTCTCCTCAAACATTAAGCAACTAGTGTCGATGAAGGATCTGTCGCTTTCAGGCTACAATTCCCATGACTGTCATGTAATACTCACAGTTTTCCTCGCCATTGCAATTAGAGCAGTCGAACCGGTTCACATAAAGCTGGTCATCATAAAGCTGTGTTATTTCTTCAATGCCATATCTCAGAAAGTAATTGATCCCGAAGAGTTAGGTCCTCTCCGAGCTTTCGCTATACAGATAGTGTGCGAGCTTGAGATGTGTTTCCCTCCATCATTTTTCGATATGATGCAACACCTCATAGTTCATATCGTGCCTCAGATAATTGCACTTGGGCCCCTGTACCTGCATCAGATGTGGCCTTTCGAACGATACATGTCCATTCTAAAAGGCTACGTACGGAACCACGCCCACCCAGAGGGATCCATGATAGAGGGATAAACAACCGAGGAGGTCGTTGTGTGTTGCATTGATTACCTAAAAGATGGGAAAGCAATTGGTTTACCGGTACCTCGACATGAAGGTAGATTATCTGGGAAAGGAACAAAAGGGAAAAAAAGAATCCACGACAATGACTACAAAAAAGTGAAAGATGCTCATTTCACTGTGCTGCAGCAACTCGCAATAGTGGAGCCGTACATGGAGCAACATCTGCAGGAATTACAAGCAACAAATGTGGGGCGATCTAATGCATGGATCATGAAGAAACACAAGCATCACTTTACTAAATGGTTCAAGAACCTCTATCTACCAGATGGCCATACCATGGAAGAAAGAACAATTAAAATGCTGGCCGACGGGCCATCAAGTGTGTATACCTCGTGGCTAGCATATGATCTGAATGGATACACATTTTACACAAAAGCGAAAGACAAAAGGAGTGCATGCCAAAACAGTGGCGTTCAAGTAGAAGCAATCGACACAACTGGGCAAAAGAGCACATACTATGGATTCGAAGATGAAATCTGCGAACTAGACTACGGGCCAAATATGCAGATTCCACTGTTTCGGTGCCGATGGGTGAAACACCCAGCCGGCGTGTTTGTGGACAACTTTGGGCTGACAATTGTCGACTTCGACAACGTAGGCCACAAGGATGACCCATGGGTGCTTACCGATTGGGTCGCTCAAGTTTTCTATGTGACAGACCCATGTCATTTGAAGAAAGACATAGTTATTTCGAGAAAACAAAGGATTTTGCAAGTTGATGATGTCGAAGATGTCGAGGCATACAATCAATATGAGAACATGACATTATTCACAGATTTTCGAAACAAGATATTACGTGTCGAAGAATCAATTGGGGAATCGCTGAAGCCATACATGAGAAATGAAGGTGTAGGGAAAAATGTTAGATGCTAATTTATTATGTATATCATATTGGACGTATCGATGAATTTATTTGTATTATAATGCATGACAATGATGGATGACGAATTTTTGTATATGGATATATATGGTGACATGATAATTTTTGGATCAAAAAATAGTTTGGTATAAATTTATTTATATGCATTAAAAAAATATCAAGTGCAAACATTAAAAAAAGTGATAAGAAATAATATCATATCTTATTAATTTTTTTTGATAAATTAATCATATCTGTGTAAAAATAAATAAAATTATTTTTTAAGTGAGAATGACATGTGGGGCCAAAGGGTTTTCGTTGGCGGCCGGCTTAGCCCACTGCTAGCGAAAACTGTTTTCGCTAGCGGCCCACAAAAGAGTGCCGCTAGCAAAAACCCTTTTCGCTAGCGGCCCACATAAGCTTGCCGCTAGCGAAAACCCTTTTCCCTAGCGGTCCATGGAATCCTCCACCAGCAAAAATGTTTTCGCTAGCGGTCGGTGCATTCCTCCGCCAGCGAAAATCTCTTCGCCTATAAGTAGCTAGCACGCGCGAGCGAAAAATTTACTAAGTCCCGGAGGCGTGAACCCTAAATTTTGTGCCGCCAGGCTGCCAAAATTTCAAGCACCGCCGCTAGCGATAACCCTAGCGCCCGCCACCGCCGCAGCCTCCTCCTCCATTCGCGCCATCCTCCATTCGGACACAGCTGCTCCATTCGCGCCTCCTCCTCCTCCTCCTCCTCCTCTCTGCCGGCATCGGCACCGCCAGATCCAGCTCCCACCGTCATTCTCTCCGCCACCGTCGGGTCCTCGTCGTCGACACTGCCTCCACCTCGGCCAGCCGTCTCCACCTCAGGAGTCATCACCGCCGCCGGGTCCTCGTCGTCCATGCCGCCTCTACCTTGGCCGGCCGCCTCAACCTCGGGAGTCGCCGCCGCCGGGTCCTCGTTGTCCACGCTGTCTCCACCTCGGCCGGCCGCCTCGACCTCGGGAGTCACTGCCGCCGGGTCCTCGTCGTCCACGCCGTCCCCCCGCCACCGCCAGGATGCCGCCGCCGCGCAGGGACACGTTGTCGCCGCCTCCTTTCACCATGGTGAGCCCACGTCCTCCGCCTCCCCTCTTCTATCTTCTCTCTGATTAACCCCATCTTCTCCTCCTCAGCCACGCCGGGACTCGTTGTTGTGCCAGGACCGTTTCACCGCCGCTGGGACCTCCTCCCCGCCGACTCTTCCTCCTCTCGGCTGCCGCGCCAAGACCATCGTCGCCACCGCCGGGACCTCCTCTCTGCCTCTTCCTCCTCTCAACTGCCGCATCAGGAATCACCGCCGCTGCCTACGCTACTCGCCGGGCAGCCGAAGCCATCGTCACACGCCTCCAGGTACATCCCCCTCCTCTGCGCATCCTACCTATGCTGGAAATGCTGATGAATGCTGAGAATTGATGAATGGTGATGAAAATTGATGAATGATGAATGACTGAATTGAGATGAATTTTGGGTGAATGCAAATTGGTTGGCACAATTTGGGTGAATGCAAATTGGTTGGGGGGTTTGCAGGGAATTTGCAATGTGGCAGATGGCACTGCAATTGAATGGTTGCAAATGTGATTTAAAAACATGAATGTATAGATGATTTAAAACTTGAATGTTGCAAATGGTTGAGATCAATTTTGGATGAATGCAAATTGGTTGGTAAAATTTGGGGGAATGCAGAAATATTTGGGGGGTTTGCAATATGTGGCAGAAGGCATTTTGGATGAACTTTATAATTTATAGTTGCAGCAGTAGTTAATGGAATTTCGGACGAACTTTTGGATGAAATTTTGGATGGAATTCTTAAATGAAACCGCATATATATATAATTGTAACCTTTTTTTTTCAAATAAGTTCAGAATGTTGCAAATGTGATTTAAAACTTGCCATTTTGACATGCATACTGCTTTATATGTTGTTATGTTCCCTTTTGAATCAGAAGTGATTGGTTGATGGATGGATGAATTGATGAAATGATATTTTTTTTCACCCCATTTCGTAATCTGTAATTGATATATATTGATGAAATGATATATATGTGAGATGTAGTTGGGACTTAGGGATTATTGAGATGTCATATCTATAGCTAGCCCTATTCAGAATTTTGGATGAACTTTTGGATGGAATTATGAACTGAAACTGCATATGAAATTTTGCTATTTTTTGTCATATAAGTTCAGATTGTAGCTAGTTTGAAACTTGTGGATTGTTGCTATTTTTTTTTCATATAAGTTCAGATTGTGCAATATGAATTGGTTGATGGATGGATGAATTTGGATAGATTTTATTTGCTGTTTTGTTTGACTGATGCACTGAAACTGCATATATATCATCGTGCTCTTTTTTCCATATAAATTCAGATTGTTGCAAGTGTGATTTAAATTCTGAAATCCAGTGATGTATGGCTATATATATGGTTTTGCAATGAAATGTTGTAGTATCTGAGAGAATGAGTGTTTGAAATATGAGAGAATGCAATTTTGGGTGAAATTCTGAATGCAGGAATTGGGGGTGAAATTTTCATATACTCTGAAATTCTGAAATCTGATATGTTCTAAATGAAATCTGATTTACATTGCCATGAACTTTGTCCATAAGTAGTTCATATGTGAGATGTAGTTCATATTTCATATGTGCACTTTGGGATATGTAAACTTTGGGACTTAGGGGTTATTGAGATGTCAGATGTTATATGTGATATCAAACCATCACAGAATACGAAGTGCATGGGGAATTTTGTTGGATTGGTCAGGGTAGTCCATGGACGGAACCGACCTAGACACCGAAATTTTCCATGCACTTCGAAATCTGTCATTCTTTGCTAATTAAGGAACTTAATTAGGTTTAGGGTTTGAAATTTAGCTGAAATGGATGAATTGATAGATTGGCCGTACTTTTAATGTAGTTCCTATGTTATCAAGCCATCATAGAATACGAAGTGCATGGGAAATTTTGTTGGATTGGTCAGGGTAGTCCATGGACGGAACCGACCTAGACACCAAAATTTTCCATGCACTTCGAAATCTGTCATTCTTTGATAATTAAGGAACTTAATTAGGTAGTTTGAAATGGTCAGGGTTGGTGGATTGTAATATTGTTGTCGTTACCAATCTCATTGATTGCTTTAAGCGATCAAGGAGTTTGTTGGCGATAACAATATTATAGTTGTAGTACAAAATTAGTATCTAAATTTTGCCTTCTTTTCGGGCTTACAATAAGAAAATGATTCCATTTCGCAACTAACATAAATTCACCTTCAAAGGATATCAATCGACAAACCCACCCAAGAGCAACCCATGGGTGACAAGGGCAAGGAAACTCAGGCCGTCATCGAGGAAGATATTTGCACGCAAGTAGTCACCGAGGAATCTTCGTCATCTAGCTGCTGTTTTAGAGCCTGAGCCGAGCTATCCTTTCGATGATGTAATGGAGGATACTCCGTGCAAGCTCTTGATTCTGGTCGGTAGGGCGGGAAAGAAAATACTTGTTGCAACTGGGAGGTTCATACCAGGCCGCAGGTTTCATTGCCAAGACATTCTGGATGACTACGCCAAGGTAGAGGTCCGGACGGTCATTGAGGCTTACCGGATGCACGAGCTCGACTTTCCAACTACTGAGCAGATTGTGTACCTTGGAGATGCCGTCAACCAATTCATACTATGGCACAAGAATGATATTGAACTAGGGTCAATGGATGGAACTGATCGTCCACCAAGGATACCAGTGTCACCGTCGCGTCCACCAGTCATAGCCAGTCCGAGGGATAGTCCTATTGCTTGACCCCCTAGACCAGAGCCACCAGTTGCATCACCTCTGTTGGTATTTCTTAGTGACACTACTGGGAATATAATTCCCAGTAATAGCACTAGAAATAATCCTGGTATATTATGGTCACAGATATGATCCGCAAGCGCACGGATATACCATTGTAGCGTTTCACCCGAGAGTATTCCAAGGTATTGTATTTATTTTATCCCAAGGGAAGATATGATAAGAGAGTACTATGCTAATAGTTTATATATTACTTATATACGTCAAAGTCTATGCAGGGGTTAATTCAGTTCAAAGGGTAGGGTGACACATAGAAGAAATAACTAAGAACTACTCTCGCTAAAATATAGTCTAAGTTAAGTGGAGAAAGAATAAGAAAAGTATCATTCCTGTACTTCTAGTATACATACATCTTTAGTCTATACTTGCTATTATACAGTCATGCAACCAATACCCCGTACCCAATGTCCTCCTGGTGTTTCGAGAAGCCACCCTTGACTGCCGAGTTCCTTACGACAGCCCGTCATGACCATACAACCGGGGCTAAATACGGAGGAGTACCCTCCCTAGGGAATTAACTTAGGATTATATACCGGTGCGGAGGAATACCCGTACTGAGCTATCACCATCAGCGGCCCACCTCTCATCCGCAGTATATAACCCCAATTAATGGTATGTAATAATCTAAGCACCGCGCTTACATTACTAAATACTACTCTACATCCTTGCAACCCACATAGAGCAACCGAATAATCGGACACTAAACCCACACCAATACACCTATCTGGAAAGCTAGATACGTGACTGTATTGATTCAAGTATAAATTAAAGTCGGCACTCAAGTAATATGAATGGAATAAATTACCGAAAGTGTATAAAGAAGAATATTCTATTAATTCAGTAAGTCTTACAAAAGAAGAGAAAAGCTACTAGAGCCATACCCGAATTCTCCTGAAGACTCGAGGACTATGAAGACTATTCTATTTCCTACTCCATTAGCACTAGAACTACTAAACTAACTTGGGAGAGCTCTTGATCTTCTTCTTGAGGTGTGTGAGGGAATAAATGAGAGGAGGGGTATTTATAGCCCATGAGGTGCCTTGGGAGTGTGGAGATGCTCCAAGCATCCTAGGAGCATCTTTGCTCTCCTCATGACAAGTGGCAAGATGAAGTGTCCAAAGAGCATCTTTCACCTCCTTGTGCCATGTGTCCATGCTTATGACGATTTCTACCGGTAGAATTGCTCCCAACCGTCATGGGATACCTGTAGATAACTGCCGGTGGAAAATGGGCTGGATTAGGCCAGCTAGTGTTCGGCCGAACCAGGGGGTTCGGCCGAACCCTGGCCAGGCCCAATCAGCCCACAATTCGGCAGGTGGATTCCTCGTTTGTCCCTTAATTCAGAACATGGAATTTTGGGCTTATTTGATCATGTCATATCTGAGTTCTCAGCCCATCTATCCACAAGTCTGATTCTCGACAGTGTCTGTTTGATTGATCGATTGTTGTACTGTCGATTCTCCTCCATTTTGATAGCTTCTCCTGCATGGTTAGTTTTCCAAGCATATAATGGAATAGAATATTTTATTTATGGAATAATGCATTTCAAGCATAGCCAGTCTTTATTAATTGGGTAATATTGACGGTCGAAACTGGTCGATAACGACCGTCAACAACCTCCAGGATTACAGGCTCCTGTTGCATCACCTCCTTGACCAGAGCCACCAGTTGCATCACCTCCAGGATCAGAGCCTCCTGTTGCATCACCTCCGACTGAAAAGGATGCAGAAGAACAATCAGTGCTTGCAAAGCGACAATCATAGCTAGCAATACGGGAAATGTCTCCCGCACAACCATCAGAGCCTGTACAAGCAAAGCCTACAAAGCTAGCGGCGGGTGAAATTGAAGCGGTGCCTGAACAGCCAATGCCCGATCAACCAGAGCCATCACAACCAGAGCCATCGCAACCAGAGGAATCTAAGGGTGCCGATGTGCCAGTGATGGTAAGGACGCACAAGCACAAAGCAAAAAGTGCGTCCAAGAAACAGTATATGGTAACGGCATTCCGAGGAAGGGAGAAAGATATCATAAATGCCGAATTTGATAAAAGAAAATTAAAAGGGTTCAAGCAAACCATGGATGACTATCTCAACTATATCAATTCCCCAGACGTGCCACACGAATTTGAGAATGGCAAACCATTCATTTACGACTGGCAACTAAGAGAAGGACCGTGGCAACTAAGAAGGTGGCACGATTGGTACATTAGGGCAAGCACCATGAAAGGCATTTCATCATTCACAGTTGCTGTGGGGGAGAACATCTTCTGGAGCGGTCCTTGTCTACTCCAAGTCCATTTCTCCGATATGCATCCCCTCTACCGTAGGAAGAGGCTGGACGCCAATTTAATTGCCATCTGGTGTCTGTAAGTTCTAGACTTGAACATGTTAATAAATCACTACACCTATATGCGTAGCTCATTTGATCATCCATTGTTGGCAGGATGAATTACGTGGAAGCTGAAGAGATGAAAAAACCTGTCGCCTACCTAAACCTGTACAGGATAAGTAAGCCGAACCACACATACACGCTAGACGAAAAGAAGCTACCGGAACACATCAAGGCGATGATTCCCGACGAGAGGAAATCTTACATAGCACAAAGGCATCAGGAAAAGGTGCTAGATGTCGCTACGTACATAGCTATGGCGCTTGAATCTACGCAGGACAAGGAGTGTGTTTATGCCCCATATGCCTTTGAGTAAGTTGTAATATGCACTAAGAGTATATACATATAATCATGGCTCGACTAACAATTTCGTTTGCAGTGACCATTTGATAGTCTTTCTTCTCTATCCAAAGTACAATGAAGTCAACGTCTTGGATTCTCTCGATAAAGATAGCAAGACCTATCAGGAATTTCTAAGAATTATCGATCTGTAAGTTATATATTAGCATGATGTGTTTTAATATCTGACGAATGTAAATTAATTATATCTACAAACAGTGCATTTAAAAGGTATTATCAGCGAGGCGGACAACGCAAAAACTCAAGAGAACGCATATTCGTCCTCAATAAGTGGCCGGTGAGTACATATGGATGCCAAACAGTGCTACTTAATTTTCATAAATGCTTGTGTGTTTCCATTTAATAACCTAATATATCTTATAATTATTTGATGTTGAAAGTGTCACAAGCAACCGGTGGGAACAATACTATGCGGATATTACTGTTGTGAGTTCCTAAGGGTTAATAGGAAATATTGTGCGAATTACGACAAGGTAAGTAATACACACTTGTTAAATTAGTCGCTAACTTGTATTATTGTGAATAATTAATTTCCTTAATTCTATCATGATCTGATGCAGCTTCCAAAATTCCCCAAGTCTGAAAGAGAGCTCGATGATAGATCCATTGAAGACATTCAGCGGGACATGTGCTACTTCATCCACCATGAGTGCGCACATCAGCTTGGGCAGTTTTTCGACAACGAAGGAGTTTTGGCCTTGCCGGAGAACGAATCCCTGTCTAACTGGAGCAGGCGTTTAATATAGCTAGGGTTTTGTAATTCATTCAAAATACTTGTAAATATTATGTCGTCGGTCGAATTTAATTTGTCAATGTACATATATATAGGTGCTTCCGAATTATATATGTATATTATTCTGCTTCATACTCTATGTGTGGCTGTAAAATATGTGAAAGATAACAAACTCTATCAATAGCTTGATTAGTTATATCATCCACGTGTGACTCTGAAATACGCGCACAAACAAAAGAAAAAATAGTATATCTAATATTGTTTTTAAATTTTTTTAAAAAAATTAGAATCTTCACTGGCGGGCCATGTGTTGGAACAAGGACGGTCCATATATTCGCTGTCGGGCCACGTGTCCATCCATAGAAGCCTTAGTTCATTTTTCCTAGCATGCCACGTGGCCTAAAATAATGTGAGCCGCCAACAAAGAACTATCTTCGCTGACGGCCGACCTAAGGCTACCGCAAGCGGAGATATTTCTTTGCTGGCGGCTGTGTTATGTCTGCCGCCAGCAAAGACATGTCTTCTTTGGCAGCAATCCTAAGGCTACCGCCAGCGAAGACATGTCTTTGCTGGCGGACGTTCCTTTGTCAGCCGCCAGCGAAGATGTGTTTTGGCTGGCGGTAAATAACCGCTAGCGAAGATCGACATTTTCACTGGCCTTTGCTTTGTGGCGGCTGCGATTTCCACCAGCGGAAACCCAAAATGGCCGCCACGAAAGATGGTTTTCGTAGTAGTCGTATCAGCAAACGGATGGCCGCTAAATCCACCAATCAGTTGGCGACACTGCTACTAGCTTGTGATAATTAGATAAGGTAGAGTTAATATTGATGTGACATATATACATCATCGAGCGATGTAAGTCAATTAGTGTCTATTCGCTTAATTGGTGACTCATCAGAGCCTGTTCATAATGGGTACTCCCTCCGTTCTAAAATATAGTAACGTATGACTTATTCAAGAACTATGAATTTAGACATGCACGGAGGTAATAGTAGTTATTAGTATCGGTGCACTGTACAATCTACAGTAAACTATGTCAGCAAATGAATGGCCGCTAAATCCACCAATCAGTTGGCGGCACAGATGGTAGCTTGTGATAATTAGATAAGGTAGAGTTAATATTGATGAGATATATATACATCGTCGAGTGATGCAAGTCAACTAGTGTCTATTCGCTTAATTGGTGACTCATCAGAGCCTGTTCATAACGACTCCCCCGTTCTAAAATATAGTAACAAAGAACTACGAATTTAGACATGCTCGGAGTAATAATAGTTATTAGTATCGGTGCACTGTACAATCTACAGTAAATGGAGAAAGATATATCAGGGAGAAAGATATATTGTCGTTCCAAAAGCTGACACTGGTACTTGCTCCGTATTAATTAGTGTCAGATCAAGAAAGACGACACTCTACTACACTGGTACTCGTTCATAATAAACGAATCTATGACCATACGTGACATATTTGATATATTCTAGTTCTATAAGTCTAAAGATATATATGTTCAGATTCATAGTACTAGGATATGTCATATCTGATACTAGTTAGTTTTTATGGACTGAGAGAGTACTGGATGTGACACATTATAGTACTGTCTAAATTCGTTGTACTATGATATATTACATCAAATTTTAGATTCATTATTTTTTTGACGGAGACAGTAGATTCATTATTTTTTTGACGGAGACTGTAGATTCTTCCCATGAACCCATGAACTGGAATCAATATCTAGTGCAGTTAGTATAGTAGTTAGTATAGTGACTACAAGTTAAGCAGTCATATCCATTTACAGCCGTTGGATCAAGTTGATGAACGGTAGAGAGATATGCCACGTCACAACCTGGCTGGCAGAGCTACAGTACATGCTACAGTGCGCAACAGGACTTTATGTGCGTGCTACAGTACCTGGCCGAATCTGAGCTGTTCTTATTTGATCTAACGGTGAGACTGCTATTTAGCAGTCCCTATTACAACTGCAGGGGATCCTGATCCGTAAGAATAAATCTGAATATAATGCACGTGTAGATTCATCCCTTGGGTTAAACTTTATTTTTGGCGCAAAGAATATCACTTATGCACAGTGCCACTACAATCATTGTCCGTCTGATAAGAAATTAATGGTTCCTTTTGGCAGATGTGTGGGTTCTCTGCCATAACACTAGACACTGTATCATTGATTTTCCTCGACGTCACCCCATTTTATTTCCATGCGGTCCGTACGTTAAACCGCATGAAAAAAATGGAGGGACCAGAGCCGGGTTGTCACCCGCACAGGAAAATCAATTTTCGTGTGCAGGTCACTTAACAGGCCGCTCGACCTTCTCCCCTCCCGACGCTCGCGCGAGGCGGCCAGGAGCGGTAGCGCCCTCCTCATGCCCGGATCCGGCGGCGTCTGCTGCCCCTCGCCCGGATCTGGCGGCGGCGGCAGTCCCCCGTCCGGATTTGGCGGCGGTGGCGGCGGGGTGCCCGGATCTTGGGTTAGGGTTTCCAATTATTTGAAATTTTATTTTTTTTCGGATTTTGATTTTCCTGTGCGAGCGGCATAAGCAGATTTTCGCGTGCGGGTGCGCCACCCGCACGAGAAAAACGTGATTTTTCCAGACGGGGCGTTCCAGACAGGCGTAAAAACTGCACGCAAAAATCAAAATAACCACACGCAAAAATAGCTATTGTAGCGGCGAGTGGATGGTTATGATTAATTTGTTGGTCCGACGGGAAATGGTCCCTGGCTGCCGTGTGATACTGCATATGTGGCAAGTGGTGAAGGAAATATTTTTAGGCCCGAGCAAATTTAAATATACCTACTATTATTTGATACAAGATTTTAACTTTAAATTAAATTCAATTGTGTATTTGACGGTGAGCCGGACAGCTCCTTGTGGTAGCCGGACGGTAGCTCCGCCCCTATGTGTGGCATATTCCACCAATAGACACTACAAGAAACTTTAATACCACAAGATTTATTTCTATGGTATAACAATTTTAAAATTGTTGTAATACATAACTATTGCCAAGATGCTGATGCAATGATTTTTTTTTCTGGCAAAAGGCTAGTTCCCTGGTGGAGTTAACTACTCCTACGCAACACTTCCTCTGAATTTTTTATATACACGGTTGACTTTTGGACATATTCATCTTACTATTTGTAATTGTTATTTATTTTATACTTCTATGCTACTTTAAGGCTGTGTTCGGGACTCCCCCGACACCCAAAACAAAGCACATATTATTGTATGATTAATTAAATATTTGCTAATTTTTTTTGAAAAATAAATTAATATGACTTTTTAAGCAACTTTTGTATAGAATTTTTTTTTAAAAAAATACACCGTTTAGCAGTTTGAAAAGTGTGCGCACGGAAAATGAGGGAGGGAGGTTGGGAAAAGGAGGTAACGAACGGAGCCCAAGTTGAATGTTGGTACCACTGTCAGGTGGGCCCATGATGCCAGTGTCAACAATATAAATCAAATATAGTGTGGATATCAATTGTTCATCACTACGAGCAGTTGTGTACCTCAACATCCATGTACAAAATTGTATCAAATATGATAAGATGTTTAAAGAGTGGGAATAGTTTTGTTTTGCTTTTTCGGCTTTACTGTAATTCCGTGGCAAAGCAAGGGTATTTAGTTAGTAACTAAAAATAACTTAAACCCATAACGATCAAGATATATGTAACATTAACGGCGTTGTATATTATAAAATGGAGGGAGTACCTCTCTACTAATATTCAACTAAAAAGAAATATCAAAGCCAAGGTGTATCATCGACAGGGCATGCATCCGTCGGAAAAGAAGCCGCAAATCTCCTTTTTAAATTAGGTTAATTGGATCCATGCTATTGCAAAATTGCCTATTGAGAAAATGCCATTACAATTTGTCTATTCGTAGCGTGCCATTAGAATTTTACAAAATTAGAACTGTGCCACCACCGTCACGTTTTCCATGCATCTTCTTCCTTCTCCGTCTTCTTCCTTCTTTCTCCTCTTGTATCGTGGGCGGCGGGGCTGTGGCGCGCTGCCGCGCTGGGGATGTGGGCACAGCCATGGAGCAGCCCCGGTAGGATGGTGCCGGCGGGGATGTTGCCGCTGAGGTTGACGTAGCGGAGGTTGGGTGCTTCACAACTGACGGTGGTATGGGGCAGAGGGCGAGTGGCGGCAGTGGTGGGCTTTGCTGGCTCGGCAACCTCGGGCGGCCCTGCCACCACCGACGAGGTGGTGGCCGGGAGTGGGCGGGTGGGAGGCGCGATGGCTCCACCTCCTCTTCCACCGCTTTCCTCCTGCGCAGATCTAGCTGCCACTCCGCCCTACATGTGCGGATCCGGCGGTGGTGCTGCGGATCTGGCACAGGCGATGGTGGGAGGCGCGGCGGGTGAGAGGGAGGTGCGGCGGCTCCACCTCCTCCTCCACTGCCTTCCTCCTGCGCGGATCTAGCCGCCGCTCCGCCCCACGCATGCAGATCCGACAACGTCGCATCAGATCTAGCGCGGGTGACGGTGGAAGGCGCGGTGGCGGGCAACGGTTGTCTCGGTGCTGCCGCCATCGAGGCGGTGGCCAGGAGCGGGCTGGCGGGAGGCGTGGCTCCGTCAGCTCGCTGAGCACCGACGGCACGCGTGCGGCGTCGTCGGGGAGGTAGAAAAGGGCTAGCTCATTGATGCTGCCAGACTTCTTGGAGTAGAAGACGGCGGGCTCCCAGGTGCTGCAATTGGTCGATGGCTGCCTGACAGGGTCGCCCAGCTACGCGGGGTGGCGAGGACGGAAAGAAGGAAGAAGAAGCGAGAAGGGCTTGGCCGGCATCGGAGGAGGGAAGAAGACGGGAGAAAGAAGGAATAAGATGGAAAAGGGAGGAGTTGGCTGGAAAATGTAACGGTAGTGGCACGGTTCTAATTTTGTAAAATTTCAAAGGCACTGCTACAAATAGACGAATTGTAGTGGTATTTTTCTGAATAGGCAAATTTGCAACGTCATAGATCCAATTAACCCTTTAAAAATAGGGGAAAGCCATAAAGTGTATGTATAACCACCACCTACACTGGAATTCCTGAGTGATAGTCCATAGTAGAGCCAGTGAAATTTTTTGTTTCGATCCTTGGCTTGACTTTTAGAAGATGTCATATTCGGCTATTCAAGATATTTTCACAGCCGGTGTAAAAGAGGACCAGGAAACAGGGAGTCGGAGCAGCACCAACCATTTCTTTAATTTTTTTTTTTGGGGATAAATCACTTCTTCAATTAGGCCCGGTTTAGTTCCAAAAATTTTTGTTTTGGGGTGTCACATCAGATATACAAACACACATTGGAAGTACTAAACGTAGTCTAATAACAAAATAAATTACAGATTCCGTCAGGAAACTGTGAGACGAATTTATTAAGCCTAATTAATCCGACATTAGTAAATGTTTACTGTAGCATCACATTGTCAAATCATCGCGCAAATAGGCTTAAAAAATTCGTCTCGCAATTTCCGTCAGAACTGTGTAATTGTTTTTTTTTCCATATTTAATACTCCATGCATATGTCCAAATATTTGATGTGATGGATGAAAATTTTTTTTTTCGACTAAACAAGCCATTAGACAATTATACTATAAGTTTACTTTACTGCCATTGGGCCTATAAATACATGACCAGCCCACACAGGACTTAACCCACACAAAAAAAAAACAGTAGCATCACGATTCACGAGCAATGGATCAAAAACAAGATGAAATATTGAAGAAAGATAGAGCGGAGCTTCTGCAAGCTCAGGCAGAGCTCTGGTGCCACACTTTTGGCTATCTCAAATCCATAGCACTCAGGTGCGCCGTAGAGCTTGGCATCCCCAACGCCATCCACCGCAATGGAGGCTCTGCTTCACTGCCCGAGCTGCTTGGCACTCTCCCTCTCGCGGCAAACAAACGATCATGCTTGCCTCGCCTCATGAGATTCCTAGTCTCTTTCGGAATCTTCAAAGAAGACATCTCAAGGGAGGGAACAACAACAACAACAACAACAAGCGTGTATCAGCTCACACCGGTATCTCGCCTCCTTGTTGATGGTATTGGCATGAACAGCAACACTGAGCACACATGCCAATCAACCTATGTGCTCGTGTGCGTCTCACAGCTTCAAGTAGGGGCATCTTTGTGCTTGGGGAATTGGCTCACGAGCAGCGATGAGAACACCCCATTTGGAATGGCGCATGGCATGGATTTCTGGGATTTCACCGGCCATGATGCCGAGTATAGCATGCTGTTCAACAAAGGGATGGCGTCCGACAGCCACTTCGTGGTGAACATAGTCATCCATGAGTGCGCCGAGGTGTTTGTGGGGGTAAGGTCGCTAGTTGATGTCGGCGGTGGGAATGGCGCGATGGCGAAGGCAATTGCTGATGCCTTTCCACACATAAAGTGCTATGTTTTGGACCTCCCTCATGTTATCCATGGCACCCCAACTGATGGTATTGTTGAGTTTGTTGCAGGGGACATGATGCACTTTGTTCCGTCAGCAGATGTTGTGTTACTCAAGGTACTATAATTTTTGAAGTGATTTTTTTAGGTTTGCACTACACATTTTTCCTGTTTCTCTAAACAAAAATGCACAAGAGTACAAAAGAAAATGATTGTTGAAACTGAGCTTGGTCAATGCGGCCTACAATGGAGTCCAAGCTCATGGCGGTAGGACCGTGCGGCCATGGGTGGAAGCCATAGTCGCTGAACAGAACCAGACGCCATCGCTCCTAAAGTCCAAAGGTTGCAGGAGGGAGAAGGGATGAAAAAGGGAGAGGCCGACAAGTGGGTCTGATGCCACATTGGATGCCAACATAGGCTTAAAACCACTCGTGGTTAGCAAAGGTTAGGGAATGTTAAATATCCGGTTTTATCTAGTTGAAGGGGGTAAATAGTACCTTTGTAATAGTTGGGGTAACTTAATAGGCATGATAAAGGTCAAAAGCTATATACGGTTGTGTCATGTCTTTTGTTAGAAAAAATGAAATAATGGACTTGTCTTAAAAACACCCTACAACTACGTAACCGTATATTTTACACCCATCAACGAACAGAAGTTCAAAGCTTCCAAAATAGTACATCGTAAGAGCAGTACAACCCGGTTTAATGGTGCTTTCTTAGTTTTGAAATTCAAATATGTTTTTTACTTGTATGACACCTAATTAAAAAGATATGTAAAAGTAGTTAAATGTAAGTGAAACAAACATATTTTTGGATGTCAAAATTGTGAAAACCACTATAAAAAAGGCTGGGTTGTACTGCACTTATTTGGACCGGTTTTGGTAATAAGAGGGTGCAAAATGTTCGGTTCCCAAGATGCTTCCTTTTCTTTATCACCTACAACACATGCGCACTTGCACATCTAAAGTTTGTGTCAGATGACTTGTATCTTCACTTAAAAAGATGTAATAATTCATAGGTTGTTTTTCCTCTATTCCCCTAACCATGCCTCCAGAACAAAAAAAAAATGATGAATTGACCTAATTTTGTACTTTGGTTGTGGATGGCAGTTTGTACTACATGATTGGAGCGATGAGGATTGCGTAAGAATCTTGACACGATGCAAACAAGCTATAACTAACAAGGAAGAAGGAGGCAAAGTGATAATTATAGATACAGTGATTGGATCACCATCTCAACAGATACTTGAAGCTCAACTTTCAATGGATATATGCATGATGACGTTGACAACAGGCAAAGAACGAGAAGAGAGAGATTGGCATAAGATATTCTTGGAGGCGGGCTTTACACGATACAAGATTATGCCCATCTTAGGGGTTAGAGCACTTATTGAGGTTTATCCATAACATATTAGATGAATATGTCATAAAAACAACTTTGTATCTCGAACAACTACATGATCCTCTTTGTATTATGAATCTGTTCTACGTTGATTACTCTTAAATGTGTGTGAACTCCTTGTATTGTTCTATGTATGCCAGTTAGTTATTACTAATCTCATGTCTACACTACACCGGACCAGGTCATTTGTGACGGGTCCAAATCCTCATCTTCGACGGGTTTGTCCCTTTATCATAGATTAGTGATCACTGATGACTTAACCTCACCTGTGACGGTTGAAGGTCCGTCAATGGTGAGAGACACCTATGACGGATTACAATTAGCAAACCGTTAATGGTGAGAGATATTTCTGATGAGTTATAATTAGGACCTGTCACAGACTATGTCACCTCAAATGAGTTAAAGCAGTCGACCCGTCACAGGTGTGAAAAATCAACCAAAAAAAAGTGCCTCGCTACAACAATGATTTACATATCCACACTGAATAATCCAAAACTTTTAGACTACATTTCTGATCCAAGAACTTACAAGGTTGATGTTACAATGAACATAAAAACAAACTAATGCAAACTACTTGAGAACTAGAATGTTCAAATTCCAATTTTCTAGCAACATCACCAAAGACAATGAAACTCTAAACACTTCCAGTGCACCACCTTTACGAAAAACAAGACACATCATGCGGCTCCAACTAACAAATTAGTGGCAACACATCAGTCATCCACCCCTGCGATTAATCTCCAATGGCAACACATCATGCGGCTTCAAGAAGAACACACCCCAATTAAAAACTTGGCACCGATAACTTGCAAGATCTAAAATCAAATCACAAGAATACAAACACATACATCAGTACCCATCTGATGCATGACGGTGGAGGCATCGACACGTAGTGCCCACAGGAGGAGGTGGACACTGTGGCAGCCGCCGCTTGGGGATGGAGGAGGCGGCTAGCCCTTGGAGGTGGTTGCTCGGTGATGGAGGAGGAGCCGGATCCGGTTTCCCCTGACCTGGATCTGGCATCCCCTAACTTGCCCTTGGAGGAGGCGGCAAGCCCTTGGAGGAGCCGGATCCGGTGTTGGAGAGGCCGGATCTGGCATCCCCTATCTCGCCGACGTTCCCGCCGGGCCTCGGCACCTTGCTCAGCTTGACAATGGACTTGACGAACTGCGTGAAGAAAGCGGCCTTGTCCTTTGTGAACCGCCTGACGAGGTGGCTGCAGCGGCCGCCGGATCTCACCCTTCCTCGTCTGCCGGATCTCGCCACGCCGACGCTCGGGGATGAGACGCTGACGCCCGGCCACATCTAGCCACATCTGGCCGGTGCCCGGCGGCATCTAGCCACATCGGCGCCCAGTGGCTTGGATCCCGGCGCACGGAAGAAGGGAGAAAGAGGGAGGGGCGGAAGAAGAAGGGAGAGCGCGGGTGGAGGCGGAAGAAAAAAGAAGAAGACCAATGGGCGTGGGTTCGGAGCTAGGAGGAGAGGGGAGGGTTATGAGAGCGATTTTTTTTATCATCTTCGATGGGTACACAAATATTTGGCCCATCACAGGTGACTTTACCTCACATCTGACGGGTTCCCTTTTTGGCCCGTGTCATAGGTGACCTTTTTTTTTGTGGGGAAATGGAAATAAATTACTCAGGAATAATATTGTTTCTTACAAGATATGAAATAGAAACACGACTAGAGAGGTCCTCACACCGACGCTTATTAGCAAGAAAATGGCTGACCATATTCTGCTCACGCCGAATTTTCCTGAGAACAAATTGTCTACTTCCATTCAAGAGGTCCTTGATCTCCCTAACAAGATAAGCCAGCTCAGACGTCGCTCTTTCTTTCGACTGTATCATCTGCAAGGCAACTAAGCAATCTGTTTCCAGGATAACTGGTCTGAGCGTCCAAATGAGGAACAGATAGATCCCCTCTCTAAGAGCCAGAAGTTCTGCTTCAAGAGGGGAGCTGCATCTGCACACAGACTTGCAGGAGGCAAAGATAATCGCCCCCTCCCAGTCCCGGATAACGACACCAATCCCACCCTTAAGCAGTTGGCTGTCAAAGGAGCCATCAACGTTTGCCTTCATCCATCCTTCCGGCGGCCTCTCCCATCTCATTTTACAGGCTGGATTGGATCCATCAGGTCTACGACATCTCCTTGGAGTAGCAGGGATTACAGTTTTTCCTTTCACTGAACCAGCAGCTTTCTCTTTGTTTTTTAAATACATGACGCAGTTGTGCGTCATTGTTAGACGTAATAAAAAAAAAAGAAAAAGTAAAAAAGAAGGAACAAAGGAGAGAACTCACAGGGCAGCCGCTGACCAAACAGAGCGCTCATCGCCATTGATGTGGTGTTTTGTGGCTAGGACATCATGTCTAGAGGCCTCGAGTGCCAGGACCAGGGTGAACTTTTCTCAGAACTACTCTCTCACAAAATCAATACAAATAGGTCTCACTGCCTCTTCTAAAGGTGGTTACCCAAAAGTCATGAATCCATCATGGATAAGCAGTCCTAAACCCATAGAAAATCAACACGGTATTGCAACGGCGATAGCTAATTCGCGTGTGTGTTGCGGCGTGCGTTTTAGGCCCATAAGGCCCACAGCGCTAGCGCATGCAGACGGCGTCCACGTCCATATTTTTTTTCACGGAAAAGCTAACGTACGCGTTTTTCCCGTTTCTTTTTCCCCTTTTTCAGCGATTTTTTATTTAGAAGTTGAATCTTTCATCTCTAATTTCTGCTGAAAGTTTTGAATTTGAGTTGAAAGTTTTTAAGATTTGAGTCGAAAGTTTTTAAGTTTTGAGATGAAAGTTTTCAAATTTGAGTTGAACGTTTTTTAATCTGAGATGAAAGTTTTTAATTCTGAGTTGAAATTTTTCAACTCTTTAGTTGAAAGTTTTTAAGATTTGAGATGAAAGTTTTTCAAATTATTTGAGATGAAAGTTTTTCAAATTTGAGTTGAATGTTTTTGAATCTAATACGAAAGATTTTAAATCTAAGTTGAAAGTTTTCAAATCTTTAGTTGACAGTTTTCAAATCTTTAGTTGAAAGTTTTTAAATTTGAGTTGAAAGTTTTTAAATCTTAACTTGAATTTTTTTCAAATCGGACTTGAAAATTATCAAAATCAAGATTTGGAAGCTTCAAAATATGAGTTGAAAATTTTTAAATTTAAGTTGAAAGTATTCAAATCTTGACTTGAAAATTTTTAAATATGAGGGTTTCAATCTAGACTTGATAGTTTTCAAATCTTAGTTAAAATGTTTCCAAATCTTGAATAAATCTGATTCGAAAGTTTGTTTCAATCAACTAAACAAAGGGAAGAAACAGACACATGACGAATTCTTATTAAAAAAAAGAAACAAGAAAAAACAGCGCTAAGTGCTATTAGTGGAAAAAAGACGCTAAGTGCTCTTAGGGCTGCGAATGTGTGTGCCGTGTCCGTTCCTAGCGCGTAAGCGCCGAACAGGAACCCCGTAGTGCAACATGGATAAGTAGTGCGTTAGCTCACCTATTGGGGAAGTCAACACACAGTTTGTATAGGTCTGTGAAAATTGTATTACACAAATGGTGGCTTCACATGGCCTATTTTTATAGGCAGACCTTTTTAGTGGCCATCTAGAAAATCAATTTTTACATGTCAGATTAAACCACACGAGCTCTGTGTTATCATTACAAGTGGATTTTTCTAGCCCACCTGTGAAAATAGATACCTCACATGTGGTGTGACTATGCCTACGACGGATACAACCATTGATCATGTCATATACTCACAGGTGGTCTCGTTTCATAACAAGTGCCAATTTAATCTAATCAAGAATATGACACTACCTCATAATGTATGCGTTGATATGTTCAGGAACAATCCACTTATTTGGGGCTGCATATGGAAGATAAACACGATGGCCATGGTGCATGCAGAGATGGAGATGAAGTCCGCCGCGTTCTAGAATCCAATTCGGCCACCTGAGATAGTGCTGAATTCAAACGGTTGCCAAATCTCCATATGGTCTCCGTTTTGGGCCCACGAGTACTTGATGGAAAGCTCTCGGAATTCTCTTTCCAATGGATCCAACTTCATTTTCAAATTCCATCTGAGTCATCGGCAATTGAAGAAACAAGGGGATGCATTGTCTGTAATGGGCCTATGGGCCTGTAAGTTCGTCTGGGACCCTGGCCCAAGTGGGGCCCAAGGGGGGTGCGCCCCAAACAGAGGGAGGAAGCCCTTCTGACTTCCTCCATCCCTTAAATAGCTAGCAACCTCTTCAGGGTTAGTTGGGTTTTGTTAGATTAAAGTTTAGCCATTGCTACTTCCTTGCAGCGCACGTGTCGGCTAGACCGTCCGTCTGCTTGTTATTTAGAACCCCAACTTATCATTTGTATTTAATTCCTATTTGCAATATCAGATTGGTTTTATCTTGTTCTTGCTTGTTTCTTCGATTTGCTTGCAGGAATAGGGTTGATTTGCACCAGCAAGATCAATAACCCACGGAGAGGTGTATCGATCGCTAAGGCGCAATGCAACGTCTTGTACGGTTGTAGTCGGATCGTCAACGTTTCTCTCAAATCGTAGTTATCTCAACTCACAGAAAGATCGGGCCAACAACAGCCTTGAGTATCGAGTGGAACTCAGGGTTCATCAGGTGGTATTAGAGCTTTCGTTGCTCGGTGAGTTTTTATCTACCTATAACCAGAAAATTGCCCTAAAAAAATTGCATCCTTACCTAGACATATTGTGCCATTGCGTTGTTCTTATCAGTTTTTGCTTTGTTGAGTTTTGTGTTACATCGTCGAATCGAGTTGCTGATCTTAGCGTCTAGTCCGTTTAGAGTTTTGAGTTCTGGTCACGTTTTGTTCCACAATCGTCGCCGCCATCGTGTCTCTATTATCGTCGGGACCTAAGAAAATGGAATCGGCTTGCTGCCACGGTTCTATTTTTGTAGTTTTCAGAAGTTTTTTGTCGGTCAGTTTTGGAGTTGCATCTAGGTTTTGCTTAAGTTTCTGGTTTGCCCGTGAATAGATCGGCCATGCTTGTTGCCGGCGCAGAGAGGAGGAAGAAGAATTTTCAAATCTGTTTTTGGAAGTACGAGAGTTTAATTTGGAAAGAAATAGTAGATCAGATTGATTGAAAATCAGTTTCTCTTTTTCCTAGTGGTGCCGTATCCATCCACACGTCGCCCACCACCACCGTGAGGAGTCCGACCCCTCCCTCTCCTCTCGGTTTCGGTTTCAATGCATACCGTGATTTGCTAGACACCTTGGTGAATTTTTGTTTGGTGTCAGTTTCGTGATCTGTTTGGAAAAACGGAACCAGTATAAATTTAGCATTCCATTTTCTTTGTATAATTTTAATTTTCGGTTTGGAACTTTTCCATTTGACTTCCTGTAATTTTTTTATTTACATTTGAGTCCCTGTAATCGTGCATTGAGGTCCTTGAGTTGTTTTTGCAGAAAAAAAAGAAAGTAAGAAAAATGCAGGAAGGTGCATAAAAAGAAAAAAAAAAGAAAAGCCGCACCCAAAAAAAACAAAAAAAGAAAGAGAAAGAAAAAAAAGGAAGAAAGAAGGAAGAAAGAAAAAAAATCAGTTGTATCTTTGAGCTGAATTTGATATATCAGAGTGTGCCTAAGTTGTTTCTAGTGCTATCTTGTGGTATCGTTTGTGACTAGTCTCACGTCTCTAGTACGTACTAGCCTAGGACCAGCACGGTACTTGACTTTGAACAATTATTTAACTTTGCATTCTCTGATTTGAGCATTTTCTATTCCTTTGCTACATATTTAAGCCTATCCAGAGCTCCACAGATTTGATTGCAGCCGTATGACAAGTGTTTGCCAAGGCATCGATACATCCAACCTCCCATTGGGGTGCTTGGTTGAGTCGGTGTACGTCACCATTCCGCTTGCTTTGGTAAGAACTTGTAAGAGCTTGGTTGAAAGCTTGAGTGTGTGTGATATTTGAGCTGCCACTACCTAGTAGTTGATAGGAGCGTGCATATTCTTGTGTGTGTTTCTTGTTTGCTACTAACCATGGCAGGATTGAGCAAGGGAATACGAGAACATCGGCGTCTTCACCATCTACAAGATATGACAACATCTCCACGTGATGCATACGAGGTACATCACTATAATTTTGCGCGAGTTGAATCTAAGTTACCATTTTATGATGGTAAGTATGATTCTGTTGCATATATTAATTGGGAACTAGCAGTAGACAATGAATTTGACAAATATGATTTTTCTGATGCTCAAATGATTAAGGCTGCTAGTAATAAGTTTACCTCTTCTGCATTATTTTGGTGGAGTTATGTTAGTAATAAACCTGAAACTTGGGATGAATTCAAAACCATGATGAGAAAACGCTTTGTGACATCTTATTACAAATGTACTCTTCGGGAGAAATTAGAACATCTAAAACAAGGTGATAGAACTGTTGTAAAGTACATTCATGAATTTAAGGTCTGTATCATCTACAGTGGTCTCAAAGAGTGCAATGAAAATACAATGCGTAGATTTTTCAATGGCCTTAAATCTGAAATTCAGGTTTTGCTTGATAATGTGATATATAATCATATTGGGCACCTATTCATGTTTGCTCGTAGCATTGAGAGTCAGATCATATCAAATGCGAGGAAGCATGAACAATGTGATTTATCTCCCGTTTCTGAATCTCCTATATCCTTGTGCAATGATGATGTGCAAACATTTGGAGGAGCAATCTTTTGTCTCTCCTGTTACTAACGTTTTGCAGGAAGTTCAGAACATTCAACAAAAGGAGGAGAATGGTGTACTTGAGAAGAAAGAGGATGAAGCACCTACGCTTTCAGAAGAAATTTTGCAAGGTAAATTAAATGGTGCTGAGATAAATGAATGTGAGTATTCTCAAGCTGAGCTACACATGTCCACTTTTCATGCTATAGTAGAGCAACCATTAGTGGAACCAATTGCTGAGATGCCTTTGTCACAAGTTGATTTACTTGTTGTTCCTTGTGATAAAGAAGAGTTGTGTGATAATGCTTCACTTATATCCATGCCATAACTAGTGAGTGAACATGCTATTTCTAGTGTTTCTTTGTGTGCTGATTTTAAGCATGTTGTTCACATTGTAAATGAAGTAGAGAAACATGAATTGCTATCTTCTTTAAATACCTATTTTTGGTTTGATGATTTTTGTGAGCTCGAAAATTTGAAGGAGAAATTATTTGCTAAATCTGATTTGCCATGTCTAACTAATGCTATTTCTTATATCTTTGGTGAATATAATGATAGAGGAATATATTTGGTGCATAGAGTTTACATATGTTCGGATTTAGAACCTTCTGTACATGTGGATAAAACAAGAAAACTAGAGAGAAATGTTACTGCTAACAAAATTATCTCGAGTTTGGCTTGTTTTGATTGGAAGAAACAGATGGTTTTAAATGGACTACGTGAAGAGCACCATAGGGAAAAACCGAGGACGGTTTTCCGTGAAGAAGGAGAGGATGATGTGACCATGGCTACTACAGATACAACCATTACTCACATCATGGATGAACAAGAAGATATGAAGATCAAGTCCTCCAAGTGCTGGAATCCGATTCGGCCACCTACTACATTGCTGACTTCAAACGGCCGCCGAATCAGCATACGACCTCCGTTTTCGGCCCGTGAGTACTTGATGGAAAGCTCTCAGAGTTCTCTTTCCAATGGATCCAGCCTCATTGCCAAATTCTATCTCAGTCGGCAACAACTGAAGAAACAAGGTGCTACGATACCTGTAATGGGCCTATGGACTTGTAACTTCGTCTGGGACCCCGGCCCAAGTGGGGCCCATGTGGAGTGCATCCCAATCAGGTGGAGGACGCACTATCTCTATAATGGACCTAGGAGTTCTTGCCTGATTATAGAGATAGTGCGTCCTCCACCTGATTGGGACACACCCCACATGGGCCCCACTTGGGCCGGGGTCCCAGACGAAATTACAAGCCCATAGGCTCATTACAGGTGTCGCGGCACCTTGTTTCTTCAGTTGTTGCCGACTGAGATGGAATTTGGCAATGAGGCTGGATCCATTTTAAAGAGGACTCCGAGAGCTTTCCATCAAGTACTCACGGGCCGAAAACGGAGGTCGTATGCTGATTCGACGGCCGTTTGAAGTCAGCAATGTAGTAGGTGGCCGAATCGGATTCCAGCACTTGGAGGACTTGATCTTCATATCTTCTTGTTCATCCATGATGTGATTAATGGTTGTATCTGTAGTAGCCATGGTCACATCAACATGTAAAAATAGTTTTTGCAGTAGTGATTTTAACAAAATGATAGTGTGTTGTATCTATGACAGATTGTAAAGGTGATTGAGCATAGTTACAACAGTTAAGGGCGAAACAAAGGGGAGGAAAGTAATAAGCTAAGGCTACGCTCTAGGCACGACTAGCAAAACCGTGCACCCACATCCCACCATGTAGAGTATTTTAATTAACTAACACCATTGTGGTAGCACTAATCCAAATCTATGCCAATGATCAAAGTCTATGCATTAATATGATCCCCCTTGTATACTTGTTGAACTAAGCATGGCTAAGCATGTCCTAAACCAACATCTAGTCATTTTAAAACCCAAGTTATCAATGGCGTAAGGGTAACAACATATAGCTGAGTAATAGGACCCATCCCACATGATATTGTAAAAGAATGCAACGTTAATAGAAAATACGGGACATTTATAAATTGGGTACAATATGATCAATTTAATGCATGACTTGCCTTGCTCTTGCACTGATGAGACCACAACAACGTCTTCGAGAAACCGCGGAGCGATGAAACGGCCGAAATCTAAGCAACAAACGAAGCACACAAGAAAAACATGCTATAAGTCTACTGAAATAGGAAACAAAACCATTTTAATTGGATTCTAGGGACTTTTATGAATTTACTGAGACTTGAATGGACTCAAACGGAGCTCGGATGGATTAGTTATGAATTTTAGAAGATTATCTGTGTTTTTACTATAAAAAGAAAGTCCTTAATTGATTTTATTGCGCCGACAAGCGGGCCCCACGGGTCAGCTGCGCATAGAGGGAGGGTGAGGCGCCGACATGGGCCCCACCCAGCAGCGGCTCAAGGTGACCGGTCCACTGTGGACCGGGACCACGCGGGTGGTCAACCGCTGGTCCACGGGACCGACAGCCCAGATTGGCCAGGAGGCCGATCAGACAGCACGGGGAACTACCGCCGGGCTCGGCTCGGCTTCAAAGCTGCCTGGCTGGCCATGGCGAGCGGCGGCGGCGCGCGCGGTCACCGGCGACGGCAACCGGCAGCGCGGGAGGCTGCGGCGGACAACGCGAAAGGCGGCGGCAGCGCACGCGCGGAGAACGGCGGCGCACACGGAAGAGAGGGAAAGAGGAAGGAGAAGGAATCCTCACCGGCGAGCTTGGTGGCCAGAGCGGAAAACGAGGGTGGCGGTGATGACCGGCGATGAGGAGGGTCGGACGGGTGGCGGCGGCACCCTAGGAAAGAGCAGAGAGGGGTTAGGGGTAGGGAAGGCGACCACGGCGGCCACCATTGACGGTCGGAGGCGGAGGGGAGGGAGAGACTCACCGGCGCGCGAGAAGAAGGGGGGCTCCGGTGGGGTTTTGCGGCAACCGAGTGGCGGCCGAGGTGACCCACGCGGTGGCGAAGGTAGTGGCGGCGGCAGCTCTAGCGGCGCGGCGCGAGCGCAGTAGGAAGCACGGAAGGGGGCGGCAAGTGGGGGAAAATAGAAAGGAGTCTTGGGGGAGGCTTTTTATAGGCGGAGGAGGAGGCGAACGTGGCCCGGGGGGGAGATTTCTCGCTGACGTGGGGGAGGTGGGGAGAGAGAGAGGGGGGATTCGAATTGAATCCTGCCTCTATGCATGTGCGCGCGTGCGGGAGAGGTGCAGACGTGGGCGGCGACGTGGGTGCAGGCGCAGGGCGCGGAGTGGGGCGCAGGAGGAGCGGGAAAGGCGGCGGCGTGGGTGGCTCGGCGGAGGTTGCCGCCGTCAGCTGGAGGTGGAAGAAGGGGCCGACAGGTGGGCCCCACCTGTCGGTGACCCGGAGACAGGAGGGAGGAAGTGGGCCGGCCCAACAAGATGAGGCCGAGCGCAGGCGGGAGGCGGGTGGAGTGGGCCGACGGCCGAAGGAGAGGAAAAAGGAGGAAAAAGAAAGGAGAAAAGGAAAAAAGAATTTCCAAGGATTAAAATATTGCGCTTTGCTAATTTTAGTTGGTTAAAATTATTTCCAAGGCTCTGAAAATTCCACTAAAAATCCTGTTAGCACATTAGAGCATGGGGAACTCAAGAAAAAGTCAACCATGCCATTTCCAATTATTGATTGCATTTATTAATTAGAATTAGCTCTAGGTTTAATTAAACAATTTCTTCCGGCGATTTATTTTATGAATTTAAAGCAAGGGAGGGGAACTTCAGGGCGTGACAACAAGGACGGGCCCTGTGGCACGCGGCGGCGGCGGCGACGATGGCGGCGGCGGTGGCTAAGTCGCGGCAGCGGTCGGCGTCGTTCCACGGGTGCGGCGCGGCAGAGCAGTGACACTCGCTGCTAAAGCAGCGGCCACGGACACGGCTTGACCTGCTAGCCGAGCATGTGGCCGCTGCACGTGATGGCGCGCACCGAGTGTCGCGTGGCCGACCTGGTCGCAGCCACCATGGAGCTCTACGTCTCGGAGGAGCGCCGGCTGCTGCTGCTGTCCGCCGACCCCGTCGCCTTCGGACTCTGCTTCTTCCTCTCCCCCAAGGCTGCAGCGACCGCCGCGATCACCGCCGCTGTCGCTCCTCCCCCGCCAGTTTAGGGATGAGAGAGGAAGAGAGGAAGAGATGGAAGGGAAGAAGGGGCTGACATGTGGGACCCACACTGAGTCAGTTGCCACGTTGGACAAAACCAAAGTCAAAACCACCGAGGGACCTAATCTACACAGGTTTTGTAAGTTGGGGGCGCGTTGTATCCGGTTTTGTGGTTTAAGGACGATTTTGTAATTCGATGACAAGTTGAGGGACCTTCGGTGTACTTTTTCCTTTGCCATGGGCGAGGTTGGCCTGGAAGGAACGAGCTGGGCCAGTGGGCCGGCCTGGAAGAGAAAAAAGAAGAAGATAGGTATGGAAGGAGTTGGGCTGGATCGAGTTGGGCTAGAAGATGGAGGAGATGGGTTGGGCTACACTAGGGAGAGAAGACGGAGATGGAGGGAGCACGTGGCCCAATTGCATACTATAGTTTGATAATTTCCCATGAAATTATTTTGGGAGATATTCTGAGAATTTGAATTTATGCTTGATATATTTGAGTTTGTATAATTTCTAGGAATTTCAATGGATAACGCTTGATTGAGATTATGAGAGGATTTTTTGGATAATTTTAGATGATTTGGAGAAAAAATGTAGATAGATGAAGGAAAGGATCTTAGAAGTGTTCCAAACTCAAAATTAATATTTGAATTCTCCGGGTAGAGTTCAAGGGAAGCTCTCATTCTTGGGTAATTTGAAGGATTTAAATGGATTGGTGAAGATTTGAATGAAGGTCGAAGGAAAGCTTTGTAGGAAATTTTACATCAGGGTTTTGACATTTTTAGGAAGGGAACCGAATCTCGAGAGTTTACTTCAGATATACATTTTGGATGTAGGTTTTGGGTCACAAGGAATGACTTTTAATTCAGATCTTGCTACTAGTCTACTAGACCCTACGTACGCACAAAATACCAAAATTTTGAAATTTAGGATTTTTATTAAAGAGTAAAATGCATGGAGGGTCACTTAACTTATTTAGGTGTATGAGGTAGATCACTCTACTTTCAAAATGCACATCTAGATTACTAATGAGTTAAGTGAGTCATTTTCCCATCTAACCATCCACATGAGCAAACCCTGTAGATCTGGTATACCACCTATGATTGAAAAAATTGCTCCCGGACATGTGCAGAAAATCGCGTGTGAATTTTTTCCCATTGTCACAGCACTAGCACTTGAAAATACACAAAATTAGAGAAGCCAAATTATTTCACTTGTGCTTTTTTTTATGAGTTCTTCTAGTTCTCAATCCTCTCTCTCGCTTGTCATAAAACCTAGCAACAGAGGCAACAAGTCATGAATATAAAGAGCGACGGAAACATACTCCTAAGCGGCAGCGATGACAAACTAAAATAGCAAAGGAGGTTAAATCCTAAGAGGCAGCGGCTACGGATGCCCAAACAATTTTTTCAATCATATGTGGCACGCAATATGTACGAGATGTGCTCATGAGAATAGTTAGATGGCTAAATGACTCACTTAATTCACATTGGTGATCCAGATGTGCATTTTAAAAGTAGAATGACCTATATGACACACCTAAACAATTTAGATGACCCTCCATGTATTTTACTCTTTATTAAAAATAGCTTTTAACGGCTAAGCTAAATCTGGCCTCTATATCCACAAATGGATATATGCAGCCAAAGGTTACACGAGTGCATACACTACTAATCTCATAACCGAGATAAAAAAAACAAACAACCTAAAGAAAAAAACTAAAAGTCTAAGTTGCAAGCTTTTTCTCATTGCTTCAAACTTCAAGGAAATGCTGAGCTAGCAAACTTCAAGGAAATGTTGAGCTAGCTCGCCCTTCCACCGCCACGCCTACTCACTGCCATTGCATCCACCAAAAAGGTTCCTCTATTCTGCTATGAGTGGAGAAAAAGGATGGAACTAGTCTGCCCAGCTGCCTTGCGGACACCAAGCACTAGTCAAGTGTCGCCTGGACAACCTACATCATCACAACACGAACAAGTACGTCGGCACCATGCCATCATCGCCACAGAGCACCACACTCGCCGAGCTACCATAGCTTATCTCGTCAAAAATGGACGCTACAATGTTGTCATTGCCATATATCATGACACCCATCACCCCCACAAAGCAAACGAGCTTGCTATTGTCCCACCATCATTCCAAATTTGCCGCAGGACCTAACTCTGCAGAACTGCCAAAGCTTATTCACCGAAGAAGCTTATCTCACATGAATATTGATTTGATATGTCATATGTGAAAAGTACTTAATGAAGTACTCTAAACAAGATCCAACCAGGTTCACGGGCTTGCTAGCTAGTTACATATCTTTCTCAAGCTCTCGTTAACACGCTCGGGTGAAAACTCCTCCAGTCTCCTTCTCTCCCCATATCTCTCTTCCTCCTTGTCTCTGGTGGTTTGTCGCTGGCAACACGGGGAAAGGGGTATGCTTGATCGGTTGAATACTATAGATAAGAGGAAAGTGGTGCTAGATATGTCTACTTTTGCTGACCATTTGAAGAATAAGAGGATTCTTACCGAACATTTGAAGAATAAGAGGAAGGCTTCATCATCATCGGCAGTCAATCAAAAGATTACACATTCACCGCCATCAACAGATAAATTCATTACAGCTCTTAACTCATCTTCCCTCAATATTCATACCAATAACAAAGACTGGAGGTTGGATCCTTACCATTAATAGCAGATACAATGGTGTCTTCACCATTAGCAACAACACCTCTTCCCATGGAGTAAATCGCAAATTTGTTTATCAAAGTGCAACAACATTGCGAAGTAAATGCAACACCTGCTTGATCAAATCGACACACCTCTTCTCCATGGAGCTTAATCAAATCGACACACCTCTTCTCCATGGAGTGAATCCCAAATTTGTTTCTCAGAGTGCAACAACATTGCGAAGAACATGCAACCTCTTCTCCATGGAGCTTAATCAAATCGACACACATCTTCTCCATGGAGTGAATCCCAAATTTGTTTCTCAGAGTGCAACAACATTGCGAAGAACATGCAACACCCTACTTGATCAAATCGACACTTTTGTGGTCACTTCAGCTCAAGAGTATTTTGTAAATAAACTCTTTGTTGGTATTTCTTAACGTCACAGATAAAATCCGCAAGCGCACGGAAGATGTAGCACTTCACCCGAGATTATTGCAAGGTATTGATTTCCACAGGGAACGTGTGTGTCAGCTCTTCTCCAGGTTCATCCAAGGACACGAAGCTAAGGTATTTTAAGGTAGAGAGGATTTACTAGCGAGAGACAATGTCTATGGAAAGCCTAATTTAATCCTAACGCGGTACTTCGGGCGCTGGCCAGCTCGCTTCTCCAGATATGGCTCTACAACGTACCCGGACAGGGAGGACTTCAATGTACTTGAGGACTGTCACCACCTCTACACCCACCTCAAACCTACTATGAGATACGAAGCAAACACCGGAAATTAACTACCCAGACACCACGTCTACGCAATTAATAACTACTTTAGTGTTTATAACTCACTAAAGCAATCACTATATTTTAATCGACTATACTGAACAATGATCCCATACATTGATTATGAACTAAGAGGTAACTCTCACAGAATAAATCTTAATTACTCAGAATGATATTTGTATTAAAGCATAGTAATTAACAAAGTATAAGAAATAAGAGAGGATTACTAACAACTCCGAAATTCCTCCGACTTCCTCTACTGTACTGTCTCCCTAATCTAGTATACAATAAAGTACAATAGAGCCTCTTATAATTCACTTCATGCTTTGGTGTGTGTGTGTGAATGAGGGAGAGGAGAGGGGTATTTATAGGCCTAGAGGTGCCTTAGGAATGTGGAGATGCTTAAGCATCCAAAGAGCATCTCTTCTCTCCTCTTGACAAGTGTCCATGATAGTTTCTTCAGGTATAACGCTCACAACCGTCATTGGGAGGACGTTATCCACTCAGCGCAACTTGGGCTTGGGCCAGCGGCCTCCGTCAGGGTTCAGCCAAACCCGAGACGGCTTCGTTGGCTCCGGTTTTCGGCTTAGACACTCATTTTGGGCCCCTCATTCTATTGCTATGGATGTTTGGCCCATTTGAAGGTGTTTAATTGGGTCTTTGGGTCCAAACCTCCATAAGTTTGGATATAAGTTTGATTCTCCTTTTCCTTCATGTATATTTCTTCTCAACTTAGGTAGTTTGCCACCTACATACGAATGTACACCAACACTCGTGGAAATTGTTAGAAATAAACCCTACCACTATGTTGGATGTTTTATATTTATGGTCTTATGTAGTAGTGACGACGAGAATTTGGTACTTAACAGCCGTCCACTCTTAGAGTTGATGCAGGTGGCATTTGACCTGCAATTGATGTCAGCCAAAGCAAGGCATGTTTCGTTGATTGGGGCCACCTCTGTACCTGGGCAAGATATAGTGGTGTCTTCACCATCAGCAATATCACGTCTTTCCCATGGAGTAAAACCCAAATTTGTTTCTCAAAGTGCAACAACAATGCAAAGTACATGCAACATCATGCTTGATCAAATCTACACTTCTGTGGTCGTTTCAGCTCAAGAGTATTTTTGTAAAGAAACTTCCATAGTTGATCCAGGTGGGATTTGACCTGCAATTGGTGTCAGCCAAAATAAGGCTTGTTTTTATCGGAGTCTTTTGTGCCTGGGCAAGAGCCTCAGAGTGCTTTATAGAAGGTAATAGCTCTAGGTGGCTCCGCTTTTGAGGATGTGGCAACTAAAGATCAAGTAATTTAGTAAGTTCTTTCCTCGTGTCCTTTGACTTTCTGGTCCCTTAGTGTTGATGGTATGCTCATTTCTTATGAAATGTGAATAAATGTGCATATGATGTTGAACCTGTGCATAACATTCAACAAACTTTTGGTGCTTGGTTAAATAAATTCAATCCTCCATTTCACATCATATATAATACATTTCGGGTTTCATGCATGGATCCATTGATGTGCTTCATATATGTATCTAAGATCATATGAATGTTAGCGAATTTAGACGAGGGATGGAGAGATCAAAACGTCTTATGATGTGGAAGGGAAGGTGTAGAAATTTACAATCTTTAGTGGGTGTGGGATTGTTGTTGTGTGCTGGACCATTTGGAAAGCAAGGAATAATGCCCACTTTAGAGAGAGTTTTCCTGCTAATCTCACTGAATTGATCTTTTCTCTCTTTCCATGGATTTATGAAATAGCCAAACTGGAGGCCAGGAAAGAAAGACTTCGACGGGTTCCCAAACTACTAGAACAAGTTGATGGCAGGAAGACTGAAAAGCTATGAATTGGATATTGTCGTATTGAAGATTTTGGAGCTTGGAAGACTTGGTATGGAGAGTTGTAGATTTATCAAACTGAATACGTGTTCTGATTTGAATCAGGCTCTATGCTCTGTCTGCCTTTGTTAAAGATTTTGGTGCAACTTGATGTAATTCCCTGCTTTCTTAAACTATTTTTTGAGGCCTTGTATGCCATTGTGGTGGGATAGCATCACAATGGCAACAAGAATTTGCCTGCTGCTATAACTTGTTTAGCTTGGTAGATGACATCACTACTTATGCGTGGTAATAGTTGGATCTTTCTGCAGAATTTTCCAGAGTTCGAGGAACTCCATGTATTATAGTTTAAAACCTAAGGTTGAAAGAAGGGGCGGATACTGGTCTATGTGACTTTAGAAATTATGGTTGTGAAATTACTATGGCTGCTCTCTTCTGATTGACTAGAAGGCCTGCATGTTATTTCGATGGGTCAATGAAATTATGGATAAGTGGTTCAATAACCTCTCTGGTAGCTTCTCTATCTGGTAAATAAGATGTATGTTGGTTGACTTATAGGGGCCCGACACAATGAAGGCCCAGTGATCGGTCGGTGGTCTATTGTTCGTCGTCCGACGCGTGTTTGCACGCCCGCTTTGTTTGTTGCGAAGTGACGAGTTGTGGATGACAGTGGTTTTCAACCATCGGACCCAGTCATCAACGGGATGAGCAGTGGATGGAAATTCCATCGAGTGAGCAGCCAGATACAACTCGTCAGGTGGCTAAATTTTCTGCTTGTTTTATGCGATTTAGGTCTACAATTAGTGGATGAAGGGTGGGGTCTTCAGTTTTCGTGGGAACTGCCAGTATATGTTGACCTGTTGGGTGGCTTAGTCGGTAAAATAGTTTCATAGGAATTGCAAGTGCTTAGGGGTGGCAATAAAAACTAACGACCAAAACCAAACCAGAAAAGACCAAGAAATCGGTGCTCGAAAGACCGAACAAATTTGAGCCCGTTTAGTTGTCCTGGCCTGCTACCCGAAGTGACTGAGATAGGCCCAATTTCCACATGATCTAACTCTGAGTCCCCAAAGCAACCCAACACCCTCCGAAAGCAAAGCCTGCCTCCTTAATGCATATATCCAAATGGCTCTCCAGGCCAAATTTGGGCAATTCCAGCAAAACAATCTTGCTCCAGCTGGCCATTCGGTTGGCTAAATTCCTCCCCTCACTTGCCAAATTTGCCCAGCCACACTCACTTGTTAATGGTGCACCCCACGTACTATTTCTCCTCTCATCTTCTCTCTCTTGCTCTGCCACATCTCTCTCTTCTCTACATTGTCACTGTTGCCACCTTCCACCGGAATCCCTGCTGCCACCGCTCTCCTTCTTCCCTTGCATCAGCCACAGAGGAGCCATGGACATGCCCTCGAGGTTTCGTTGCTGGAGGTGCTCAAGGAGGACTTCGTGGTAGGAAGGAGCCAGCGTGGGCTTGGGCATGGGCACAATGACGACGGTGGGGGAAGCGGATGCACCCGCTCGTGGTGGTTGTGAGTACAATGAGAAGGAGACAAAGGCAAAGGAGAGGGGACGGGCGGGATAGTAGGAGGCACCACCCATCGATATAGGAGGAGGATGGAGCTAGCATGGGCTTGGGCATGAGTGCAGTGATGATAGCGGTGGAAGCAGATACCCCTACCACTGTGGTTGCGTGGAGCAGACGGAGGTGGAGGCGAGGGTGAGGGGACAGGCGGGACTGCAGGAGGCACCGTCTAGCAGTGCCAGCATTGCCATAGGAGGAGGATGGAGACAGTGTGGACTTGGGCGCGGCATGATGACAACGACAAAGATTTGGCCGTAGAAGAGGAGAGAGAGGACAAGATGAGAGGAAGAGTGAGAGGAGGAGGTGGTGAGGAATAAGGTGATGGAGCCAATGATATATGGGATATATCGTTAGATTGGAGAGTGTAATGAAGAGTCTATTGCAGTGAAAGGCAAATTTGACTATCTTTTTTTTGGCAATCCGGCCAAATGGAGATTTAGAGATGCTCTTACCTGAACAAGCACAGATTCATGGTCTTCAGAAAGACCGAGAGAAACATAGATGTCTGCTCCTTGTCTTCCTCATCCTCTCGCCGCCGCATAGATCTCTACTCTGCCTAGCCCGACATCCTTTGTCCCTATGCGCAAATCTGGTGCCCTCTTTAAAAACCAACTCATCCTCCTTGCCGTCTCACTCAACCAGGAGACATCGACCAGTCTCTCCACTATGCAGGCTAACGTCGGCTAGCCTCCAGGCTGCCCAGGCTACGGTCAATCGACCTCCCCACCATAGCGGATGGTGTTGGCTGCCGCTTACCCAACCTAGCTGCGACTTAGCGGGCATCCATCTTCACTTCTCCCCCGTCCCACATTCTATTGCATGATTTGATTTTGCTCTAATTCACTAGATCAACGAGTTGATTTGGGATGTTCTTCAATCTTCCTCTAAGTTATCTTTTTGATTTTTCTCAAAGCTGGCATGCTTCCCTGCACGCCATGGGGATTTGAGGAGGGTTCAATCTGGTCAGTCAGACCGAAGACTAGACTGAAATTTCGGTTAACCGAACCACCAATTTACAAATTTCTACTAGTTATTCCAGTCTCCTATTTTTATATCGAAAAGACTAGACCAAATTTTTGGTCTAGATCGAACGCCCACCCCTAGTGGTGTCGATGGATCTTTATGGAAATCCACCACATTAGTAACCAGAGTAATCGGAGAATTGACGCAGGGACCTAGGTACTTTCCCAAAGCAAGGAAGGTGACCCGAGGTCAACATCAGCTTGGGCCCTAGCTAGCATCAGCCCGAGGCCATGATGTCCTCTGGAAGTAGGCTAGAGCCCTGAGGTATGTTTCGGTTGAATCTACATCATAAAGGAGATTTGACCAAACCCTCTGTGCAGCCTTTCCCCATCATTCCGCATTTTAATTGCAGCATGATTTGATTCATGTGGAAAGATCACAGATGATGTAGGGACGTGGCGGTGCATGCCTCCCCCCGCTTTCCCACATCACCCCGAAGGAAAGGTGGGCGATGCGGCGCGTGCTCCACACTCACCCGGTGGGACCCCCTTTCATCATCCTCAGTGGCTGACAGATGGGCCCAATGGTAGCTTGGATGACGACTTCAGCTACCCTACCCCACGTGTTAGATGGAAGGTCAACCCGTCACATCCGACCGGCTCTCTTGGAGGGACAATGACAAGATTAATCCTATCAACTCCTATGAGCTAGCCCCTACCTATGTACACATGCATGGGCCCTATGGTAACCCCTTGTCGTATAAAAGGAGGACCAATGCCACTAAGAAGAGGGTTTAACTAAGTTAGGTTCAAGCCATAGCTGAGGGAGGGTGAGTTCATCCCTTAGCACTCAAAACAACTTCTAAGAACACATGGTAAACTTCATCATATAGCGATGAACATAGGAATAGGGCATTACACTCCCAAGTGGCCTGAAGATGTATTCATTGCTTGTCCACATTTTTACAGGACCCTCGACCCTAACACGAGCTCGGGTACGTGCACCTTGGATGAACTTCCAAGGGTATCTAGCCTTCCCACTAGAGGAGCTTGTGCTTTGATATGTAATAGTCTACCCTCCAGAATCGCATAGCCTAGCCCATCCGATGGGTGGGCCCACTTACAAATACCACCCCACTTACACTTTCCTTCTTGCTTAGTGTAAAAGGTTTAAGTCAGGAGATATGGTTGGAGGGATAATCCCTTATAAGTTGGTTCCATCCTTGCTAAACTAGCAAGATGGTACTAAATATGCGCACACAACTCTCATGGACCACACATGCCATGTTCTAATTGGGTTGGGATGTCACACAATAGCAGCAACAACGGCGGAGGAGCAGCAATAGATGCCTAGGTTGCACATCTTGTTTTTGTTCGGCTTGATGAGCAACGCTCGACAGTACGTCCCCTTTGCTTCCATGTAGTTCTTTTGTATCAGCGCCCACCAAGATTAATTGATGCGTGCATCATTGACAAGAAGAAATTTTATCAACTATATTGATTTGAATTGATACGACCAAGATAACAATTGAAGCTTCATGAGTCGATAAATGAGAAATGTGAGCTCTCTTACCAATGACGGATGCAGGATTTTAAGACTAGATAATCACTCAACATTGTAAGTATATTGTCCCTTATGTTTGGTGATTAGGGGATTTGAGATAGTTGACTACCATGTTAGAATTGGTGTGAGTTGAAGTCTTGAAGAATAGATTTGTTAAGAAAAAATCTAGAATCAAGTATCAGGTCAAATTAAGTATATGGATATATGATATACCTATATATACTAATTTTGTTTCATAGTATTTTGAATATTCTCGGGAATACCCAAGAACCCCTTACATCCGCCAGTAGCTCTTACAAGAAGTATGGTTGTATCTTGTTGGGTGACCTTGTAGAGGTTGATGAGGATGTCCTCGACGCACTCTTATAATTGGGGACTCGGAGTACCACAGATGCACGGCGACTTTGATGGCCTCATGGCCTCCATGCGGTTCTGGCTCTCCGCTGGTACTATTTCCTATGTTTCATATTATAATACTTTAAGGCGTTTTGGGTTTTGAATAGATTTATACATTGATCCACATACATGTTTCATATATGTGCATAAATTTATATGGATGTTAGTGAATCTACAAGAGAGATGAAGAGGCCAAAACATCTTGTAATGTGAGGGAGTACTTATCAAGCTGGATTCATGAGTTGGGTAGGTTATTTGATAGGGAGGCGTGCGAGTGCATCGATGGCGCAGCCGCTGCTGCTGGTGGCTGCTTCGGGTTCACGACTCCACATGATGCTTGAGAAGGGAGAGATCTCGCAGTGGAGCACATGCGAGGGTGTTGAGTTTGGCACGGTGGCATCAAGGAGGGAGCCGCCTAAACGATGACCCCGCTAGCACGGCGGATGTTACTCCTCCTCGTAGAGGAGAGAGAGGTAAGTGTGTAAAAAGAGAGGCACACTGAAATGTGGGTCCAATATATTCAGTAACATTCATATGAATTTGGATACATGTAAGAAACATATACATGAATTTATACATGAATCTATTCAAACATCAAAACATCTTATAATGTAAAAGAGATAAAGTAATGCTTATAATGCCGAAGTCTATACGGATTCGCGTGAAATAGCCTTTCCACGTGGTGTTGTGCAATTTCAGCTTTCGTCTCTCTCTCCTAACCGTCGGATTGCGGATCGCGTAACTCAACTAATTAATATGTTTCTTATAATGCAACCAGCTCATCTGGGTTTAAGAACTAGGTTTAATATGAATGCTTGGATTAATTTTATCCTCTCTTAGTATAAAGTTATAACCCACTAACTACTAAAGCTTAACATGCAAAGATGTCACATCATCATCCACTAACAATCATTAAATTTAAGCATCATGCAAATATACTACATTTTCAATAATTTTATAATTATTAAATTTTAGAGCTTTTGAAATGCAAGTATGTTAAATCATCATCCCACATAATTACGTAATCTTATGTTATCTATATATTTTACACTTTGTTTTTACCTATTGATATTATATTAAACTCCCGCAGCAACGCGCGGGGTTTTACCTACTTCTTTCAATGGTAGATCAGAGTTCTATTGATAATAAGACATCTATGATGACTTTATCAATTTAAAGATATATCAGGAATGACTGGTCGGAAGCAATTCTACTTGTAATAAAGATTTTAATTACTATGAGTATTGCATAATAAAAAGGGTATATGAAGAGATATTTTAAGGACGATCTAACTTGCAGTAAACATTTTATTATGCAAGTAACGTGTTTTAGTTATTACAAATTTGGGTGTGTTTTAGCACATCCGTGTTTTCACATGCAAAATCTGGTCATATATTTGTACCTTTTCTACTGGCTGGGAGTCTAGGACTGCTGATTGATGATCTAATGCATTTGAAACCTACTAATGTGACTCCTGTAATAACAAACAGTACTAATGACGAAAGAGCTCCGTGACTGGAGCAGTTGCAGCTAGAGCTAGCTTTCGAAAGCCTAGCAAACCTAGCTAGCATGCGTGCGTTATTCTCTTTATTCTCTTTAGTACTGATCTCTGCTATAGCTTTGCATCTTTCACTAGCTCTCCTTTGCATTTAGAAGTATATAAATTCAAGTGGCCAGGTGTTTGTTGGATCTAGTAGCATTTCTCAGACTGCATCACGCAGTGGCCGACACAGTGGGTATTCACTGTATGTACAGGATTACCCACAAATTTCAGAAAAAAAAAGGTTACGGGAGGGGTGTTTGAAACTGATGGAAGAAGAAGATTAAGTTGGTACATGTAAAACAAAAAAGACATTAGCATATTATTAATTAAATTTTAATTAGAACAAACTTGACAAATAGATAATTAATATTTTAAAGCAACTTCTATATATAAAATTTTCGTACGAAAAACATCATTTATTACTTTAAAAAACGTGCTAACGAGAACCGAGGTAAAATCTAAATCTTAATTCAAAAAGAAACTACTACGCCTAATACTTTATTTTTTTGCCTTTTTCTTCACCAAATTTGTTTCTCCTAGACTTTTGGCTCACAATATTTATATTCTAGTAGTCAACTAAACTTAAATCCTCTAACACAAAACACAAGTTCATTATTAAACATTAGACGTAATACATACTCTCTCCATCCCACGAAAAACAAACATAGGATTGGATGTGGCATGCCGGTGGAGAAACCGTTTGTAGTCCCGGTTTGTAGCCCCCCTTTAGTCCCGGTTGTCCAACCGGGACTACGAATCCGGGACTAAAGATAACTATCTTTAGTCCCAGGTGAAATAATATTTAATATTAAATCTCATATTAAATCCGGGACTACGAATCTTATATTGAATCTCTAATAATCACATCTCTACATCACTTGCATGCACGAAATCCTTCGAGGGCTAGCTACCACTTAGGCTTGAGGGACGACGACGACGACGTCTTTTCTGCAACATGCAAAAAAATGTATTAGTCTAAACGCAAAGGAACATATATTGTATTTCACGTTTTCAAGTATATATAATCATATATATATATATATGCTAAGTTTAATAATCGTTTAATTATCTCGTTCATACACGTTTCGCTCGCGTTCGTTCTCACACTTTTAGTTCAAGTGCCTTCACGTTCGTTCACACGTTTCGTTCATGTTTCATTCACGTTTTGTTCACGTTCGTCCTCTTTCGTTCGCGTTCGTTCACGCTTCAATCACGTTTCGTTCACGTTTTGTTCACGTTCGTTCGCGTTCGTTCACGTTTTATTCACGTTTTCGTTCACGTTAAGTTCGTGTTCGTTCACGTAAGTTCACGTTCTGTTCGCGTTCGTTCACGTTCATTCACATTTCGTTCACGTTCGGCAATGACGGGGCGGCAGTGGCGGCAGCGGAGCGGCGGTGGCGGCGGGTGGCATCGCAGCGGCGTGGCGCGGTGGCGTGGCGAGCTTGAGGCGGGGGCGGCGGCGTGGCGGTGGCGTCGGCGTCGTCGGCAGTGGTGGCCGCGTGCATGTTACGTCGTTGGCGGTGGCGGCTGCGGCGAAGTCGGGGTCGGCCGCGTCGACGTCGGCGGTGGCGTCGGCAATGAGGCGGCGGTGGTTTGGAGAGAGAGAGAGATCGAGATCGAGAGAGAGAGGCAGCGGCGGCTCTGATCACCCCAGAGATGCGGCGGCGGTGTCGGCGGCGGAGGCGGCGACGACCGCGAGACGACGGCGAGAGATGACGGCGGCGAAGGAGAAGGCTTATGCAGTGGCGGCGAAGGAGAAGCCGAGATCGGAGGAAAAACTTCTAAGTGTTGGTGGAGAAGACGAGGGCACATCGGGAATATATATACCCATAGATCTTTTCTCCCGGTTGGTGAGAACAACCGGGACTAAAGATATCTTTACTCCCGGTTCGTAAGAACAACCGGGACTAAAGATATTTTCCCGCTATTTCCAAATTCTTTTTAAACCCGGTTAGGGTTAAGAACCGGGACTAAAGATAATAGACCGAATATTGAATTTTATTACATATGTGTTTCTAAAATAGTAAATAATGCATTAAAATTATTTAAAGTCAAAAAATTAATGACAAAACCTTCGAAAAATTATTGTTGTCTGTAGTAAATTAAGTGGATAATATATAATAAGCACATGTTATGATTTAAAATTGTTAAAAATTCTAATAATCATATATAATTAGCATATGCATGATATTAAATTGTTAAAAATTCTAATTAACATATGTAAATACCACATGCATGATTTAAAATTAATAAAAATTCTAATAATCATATATAATTTGTATATGCATGATTTAAAATTGTTAAAAATTCTAATTAACATATGTAAATACCACATGCATGATTTAAAACTTTTAAAAATTCTAATTAGCGTATATAACTAAGATATGCATGATTTAAATTTGTTAAAAATTCTAATAATCATACATAATTAACATATGCCATACAACAATTGATTTATATGGATATTCAATACATCCAAAATAGTTTACATCGTGTACACAACAATTACGGCAATACATCGGCGGTAACGGTTGACCGCACGTACTTTCTCCTCACTATTGTTCCTTCCTTGTGATCGCTACGTGAGTAAGGGGTGTCTTCATTTGATAGGAGGATGCTAGGGTCAATCGTCACCGTGAAAGGGGGGTTGCCCATCAAACTGATCGTAATCATCGTCAGTCTTGTCCTCTACTCCGACGATTTTTCTTTTGCCTGGGAGAACCATGTGGCGCTTCGGCTCGTTAGGCCCTTTTCCCTTCTTTCCTTTGCTAGACATGTCCGTCACGTAAAAAACTTGCGTTACATCATTGGCAAGGACAAAAGGTTCGTCCGAGTATCCAACCTTGTTAAGGTCAACCGTTGTCATCCCACTGTCATCAATCGTTACGCCTCCACCAGTCAACCTAACCCATTGGCACCGGAACAGAGCGACCTTGAGAGGTCCATAGTCAAGTTCCCATATGTCCTCGATGGCACCGTAATGCGTGCCAGTTGTACCATCGTGTCCCATGGCATCGATACGAACAGCACTATTCTGGTTCATGCTCTTCATGTCTTGGGCTCTCGTGTAGAATGTGTACCCATTGATTTCATATCCCTGGAATGTCGCGATCGAGCCAAATGGTCCCCTCGCCAGGAAGGCCAGTTGTTGGTTAATCGTCTCGTTGCCCATGAGATGTTGTCGCAGCCACCTGGGGAAAGTATCAATGTGATGCCGTGTAATCTATGCATCGAACTTACCGATGTTTCTGGCGCGAACTAGAGCCAAGTGCTCCTCGATGTAAGGAGCCACCAATGAAGATTGTTGCAGAACCGTGAAATAGGCTTTACGGAATAAATTGTTGTCTACCGTCATTATTGCTTTCCTTCCGAGAGTCCCCTTTCCCCGTAGTCTCCCTTCATAGCGTGATTCAGGTACCCCGATTGGGCGAAGGTCTTCAATAAATTCTACGCAAAATTCAATGACCTCCTCTGTTCCATACCCCTTGGCGATACTTGCCTCTGGACGAGCACGGTTACGAACATACTTCTTCAGAACGCCCATGTACCTCTCGAAAGGAAACATGTTGTGTAGGTACACAGGCCTGAGAATACCGATCTCTTTGACAAGGTGACAAAGCAGATGTGTCATTATATTGAAAAATGAAGGTGGAAATATCAACTCAAAACTGACAAGACATTGCACCACATCATTCTGAAGGGCTTCTAATCTATCCGGATCGATGACCTTCTGCGAAATTGCGTACATGAAAGCACATAGCTTTGTTATTGTTGCCCGGACATTGTTTGGGAGGATACCCCTTATTATAACTGGTAGCAGTTGTGTCATCAACATGTGACAGTCATGAGACTTTAGGTTTGTGAACTTCTTCTCCTTCGTGCTTATTATTCGCTTTATATTCGTGGAGTATCCGGACGGTACCTTGATGCTCTCCAAGCATTCAAACATACTTTCCTTCTCTGCCTTGCTAAGAGTGTAGCTGGCTGGACTCAAGTAATGGCTTTCCTTTCTCCTTTGGTTCTGGGTGAAGGTCGCCGCGTTTTTCCATATGCTTCAGATCGTTACGAGCTTCCAGTGTATCTTTCGACTTTCCATATACACCTAGGAAGCCAAGAAGGTTTACGCAAAGGTTCTTAGTGAGGTGCATCACGTCGATTGCGTGGCGGACGTCCAAGAATTCCCAATAGGGTAACTCCCAAAATATGGAGTTTTTTTTCCACATCGCCGCGTGACCATCTTCGCTCTCTATAGGCTAGCCGCCAGGCCCCTTTCCAAACACTACTTTAAGATCTTTCACCATAGCAAACACTGTTTTCCCGCTGCGATGTTTAGGCTTCGTACGGTGGTCCGCCTTATGTTCAAAGTGCTTGCCTTTCTTCCATACTGGGTGGTTTGCAGCAAGAAATCAACGATGACCCATGTCCACAACCTTCCTACAGTGCTTAAGATACGTACTTTCTGTTTCATCCATACAGTGAGTGCAAGCCTTGTACCCCTTGTTGGACTGCCCGGATAGGTTGCTAAGTGCAGGCCAATCGTTGATGGTTACGAACAGCAGTGCTCGTAGGTTAAACTCCTCCTGTTTGTCCTCGTCCCACACGGGGACACATTCCTTCTTCCACAACAGTTTAAGATCTTCGACCAGTGGTCTTAGGTATACATCGATGTCGTTACCAGGTTGCTTGGGGCCTTGAATAATAATCAGCATCACTATATACTTCCTCTTTATGCATAGCCAAGGGGGGAGGTTGTAGATACATATCGTAACGGGCCAAGTGCTATGGCCGCTGCTCATCTCTCCAAAAGGATTCATACCATCCGTACTTAAACCAAACCGTATATTTCGTGCGTCCTTTCCAAAGTCTTTAAATTTTATGTCGATGTTTCGCCACTGCGAACCATTGGCGGGGTGTCTCAGCATCCCGTCCTGTTGACGTTCTTTAGCGTGCCAACGCATCATTCTAGCATTCCCCTTGTTCCTGAACAAACGCCTTAGCCGTGGTATTATAGGGAAATACCACATCACCTTAGCAGGAATTCTCTTCTTCGTTAGCTGCCTGTCAACTTCACCTGGATCATCTCGTCTAATCTTGTATCGTAGTGCTTTAAAAACAGGGCATGCTTCTAGGTTCTTGTACTCCTCACCACGATATAGGATACAATCATTCGGACATGCGTGAATCTTCTGAACTTCCAGTCCTAGAGGGCAAACTATCTTCTTAGCCTCGTACGTTGTCTCGGGCAATTTGTTTCCCTCCGGAAGAATGTTCTTGACGAGTTTCAATAAATCGCCAAATGCCTTGTCACTAACACCATTTTTTTTCCTTTCATTGCAAGAACTCCACAGTGGTATCCAACTTTTTGTGCCCCTGCTCGCAACCTAGGTACAACGACGTTATGTGGTCCTTTAACATCTTGTCCAATTTATGGGGCCCCTTTTCACTTTCGCAGTCCTCCTTGGCGTCCTGCAACATCTGACCAAGATCATCCGCAACATCGTTATCATTAGCATCCCTGTCCTCCTCGCCCGTTTGATTTCCTTCAAATCCAGCGTACTAAGCAAAGTCCGGAATATTGTTGTCTTCCACTTCATTTTCTTCCATTTCAACCCCTTGCTCTCCGTGGGATGTCCAACAATTATCGCTTGGCATGAACTCCGACTTAAACAAGTGGAAATGAATAGTTCTGGATGCAGAATACTCCTTCTGGTTCTTACACTTATTGCATGGACAACAAATAAAACCCTTATGCTTGTTAGCTTCGGCCACTCTCAAAAAATAATGCATGCCGACAATAAACTCTTTAGACCGCCGGTCAGCGTACATCCATTGCCCATCCATCTACATGAAATGAAAAAAAAATCGTACATAAATAATTATTCGTACAATAATGACAGTCATACAATAATGATAAAATAATCACAAACTCTTCCAACGGTCATACAATAATGACATATCATTATTCATACAAAAATTATAAAATATTCCACCAAATAATTCTTATTTATTATTTTTGAACTTTTAAACTAATATTAATGTGTTGTACTTCTTTTGATTTTCAATTTAGTTTGTTTTCTATTATTTAAGATTAACTTTCACTATATTTTTCTTCTCAACTATTTTATAAAACCTTCTTTAGCAAATAAACAAAATTTCTATATATTCTTTCTTTCCCACACAAATTTTCTCTCTCATCAACTAACAACAAAATTTTGGAGACAAAAAAGTGAGCAAAACATAGCTCCAAATGTAATATGACAAAAAAAACATTGGAGGATGAAGTTGCTAACCTTTTAGGCACCTCCGATTTGTATATAATCACCAAAATAAATTCACTAGAAATTTTGGCATGACCTCCCCTCTTTTTTGAAGAAATTTTGAAGCTTGCTCGGGCTGAAGGAGGAAAAAAAACATATATAAAGGGGTGGGACTTTAGTCCCGGTTGGTGTTATGAACCGGGGCTAAAGATCGCCGGGATCTTTAGCCCCGGTTGGTAACACCAACCGGGACTAAAGTTACGATCTTTATTCCCGGTTGGTGTTACAAACCGGGACTAAAGATCCCGGGGGGCCTGACAAGCCCTGACAGCATTTGAACCGGGATTAAAGATGATCAAATATGCCCGTTACCCTTTTTAATCGGGACTAAAGATGAGCAAATCGCCAAGTTCCGGTTTTTATTGCAACCGAACTATTGTGGAATTCGTCCGACCGACGAAAGATGATTTCTCCACCAGTGGCGTATATCCTAATACAACGAATCTAGATAAAGTTATGTCCAAATTCGTAGTGTTAGGATGTGTTACATTAAGTACTAGCTACGTTAGTTTTTTTATGGAACGGAGGGAGTATGTAATTATATAATTGTTGAACGTATACTCAATTAATAAATCCTGCGTACGTCACTGGCATCACGGGCCCTGCCTGTTGACGCATGGTCAGTTCCGAGGCAGCCAAGCTGTTGATCAAATAAACTATATGTATATCAGGACTTCAGCTGCCTGTGTGAATATATAAATTCAGGAACACGTACAACCACGGGGATGTGCCTGCAATTTGAAACCACAAAAACGCACGCGCTGCACACTAGCTATAGGTTTGCACTTATATAATACACTTCTCATCAGTAAACAAGAGAACGGCATGGGTCTCCTGACACTTTATGCTGATCAACGTGTGACAGTCTCAAAATAAAATGAAGGCCAACTGGCTAAGGGCATCCATAATGTGGCCATAAGAGTGAACCTTAAGACTTTTTTTTGCAGCTATATATATTGTGGATATGGACATAAGGCATTAAATGCTTAAAAACAGCTCTAAGCTTATAGTTGAACTTAAGAGATTAAAAAATGATATCTAATGGAGCCTATCAGCATATGGTTGCGAATTGGTGGTATGTTTCTTCTTTGATAGGACCCAGTGGGACCCGGCTTATTTCTCATCCAAGGCCATAACCATTATAGAGATAGATATAGCTAAAGCTATCTGCACATGGGCCCACCCCTATCGCTCATTCAGCAACCCAACATTGAGGGTGCCCTAATTGGCCATTCATAATGTGAGACAAAAGTACTCTTATAACTTGTCGATAAGGATTTTGTTATTATTTCTCGGATAAGCTATAAGTATTATTTTTGCCTCACATTAATTGTAAGGTCGACCCATGTTCCCATTTCTCTAACTAGCTATAAGCACACTTGTTCCCTCCCATGTGATGCTCCCTGTGGTAGTGCTCGAGACACATTCGTCCCCAGGCATGACCCCCACAAGCATGATCCTTTTGTGGGCTATGTCAGTGCACCTCGGGCGCCCCCTCCCCCCGGCGATGCTCGGGGCACATTCGCCCCTCGGGCATGAACTCCAGAACTTGGCCTCCGTGGGCGGTTCTCGGAGCACATCTGTCACCTGTTCCCAAGTATCTGGGGTATACCAACCTAGCCTGGGACCGGTACAACACGCGACAAGACAACACATACCAACCCTGCAACAAGCCTTTATCTCCCCTATGCGAAAAGGCGTGTGCTGTAGGCGGCACTATTGAGTACTATGTCGCACGTTTAGTTCACAGTCATCGCACACTTTCTTCCAACGGCAGGCGCACGGCCTGACAACCGGGCCCAGTCACCAAGAAGCAACAAGACCAAAAAGACACCTTACCCCTATGCAGGGTCCATTTGTAAAAAAACATGCCACCGTGATATAAAACGAGGACCAAGGTCACTGAAAAAGAGAGAACTCTTATTAGTTAGATTGATTATTTTATGATGTACTCCATGTGTCCAAAAATAAAACAATCTAGGATTGATTGGAACATCATCTAGTACATAACCAATTTAGGTGATGTCCCACCGAATCCTAGATTGGTTTATTTTGGGACGGAGGGAGTATATCCTATCTTAATGCCAATGGCTATTTTTATACATTGTGGAAATGGAAACAAGAAGAGTTCACTTGTGTGGGTCCTATTTATATGGACTAGTTGGTCCATATACATTGGTGATGCCCTGCATGCATGTACTATTAAGATGTTAGGACATACTTTCTTCATCTCATAAAAAATAAATCTTATACTCCCCCCATCCATAATATAAGGGATTTTGACATTTTACTTGCACTATTTGATCATTTGTCTTATTCAAAAAAATTTAGAATTATTATTTGTTTTATTTGTGACTTACTTTATTATCCATAGTATTTTAAGCACAATTTTTTGTTTTTTATATTTGCATAATTTTTTTGAATAAGACGAGTGCTCAAACGTTACAAGCAAAAAGTCAAAATCCCTTATATTATGACGCAGAGAGAGTACAACATGTAACATAATTTAGTACTATGAATCCGAATAGCATTATTGATTAGTTGGTTCATATATATTGGTGATGCCCTGCATTCATATATTGTTCAAATGTTACTCCCTCCATCTTATAAAAAATAAATATAGTACCAACTGGCACTAATCCGATGTTTTGAGGTAGTGGATAACTAACCATCTTTCGGAAGAAATACTCTAATACCCCGATGCTTTGTTCTGGCTTCTAGCCACCCCGGCCCCTTCCTCTAGGTCTAGTCCATCCCCATTAATTTAGACAATGATCAGTAGCATTCTTTGCCATTATTCACTTCCATGGGATCCTTTTGAGCACCTCCACTGATTCTCAGTTTAATTTGCAGGTGCCATGACCTAGCCTATCCGCCACTGAGTTTCGCCATGACTGTAATGGATGGGGGGATTCCTACCAGAAGCAAGAGGTTGTTGTTGGATCTAAGCAGCACAGGCATAGACATCATCTCAATTGGCCAAATCAATGTTGACCATCATCTAGCTAGCTAAGCTAGAAATGGAGCTTGCAAGTGATTAATTAATTCCTTTGGACTTTCTTAATTATATATCCCACGGAAGAATCTGCAAATCGATGAATGCAACCCAACTTTAGGCTCCATTTAGTATTGCAGTGCAGTATGATATAGTCTGATACAAATAGGGGCGGATCCAGCGTAGGTGCTAGGGGGACTTGAGTTCCCCCTACCCCGCTGGATCACCACTAACAAAGGGGGAGATGAAAGGAAAAGAATAGGAAAAAAATTAATAGTAGGGAGGACTGAAGAAGGAAGAAGGAGATGAGTTCCCCCTTAAATCTTGTTCTGGATCCACCACTGGATACAACCACACATTTTCATGTTTGGAAATTATTTTCTTTTGGTGTTTGATACTATGAAAACCATTTTTTCAAGCGATCAAATCGCTTTACGCAGACAGCCCGCCACTCAGCATGTGTTTACGAAAATCATGTTGTTTTGCAACCAGGCCGCCCCAACTGAAAATACGGTCAGCCTGTAGTTAATCAGCCTCGTAGTAGTAAATTGTTTTTCTATTAGTAGTTGTAATATCACAGTTTGAAAATAGGAAATAAAAAAAGTTGAGAACTATGAAAAACTGGAAGTATGGTAACATATATATTTTAATTTATTTATCTAACTAGTTCAAAACTATAATTTGATCCGTAAAACAATGTACGGCGATTATAAGTATATCAACTTAAAAATAAGCACAACGCAGCGTATAGCACAGCAAATACAAATCGAACCTTATACACAATGCACTAATTAATTAATTTCGTATCATGCTGTATCTATGCTGGTGAGAATGCTAATGTGACTGCGGTAAATATATAGGCCGCCGCCATATTTGTGTTCTTGGGTACCAGTTGCTAGTAGATTTCTAGGATCAAAATCTCCAAAGATCTACTGAGAAAAATGTCTGATCCATGTTGCAATTGCCGTCGATCATCACATCCTCCCCACCGTCTTCGCATGGCGATGGCGGCATTGTGTGCAAGAACCCATACATGAAATCATCCATGGCCGGGACCAGATCGGCATTGGTACTAGCCGCTGACGACGACATCGCCGGCAACGTGTCCATGAATGACCAGTCAATGACATCATCACCGCCGTCGGTGGAGGGCACTGACGACATGGCCGTGTCGTCGTTGCTCGTCGACCGCGCAGGGGCTGCTGCTTCTTGCCGCTGCGAGATCGAGTACGACGACGACGACCCGCCGGCGGCGGCGGTGTTCGCCGGAAACGGGCGGTTGGCGTGCCTCGCCGCCTCGGCCTGGATCTGCTCGACCGTGAGCGCCGCGCCGGGGAAGCGGCGGCGGACGTCGGGAGGGGGGGACTCCGGGAAGTTGAGCGAGCCGGCGCCGCGCGAGCCGCGGAGGCAGACGGCGGCGGCGTCGAACGCCCGCGCCGCCTTCTCGGCGGACTCGTACGAGCCCAGCCATATCCTCTCCCGGCTGTTGGGCATCCGGATCTCCGACACCCACCGCCCCCACTTCCGCAGCCGCACGCCCTTGTACCGCCGCTCCGGCGACGACGGCTGCGCCGGAGACACCACCCCGCCCTCGCCGCCGCCGCTAATTCCAATATGATCCATGGCTAGCTAAGCTCGCAACTAATCACTAATGTAGGCAAGAAACACACTCTCCTATGTACGCATTAGTTACTGATCATATTCATTTTGCAGATTTGCAGCCAGCTAGCTATGCTAGTGATCGATGAGCTGATGATGATCAAAGAGGAGAGAGTGAGAGATTATACTTATAGTGCACGGAAGACGTGTTGTTTGATATGATTTAAATCAGCTTTAATTTGCGATGGATAACAACACGCATGCTGGTAATGGTCAACCTCTCCGTGTGGGAGGAGAGCCGCAAGACTGCTTGCAATGCAAAACAAGAGGTTTGGAAACGGACAGTTTGGTGGCAAAATTTAGAAGGAATATTGTACTGCTGCCCAATATATGATGTTAACAAGCACGTTTGAGAAAAGGCAAGTGCACAGTACGTACGTACGTACATACAATCAATCAATATGTGCTTTAATTTTGTGCCTTTTGCCCTTGTTTGTCGCTGCGGAGAAGTGAAGCCGCGACGATCTTTCACAAGACGGATGTGTAGCAGCTAGCTAGCTAGCTAGGTGGTATAGGGCATGTGCCACACTGTGTTTAATAATTTTGATATTATTACAAAGGATACAACCGAAAGTACAAGTATGCTGACGTACTGACGTTAACCAGTGTGATCTTCTATTTTGCCCCAATTTGATGTTGCCATTTTATTTTGATAGAACTGTATAGGATACGTAAAATGTGACTTTTACCCTATTACTTTTTATGATATATTTTTAGTGGGTCCTATCATTCCACCAACCCTCGAGACCTGCATCCCATCCATATACTATGGCCATTTTAATTTTTTAATCTATTATCATGATTCAAAATTAAAGAATTGATTGCACGTAGAACGGAGATAGTACGTATTCCCCAGCACCATGGAGATTTCATCTTGCTCATCTATTACTTTGGCTTTGAGTTTCCTTCACGCACCTCGTGTTCCCCATCACCATCATTGGCATCGGCTCCGATGTTGTAAGCTCATGTCCGTGACTTCACGGGCATGTCGAGGCTGAGCTAATATACGATGACAATGATTGGCTAGCTCAGGTCGTGGTCGAGGTCCCGTGTGCAAGATCCGGTGATTGAGACGATGGGAGTGTCATTTGTCTAGTGGCAACCTTCATAACCATTGTCAAAATCCTTGCCGGGTCAGCTCCAATGGTTGCGGCGGTGGTTATCTTTTGCTTCGGTTCGATGTTGGTTGTTGGTGGTGATGTGCACGAAATTCGATCAGCATAACAATTAGCCGCTGATTTCGGAGATTCTGGTTCCTGGTTTTTGATAAAGACAAGGACTACATGCAACTTGCAAGCCTCTACGCAGAAACAATGGTTATGTACATTTTCGTCAACTATAGATATAGGTTTAGCAATAGGTGTTGGTAGTTTTCTTGTTTTTAATGAAGATATGATATTATAATCTGCAGTAGTTCGAACTACAACATCTGAAACAGTTTGTTGTACCTTTTTTGAAGCTAAAGACGAAATAAATTCTATTATCTAAAAAAATACATAGTAATTGATGTTGATCGCCATGGCATTCCTCTACGTTTTCATGGGATTTCATTTCGTATAGTTGTGAAAGGTATGCAACGTGTAATATATGAACTTAATTTTTTTACGAATTCCCTTTGACACTGACATAGTGGTGATTGATATTTTTTCTATAGATCAATCACATTTGCAACTGTTAGATTAACATTCAACAACTAACAATAATATTTGGTATTATATTTATGTATACCCCTTCGTGGATCCTCCTAGGATTAGAAGTAGATGTTCTAATCCACAAAACAGGTCAGTTAGGATTCCTCGTGGCTTTCCTTTTTTTTTCATAGTCCTCAATAGATCATCTCTTAATAATCTATTTTGCCACACCTCCATTACACATGTGACATGTCAACTTGCAAAGCAATGCTGGTACTTTTGGGTGTCGTTCACTCGTTCCCAATATTATTTATCTCGACTCCTTTTGTTTCCTAGGTCTAGCTAGCTAGCTAAGTTTTCTTTTTTAAAATTGAACACACTTTCAGCCAGTATACATCCGTTCTGTTTTACTCCATCCATTCCAATATAAATGCAATTGTGGGTTTCTGTGTCCAATGTTTAACCGTTCGTCTTATTTAAAACATTTATGAAAAAATTAAAAAAATTATTCACACATAAAATGCTATTCATATTTTATCATCTAATAACAATAATAATATCAATCATTCAATAAGATGAATGATCAAATACCAGACATGCATGGAAACTCACAACTGCACTTATATTGAGACGGAGGTAGTATGTTGTACAAAGGCATTGACATACTAGTTTCTTAATAGTGTGTTTCTTAACTACGAGAACTAGAGGTTACTTAACTATGTATTTATAAAAATTATTAAAACTATAAATGTATACTCTATAATCGTTGGTTGTGTGTCTATGGACAGAGGCCGAAGATGTAACCCATTTCCATTATAAAAAAATGAAGAATCTACCAGTGCAAACACACCACTATTTTACGTATCAAATCTCAAAATTACTCCCCCTGAAGTGGTCCAAGTAAAAAAAGTGTCAACAATATGTTTTTATATATTAACAACAATTTGCGATGTACTTATATATCATAATTTAACTGTATTTATACTCATTCTAGGACATCACATTTTAAGTATATATATAATCTATCACTACTAATGCTAGCTAGCTTAAAGTAATTAAGCGTGTGGCCATGCGCGGCAACGTGTGCTTAATTAATTATATGCCTATAGTTAAAATTAAAGTACTACACATATGGACCACTTCCTAAGAGCGCAATTAGTTCATTTTGGTTATGCGCCCTACGCACGCATGTGCTTATTAATTAGGCCTTGCACTGTTGCATGTGATCCAAATGCATGATGGAGTGTCGTTGTGGTTGTTTAACCAGATCGAGCTCATGTGGTTTTTAACCTAACCATCCGTGTTATTATGATTGACTTCGATAAATTATTCCAAAAGTTAGAGCAAGTTGACTCCTTTTCTCTCATGGAATATGTCAAACTAACTGTAGCTGGTCATTGTAATTAAATTTTGCGCATGCATACATATATTGCAAAGGCTTAGCTATGATCTCTTATTAATTTATAGAGAAAATCCAAGAAATATCATTGACAAGTGTGAGTTCTATAAAATACCATCGTATAACCGATTTTGTCTCGAAAATGCCATCGCTATTAGAGTTCCGTTAGCAACTCTCTATTAAACGCTATAGGATAAATAGTGTATTTAAGTTAATGGTGCGAGATGGACGGAACCCTAACGACGTTGTATTTTTGGACAAAATCGTTTGTACGAAGGTATTTCATGGAACTCGCACTTATCGATAACATTTCTAGAAATTGGGCGTGCGTCAATGATATTTCTTGGATTGTCTCTAATTTCTAACTTGTTCAAGTATAAGGTCAATGTGTTATGGCTTGACATATACTTCCTCCGTTTCACAATGTAAGTCATTCTAGCATTTCTCACATTCATATTGATGCCAATGAATCTAGATAAATATATATGTCTAGATTCATTGGCATCAATATGAATGTGGGAAATGCTAGAATGACTTACATTGTGAAACGGAGGGAGTATATAATTTCCCTTTTTATTGTAGATAATTAACTTTTTAGTTATACTATTAAATCAGATATCTGCGATATAAACTTTTCAGTTATCGGATGAAAAACAAAAGAGACAACTAGCAGTTGATATAATTTCATGCGTGCCGTTAAATACTTAATTTCAAATGTATGTAGAGCTTAAGGAGACGAGGCCGGCCGTGGACCTGCTGATAATTAACATAGAGGGTGTTTGGGAGAGAGGGGCTGTCTCTCCCAAACACCCCCATAGTCAAGCACTTCAATTATTTCAGTTGGAGCAGTTGTTGTCGGGCTTTGATCGATCAGTTCGCATAAACTAGCATACAGATAGAGTGCAGGTTATGTGCATGCCAACAAATTAAAGCAATATCGTCAGGTCAATGCGACCAACCATGGCGGCTATACGTATGTATGATTGTAGGTTGTATATATTATGGATGGTTTGGTCGTTCATGCGCGCCATCGTTTGATGTCCATTTCGAATTTAATTAATGATATAAAATGAAATGCGCTTTCAACATCAAAGCCATGCATTACATTTCGGTTGTTTAATTTCGATTCTTTCTTAATTTCTTTTGCTGTTCCTTGGCTATGCAAATGTGAGGATCGATGTTATGGCTCGACCTATATATAAGAATTAAAGAAGTGCTTCTTCTCTATAATATGCTAATTTGGGTTTTTTTTTGATAGGTCGGTTAGTTGTTACTCCATCATATCCATTCCAAAATATAAGAATCTAGTATTGGATATGTCCTATTTAATTCTAGGTTGTTATATTATAAGATAGAGGGAGTAACGTTTTAGACAAAAAGTTTATTTTGCCTCCATCTAGTAGGCTCCAAGTCTAATTTTGCGCTCTCACTCTCTTAAAAAAATTGGAACACATCCCTCAACTGTTAAAAAGGATACAATTTAACTCCTTTGGTAGATTGCACGATGGTTTTATCCAACGTGGTGTCCATGTGTTAGTCTAGGCATTGAAGAAATTAATAAATGTGGGTCCCACTTGTCATATCTTCTCCCCCGTCTATCTCCTTTCTCTGTATCCCGATTTTCTCTCCTCATTCCAATCAGTAGAAGGGAGCCAGGCGGAGGTGAGGAACTCACAACAGAAGCGGCGATGGCAACTAAGCTTGGGGGTACATCCTCCATGGAGGGTGGTGAGGGCAGTCAGAGTGGCCTGACTTGAACTGCCCTACTACCCCAGCAACTTCTGGCTTGCACCGCCACCTCAATTAGTGAACACTGACAACGGCGCATGGGAGCACTACCCATGGTAGTAGTGCTCCACCCTCCACTGCTTCCTTGACTCTCTTGCCAGCACTAAGTAGTTGCTCCACCCCCACTTGGTAGCTCCCAGATGTCAAGCTCGAGCCTTGAGCTCCTTCTCGAACTTCAGCCTAGGCATCAAGTGCCACCAGCGAGAAGAGGAAGGGGGACAAGGGGAGGCACCAGAGCGAGGATGAAGGTGGGGGAGCGAGAGCAGCCGAAGGGTGAGGAGTGGGTGGAGAGGAAGGTGAAAGGACCTTAATGTCGCCTAGAGGGGGGGTGAATAGGTGTTCCTAAAAATTATCACAACTTCATAGCATATTAGAATGATGAGAACTTTCGGTTCAAATAGGAACTTCCGATATGAGATTGGAAGTTCCGGTCTCAACCGAAAAGTTCGGCGGATAATGAAAGAAAACACTAGCTATGAACTTCTAGTTCAAATAAACAAAATGTATATGAATCAAAAGGTGACAAATAAGTTATCTAAACAAGATATAAGGTTACCAACTAAATCAATTAAGCATGCAAGTAGATCGGGTAAAAACTAGCTCAAGCACAATATGAGAGAATGCACAAATGGACAAACCAAGAGAGGAGACGCGTGATTTGTTTCCCGAAGTTCGGATCCACGGATCCTACGTCTCCATTGAGGAGCCACAAGGGCCGGGCCTATTTCAACCCTTTCCTCACGAGGTTGCACAAATGCACTCCTCGGTTTCACTCTTGATTTCTTCCCTTGCGGAGGCGAAATCGAAGCCTTCACAAACTTTCCATGGCACACCACAACCTTGGGTGCTCACCGGCAACGCCTAGCCGTCTAGGAGACCTTAGTCCCCAAGAGTAACAAACACAATCGAAGATTTGCTTGCTATGAACTCGAGTGCTCAAAGTATGGAGTGAAGCTCACTAGCTCTCAACTTCTCAATCACTCAATCCAACTCTTTCCCCTTCTCAAATCCCTCTCACAAAGAGGCACTACAAAGGATGGAGTGAAGCTCACTAGCTCTCAACTCTTCACTCTCACAATCCAACTATCTCCCCTTCTCAAATCCCCCTCACAAAGAGGCACCATAGAGGTAGGGAAATTGGGATGGCTATTTGGCTTTGGATGTGTCTAATACTCCCCAAGAGCAGCAGCCACTCAAAGGTGGGGTGGAGGAGTTTATATACCCAAGCTTCTCAAAAACTAGCCCTTGGAGGCCAAGACTGTAATTTTCGGATTTTCCGAAAAGCATTTTCGGACAAGTCCGAAAATCTACAGAAGCAAATCTTAGATTCGTAGCCATTTTCGGAATATCCGAAAAATTTCGGATATATCCGAAAACTTTTCGGAGTTTTCGATAATTTTTTAGACTTTCCGAAAAGCACAGAGTAAAAATGACTATAACTTTTTGCTTGGGAGTCCGTTTTTGATGATCTTGGACTCTATGGAAAGCTCACTCAGAGGACTACCCAACTCAACCAAAAACAAGGTCTAAAACCACTCAAATGATAGGTTAAAGCTTGGGTTTCTCTTAAGGTAGCACTATGATAGGTCACTTTGAGCACCGAGACATACACAAACACCTCGACGTTGCATCCCTCTTAATAGTATGGCGTTCCTAAACTCAAATGTAAACAAGAAGATAATTATACCATTAGGAATGACTTTTTTTCATCTTTCTTTCATTGTCTTGAGGGACGCCAATGCCGATACCGTTTCACCATATATTCTTCAAATGATTGATGCGGTTACTTGTAGCTTCAAATGGTCTCGCACGGTCCATCATGACAAAGCCGTCACTCGCCCTTCACCATCGGATTTGGTTCTTCGGCGCCAAGCCCCTTGCTTGCCCTTCACCGCCGCATGGTCTATCGTGATCAAGCATCGCTTGCCCTTCACCGTCTTGCCATAATAGCCATTTCGTATCACACATCTTCAATATCTTCACTTTGTCATTCTTGGTATTGTTAGGTGTAATGATATCACTTGAGCATCAACACCTTTGTAATCCTTGGGGCATATTTTTTTCATTCAACTCAATAAAATTATTAGTCCCAATGATCCGGTTGTCAACCTCCAAGTGTTGACCAACCGATCACATGTATAAAAGGATATGAATAAATGATGAGTATTAATCGACACCATAAGTGTCATATACTCAAATATATGTTCAAATGTAAAGATCTCAATTAAATGAAGGTGAATAACTTGGATCGATTACATGCATAACTAAAGTATAGGATTTGCTCCCCCTAAATGTATGCATACAAAATATTTGTGTGAAGCAAGAGTATGCATAACAAGATATTAAACATTGAGAGCTTATCCTATACAAGAATAGAGGGCATTTATCAAATATAGAAAATAAAATAAAAACATACCTTCATCATCTCCATGTTCTAAATGTAAAGAGACTAAACAAGATATGGCTCAAACAAAACATTAGTCTCACATGTTTATGTAATCACATGAAAATATTATATATGAATATATCAATATGTGCACAGATAGAAAGAGTGATACATATAGTTTGATCTCCATGCATTTCATCCTTGTGATTTAGGTACACCATCAATGAACGTTTTTCTCTCAACTCATATGAAGTCCAGAAATCACCTCTCACATATTCCACTTTCATATCCATATGAGACTAGTAGACAAAGAAATGCTTATAACAATGTTAGTCTCATGTAATTGGATTCGTCATTAATCGTCAAAACCAAATTAATGGCACTTGAACTTTCATAAGGAACCGTCCATGGTGGCATCGGGTGCATATAGGGATGCTAAAGTGCCCAACATTTTAGCCTACAAAATGTTGATGGGTATAAAATGGGGTGGGCTAAATTTCTATTTATTTTGAACTAAAAATATATGAGGGATAGATAGGGTTGTGAAAGAACCCATGGGCATTGACCCATTATCACCCCCGTGCATCAAGGGGTGCAAGTCAAGCTGTGCCATCAACATCACGGCGAGGTGACTCCACAAACTCCTAGTCTCCGACGGCTGCACTGACGCTTGTGGCATGTTCAACAGTAGCACCTACTACTATAGGAGACAAGCTTGATCCAATCGGATCTAGGGGAGCTTCTCCCAGCGGTGGGAAAGGTGGGATGGCGGGGGGGGGGGGGGAGCTAGCGGCAATGGGGCACTGACTAGAGTATACCAGCAATATGGCCGCCCACAATGAACTAAGGGTCAACTTGGAGGCGTAGGCTAAGGCCTAAGGGGCCTAAGGGGACTCAGGGTCAAAGAACTCAGCGTCACAAAAGCATCCGAGGATGGCAACAACCCGACCCACAAGACGCCATTTGCTTCACTTGTTGATCCCCTTACACTGTTGTAAAACCAACAGTCAATTGCCGATGAGACCACAAGGCATGGTAACCGCCAAGTAGGACGATAGCGAGCCTGTTGGAAAGAAGAAGAGAGAGGAGAGAGTAGTATAGTTGGAGGAAGAAATAAACGTGGTCAATTCCACATGGGTCCGTGTCAATTTCCACATGGGTCATTGTGGATGCCACATAGTATAGTAGTATGGTATAAAATCAGGTTGCAAAATTGTTGAGATCCAATTTACAATGGTTTTAGGCCCTGTTTGGTAGACCTCTGGCTCTGGCTCCACCTCTTCTGAAGCTGGAGCCCATCCAAACAGTTTCAGTTCCATCCAAAATAGAAGTGGAGCTAGTTGAAGTGTTATCACAAAATGAACTAGGGAGGTGGAGCTGCGTTTTGGCTGCTTCACAACACCTAACTTTTGAAATTAAGAGTTCTATTCCCTCTGTCCCATTTTAAGTGCAACCATAATTTTCCATGCCTAACTTTAATCATCCGTCTTATTTGAAAAAAAAATTAAAAACATAAGTCACGCATAAAGTATTATTCATGTTAATTAGAAAAAAATTTAAATAAGATGAACGATTAAAGTTGGACATGGAAACTTATGGTTGCACTTAAAATGGGACGGAGGGAGTACCAAATAACCAAACAGCCAAACAGGCTCTTACTGTCGAGGGAATAAATCAGACTCCGCCATAGTTGAGGGACTCAAAATATACTCTCTATTTTTTTTCTCTACAACAGATTGTAAAGACATCCAAAGAGGGCAGAAGTCTTCCTCCGGCCCAAACCCACTGACTTTCTGAGATGAAGCCCACTCGGCCCAAATAAAGCCCACAACCAGACAATCCTTCTTCGAGACGGCGTTGCGTCCCAAGCCCAAGAGCGGAAGAAAGAAAAAGTCAGCCGCTTTTGACTCGTTTCCTCCTGGTCCGCCGCTACTCCTCCGCTCCGCTGCCTGCCTAGCCTAGCCTTCGCCGTCGCCGCCGCCGCCGCCGCCCTCGCCGTTGATTCCGCCGCCCGCTGCGTGATGGACGGGGAGGAGGCGCCTCCGGGAGCGCTCAACCTGGCCGACTACGCCCCCGCCGGGGCCCGCACCGTCGACTGCTTCAGGCGCATCCGCAAGATCGGCGAGGGCACCTACGGGTAAGCGAAACTTCCCCTCGATCTCCGCCTCTCGCGCTATGAACTGTTTCGTGCGAAATCGCTGTCTCCCTTGCGGCGTGGTTGAGCCGCGGTGGAGTGTAGCGGTGTAGCCTTTGAGATCGTAGTGGGGGGCGGGATGTTCGTCTCACCCCCCTAGTTAGGGCTGTGGTTCCACGGAATTGTGAGAGGTCGAATTCTCGTCAAGTCAATGCACGCTTTGTGTCAATTGTTGCTGGCTAGTTTGCTCGCTTCAGAATGCGAGGCGACATTTTTGGTCTAGTTGTTTTCCCTATATTTAGTTACTCCTTTTCGTTTGAGCTCTAGAAATATGTAGTGGTTCGTTGGTTTCGGTTAGGTTTCGTTGGTTAATGTTGCACGTGGGGCATTTCATTTACAGCTGATTGCTGAATTCGCTAGTTATTTGGCAGATACGCTGACTAACCTGCAACAATGAGAAGTAATTTATCCACGGCGGCTAGCTAGTTGAGATTTTCACCATGATGAAAGAAAGAGGACATGTCTTAATGCTCGCTACAACACTAACCAATATAAATGATTCGTTCGAAACATCCCGTCTCTTCACACGGAGTAGCATATCTTTCTTAACATAGGCCTTTGTCCTGTACAAAGCAGGTTTATTAAAAATTCACATCTCATTTGCCGAAGTACATTAGGAAAAGATAAAGAATGTTAGAGACATGTAATTGATGGGTGAATTCGAATATTGTCTTGTTAGGTCCAACGACTTTGCAATTTCATCCATATTCCATAAGGAAAAAGAATCCAAGACTGCTCTTTCCTGTGTGCAGAAGAAATGAGGTTTCGCTTGATTGGCAACAGTCCAGATTATGCCACACTAGTATGGTTTGCAGTTTGCAGCTCACTGAGTCCAAAAATAAATGACGCAGTTGCAATATTTGTTTCCTTTTTATTTTCCTTAGGACCAATATATAATAACAATACATATTAAATATTTAAATGTGGTACCAGTTTTTTTATGAATTTACCTTCTTCACCATTGGCCAAGCTGGCAGTGCGCTAGTTTTACCTCTACATTTATTTATTTTTCCTAACAATCTCAGTGAAGTATTCGAGGCTATGGATATTATAACTGGAGAAAGAGCAGCGCTTAAGAAAATCAAACTGGATGATGGCAAAGAAGGGGTAAGCTTTATGATATCCACAAAGCTATGGCTACTCTTTCTAATGAGCAACCGTGTTCATTGAAGAACATTGCACTTCTCTGATCTGATCCATACTTTTGTAGTTTCCACGCCAAATCTTGCGTGAGATTAAACTATTAAAAAAGCTGGATCACGAGAACATCATCAGATTGAAAGAGATTGTAGTATCTCCTGGTAACAAATTTCTTCTAGCAATTTCAAGATGTCTAAGAGTACAGAAAACTGCATATTCCAACCATGTGTAAATATTTTTCAGGTACAGCACATGGAGCAGGAGGATCAGGTCAGTTACTTTATTCTTTGTTTCTTGCATTCTCCATTGATGTGCTAATGCTGATATATTTTATTTGTTTTGTTTAATAATTTTTCATTCTGCTCAATTTTTTCTTCATATTGATCAATGCACAGAAATCATTCATAACCTATGCTTAAATTCTGCAGATGATTACATGTATAGGGGAGATATCTATATGGTTTTTGAATACATGGATCATGATTTGAAGAAAGTCTTGCACCACAGTACCCCATCCCAAGTCAAGGTACTCTGGTATATGTAGTTCTTCTATCCCATGTGTTTTAAGCAGGGGCGGAGCTAGAACGAAATGGAGGGGGGGTGCCACTTGTTTAATTTACTCACTTTATATCGAGTTTAAGTTGATATGGGTGCCTAAATTTATATTGAGGGGGGTGCACACATGGTGAAAATAGGTAAGGTTTAGTTACAAATTTTTTTTCACCGGGTTCCTGGGAACCCCTCCTAATGACTCTATCTCCGCCCCTGTGTTTTAGAGAGATGCCCCCTTTCTTCTCGTACTTTCAAAGTGGACTATGGAATTTTGAGCTAAAGATTAAAGGAGCTATTGTCTTGGATTAGGAATTTTCTGCTTTCATCCTGAGAATTGAGAGATTTAAACTAGTAAATCACAAAACTTCCAAAATTGGTTCAAGTTCTCCAAGAATTCACCATAGGGGGGGGGGATCAATACCTGCTTTTATTTTTCCTGGACATGGATCCTGTCACCTCCTTCATCAGTAGCCTCAAACAACTAACTTGGCCTGGTTTCAAGTGTTTCCACACTACTGCTGCATGCCGGGGATGGATAGAGTGAGAGGCCATCTGTGGTTTGTGGACCATGGTGACATTTATGGGAATTGGGAAACCAGGTCTGGCAACAGTGACCAAGGAGGGCTGAGGGTTGCAGCAAGGAGTATGTGAAGGACAAATAAGTATTTGTGATGGTATCAAGGACGAGGGAGGTTGGGATAGTGGTAGGGATGTTGTCTTGTGCCTTGATGCCTATCGGATAGGATAAAATATTGCATGCAACAATTCACATGGTTAGCGTGGTACCTGCAGGTTCCAACAGAATAAAATTTCCACTAATATATACTTGCTGCAGAAATATGATTTAACTTGCTGTAACAATTAACATTGAACGGTAAGCTTACCAAAACAAAAGATTCTTCTCTCGCTCAGTTTCTCTTGTATAGTTTTATGCAAGCTGTTGTAAACAAATTAAGCTTCAGTGCTTCACCAAGCAGGATACAAGTTGATTGTACTCCTTAAGAACAGCCTATTCATTGTTGTCTATTTTCATTTCTGTAGTATTATATGGAGCAGTTGTTAAAAGGATTGCACTACTGCCATGTCAACAATGTACTTCATCGTGATATCAAAGGTTTGTTCTGTTTGAATGTATCTTCAACTTTTATATCTATGATCATTTTTATTCGACCCTCAGATTACTTGTTACCATTTATAGGGGCTAATCTTCTAATAAGTGGTGGTGGTAAGCTGTTAAAGCTCGCTGATTTTGGCCTTGCAAGGCCATTCACTAGAGACGGAAGTTTCACAAATCATGTTATTACTCTCTGGTACCGGTAAGTCGAATAAAGAATTAAGGACTTATGCTATTATATATCATCTTGTCCAACCCCAACATGTTTACTTGTGTTGTATTTTTTTCCTATCTCCTTTTGCTGATATCAATTTCCTTCATTCTACAAACTGCTCTTAGACCCCCAGAGTTGCTCCTCGGTGCCACAAATTATGCTGAAGCAGTGGATATATGGTCTGTTGGTTGCATATTTGCAGAATTTTTATTGAGGAAACCATTATTTCCTGGCAGAACTGAGGTATGATACATTCCTTTTACTTTTCCTTGTTTTCCTATTTCTATTATTGCTATTATTGAGATTGGGACTAGGGGATAAGATCAATGAATTACCTTGTACTTTTGATGTTTTCTAATACTCGATAATGCATGTTGAACGCCTAATATTACAACTTATGGTTTCATGTACAAACTGAACCTTTTTTTGTCTATAGCATGATGATTTTTTGGACGCGACTATGTGGCGCGTAGTAGTGCTTTAGCGCTAATGAGCGACCGTCCAAAAATAGAAACCCACGGGCTACAGCAAACTCCCGCACATGTTTTTCCAAAAAAAAAAAGAAAAAGAAAAGGGAATCGTAAGCAGTGACACAACGCACTTACCAAAAATAGAAGCGTTGCATCTTTTCCTCAGGTCCAGCTTTGTTGGAAAAAAGACATGTCATAATGCACTTTCACTTTTAGTACTATGCAGTCACATGCTAACAGAGTCTAGTACTTTTAAAATCTTTGGTGGCTTATATCTTTTAAACCGTATATTGTTTTTAAGATCCAATTGAACCATCGTAATCTACTGAACATATATGACAAAACTGAGTCCAATATTGAATATATTCAAATTATTTACTTTTGTAGCAGTGTTGTTACTTTAAATATTATGAAGAGTTACTTCCCTATACCAATATAGTTACTTTAAATACCATGAAGAGTTGCTTCTCTCTAGCAGTGCAGTTATTTCTAACACCGTAAAAGGTTAGTTCTATTTTTTCAGTTACTTTCCTCTATGAGTGTAGCAACTTTTAATAATATGAAGAGTTACTTCCTATATAAAATAAATTGCTTTCATCGAAAACAATAATCTATAGATATATACACAAACATATGGTTTACCTCGAATAAAAAGTTATGTATTTACTTGTGAATCCACACTTTACTATGAAGATATTTCTTTTGACACATATATGTAATTACTTCTAATGCATTCTATAAAAAGTTGCTTCCATTGCAGAGCTTAGTTACTTCTACTGTTTAACTAAATTACTTTTAAATATTTCAATATATTTAATATTGTACTCATTTTATCATATATTTTGAGTGGAGTTTAATGGTTAAAACAGATCTTAAAAATAATACATGGTTTGAAATATATAAGCCATCAAAAAATTTAAATAGATTAGTAGATGTACTACATGAGACTCACATCGTCGGACGGCTGTAGCAGGTGTCTCGCCGTAAGACTAATTCGCGCGCGCGCGCGGGGATTAGATTTTACCTTCACCGTGACATTTCTTATCTGTCCAAATTTTTTTCAGTTAAGTTCTACTTTTACTCCTCTTCTCCATTTCAAAAGTTGTAATCTATGGTATATAGTACACTTGAAACATATGATCAGAAAGATATATGAAGGATAGATATGTTTCTTTGGAAAAATGCCATTCCACAAATATATCACGTGCACACATTATATTCTTTTATATTTTGAAATTGAGCAACTATTGATCCTGATTGCCCTTTTTGTTACGTTTCCTCATAGTGAAATGACATTATGCCAAATTTCTTTTTTGCATTTTTTTCTTGGCTCCAAGAACGACCCCTCCCCCTCATAAGCACTAAGCATGTCAACACAATGGTCTTTCTTTTGGATTCAGATATATTACTGCATGATATTTACAATCTTCATTTTGTATTTTATTTCCATATAAAACTCTGACAGAAGCTCGTATGTTGTTTTAGCAAGAGCAGCTATCAAAAATATTTGAACTCTGTGGATTTCCAAATGAGGAAAACTGGCCAGGAGTATCCAAACTTCCATTGTACAAGACTATTCATCCTACAACCCCAACGAAACGACGTCTGAGAGATATTTTTCACAAGTAGTCCACCTGCTATCACTTCTCATCCGTTTATCAACAGTAGTTACTGTTTTTCTAGTAAGATTAAGAATAATGGAGTAATGTGGCTAAAAACTTTCTTCTACAGCTTTGACTCTCATGCAGTGGATTTAATTGATCGCATGTTGATCCTTAATCCTACTGAGGTATGTTACCCTTTCTTATGTTTCAGTGTACAAGAATTCATATGATGTTGAGGCATGAGAGCCATCTCAATTTAGGCCACTTATACCATTTAAGATGTAAACTACTATATGTTTATGTAAAGATTTGGACTAATTTATAGAACTCAAGATATCCATTGATAACGATTAGTTCTAAACTTACCCCCCCCCCCCCCCCCCCCCGTCAACCATTGCAAAAGTTTGAGTTGCCCCCCTTAACTACAAAGCCAGACAAGATACACCCCTCAATTGTTGAATCTGGACACTTAATCCCCTGCGCCCTATTTTAGATGGTTTAGACCATGCTGTCCGACATGTCATCTCCATGTGGCTGAACAATCCATCAATTTGCGACTGTCCTATTGTTTGAAGAAAAAAAGCACATAAAGGTGTAATTTGCAGAACTGAATTTGGCAAGGTTGCCATTAACATAACAATAAGGCTGACATTAACATAACCATAATATACCGTGTCTTGCATTACATGCATAAGTCACTTAGCCATAAGTCTGACATTAGCCACAAGCAAAATCAAAAGATCATCATCCCACAAGTCTGACATTAGCCATAACCATAAGTCTTCCCTTATGGTCCTGATGGTGAGGTGATGTTCTGACCTTTCCCTGACCACCACTTTAATTTTGTCAATCTTCCCGGTTGAAGAAGGCAGAGCGGCCTTCTGGTGGCTGCTCGTGGTTAGGGATTTGATTTGAGTAGCTACAGCCTACGGTTAGGGATTTGATTTGAGTAGGGAATTTTCACGGGGAGAGAAGGGGAGAAGCAGAGGGACAGATGGGATATTTTAATGTGCTGCCATGTCATCGCCAAGTGGAGGTGCCACCTCAGACAACCTGGCCAAAACTACCAGCACAAAGGGGTTAAGTGTCTGGATTTAATAGTTGAGGGGTGCGTGTTGTCTGGTTTCATAGTTGAGGGGGTAAATCAAACTTTTGTGATAGTTGAGGAGGGGTAAAACGTACTTAACCCTATTGGTATCGTAAACATAAATAGTTGTTACATTTTAAACACATTCAGGGAAGGTTCTATGTTTAATTGCTATGCTATATCTATGCTGCTCAAAGGAGTAAGCGGGGATTGTGCACTCCACACTCAACTTCACCTCTTCACTTCAGAAGATAGTTGTGAGTGGATTTGTGTAGACATGTGTGTTAAATGTAGGAAACCTTTGTAAAACACTCTATGCAGGTCGAGGTTGCTTGTTGATCTGATGTAAATCATATATGCATTTGTTTGAACTGGACAATAATTAATGTGCACATCATTCTAGTATAAAATAAAATTTAAATTTCTGAAATCGGATATGATGTATCTGGAATTCAATATGAATGGAGCCAGCTAATATCAATTTTGTATCAGTTTTTTATACTATGATTTAGAGAATCAATTGTACTCTCTATAGAAGAATATTCTTAAGGTTTTTTTACTGTGGGTCTTGAACGTGGAAACAATCTAATACCTTTCTGCTTTTATTTATTCTGCAGAGGATTTCCGCACATGATGCTCTTTGCGCAGCATACTTCATCACTAAAATGTAGCGTCCTTTCTGTGGAAAAGAATCTAGACTCGCTGTTCTTTGCAAAGGATTAAGTTCCTAGGCGTTAAATAGGTGTAAGTACTATCTGAAGACTGTTGTTTCTCCTTCTGACCTTGGTTTAGGAACTATAGGGCTACTGCGTAGTAAAAATGTTTTTTTTTTTTGTCTTTAATAGCTTCAATAGATATGTGGATATGTTGTACATTATTACTTGTGACAATCCATTCCATTAGTTTTTTTAATAGTAAGCAATTCTTCTTGTGCTATTGTGGTATGTTGAACAGCACTTACTGAAGTGAAGGCTATACAAAGTGCCTTCAAAGTACAAAATAAAGCCTAAGCAGCTCTTTACTGGTATGCTAATTATACAGCATGTTATTTGTTTCAACGAATATAGAGTACTGCAATATGCTTGCAGTAAGGATCACGTGATCATATTTTATGAGTCTTCTTTTCTGTGTTAATGCCAAGGCCCAACTGAATATCCATATATAGTATCACTGCGCAATGCCACTGCCAGTACTAGACTGGTAGACGTGTACTTTGGTGACCTCAGGGTCTTGTAAGCTTAGCATCTGATGAGTAGCTATAGGCTATACATGTATATCTATGATAGACGATGGCTGAGGGCACTGAAGATTTTGCCCTCTCAAATTTGTTAATAAAAATGTTTCTATCTATCCCTCTGCATTATACTATGTACATTTACAAATGGTGAAGAGGGTCAGTTTGCTTCTATGCAAAAAATTTTGATTCTTTTTATCAATATCTACTGTAATCATGACTGTTCTGTATTCCATCAGAAGTACTCCTTGTGGAAATGGAAGCGAGTTGTCGTTTTGTGGCTCATGTCAAGTGATAGTTTCTTCAATTCTTTGGCTAGTGTGGGCTTTCCACAGTAAAATACCCCTGCAAGTATAAAGAAAATTTACTATGATCAGAATGATATAAGATTGACTGATTGTCAGTTGTTTTTTTTCATGATGCTTAGCATTTGATACAAATGGTAGAATTGGGGTGCTTGAAAACAACTAGGAGATCGAGAGGTTTCAAATTGGGTCAGAATATTACCTACTGTAGAATTGGGGTGCTTGGAAGCAATTCTAGTGAAGACCTCCTTCCAGTTAGGCCTTGCAAAATGTGTCCTGACCTGTCAATTGCACATAACACATTTTATATCAGTAATCTACTTCAAGTTGTTTTGTCTGTTCATCCATCTGAACACCCATTTCTGTTTCAAATGCAAATTCATCGTACTTAAAGAGTAACCTTACCCTTGTGCCTGACACAATATCTACACCATGCTTTGCATGGTTCAGGGCCTGCACCATTGAGAGCAGCGTCGACCTGGCATCACGCTCTTCATACACACTTGTGAGATAGTTGTGCAGCTCTATGACACCCTGATTGCAACAGCAAAAAGCATGATCACCTTCATCAGTACACAAAAATTGCAAGGAGAGCAGCACTAGTTCAGGGAGCAGAAGGCATCACCTTCTTGTCCATTTCAGCAACTTCATTCATCACCCCCTTGAACCATTCGAATGACCCTGGCTCTCTTGTAACCCAGTAGAAGTGTGCCCTGCTCGTCCTGTACGCTCTCCTCTTGTTGCTGCTCGCCGTCGACACACTGAAGCTGTTGGCGCTGTCGTCAGACCTGCTAGTCTCCATTGCCAGATCCTGAAGAATTCAGACAAGGGAGGAGGCATCATTGCAGCATCAATGCAATGATGCATCTTTCAGAAGGCTGAGAAGGGAACCCAGCTAGCCTACTGATGTTAAAGAAACCTTACCATCAGCTCATCAGCCAGCTTGATGTTGTTCAGCAGATCTCTAAGAATGCTTATGAAAGGCGTCGCACCGATCCCGAGGCCGACAAGGAGAAGAACATCGTAGTTCCTGAAATCCTGCGCCGGCGCGCCATAAGGGCCATCTACAAGCAACCTTGGTGGACTGCAGAAGAGATGAGGGAGTGCTCAGTTCCATAGCTAACTCTTAGAGGATCAGAAATGACAATTGACAGGGAGAGTGCATTGACCTCTTCTGTTCTGCCATGCCTAGAGCTCCAAATGAAGCTCTTCTCGGAACGCTTGGCACGAAATAGTTCTCGACGAAAATGCGCTTGAGCTCCTGCGTCCAGTCCCCCCTGGTCTGGATATGGACACTGATGTAGTCATCTCCAGGTGCTGAAGTGATGGAGAAAGGGTGCCTGAAGCAATGGGGCAAGAAAGAACACCATCAGTTACTTGTGTCTGAAAGTAGTAGTAGTAGATAGTCAGAGCAAGGCTGACTGAAGCAGTAGATTGAAGGGCAGACGAACCATTCAAATGGAGAGATCGTTGGACACTGAAGGAAAATGTACTGCCCACTCCTGTATCTGAATCCATAAGGCTTTGACATTGTGATGGTCAACACATTACCCGGTAGAAGACACACCTGAGTGGATCAAATTCAGTTAAGAACATGAACCTAATTTAGCCTATTTTCATTTTCATATTTTTACTACTACAACCATCCCAAAATATAGTTACTCCTGACTATGCACTTGGATGGTATAGCCAGAAGTAGCTATATTCTGAGAAGAATGGAGGTAGTAGTAAAGAAAATGATAACAGATGCTACTCATATAGTTTATACGCTATATCCTTCTTTTTGTCTCATTTGGTTTCAACATTAGATGGTGTCACTTTTGAATTGGATAGGATGTGATGGAAAATTCCTAAAAGGAGATAGAAGCTTAGTTAGGCCTATAATATCATCAATATCGTAGTGCCAATATGACCTAACCCCAGAACCTTATCTGACCGTCCACATGCCATTATCTTTCATGCATCCTGAATCTTTCCATTCCCTATACTATATTATTGTTGCCTTCAAGATTCTTATGATATAAATGGATCACCAAACTTAATCAGTGTATGTTCCTCAATGCAAATTATACAACCTTTTTTGGTTTGGATCCAACCAACTAATAATTTTAAGAACAATTTATCGTTCAAGGAGTGATGATTAATGCTTGAAATTCAGAAAATGTATGATCATTCAGATGTTCAGTTACCTTCAGGATTTTTACTGCATAAGCCTTGGATCTGAAGGCCCGTAGCGTCCTTTCGCCGACATAAAGCATCAATGGCACAGCAATGTACATCCATGTCTGAATATCACCAAAGAAATCACTGTGTTAACTTCAGATTACTTGATAAGAGAAGGTTGTCTAAATTTCACAATGAACTCTAAATGTGAGGTTGCAAAGTTGTAAGAGTGCAGAATCTAGACATACTGAACTCTAAATCTGTGGTTTTTTTTATGTTCAGAATATGACACCTCAGCGTCGAGGAGATAGGGCAGATTGTGTTGGAATTGGATTGTTCAACGTTGGCCCTAAATAATGGCAACCGTAGATGTTGAGTGCAAAGTATGTACTCTTCTGCATTTCAGTAGTTGATTATGTTTTCTTAATGACTGATTTGTAGATGCCAAATCCGTGACCCTGTACAACCAACGCCCTGTGTTGCCAGCAATGATTGAACGGTATGTAGCCAAGATGCATGTGGCAAAGGACAGGATTCATATGAACCATATCGCAGATTGAATAGGCGCAGAAGCATCAATCCGAGTTAATTAGTGTTGAGGAATTTAGGGGTAGCACAAGTCAACCAGGGTGGAAAAAAAATCCATGGCAAATGTGAATGAACCTATTCCAGCTATGTAAGTATCATGAGCTTGTAGTACACCTCATTAACTTATCATACTATTTGTGACTGACGCAAATCAAAATGTGCTGTTTAGCCATGTGGTTGTTGGCAAGACAAAACAAAAACAAAAAAACAAACCCCTGCCTTTGGCAAATGTAGCACTCCAAAAGGAAGAACAAATGGAAAAAGGGATTAGAGTGCTACCCATAAGGCTATGAATGCAGATTTGTGAATGGCACTGACCATTGTAATTGTGGAAGATAAAGCTAATTTCTTATAGGTGTTTTCCATGTGCTCAAATTAGAAATGGTGCAAAAATAATTAAATTAATTTTCTGTAGTTTTGGAAGTTTGTATGCCTTAAAACCAACCAATGCCAGACATGCTTTAAAGGAAAACCACTAGCAGATCACACCCAATCATAATCTACAAATGGATGCCATTAACGAAATCCCCTGTCACTATAATTGTAACCTAATTGAGTAATCCAATGGGCTAGCATTTCCCCCTATAAAAATCTCTGTGGATCCAAAAATATCCAATTGGCTAGTATTTTTCTCCTATAAAACTCTCTGTGGATCCAAAAAATATACTACATATATATATGTGACAGTGATTTCATCTCCCAGACTGATTTGCAGGATACTTTATTATTTCATGGTCACAACTCACAACAGATTGGGCTTGGCATTCGGTTGGACCCCGCATTCCCCAATTGATGCGTAGGCATCTGAAAATGACAAATTGGCGTATCAAACCCCCTCAATACTGGACAGGTTCATATTTGCTTCGGTCGATCGAGTTCCGGTCTGACTCGAACGCGACACCAACCGGACAATAAATTGTGCGTGCGCCGGCGTCAACATCCCGTTACCATCACTGTACGTTCCGTGCAAGAGCTAGCTTTGCAACAGTACGGTCCGTAGAACCCAACAGATTTTATCCAAGACTGCTATGTTTATGGAATGATTGGATCTAAACTCTTTGCGGTGAAACTGGATAGATGCCATGTGATTTATACATCATTAAACAGATTATTACAATGGATCATCGATTTAATTTTATGAATAAATTAAATATTTTAAGAAATAGACTTAACAAAAAGAAAAATCAGGTTGTCGAAGCGACACGCTGTAGAGAGAAACGCATTTTTTGGGTGTGAAACAAATAACCCGTTTCAATAATTTAGTGAATAAGCTTAAAAAGAAGAGCGTGGAGCAAATAATATATTTTCATAATCGAGTGAATAACTTGAAAATAACATGATGATATTGAACAGTGGTTTCAAGACTATCTAAAACAGGTTGGAGTGTAGGACACGGATAGAGATGCATCTAGTCATCCTGGACCCCACATGTACGTGGGCTCCACTCACATTTATGCACACGTCATTTTTCCTCCAAGGAAAGCAATGTGAAGCAGTGCAATGGTGGTCTACATATCTTCCTTCCATGTCCAATGTCCAAAGCATGGACCTACCCAAAAATAAATTGATGTGCCTGTGTAACTACGTACTACTAATGACCTTAAAATTTAACTTTGAATTCTTGATACTCACTAAATAATTTCTGGTGTAATGTCCTAATTATCTTTTCCTTTTTCTGTTTTGCAATGATTTTGGCCGGCCCCCCAAGAGGTCAATTGTCCCTTAATTTGCAACTAAAATTTCTCTCCTTTTTTTTTTCCAATGGTGCCCTGTGCCCATCACCGTAACAGGCAGGACCAGGAGGAGGACGACCCTAACAAATGGATAACAAAAGCAAAAGCCACCAAAGGAGAAAGAGAGGGCGAGAGCGAGCGAGAGCACACATCCAAAACGATCGATGCTAGAACCCAAAAAAACGTGCAATTGCAACCTTTTGGAAGGATCAAAATTAACCGGAAAAATGTCGCCCTCACGAAAGCTACCCCACGAGGCAAATTACTGGCATCTGTGATGAGCATCCTAGCAAAAAGAATCTATTGTACGGTAAGAAGTACAGAGTAATTAGCATTTGACTTTTTTTAAAAAAAACAATATTGAAAATGTAGTACTTTTTTTACCATTATTTCATATCAATGTAGTAGTAAGTTTTTTTAAGGATATCGAAATAAGTTTATAAAATTATAATAGTTCTTAACTTTTACAGCTATTATTCTAGATTTTGAGAGTTTAATAGGATCTTATTATAATCAAGTACTCAGAGGCTCAGTTTAAAACAGATTGTTGATAAGAATTATATAGTACTTCATTATAGGAACAAATTAGATATTTTGATAAATAGATAAACATATAGCTTAAATATATTTTTAAGCGTGAAAAAAATATTTCCTTCCAATAATCTGATGAATATATTAAAAAGAACTAAGCTCTGATAGTGAAAGGGAAAGATGACGTGACAAGATAGCTAATATAAGCTTTACTTACCGTCCTCTGGTGCCACTTGGTGACGAGGAACATGAACCAGCCATGAACGAGCAGAAGGAGGTAGACGACGATGAGGAGGTGGTGCGAGTACCAGAAGGCGTTGAAGCCGGCGAGGTGACCGAGCGGGAACGGGAGGCGCGGCGCCTCCCGCTTCCGCAGCGGCCGCGTCGCCAGCGTGAAGGAGACCACCATGAGCACCACCATGACGATCCCGGTGACCCCCTCGACGCCGGCGAGGAGGCCCCGGTACGTCGGCCGCGACGCGCCGAAGAAGCCGGACAGCAGCAGCTCGTACTCCTCCCGGCTCGACCCGATCAGCCGCGGGAAGTCGCACGCCAGGTGCGTCCCCGCGTGCGTGCAGATGCCCAGCGCGATTGCCGTCGCGATGATCTGCAGGTGTAGCCAAAGTTTTTTAGCTTTTGCAATTACTAGCAACCTAAACAATGTGCTAATTTTAGCCTCGCTCTCTTTGCTCTACAACTAATTAGTTGTGAAAAAGTAAATGAAACAATCAAAATTAATTTATAAGGCCCCGTTCTAAACTCCAACTCTAAACTTCGTTCCCTAAAACAAAAGGTTCCCTACAAAAAACTCTAAACTTCAACTTTGTTGTTTTTTATACGTTTTCCAAATTATTAAACGGTGTATTTTTTATAAAATGTTTTTATATAAAATTTTATTTAAAAATTCAAACGAATCTTTTTTTAAGTTTAATTATTTGTTAATTTCTTTGCTCCGGTTTTCGTGCCATTTAAGAGAAAAAACGAACGGAGCGTAAGTAAAATTTTTATATACGTGTTTTTAATTCCAAAGAAAATGTTAAAACAAAATATTAAAAAAATAAAAATTAACTTTTAAAATTTAAATTTGACGTATGACGGCTGATCCTACATAGTTATAAGCAGGGGTATTTGTAAATTTATCAATGGTTTTTATATGTTACAATAAAATGCTTTACACTATTCATATTCTAGTTTTATGATAACGAGTTAAGAGGGTGGTAAATTTATAATTGCTAATGTCAGAAGAAACGATTATTGCGATCTTGACCACCTTGATCCTATAAGTACATTTACAAACGTTTTATGCCTGGAGCTTAGCTTAATGAACACGTGGCCCTGCCGGTTGGAGTAGCTTACAGTGGCCCCACATGACAGTGGGAGCCCTGTCGGTCGGGGAGACTTTTGAATGACCGGCGCTTTGACCCTGAGCCGACCGGGCCGGGGATCTTCTGTACCCGCGGGTTCCCCGGCCACGCTACACTGATTGGACCGCCCCGGTGGGGCCCACTTAAAGCCCGAGCTACTCTCCACCTACACGGCCCAAAAGTCGCACCGCCCCACATGGGCCGAGCCGCAGAAGATCCCGAGCCGGCCCACCCGGGCCCACAAGGCAGAGACGCACCGGCCGCCAATCATTGGGCGACGCGTCGTCTCCCCGAACTCCGGCGACGGCGACCTCCCAACCACCGGCGGTGAGCTCGAGAGGAGGAGGAGTACCTACCTTGTGGAAGGTGATGCTGTCGTCGAAGGGGACGAAGAAGCGGGCCCAGGAGGAGCGGAGCCACGTCAGCGTGTTGCGGCAGACGGGGAGGAGGACGAGCGCCATGTTGAGCTTGAGCGTCTCGGCGGCGCCCTTCGCCGTCGGGAGGCAGTACCCCATCACCCGGAACGCCGGCGTGCGGCGGTACTGCACGAACTTCCACGCGAACAGTCCCGCCATGGCGGCGAACCACAGCGCCAGCACCCACGCGCGCCGCCAGTTCTCCTCCGCCGCCACCTGCGCCCTCGCCGCCGCTCGCCGCGGGCTCCACCGCCGCCTCCAGTCGTTCCTCCTCCCCTCCGACTGCCCCTGCCCCTGCCCTTGCCCTCCCTGCTGCCCTCCGCCGCCGCCGCCGCCGCCGCCGAGGTTCTGGCTCCACTGCGCCGTGCTGCCGCTGCTGAGCGGCCGGCTGTAGTTCATGTACGCGTCTCGCTGGAGCAGCAGCGCCTCCAGCTGCCACAGCTGCACCACGCCGTCGCCGGAGAAGACGAGTCAAGCTCAAGCAGCAGCGGACACAGAGCACAGAAATGGCGAAAGCGAAATCCTCACCTCGATGTAGCCGAGGTCCTCCGGGTCGAGCTCCTCCATGATCAGCGACGCGTACTCCTCCGCCTGCTCCTTCAGCTTCGACAGCTTGTTCGCCGACGCGCTCAGCACGATCAGCTGTAAAAAAAAAAAAAAAAAAAACCACATGCAGTAAAAATTATTTAATTACCTTAATTAACAGTGAAGTTAATCATTCGTGTAGCCTAGTTTGACACTGGAAATGCTGTGAGAGTGAGAGTGACAGTTACGGTAGTAGTAATGTCGTTAGCCATGCAACAACGGAAGCTTCTAAAATGTTACTGTCCAGTGATTTTACAAGTTAATCATGGAGTAATAAGTAAGTGTAATTAAGTCTACTTGCCTCCTGCACTTCCTCCCTAGTGATCCTCCCGTCCACGTTGGTATCCACCCTGAAAGAAACTCGTTTATTTTTTTACAAATTCATCGAAACACGCACGAACTCAAAATTCGAAGGAAATTTGGTTGGATTTATGGCTGGCTTAGGTACATGTCGAAGAAGATTTGGAGGCGCGCGTCGAAGCTCTGGTCGGAGATTTGGACCCAGAAGTCGTAGAGCTCCTCCTTGCTGATCCGCTCGAGCTCCTGCCGCCGCCGCCGCGCCAGCGCGTCGAAGATGCCCACGGCGAACTCCTTCGAGTCCTCCATCCCTGCACCAATGCCGGCGCCGTACGCCGTGTCATCGCGTGATCGCGCGCGCGCGCGGCGCGCCATGGACATGGAGGATGGCTTTGCTTGCTTACCGATGCAGTCTCCGAAGTCGTCGCGGGAGAGGAGGCCGTCGCGGGAGAGGGCGTTGAAGCGGTGCTCGACGCGGGTCCAGAGCTCGGCGGCCTCGGCGGAGCCGGTGGTGCGGCTGATGAAGCGGAGGCCCTTGAGGGCGCGCCTGGCGCCGGAGCGGGACCGGTTCAGCCGCGCCTGGATGCGCCGCCGCTCGCGTCCGGCCATCGCCGCCTCCCGCGGCGGCGGTGGCTCCGACGGCGTGGGGGCGCGAGGCGCCGGCGCGGGCGACGGCGACCGTAGCCACGCGAACTTCTTGCGTATCCGCGACGACGTCGACGAGCACCGGCTCAGGCTCCGCCCGCTCCCCGGCGGCGTGTGCGCGGCGCCGCCCCCGGCCAACGACGTGGGCCCGTACAGCGCGCCCGTGGTGGGCGTCACGCTCCGCACCACCATGGACTCCTCGTCGAGCTCCAGCATGACCTCCACGAGGTCGCTCTGGTCGGCGAGGAACGCCGGCAGCATTCCACCGACGCCATCGCCGCCGGCGGACGACGACGTCGGCGCGAACAGCTCGTCGCTGTAGGCCGTGTTGAACGATCCGTTCTCCGTCGACGCCTCCGTCCGGTCGTCGGCGAGGTAGTCCGCGATGCGGCGGTGACCCGTCGCCCGCCGCCCGCTCGCCGACCCCCGCGACGGCGTCCACATGTCTCTCTGCGGCCGCCGCCCGCTACCTCGCTTCTTGCTGCTGACCTCGCCGTCGACCTCCGAGCATATCTCCGCGCTCTGCTTCTGCTCTGCTCTGCTTCGCTGATGGTGAAGAAGAAGAGCTCGGCGCGGCAATGGTGGTTGGGATTCGGTGTGGCTCGAGTGTCGGACGCATCCAATCCAAGAGGACGGAGATAAAAAGTAGGCAAACGGTGGGTGTCGTGTGATCCGGGAGAGACGACGCGTGATCGAACGGCTCAGGTTACTTACACAAAACAAGAAAAAAAACATTAGTGCATAATTGAGCCTTGATTATTGCGAACTTAAAATATGCTGATGCTCCATCCGTTTCATATTATAAATTGTTTGCCTATTTTTCAATCAAATATTTTTAAGTTTGACCAAATATATAAAAAATATATAGTATTATTTTCAACATAAAACATACATATTATCAAATTATATTCAATATTAGATTTAGTAAAACCAATTTAATATTTTATATGTTGCAAAAAACTTAGTCAAATTTAATAGAGTTTGACTAGGAAAAAAACAAACAATTTATAGTATGAAACGAAGGAAGTATATAAATATAGAAAGTTTTTAGATAAAACATATCGTTCAACAGTTTAAAAACCGTGCTAAAATCTACTTATATCTTAATCGTGAAAGAACGGGGCCTAATTGGTTTAGGTTTTTAACGAACCAAACTATCATCATAAAATTAGATGGTTATGTAATTTAATTGGGGTATTTTTCACGGTCAAGTTCTTTTGATGGGATTTTCATAGCTTTCAGTTTCATGAGGACTGACAGTGAGAGAGCCGTCTGCTCTATAACTCTAGTGAGTGAGTGAGTGACAGAAAGAGTGCTACTGGGCCTGTGGACTTTGTCCTCCCTATACCTACTGCGCCGTATTAGCGTATCCGATCTGATTAGCTACAGATTACGGAATAATCAATCATTCAGTCATGGTAGCCTGCAAGCTAACAAACACTGAAATCGACTAGGGCCAAGTGGGAGATAATAATCAGCCCAAGTGTTTTGCAGTTATAATTACCCAGTCATTAGCCAGTCTCTGAATATATATCTAAGGAAATTAAACTCCACCGTTATTACACAAATAACAAAATCACCTTCCATTTTGGTTTCTGGCAAAACGCCACTGCTGCAAACGGGTGTTGGCTAGCTAGCTCGTACTGAAACCTGAAAACGTGTGTGTGGTACTACGAAAAGGAGGGACAGGGGCGTAGTACGTTGGATCACACGAACACATTGGGCGGATGCTTTGCTTGTCTGCGAGCGGCTATGGAGGTGAGCAAACCGGTGTTGTTCGTTCGTTAGCTAGATCGGTGCTCCAAGGGCTCCGGCCAAATCCAACTTCTTCTGCAGCTGATCCGCACTGAAACATGTTGGCTGTATCCAACTACACAGGGCTATCTTGTGTCTTTGGCTTTGCCTGCAGAAGCAGCTAGCTGAACGGCATTGACATGGTGCCTATCTATTTGGAACAGGAATGTATTATGTACCATTACCAAAGCAGGCCAAGGACAAGCACACGAGTAGTTAATCTCTCTTGTATATATATTTGATGATAGAAATGTCTTATATCCCCGACCTCAATCAATCTCTTCTATATAGTATGTCGGATTTGCAATAGTATTACTTCCGTAAAGGGGCGGCAAAATCAAAAAGAAAAATGTCGTTCTGAAGTAGGTATAAGTACAGATGAGTGGCGGCTCCTTCTGTCTTGCCATTAATTTATTTATAAATATAGTAGTTCAGAGGTTAGTAGTTTTTATCACCCTAGCAAGTAACATCTGTTGTTTTAAATGTTAATAGTCATTTTTTTTATCTTTATAGTTGTTCAGCTCAAGATTATCTTCAAGGATGATGAAAGATGAAAAATACATCTCCAACCACTTAGTACACCCAGTTAAAAGCTCAATTCTTAACTTAGTTATAGAGTTGGGCTAACCCAGTTGTCAGGGCCGCCATCGAATCCCCTATCTATCTGCGTTAAATTTGTAAGTAAGTTCATATTTCTCTCAATAGTATTGATATTTGGCTTCTTCGTGGTATCTAACTTTTTTCCTCATGATGGTTAAGCTTGCCACTACATGTAGTCAAGTTGTATTGATTAAAAATATATATAGTCTGCCAAACTATATTCAGATATGGCATGGCTAAAAAATTTCATAATATCACACGCTTGTAAGTTTTCATAATGTATGATTATAAATTTAGTGGTTGAGTGTCATACGTAGCTTTGAATTTGAAAAGTGAAACATAGATTATTTTTTTTTAGGGAGGAGTTGAGATTTTAATACACGTACGTTCCGTTTTCAACGTGTGTTAAGTAGCCAACAATCAATCAAAGAAAAAGATGCAATTGGGACGTTAATTAGTCTGATTATTGCAGAGGCTTCGTTTTTCTACCTAAAAGCCAGCAAAGATTTCGCTTTTGGAGCCGACGATTAACGTCTCTGTTGTGAAAACCACCGTTTAACGGACTGACGCTAACTGAGTAACGAGGTGCCATAGGCACCGTGCAAATCACGGCTATCATGGGGTTATGTCCCTCTCATTTTCATCTATTTCTTTCTTGAAAATGCCTTTCTTTTTTTTACCATATTTTGATGATCTGTGGTGCCTAAAGCTGGTCTTTTTCGTGGAACTTGTAGCACCTGGCCTGTTGCCAACCACATGAACAATGGATTAGTTGGGTCACACAAATCCTCATCAGTACAGACAGTACTACTTCTTAGAAGGGGTATCTGCATGAGCCTCCTGGAAGCAGAGTATGTGTGCATGATTTAACAAATGACAATTTCATTTTCATCTTCACATTACATTCGATAGAAATTTACGAATTAATAAAACCATGTGAATTTCTAACCTTCCAATTTATTCCACGATTATTGTGCCAATAACCTTTAGCTTTATTTTTGGTGGCTTCTTGTGAATTACGCTGTGAATTTTGGCGACCACTAGAGTGGTCAGTGAAGGAGTAAGGAGAGGGTGGGGGAAGGTGAGAGGACTTGCGATGGGTTCCGATGAGGCGGTATCAGCACCCTAAACCCTAAATCACCCATTAAAAATTCATCAATTTAATTAAAATTCATTCTAAATTTAAAGTTTGGTTTTTAAATATGGGGTAAAAAATTTAGACCCCTTCTGATTTTTTGAGTTGCAATTTTGAGACGGAATTAATATGAACATATTCTGTACGTTAAGAATATAAAGAAATTAATTAAGACGACCATTAATTTACTCATATAAACATTTGAACGAAATTCTCTAATCCCATAAAAAGGTTCACACAGTTGCTGAAGAGATGGCCTATCGGTGAGCTGACGAGGGCCTGGAAATTCGTGCGTGTATATCCAATATCCATGCATGTGCATATCCGAAGTTATGCTCTATCAAAAAAAAAAAAATTCCTGCTGCTCATGAACTGTTTTGCTTCCTCGGACAAGACAAGAAGTTGAGTTTTGTAGCGACATAGATCCTCATAAATGAAACTTGGATGGAATATTGTCTCTCGTGGCTTGATCATATAGTAGCACGTGTCCAGCGGCGTAATATTATTTTTAGCAAAAGTGCAAGTAAATCGTATTGTTACGTGCTTCCCCTTGCCTACCTAGATATAGGGTATGTTTAGTTCACGCTAAAATTAAAAGTTTGGTTGAAATTAGAACCATGTGACGGAAAAGTTGAAAGTTTATGTGTGTAGAACAGTTTTGATGTGATGGAAAAGTTGAAAGTTTGAAGAAAAAATTTGAAACTAAACTCGGCCATAAGAGCTTTGATCGATAAATTCTAACCATTTATTTATTGGTGGTTTATTTTGTTTAGTCTTATGCCGAGGTGATATTTTAGAGATTATTATCGTGTACTCTCTTCGTACCAAAAAAAACTAACTTCTGAAAATCTTCAGAAGATAATTCTTTTTAAATAGAGGGTGTACTAAATATGGGATTAAAAAATGACAAGTACACCAAACATATGAGGTTAAAAAAATGACAAGTACACCGAACCAAAAGCTTTGCCCTTCTGGGCGCTAGGTGCTCCTGTGGTTTGAGGAAAAGTTAATGATATTTTGTTACATCCGGCATGAAATGAAAAAGAGAAGCATTGTTTTTATCCTCCTTTTCCTATCAGTGAGTTCTGATCCTTTTGTTCGAAATTTCTTCGTTTATACTGAACCACTTGCATAATCAAATCATGTTCCACAATATCTCATATATACATCCTTCTTTTATTTGTGCGTTGAAAATGAATGGGGCTAAGCGATCTGCTAAAGCTATGCAGTAGGGGAGTGATCCATGTTCCACCTTAGAGAGAAGCGAGAACCCAAAGCCCTTTAGATTTCCTTCACAAGATTCGTCCATGGAGAGTGAATTAGGGCCTAACATCAGGCTAAAATATACCAATGTGTTGGGAAAGGTTCCTCAAATCAAATATATCTCTCCGAGCAAATAAGAAAATACAAAATAACTTCATTAAAATTGCCCCGAACTCGAGCAGGACTGTTCAGGACAATACCAAGATTGTATGTATGAATCCCTGAGAAGTAAGAGACTAAAGGTGTAAATATATAGCCCATGCATGAGCAGATTCAACGTAAGTACCAGGGGCTCAAGCCCCCTACCCCGTTGGATCCCCATAGAGAGAGAAAGGGAAGGAAGGGGAAAGAAAAGTAGGGGGTCCGAAAGCATAAGAAAAAGATGAATCCCTCCTCCCCATCATTTCTGAATCCGCCGCCACCCAAGAGGGAGTTAGGACATCGAGTAATCGAACCCACAATCAAACTAATGACACCAAAACCATATCTGAATTATCCAATCAAGGAGATCGGTACTTGAAGACCAATTCGCCGATTACATCTAGCAAACGCTGTCATCGGAATTTCCTCTTTTTTTTTGTCTAGTCGACTAGATTTATCTTTATACATCCTTGTATACATATACTATTCATACATATCAATCCTAATAGGATATAAGGTTATTATTTTGGAGGCTCTGATCCTATATAAAAAGTCATCTTTCTACTATATATACCAGTGTATGCCAGAAAAGAGGCTAAACACTCAGGGCCCTGCTATATATTATACTATTATCAAATATTAATCAATGACAATTATCTGATTGTTTTCCACCCTAATTTTGACAGGTGTTTCTCTCTTTTCAGAGAGAATTATTTTATCATCATTCTAACAAAATGTTTATAATTAGATGCAATATTGAGCGGTTGCTTGTGTGATGTGTCAGTATCATATATACTCTAGCTGTAGGACGGCGGTGTGCCGGTGCCGATAGCCCAACACGCAGTGGTTATGTATGAGGTAATCGATCCAATTGTACAAACCCATGTACAGGATAGGCTACCAAACACCGAGATTATAGATGTCCAATTTGATACGCACAATGCGTGCAGGATGCAACAAGGTGAGGCTCTAGAGAGGCAAGACGTCATTAACAACTTTGGATTGGGACGTGTAATATGGACCTCCAAAGGTCAGGCGCCACTCCTGGACACAGCCCAAGATTCACTACTGTTTCTTCAGCGCTAATTGCACAGATTGGACTAGTAGCTTAATTTGTGTCTCTAAAAAATGGCAGAGATATCCGTCATTTTGTCTTTAAAAGATTAGTAACTTAATTGGGTTTTATTGTTCAATTCATTGCGTACGTATAAGTTGAGAAATATGATTCATGTCTTAATCGACAAACATTTTAAAATCTGAATACCAACTGGTGACTGAATGATCATATTATATGGAGTAAGAGAAAATTGAATAGAAGATCAACGTAACTGATGTGAAACACTGCATGTGGTGTGACCATGCATATCCTAAAGGATAGACAGATTAAACTATGGACAAACCTTTGAACAACTGCCAAGTTTAAGCTTGCAAGCAAATGAGTAGTTGGATGCTTGGGGTCTTGAATGGTATCCCAATTTATATGCCATCTGTAATGGCTATGTAATGGTAAATGTATTATTCTTAAGATAATATCGGGAGTTACCATATTTATTCATATAAAATTTGGTATGTCTAGGTACTAGGTACCAAAATTTTTAGTGAAAAATTTTGATATCTATAGTTATATAAGTATTATTTTTTAAGGACCGTAAACTCTCTAGTCATATAATGTAAACCACTAGCTGATTGTCCTATGTAACATTCAAGGGGCCTAGGTACATAATAATAATGGGATTTAGTCTACAACATTTAACTTTTCATTACATAGATGTAAATGTATACTAGATGGGTACCCCGCGCATTTTTGTGGGAGAATTGTGTAATAATATAGTATGTATGAGTTCTAAAATTTTCTTTCCTACCAACTATACAATTTTTTCATGTGTTTATATATTTTTTTTTTACTTTTATCAATTATCCATAGGTTATAAATGATTGGGTTGTATAATGTGCCTTTTGGGGAGAAGAGATGGAATTTACACCCTTGATGAATCATCCATAAGCTAAAAACAATTAAGGTGATGTGGCTTCACGAGAGAAATGAGAATTAGCATTAACTACACTTAGTGGGGATGAACTTTATAGATATATAGGATTTATATCGATGGATTTTAAAAGTCGTATTGGATTTCATATACAACTCTTAACTTCATTTTCCATAGATAAAATCATATTTTCTATAAACTATATCAACCGATCTATACCATTATAATTTAGATCTTCACAATTGAATGATTCTTATCTTTCTCCTTTTCTTTGATTAATATAAGAATTTCTAGTAGCCTCTAGAACAAAGGTGGTTTCTTCTTTTTTATCTATCTTTATAACATATGCACACTATACGCACCTGCTCCGAATCCACTTTAAAAATATGTTTTAGAATATGGTATGACTACTATCCGTCTGAATTCGATTGGGTTTTATCCCTGCCAACAGAACAAGCTAATGGTCTAACTTCTTTTTTCTTTTTCTCAGAGTAATGTGAAAATTTCCAGCCTCCAGAGTAAATGTGGAGGGTTATTTTTATCTATCTTAATAGACAAAATTAAGAAAATAGAATATGTGTTCTTTCTAGGAAAAAAAAGTACTATGATCCATTTTGTTGTCAAATGTGTTCATCTATGTTGTTTGTAAATGACAGTAGTGTTTGCTTCTCTTTTTTTTTTAAGATAACAGAAGAGTGAGTACACCTTCGCCCTCTCCATCAATGGTACATCTAGCAATCGAAGTTGACCCTAAAACATAGTTGTGGAGAGACACGGAAGATTGTCAGAGAACATATATATCAAGGATGCATGTAACTAGTATCTATATCAAAGAGCTCTGCTGGATATATTGAGAAGAAATAAAATTCAAAGAATACAAAATAAATTTCAGAGGGAGATGGGATTAAGAGGAGATTACAACCTGGCGAGGTTACAATAAATTGAAAGCCCCGCCTCTAGGGCAGTTTAAAAGCTAGGGCTTGTTGGTCTAGGTCTTCCAAGATGAGACCCACTACCGCAATCTCATCACATTGTGTAGGATCGAATCACAAGAACTAAGCCAACCAGAGGGGGGGTGAATGGTTGGTATACCCAAAAACCGAAAAATTTTAGTGGAAATAAAAGTTACCCTCGAATTTGACGGATCGCGGTCTGACCGAAGTAGTTGCGTCGGTCGGACCGCCTGATGAATGTCGGTCTGACCGATGTAGATCGATCGGTCGAACCGCCGAGATTGCCTGCCGCCGACTCCTGTCACCACCGATCTGACCGCCGTGTGCCCGCCGGTCAGACCGCCGCAATGCCGCTGGTCTGACCGCCGGTAGATCGCCGGTTAGACCGCCGAAACCCGGTAAACACAAATCGAAGAACTCTTAAAGTGGATGACGACTTTATTGATTCTCTCTGTGTTTACAAAGTGCACCAACAGCACTCCTTACAAAAATTTTGACTAAACTCGAAACCTTAACTCAAAGCTCAACTCAATTGCTCTCAAAAGCGATACTGGGAAGCCTCACGCTCCCCCTCTATTTATACCCGAGGTAAGCAGCCTAAAGCCACGAACCAAACTCATACTATGAGTCCTAAACACCTTAGGAATCCTCTAGTACAAGAAAGAAACTTTACATAACCAATCGTACCAAATTTGGACTCCTTCCAAATTCGACTCCGCATCCCATACGCACACAATACCTCCATCGTATGCCATACGGAATCTCCATCAACCACGTGCATCAACTCTAATCTAAGTATCCCGCATGATCTCTGACCACTACGGATGTCGTCTTATCCCCAAGCCAACTCCCGGTCCATCACCGCAAATACTCTCCCGAGGCATCAAGTCACCTACACATGAAATAAACAAAGAAACCATATTCCGAGACCAAGCTATCTCCAACTTGACTCATTAGTAGCAAACAACAGTATTACATACGTATAATATCCATCTAGAAGCCATAATCATGAAATAATCACAGATATCCAAATAACCAACCCGAAACAGAAACCGACATAGCGTCGGCCGTTCAGACCGCGAGCTGGCCGGTCCGACCGCTCGATCACCCCCGGTCTGACCGGCACACACTGCCCGGTTTGACCGGTCACATGAAATAACAACAGTATCCTATAAATTCACCCGTAAATTCCAATCATCTCCAAAACCACTTCGTGAATAAATTCCAAATAACAAAACCAATAATCTCCAATGCCCAATTGTTCATCACAGAATAATAATCAAAAACACCTTTGATTTTACACATTGTTTTTCTTGGAAAGTCCTTCTATTTCTTTCTATCCACATGTTCCACTAGGAAGTGAAAGCACCGAGGCTTGACCAGCTTCTTGTGGCCGTCCAGATGATGTTAGTGTTGATATCCAACTCTTTATAGAGGCGTCTATCTTGGAATATGCAAAGCCCTTTTTTACAGATGCCATCTCCCAAACTCTCCTTGTGTATGCACAATCCCTGAATACGTGATCCGTGTCTTCAAAAGCTTATGTACAGAGGGAACATATCCAATCACAAATCCAATATCGGACGAGGAGTTTTTGGCAATTAGGGCTTTGTGGTGCATGATCAACCATCCAAAGAACCTATGTTTCGGTTCGGCCTGTGCTTTCCAAAGCTACTTGTAGTTGTAGTTTGGTTCTAGAATCGCTCCTTGGAATCGCAAGAGGTACACACTTTTTGTCTAATATAGTCCGGAGGGATGTGCTACCCAAACTATATCATCTTTTGTGTTTGCGTTGAGTTGGGTAGTGGATATGAGGTTTCCTAGCTGCATGAGCTCATGCATGGATGGCCTCCACCATATCTATCTGTTTGAAAGAAAAGATCCAAGCGTTATTTGTTAGCTCCCTATATAGGGTTCTTTGCTTTCTTTTCGCCAGTGATAATTGAGTTCGGTCTAGAAAAGTAACAATTGAACTTAATTAAAGCCCCTCAAAATTGCTGGAGTATATCTCTGCATGCATCAAGGATGCATGTAGCAATTGAGTTCAAGAGTCCAACTCAATACACAAGAAGTGGCCTCCTCTTATATCTTATATAGGAAGCAGGCTAGGATTGAAATGAGAAAGGAGTTCTGTAAGATGACTTGGGTTCACACTTGAACGTATAAAGCCAGATATGACATGTTTACCTGTTGGGTCAAGTGTTCGTCCACTTGTAAATCTTCGCATTTATAACTTGGCTAAACCACGAGTGGCCTCCTCTACTGCACGAAATTAGAATAGCATCTTAGATCATGTCTCGTTGAGCATGGACCCAAAAAAACCAACCACCAAAAACAATAGTATAGTATGTAAGAATTTATCCATCTTTTACGTCGCACTCTAAATCATTAACATGCGACGTGGAACTAAACCCCAAGAAAAAATAAAGCATATAACCGGACAAACCGCCTCTACTCCCTTGAGCTAGATCAGGGAAGACGTCAAACTAGCTATCACACATGACCTGCGTTTGATTAAGCATTAAGCTAGCAATCCGGAAGACCATTGTTAGTGCAGATTTGTTAATGGCAACATCACTGATAGCATCGATCAGACCACTGCAAAATATTCCCTATCGTTTAGGTGCCTTAGCGTTTGTCTCGCCGGCCGGCAGAGGAGCAAAGTACTCCTCCTTATCGTCGTGATATGTTTTTATTTTCCCTCTCATTTTATTCACTTATCTCTGTGGCATTATATTACTGTCATGTACTTTTGATCAACGAGTGATGACCAATGTTATAGGTATATATCAATATATGTCGCATGATTTCAGCTTCTGCATTTTGCTTCTACTTTTGAATGACCAGATACATATATATAGATTCCATGATTCTATCAGGACAAAACCAATATCATATCCAAGTTTGCACGACATTAATCTCGCCGCTGATTGATTCGACCAAGACTGTCCGTGGATGCAATGATGCATCTCTGCACGTCAAACATGTCTTGAAATTTTCAGAAAACAACAAGGACTTCCGGCGCACCAGGGAGAATAACAATCTAGCATATCGAGGGGACGTATCTAGCACTAGCTAGACCTGAATTTCGATCACCTGCTAATTGCTTGTTAGCATCTAATTCTCACCTAAAACTGAATCAAGCCGATATCCATATCCATTGCAGAATCATCAAGTCAAATCGCGGTGGTTGTAGAAAGCTGGGAACTGCCATTGCTGATGACTGATGAAAAATGCATTACAACCAGCCATGAGAACCATTTCCATTATCTGGGGGAAAAGAACAGTCACACACAGCTCTCAAAGGTGAAAGTAGTCAATCTTTTCTTCCATTTTTTTGCTCCTGCATTTCACTTTCCATGAGAGGATCTCATATTTTTCTTTCTTACTGGTAACCAAACTTTATCGGGGACTTGGTGATGAGAAGAGTGGTTAGCAGTAGATTCAGAGAAGGAACTAAAGATAAAAGCTTGTTTTGTACGCCTTGTTAGGTAGTTTGTTCTTGTTATGCCTCTAGAAGATGAGATGACACCAGTCAGAACAAACCATCTGTAACATGTCATCAGTCCACCCCCGAGTGAAATAGACAAGTGCAGTTGTTGTTTGGCATTTCATCGTTTTGTCACCAAACCGAAACAAATCCATCTTTTCTTGTTGAGAATAAACAATACCGTCTGCGAGAATCACACAACTGTTGTATCTAATTTTGTGCTCGTTTGATGCGAATTTTGTAGCTTTACTTAGCTTGGAGCAGACTAGACCAAAAAAGTTGGAAAGAAATTGGATGGAAAGTATGACATGAAATCACACTCATGGTAAAAACTACTGTCTTATATATAATAAAGGTTAACTGATGCCATAGTAAAGCTCCACTGATAGAGAAAAATGTCAGATTCAGCAATTCAAAGAAGTAAAAATGGACCTATCAGAGAGAGCAACCAAACACCATGTTGGGCTGATAGTATGCTACGATGAATTGGACATTTACCAACCAGCTCTCAGTGCAAAACAGTGGTGCATTTCGATTAGAATACTAGTCAAGTAGTCGTCCCAACTTGCTCTAATCTAGCTCGCACAAGCAGTCCACCTTGATCCTGAAAGACGTGTTAATCTCTGTCCTTCGAAAACGACCAATTTGGTTGAACTTTGAAGTCCATTCAGTCAATGCAAGAATTGGTTTTTTTTACTGCAGTATAGTCTTACAAACATACAACCTGAAAGATACAAGATAGTTCACGATCAATTGGACAGAAATAAAAAAAAAATTGCAGCAAAAGGTTGTGCCTAGCTTAGGTACTCCATGTATAGGCCGTGACCACAACGTTGACATGAACAGATTACACAAAAAATTGTCACCTCTGGTGAGTTTAAATGACCAAAATTTAGATGCCAAACAGAAGGACAAACATGCGATCGGCTCAAGGGGAAACAAACGGGTGTAGTACAATTTTGGGCCGTGCCCGTGATTGCTGCCGCCGCTACTGTCCTAAACAGATGTCTGTTTGGCTGTAAGCATGAACTGTACTCTCCAGGATATTTGATAGAACAAGTTGCAAAGATTCTGCCTGACGAGTGACAAATTAATGGCCCTCTAGTTTCTGCTGGATTCTGGAACTGTGGCCAGTGCACTTCCAGTTGAGTTCAGCTAGCTCAAGCATACTATAAACCAACGTAATTATGGAAATTTTACAGATTTTTGTTACATTCATCGAAGAAAGGAGCGCCTGTGATCACACTCCACGATCAACATCAGTCCAAATTTCTCGATTTCAAGCAAGAAAACTAGCCTGCAGCAAAACTGTGCTTTAGATGAAGCTGGAAACAGTGCAACGACAGCAACGGGTCAAGTCAACAGTCATCAAGAGTCATGATCTAACAAGAGAAAGGTGAGCCGTTCTACTTCTATATCTATACTGATGTAAATAGGCAAACTCATGTAAGTACACCGGTGGAACGCTGTCAGCAATAGTAATGCACTAACTAATGCCCCCTGCAACTCACCTGCTACCACTATGTTAAGACCCCAAAAAAACTCAGATAAAAACGAACCTTTACATGCATGACAAGGAGGTCTTGCAAGAGAAAAAGAAATCAAAGCTAAGGAGGATATATAATCAGGGAAATTGCAATGGCAAGAAGAAGCCATGCAAATTGTGACACCAAGAAGCTGTCAACCTGGAAGCTAGAAAAGACTTTGATCGATCGAGCTTGGTAGGTGAGGACTTGCCTATCAGCACCAAGAAAAAAGCACAAACTGTATGCACGGAAGAGACAACCGGATCAAATGTTTTTTTTAAAAAAAAAATCAATGGAACGGATTGGGACAGAGACCGGCGCCATGGTGCCCAAGACCACCATGCGTGGCCACCACGACTCCCGGCTGCCTGGAAAACGAAACCTTGCACATCAGAGTTGTTAACCCAGATGTGATTTTTGGCTCAACGATGGCACAGCCAGTATTAACGAAAGAACTTGTTTAGCTAATACCCGTGAAAAGGATTTTTCTTTGGATCAAAGCAAGTTCGCTGTTAGAAATTGTGCATGTGCGCGCGTTTGTGTCGGTCGGCTTTAGTACGTTCAGGTATCTCACTCAAACGGTCCTGTGATACTTTCAGGGATTCAGTGGGAAACTGATATATCCACTGATATCACTAATATAACTGATGTAACATCCTGAGGAAAATAAGGGCTATCATGAATATTGAAAATCCAAAAAATGCAATTGACAAACACCAAAATCCAAGAAATGCTATCAACGAGTGTAAGTTCCATAAAATACCATCGCAAAAGTGATTTTGCCCCAGAATCATACAAGTGATTTATACCATTAAACATGACTACCTATAGCGACGAATCCAACCAGAATAAGAAATCCTAATCACATAGAAAACCTTTCAAACCAGTGATACACACATCCCCTTATAACTTCGAACTCCAATCTTTCCAAACTTATGCTCTAATCCAAATTTCATTCCTTACATATGCACACAATTTCTTTTGTATGCCACATAAAAACTTCACATCCACGTGTATTGTTCTCTATAGACTTAGTATACCGTATGATATCTTTGATTGTCTGGACTTCAACTTCTCCCAAGTCTAGTTCCGATCTATCACCGAAAAAACTCTCGAGGTTTCAAGCAACACCGTCACATAAACAACCAAAGAAACATTATCCGAGTAAAAGTTTTTTTTTCCAACTTGACTTATATTAGCACACAACAGTATATCTTACATATAGAAACCATTTAGAAGTCATGAACATGAAGTAATCAACATATTCTAAAAAATCAACCCGAAACTAACTCCAACATAGAGTCTACCGGTCTGACCGTTCACATACTATCGGTCATACTATAGTTACCCGCCAGTCTGACTAGCTTTACCTAGCTGGTCTAATCTTGCCGGCTCCGAAACTTCCCCAAATTAATTTATCATCACTTCATAAATATGAACACAGTGTGTCACAATCTGATATTTGTATAGTGTTTTATTCCTACCATATTCAATGAAATTGACACGCCAACACAACCTTTTTTTATGGAAAAAGTATGAATTACCCCCTAAACTATAGCAGACGATCGAATTACACCCTTAAACTCGAATACTTGACATTTTACAACTCAACTATTACACGCTTGTCAGGTACTCCATTCGTCTCTAAATATAAGGGATTTTAGTTGAATGTGATGTATTCTAGTACTACGAATCTAGATGTGGAGCATGTCTAGGGACGGAGGGAGTAATATTTGGTATTCAAGCTTAGGGGGTAATTCGTTCAACAGCTACAGTTCAGGATGATAATTCATACATTTTTCTTTTTTTTATTACCTTTGATAATTGTTTATAATCGGGACTAATCAACACATGATTTTACTTTTGGCTTTACACATTTTAATCGTGTGTTAAATGAGAAACGTCCAGAGGTCTTCCGGCTAACTCCATAAAATGGTGGGCTAAATGAGCTGAATTCGAAACTTCACTCTTTCTAATTATTTAATATTAGATCATTCTCTAATATTTGCGTCTTTTTAATCGTGTGTTAAATGATACACTCGTATTCGTGTGTGTAGTGTAACGCTTGAAAGGTACGCGCGAAGTCTTGTTTTTATCGGAAAAGTGATTATTGTGCACTAGTTGGACCAATAAGGGAAGAAACCAGTTCTCTGCAAAGCTGGCAAATGTCTAGTGAAGGCCGGTGTTGCCCGGTCCGGGGCTCCCCGGCTCCCGAGGATTTCGTCGTTAGGCTCGCGGGTCGCCTGTTCCGCCGCGCGATGCGTCGTCAGATGGGCCGTAGCATGCTTGGGCATGGAGCATGCCACGCCGGGCGCGGGTTGGGCCTCGTCGCGCGGGGGCCTTGTCAGCTATCAGCTGTCACTTCCTGATTCTCGGGCTGCTGATCTTGCCGGTGGGCGCCCGCGGCATCGGCGCAGTACTAACTGGGAATAAGTTCACTCTGTGATACTATAAAGTAATCAAAATCTAATCCGTGATCCTAAACCATAAAACCGAATATCTCTACCCTAAACTTTAAAACCGGTTCAATTTAACTCTCTTGATGATTTCGCTGACGTGGCGCCTATGTGACTCCCCTCCTATATTCCCTCTTTCTTCGTTGTAGCGGCGGTCAGCGATTGCGGCCTCTCTCTCTGATGACCTAGAGCTCGCCACCACCCGCACCCGCCCCCGCATCCTCATCCGATCCATCCCTTCCCTCCTCCATGGCCGAAGATGCCGCGGCGGCTGCCATGGCCACGGCCTCGCTCTCTGGCGATCTGGAGCCTGCCACAACAACGCAGATCGCCACAACAACGGGGAGCGGTGGCGTCAGTATCCAACAGTAGGGACAGGGTTCTCGGCCCATTCCGCCCCGGCGGCGAGGGCCCGACAGCGGGGGCAGAGATACCATGGCCGCCCACCGCCAACCGAAGAGGAAGAACCGATGAGAAAGGGAGAGAAAGAGAGAGAAAAGGGAGGGAAAGAGGGAGGAGGAAGAAGGGATTTATGTTGGCCCCACATATCATTATATCAGTGGAGCCTACAACTTTTTTTTTTGAATGACCAATGGGCCCCGTATATATATTTTTAATTCTAATGCCACTTAAGCGTCATGTTAACGCCAAGTAGTACGAAGACCTGGTCAGCACTGTCACGTAGGCGCCATGTCAGCGAAACCGCTCTTCAAAACTGTCGAGGGAGTCAAATTGAACTGGTTTTAGTCGAGGGTCATGGATTAGATTCGGGTCACTTTTAAAGGAGTCAAAGTGAACTTATTCCTACTAACTGGGAAGGCTTTGTTTCGATGGGCTGCCACCGTCAGCGGCCTGTCCATTTGCCCAAACTCCAAACAAATGGAAGAACACATTTTGTGTCTATTCAAACACGTCAACCACGCTATGGTTCCAAGAGAAAACTCGTGCTTGTGGTGTCCCCCTGCTTTCGTATTGCCAATTGACCTAGCCCCCTCCTGGGTAGAGCTAGAGCACGATCAGCTGGTGAACACTGCGGCTTGGCGGCTGACTAAGTCACGAGAGCAGGAGCATGCGACAAGCACAGTACCAACCATTGGTGAGTCCACAAAACATATACTGTTCAGATACAAAGTCAATATGTACACACATCATCTGATATCAATGGCAGTTAAATTCGCACTCACCTGGTGACCTGTGTATCAACAGGAGGTGGATCGAAGGCGTTTTACCTGCTGTCTTTTGGGTCGTCGGTTGCATTTCCTGCAGGAAAGAACTGCAACTGCAAGCAACAAATTCTCCAGAGATTCTAGATTTCTAGGACAGCAAAAAGAATGACAAAATGGAGACGCGGGGAATCGAACCCCGTGCCTCTCGCATGCGAAGCGAGCGCTCTACCATATGAGCTACGTCCCCGTTGATGCAAACGGTATCCCCTGTATTGATTATATTGATCATTTTCAATAAACGACAGTCAGTGTCAGTTTACCCTGAAAACGCATGTTCAGTTCCCTGAAAGCAAAATGCCCAACGATTTCAGTCTGCACAAGATCGACCAATCTGACACCATCCCCAGCCTCACAGCTCGGCAACGGTAGCCAGATAGAGGCTCCAGCTAGCAAGCAAACGAACAAACCTCACGCCATGCATCTCCATCGATCCTAACCACCCTTCACCTTGATCATTGCCTTGCCCCCATCACTGACGACCTCACTATGACAGTACAGCACTGCCTCCTTTTTCCCTCTGCAAGTCTGAAAATCTGAATGGAACAATCTGCAAGCAACACGCATGCTGTTGTTACTGCAAACATTTCGATTGATCAAGAATTGAAGCGACCTTGGCCTGAAACAAATGATCTGCCGGTAGGTACAGATGACTAGATGAGAGTACGTAGGTCGAGAAACAGGTTCTTGGCGACACGGACAGAGACGGGACGAGAGGCGAGAGGGTGAGACAGGAAGGTACACCAGGTTTGCCTACAGGTATCCGGCACCAACCTTTCCCAGGCAAGAACCTACTACCTCTCACATGGAATGTTCCAAGAGCCAAATTGATGCAGAGAAAACTAGCGCCCACATGGAACTAATCGAGATTCGAGAGTGGATTCAGTACTCTCTGCCTCTCTCGAGCAGATAATACCGAACTAGTTGGAAGATCATGTTTCCAGCTCATCGAGAGGTTCATCAGGTTGCAGCACCAACTTTTGTTCTGTTTTCAATTCCTCAGTGTCTTGCTTTGGTTAAACTCATCCGGTTTTCCATGGATGATTGGATGGAGGGTACCATCACTTCTCGTTTTTTGACCTGGTTGGTCCAGTGGCTAATCTGTTTCCTCTGATCCTACCATGGCTACTTCTCAAGAACGAGTAACATAATAAGCTAGAGCCTTTCAGATCAGATGTCGTCTTCAGTATTTGTTTTCTTTTTCCTAAGAACCTATCGATTTGATTTTGACCTCATGAATATGATTAATGAATAAAGCTATCTCTATTTCCTTTCCTATATTTTTTTAGACCGATGGGTTCAGGGTTCTGACGGGACAGATAGGAATATAGAATAAGATCGTAGAGCATCATTTATTTGTCCACACAAAGGGATCCATCCAATTGGGATCTTGGTATATTTGTTTTCTCTAGAAAAGCAAATCCATATACTTGCAAGTTGACAAGCAGAAAGAGTTTGCAGCCATATAGAACCGAGCGAGAGCTATTTCCTGCTGGGAATCACTGGATTCAGGTCTACAGAGAGCAAAAAAAATGACCAGAGATTGTTCAGAGTTCAGACTGATGAAGACAAAATGGAACCCCGCTCTAGATTGAAGAATCTTGTTCCTCCAGCTAGTATCACCAGTTATCATGTTTCTTGAGCAATTCAGTTCAGGAAAATTTACATACAGTCGCCTTGCATGTTGAAGCAAGATTTATACACGAGCTGAAAGAAAGCAGCAAAGGCATGGCTTTCCATTTTTTTTTTCTTACTTCCATAGTGCTTAATTACAGAGGAGGATACAGAGCGAACACTCTCATTACATCCTCATACCATTTCAGACATCTCTCTAGCTAGATCGCCTATGACTCCACTAACACTATCACTACTAGTATTTGATATTTCAGTGATCTATCGGCGTAGGCGCATAGTTACATAGGAAAAAAAAACACTGCACGCATCGCCAGCGACCACCTCACACACAGACACATGGATTCAAGACACAGACACAGATTCATGAGACACAACGGATGCGTGAAGCCTCAGGCACGTCAGCTAGCTAGCTTCCTTTGTCATAGATATTCCTCTGCTCGATTGGTTATTTTGTTTTTTCAGATTTTTCAGAACTTTTTCACCCCGCTGGATCGCGCTATAGTTCATCGGTCCAACGAACTGATGACCACCCTGCAAGCACAGCAAGAAGAACCAAGAGTTTCAGATCAGAGCCAACCAACCATGGCGGAACTGTAACCTTGCAGAGAGAGAAAGGAAGAGTGCGAACCAGTCGTAGACGGTGGGGCTTCTCGGCCCGACGGCGGCGGCGGCCTCCGGCGCGGCGTCGGTGGCCGTCTTGGGTTTCCGGCGAAGCCTCCTCCAGCTGTCCCCCTTGGGCGTAGTAGCTGCACCACCGAATCAAATTTCACAAACACGTCAGGCACATGCATCAGTTCCCATTACTTTCTTAATTTCTGAATTCAATATTAACCCTGTACTATCAGACTACGACGATCCACCATTTCTTGATTAGATGAACTCCACAGATAGCATCAATCAAGAACAGATGAATGAACTCCGTAGATCTGTATTCTGTTGACTGCATCAGCCGCACTCAAGGCATAAAGCATAAAAAGCAACAAACAATTTTGATGATTTTTTTGTCTCTCTCCCATTTCCATGGAAAAAGCTCACCAGATTGACACGCAACCATGGTCTCTCGTCGCATCGGGATCCAATCCCCCAACCAACCAACCACGAACGCAGATCTAGAGTTCTACAGTGCATCGATGCGAGGGCGGCTCTACTACACGCCAATCCAGAATCCAAGAGAGAGAGAGAAAAAAAAACAGAGGAGACCCCCACCTGACGCGAACGGGGAGTCCGGCGCGCTGGCTGGGGAGGACGGCACGGACGAGCTGTACTCGCCGCCACCACCGCGCGGCGACGGGACGGACAGCGACGGCGGCCGGACGATGGTGATGCTGCGCGTCACCGTCGCGGCCGGCGCATCCGACGGCGCCGTCCCGGGGGCGGCGGCGGCGGCGGCGGCGGAGGAGGAGGGCGAGAAGGAGGAGTACTTGCGGAGCTTGCCGAGGCCGGAGTCCGGGCGCGGGCCGGCCACCGTCTCGTCCCAGAGCTGGTCAAGGAGCCCCATGGGCGTTCGTGCGCGCGTGCGTAAGATTTGGTTCCCGCGTAGTACGTATTACCAGGCGTATGTGCGCGGCCGGAGTCGTCGCCGGCGACGAGTCGACGTCGTTGGATGGTGGCGAGGGCGAGGGCGAGGCGAGGTGAGTGATCCGTTGGAGTTGGAGGAGGATGGGTGGATGGGGAGGGGAGGGTTTTTATAGAGGAGAGAGCTGAGGGGAGGGGAGTTGGAGAGGATTTCGCCGAGATATTAGGGGGCTTGGTGTAATTTTGGATAGGGGAGATAATAACAGGTGGTTGTGTGGATTTTCACCTCTTTCCTGGCTCCACGGCTCGGCTCGGCTCGGCAAGCTCAATAATTTTTTTCGAGCGGTACAGCATGGATACTGTCGGATCACGTACGTCATTTTTTTTTATCCATAAAAATTTTGCAAGGATGCCATTTTAATGGCAGTTCTAATAGCATTTTTACAATTTTCTAGTAGCAGTCTTACAATAACGATTCAAAATAGTGGTGAATTTACAATTGCCCCTAAAAATTAAGAAAGGTTAAGCTCAATGACGATATTTTAAAAGGCGTATGAGGGTATATCTAATATTGGAAAAAAGAAAACGGAAGATAATGAATTTTATACTGGTTGGTTCAAGCGGTCAAGCATCCGAAATGGGGTAATAGCCATAATCTAGTTTATATGTACAGCTGCTATGAGATGTGTTACACCGATTATAAAGGAAGAGCAAGCTAGCTAATTTAGCCTACCAGCTTACCTTCGGTGAGGACTAAACTGGCAACTTGTAGTCAAAGACTAGATTTAGGGTTTCCTCCCAATTGATATTCGATATGGGATATGGCTTGTGGTTACAGTTTATGATCCAATACACTCTCCTCCCTAGGGGCTTTGTATTTATACGGACAAACAACCTCTTGTCTAAATAAAACTCGTGATTCAAATAGGCTATGAGCAGATAAGACTTTGTAGCATACGGATCAGAGTCTGACATCTATTTTTGAACATACCCTTCCATAAAGGACCAGGTATACATTATTCCCGGTAGTCATAAATATAGGTATAAGAAGTATACTTTTCTGTAACACTGACTCTGTCATTTCTCATAAACGAATAGTACCCGTGAAATAATTACTTATTATGTATCATCTCCCATATTTGTTGCTCACTTGCTCGGAGTTGGAATAGAGAATATATAGTACTCCCCCATCTCAAAATAAGGTAATCTTTATCCCATACTAAATTTATCTTTGAGCAATCATTGTATTGAAGTTTGTGAAAGAATGGAACAAATACTATAACTAAATTAAGTGAAAAACAATTGTATTGGGATTTAATAGTGGAGGGTGTTCTTATCATTTTGCTTTTACATTGGTACGTGCGGAATGGGTGAAAAATAAAGTTATTTTACGACAGAGATAGTATTTGATAACTTATTACTTATCATGTATCATATCCTATATTTTCCCCCTTTGAATCAAATTTATATATATATATATATATATATATATATATATATATATATATTTGTATCTCTAATTAACAAATAAATATTAAACCTAGGTGTTACTTCCTCCGTTTCACAAATAAATATTAGACATATATATCTATCTAGATTTATTAATATCAATATGAATATGAAAAATGTTAGAATGACTTAGATAGTGAAACGGAGTGAGTAAAACGGTACACCAAGAAAAAAAGATAATATGCAGTATACATGTGAGCTCATAATTAAAATAGTGATTAGTCAATATTTTAACTTTATAATATATTTACTACACGTTTGATAATACGGAACATAAGCAAAGATACACTTATTTTATATCCTATCACATAATTTGTAGTGAATTCAAATTTAAACTTGCATTGTACCGAGTATTCTTTTCTCTCTCCTATATCCTCCGTGTGAGACTGTGAGCCTTAGATCAGTCGGACGGCTTATGAATACTCGTTCCATTTTCACCCCTATGAGTTACCTCCTCCTTTGTAAAATGTTGCAATTCAGAATGTAATATTTTAATATGGTAAATCTGGACATCTTACATCTAGTACAACGTTTTAGGACGGATGGAGTACCAGATTGAAACTGAGCCGAGACATGAGCTGAGCTGGGGCGAGCCGATCGGAGGAGCGAGCTGGGCTCCCCGGGGCAGGAGAAGCGGAGGGGTGTTTGACCCACGGAAGCAGCGTCCACGTAACGGATAAGATCCACACCTCTCAGGACAACTGTAACACGCCACGTAGTGGGGCCCCCACCTTCATCACTTAATTAGCCACTAAACTACCCATAATTAGCCACAAGGTCACGTTAATCGCATGCTGTGGATAATGATGACAAGCGAGCTATCTGCATGCTCTACTTCTAGGAATCGCTAATGAGGGAGATCTAACCGCTGGGAGCTATCGTTTCAATGTTTCATTTTAATAGGAATTAATTCATTATATACTTATTGTATTAGTCAATATATGCCACAACATTATACACATAAAGTTTATATTCAAAAGTTCATATACCTGATTTGAATTTAAATTAAAATACTTTTTACTGAGAATGTTTCTATACATAAAGTTTTTTTTGCGGGGTTATACATATAAACTAAAGTTTGCAATGCAAATATTTCTATATGTAAAATTTATATACACGGATTTTTTTACGTGCTGTAGATATTTTTCTATTTTGTTTCTCTTTTTCTTGAAACTTATTTTTTGAATTGATTTGAATTTTTAAAAGTGCATGTGGAAAGGGGAGCCAAGAGCTAGGGGAGGCGCATTTGCGTCGATCAGACTGATCACGTGTCACGACCACCCCTATATTAGGTCTTTTCCTTCTACTCGGTATTATATTAGTTAATAGAAATAGTAATTGCCTTCTAAAAAAATGATCTGCAGAATGAATTGAAGTGAGGATGATATGAAACTATTTTTTTTAGGACTAAACTTGAGCCTAAATGCTTCCCTTTTTTGCGTTAGAGCAAATGAGAAATGAGTATGTGAGTTGGCTAGATATTTATTAACGTTAGATATATGTTTATTTTCCAAATATTTACCCAAGTACGAGATAAAATGTTGATATAGATGTGTACTGTATATCTCCTTTCTTTAATATAAGATGTAATTGACTTTTTTCTCAAATGTTGACCAAAAATATAATGAATTAATTCTTAAAGTGAAAAATGCACCAATAGATCTAGCATTAGAAGTAACATTCAGAATATCTAGGTATGTTTGTCAATTTGCGTAAATACTTTTAGAAGAAAAACGGATTAAAAAATAGAGTTAGCAATAGTCATTCAACTTTTTGTGCATGCATATAGCCGATGTTAATTATTTGAATGTAGTGCCTGATTGGCACAGCTTTAACTTCAGCTCTATCTCTTCTAGAGCTAGAGCTCAGCCAAACAATTTTAGCTCCACCTAAAATGGGAGTAGAGCTGGGTGGAGCTCTCTCACAAAATGAACTAGAGGTGGAGTTGGGTTTAGGCAGCTCCATAACTCCACTTCAGACCCAACTCCTGAAGTAAAATTTGGACCTGTTTGGTAGTGCTCCAACTCCTAATTTTAGCTCCAGGAGTTGGGTCCATATTTCTAGTTCATTTTGTGAGAGAGCTCCACTCAGCTCCACTCCCATTTTAGGTGGAGCTGAAACTGTTTGGCAGAACTCCAGCTCCATGAGAGGTGGAGCTAGAGCTGGAGCTGTGCCAAACAGGCCCTAAGAGTTGGAGCTATAAAAAACATACACACTAGATATACACTAGAAAAAATACCCGTGTGTTGCAACGGGTGAAGTCTATTTTAATCTTATTATTGTTATATGGTTTAGTTAAGATGAAATTCATTGTAGGAGTTCGCTTGGATATATATATTTTTAGAAAATCATGAGCTGTAGTTAGGAGTCCAATCGTATCAAGTTAGCATGCGAGTTTTTTTAAACAGATTTCTTATATGATTCCTTATGTATTACCAAAAGTGAACGATTTTAAAAACCAACTCAAATACAGATATCTATTTTTAAAAGCAAACAAATTTAAAAACCTAGTCATACATGGATGACATACCAAAATACTAGCGAAAATATTTTTAATTTTTATAATAGTAGAGATAAAGTCATACTCACACCACTCAAAGTTATCTGCCAAAGGAGGTGGGGCTAGCAGAATGGGGAAAAGGAACAAAAATATCTAGATCAGCTAGTACTCCAAATTAAAGTATACACAGAACAGCTTAGCATTTTCCAAAAGCGAACCTAGCCAAAAACAGTTTTTTCTCCCCTGAAAAACTGCTTTCGAGTCAGCAATTAATTAGTCAAAAGCTCTATTTTGCTGTAGTAGAGATCGAAGTGCTGAAGCAGACAGCTTTCGTTCTCTCTTTGGTCTAGTGGGGCAGATTCTTGAATTGTACTCACTCCGTCCCTAAATATGAACATTTTTAGCATAATAACAAGTTAAATATTTTTAACTTTAACTATTAATAGAAAAAAAAATAAAAAAAATCATATAAAATTGATGTTATTGCTTGCTCGTTGGAGAACCAATTACCAATCAAAGATTTAGAACCAATTACCAATCAAAGATTTGTTTCTGAAATTAAGGACGTCCAAATACAAAGAATTAGGGCATGTTCAATGGTAGAGACAAGTATGGTTTCTTAAACAATATAAGATTATTTAGAGTCCGTGTCTTTACAATAGTTGAGACGATAAACACTCTAATCATTAACTAAAAAATATTCCTTTTATTAATATTCTTTCTATTTTTTTACCCTCATGCAACCATATTTCCATATTGTAGTGATTAAGAGTCGTTGTTAAGCCGTTGTTATGCATGATAACGATGTTTTGTCTCTCCTCTTTCTCTTTCTTTCATGTCAACAAGTATTCCTAATTAGCAACGCTAAGAAACCACTATTGACAACCATTGACAACCATTGTACATGCCCTTAGCTAATGAATTTATTGTGGCTTTCTCATTCAAAGTATGGCTAAGCACAGTGGAAGCATTGTTGCATCATCAGTGAAAGAAGCATCTGACCTGACAAAACAAAACGTATCGTTTGTTAGATACTCTGTATTCCTTAGCTCCTCCTAACAAAATTAGTACTTCTACTTGTGCTCCAGGACAAACAAAGTGTCAATTTTGGATGTTGACATGGTCTCAAGACATCTGGACAAGCTATCCCTGATAGCATATCCCTGTGAAATCTGGATTGTAACAGCACAATATTTTGATACTACCATTTCTTCCAAAAAAAAGAGAGACAACTAGTTCATTTTTATACATGTATAGCAAATCTCCTACTAGTATAAGTTCTCTTACAAAATATCATCTAATTAAATATCTAAATATTGAGTACTAGTACCTTTTTGCACTCAGATCCCTAGTTATTCCTAATGATATTTTATTTTTTCAAATCAATTAAAACTATTTATATTTTATACCCTGTGACAAAAAAATTGACCACAAATAACCCTTATCCATTTGCTAGAACCATATGTCAGTCCCTTTCCTATCCTTTTTCTTCCTCCCCCCTCTCTAATTCCCGACCCTCCCCCTCCCCCCCCCCCCCCCCCCCCGGTTGCTCCACCTCGGCGAAGATGCCCTGAAATTTCTTCTTCCTATCTCCTCTCTCGTGTCACCGCTTCTATCCGTCTCCCCCCTCTCCAGTGACTTCTCTCCCCCAACGACAAGCTCTGTGACAGCGGGGCGCCTCTCTCCCAATGGATTTGGTAGCAGTAGGAGCAATGGGCGGCGGATCAAGAACGAGGTTGATGGCGGTGAGCAGCAACAGTAGGCTCGGGTGAGCCGGATAGTGATCGATGACGATTAGGAGGACCTCTTAGGGGCTAGATTTGGAGTTTTGCTTGAGGTCATCACTACCGTGTTCTCCACCCACCTTGGCGGCATCGGTGAGGTCAAAGCGCCAGGAGTGGCACTGGAAAGGTAGGCCCCTCTTTTCGTCTCTCCACGCTGGTTCTCTACCCACCGTAGCTTGGGGAGACGCTAGGGTGTGCGTGTGAGGGAGAGAGGGGGTACGGGGGCTACACCATGTCGTGAGGGCACGATCTCCCCAATATAGCATCAACCCATTGCTATGCTAGTCACGTAGACTCATCCTGATACATCAGGCTCACGCGGCTTCGCCGGGAGACGACAATCTTTGATGTGTCCAAGGATACCATTGATACAACCGTCACTCACATCAAGATCAAGATGTCCAAGTGCTGGAATCCGATTCGGCCACCCACTACATTGCTGACTTCAAACGGCCGCCAAATTTGCATACGAACTCCGTTTTGGCTCCATGAGTACTTGATGAAAAGCTCTCAGAGTCCACTTTCCAAAGAATCCAGCCTTGTTCCCAAATTCCATCTCAGTCAACGGCAATCGCAGAAACAAGGTGCTACGTCACCTATATTGGGCCAATGGGCCCAATAACTTCGTTTGGGACCCCGGCCTAAGTGGGGCCCATGTGGGGTGCGCCCCAAACAGGTGTAGCACAACCCTAGGGACCCCCTAGGTCGTCCTCCCACCTCTTTAAATAGCTAGGTACCCGTTCAGGGTTTCTTGGGTTTTCGTTAGATTAAAGTTTAGCTTCGTTGCTTTGCCGTGTAATCCCGTGATCGGTTAGATTGTCGGTTTGCTCGTTACGGAACCCCAACTTATCATTTGTATGCAATTCTTATTTGCAATTCACATTGCTTTTATCTTGTTCTTACTTATTTCTTCGGTTTGCTTGCAGGAATAAGGTTGATCTGCACCGGCAAGATCAACAACCTACGGAGTGGTGTATCGATCGCTAAGGCGCAACATAACAACGTCTCATACGGTTGTAGTCGGGTCATCAACATTTCTTCCAAATTGTAGTTCTCATCAATTCACCAAAAGATCGGGCCAACAACAGCCTTGAGTGTCTTAAGTGGAGCTCAGGGTTTATCAATCTTCAAGGAGGACGTAGTCGCGCTGAACGTGGTAGACAAATTCGTTGCTGGCACCTTAGGACGGAACTCCAGGTCGACACACTGTAAATAGCCTTAATGTTGTTGCGCCCTTCCTCCAGTTAGGGGGTGAGCAGAAAAAGACCGAACCGAAAAACCGAACCAAAGTGACCAAGAAATTCGGTCAGCACTTTTAACTAAATTAGTTCGGACAAAAGGTCTTAGGACTCAGTTAACAGAATTGACCGAAAAAACCGAAATATATCAGTGGCCCAATAACATATGTGAAATCTCAGCCCACTAGGCCCAATACCTCATCACCTGAGCAAAATCATCGCCCCATCCGGCTACAAAACAACTACGTCATGACTTTATCCTCCTACCCACGAGGCCACGATCGAGTTTCAGAAAAAAAAAAGAATCGGCAACTCCCCAGTCCCCACTGCGCGGAGGCGTTGCTAGCGGCAACCTGCGCCGAGCTGCTCGTTCGCCTCTCATGGCGGAAGAAGGCCGTGCGCCCTATAGCGCCCCTGCCGCCTGCCGGCCAGCCGCACCCCGTGGCGAAAGAGGCGTCGATGGCGGAAGAGGTCGGCCAGCCCTTGATGAAAGTGATGGAGCGGGGGAACAATGACGATGGGAGATGAGATTGATGGGATCTGGAGCTTCTGGTGGAGTGAAGATCGACGAGATCCAATACATGGCATGATCGATTTGCTTGATTTGTTTCTCTTTTTTTTCCTAAATCGTGCTCTACTTGCTGCTTGGCTGCTTGATTTGCTTTTTTTTTTTCCTGAATCAGTGCTCTACTTGCTAGTACTTGCTAGTGGCATCCTCATATTGTAGACTTATAGTCTTTCATCTGAGTTGTGATTATTTTTTCTGTTGTTGAAACCGTTGTTACGGTTAGTTCGGTCTATGACTGAGACCGAACCGAACTAACCGAAGACCGAAGCGCTCGGTCTTGTGTTTTCTTGAAGATCGATCGGTCTCGTGATTTTGAAGACCGAATTTTTCAAAAGACCAAAGAATCGAACCAAATTTCTCGGGTAGACCGAATGCCCACCCCTACCTCTAGTAGCGCCGCTTATCAATCTTAGTAATCTCACTCAAAACTAGAATTACCCTCTTCCTCCTTTCTCAACTCCTATCTGATCTCAACACTAACAAAGAGTGCTGTAAAAGAAAAGTGGTGATGAGCAAAGCATGAATCTCCAGAGAATGTAAAATAGTTAGTAGACTACTACTACATCGTGTCGTTTACTTCTATATAGCCTGACATGCGTAAGGAATCATGCAATCTCCAGAGGCGTTGTATGGAGATCTCTGTCATGTGAGGGCCCCAGCCACCCGTAAGCGGCAATTATTGGGGCTGAGGACTTGCCGGGCATAGCAAAGCAAGCAGCAGCATCTATCCACAGCATCCTCCACACACCACATAAGCGTCAGTGTCCGGGCAGTGTCCAGTCAACATCTGGAATTCTGGAACAGATCGATCAGCTATAGCTTTTCAAAATACTACTCATTCAGTTCTCAAGAAGAAAATATACTCCGTCTCATTTTAAATACAACCATGGTTTTCCATATCCAACTTTGATCGTCTATCTTATTTAATTTTTTAAAAACAATTTAAAAACATAAGTCATGAGTAAAGTACCATTCATGTTTTATGATCTCATAACAATAAAAATATTAATTATAAAAAGTTTTAATTATAAAAAGTTTTCAAATAAAACCGACGATCAAAGTTGGACGCGAAAACTCATGGTTGCACTTAAAATGGGATGGAGAGAGTACTACTCATTGTGGAGCAGTAATAATGGTATTTTTTTTAAATAATTGAATATTATTAACCATTAGATTATTATCAAGAATATTACTGTTAGGATTATCTACTGGAATATATGGTATATTAAATATTTTAAAACAATAAACTTAACAAATTGTTTAAAATAAATGGTCTAGTTCATGCAGTAGAAGAAAAGGGTTTTTAGAAAGCTTAGTTTTTTAAACAATGGAACAAATAACCTATTTCAATGATCCGATGGATAATCTGAAAGAACAATGCCTTATATATATGCATGCTTAATTATGCTATAATTAATTCTAACTATTTACATTTGTCTCTCCATCTGTTTCCGATAAGTAATATTATAATTAAGTGATGTACTAACTGGTGTGTGCGTGGAGACAAGCAGCTGAAACAGTAGCGGTTGGAAAATTTGGTAAAGGCGTCGATGATTGGGATATTTGTGGGTCAATGAGGGCAAGCTCGGCTGTTGATTAGCCAGCATGATATCATGCATGCGAGGAGCTTTACTTAATTACAATGACGTCACCGACCGTGGGTAAGAGTGCATTGTTAATTCGTTTTATTTATCGCGTCGGTATCTCGGCAACACAATTAAAATTTCGCTACTGTACGTAATGTTATATTTATTCAGAGCGAGAGTAAGGATTCGCTTGCTCGATCGATCATGGTTTTATAATAGGAGAGATATGAGAAGATTGAAGAAGACAGTAGGGAAGACAAATTATGTACGCGCAAAATCGATGCAATGCATGTTTACACCATGCCAAAAGCGATATCGACTGATCGATCTGTTGCTTGTAATTGTTTACTGCGTTTGTTTTTTTAGAAACATTTGTATGATTCCATCGAGCTGTGTGTGTGTGTGTGTTTTTGTGGACAGGACGCTACAACAATAGGCTAGATGAGGTTAAGATGAAGATCCTGTGGCTGTGGTTAATTATGACTAATGGCACAGCAATTGACTGTGCCTTTCGTGGGAGTAGGTGAGATTACGGTCGGCACTCATAACAAGGCGGTGACGTAGGGGTTGTTTGGTTTGTGACCACATGTTGCCACACTTTGCCACACCTCAAGTTAGTCAGATTTGACTAAGTTAGCCATGTATTTGGTTCATTGCCACACTTGTGGCAAGATTCTTTTTCTAGCACTTTGGTCCCACGTGTCATTGCCTCAGAAAAGTGTGGCAATGTTATAGATTGCTAGCCAAATATGTTATGCCAAATTTGTTCGCCTAACCTTAGACAAGCTTAGCAAGAAAACTATGGCAACCCTAGGCAATGTTAGTATATAAACCAAACAGCCCCTAGTGTCATTTTCTCATTGGTGCCATCTATTATGTCCACGGCTCTACGCTGATGGCACACGGTAAGCCGTATTTGCAATTTTGCATATTGGTTGAATTAAAGGTATCGGCCGGTGAAAAGATAACATTCGCTCTAGTGCAATACAATGGTGCATTTATCTAAAACGCTCGTGCTGACGCGAGTTCCTCTAAACTTTTACTCTACTTAAGTATATATATTACCTTCATTTAAAAATATAATAATTTTTAGCTATATATGTAAACATATACCCTTATTCAGATATAGAGCTACAAAATATTATATATTTTCAAACGGTTCACCAGGATCAACTCGTAACTAAAACTCTATTAACATATTGACGCATAACCCTTTTGTGCGCTCGCGTTGAGATCAACTCGTTAGTGCTAGCTTGAAAGAGTTGGGAGATCACACAGATTCGCCGGTAGATAGGCAGAGCCGGTGCCTGGTGTGAGCGCGGGCCCGGCACGTAGAAGACGCAAACGCCACACGCGCGCTGCGTACGTGCGGCCGGCTCTCGCATTTGCGTGTCGCCGCTGCCACCGATCGACGCCGGCACGGCCACAGATTACAACTACCATCCCCATCAAAATTAACTACAGATACTCAGTGTGTTTCTGCCTCCCCTTCTAATACGCGATTTGACAAAAACACTAGAAATTAACTCCATCAAAATCAAAATCTGCATAGATCAACCACCACAAAGATAGCAGTAGTAGCAGTACAATTTCGCGGCGAAAATTAGCCCGTCTGTCTACGTTGCAGCCACCATTGAGAGTAGGTACAATAACAGTAGGCTACAGATTTGTAGCCAGCTGTAGCACGGACTCTAAGACACAGCGTATGTGTACGACAAGTGAGACTAGGTATTAATAGTGTAGTATTACCTTTGTTTTTTAATAGATGACGCCGTTGATTTTTTCTCACATGTTTGACCATTCGTCTTATTCAAAAAATTTACGTAATTATAATTTATTTTGTTATGAGTTGTTTTATCACTCATAGTACTTTAAGAGTGATTTATATCTTATACATTTGCATAAAATTTTTAAATAAGACGAATGGTCAAACATGTGAGAAAAAATCAACGGCGTCATCTATTAAAAAACGGAGGTAACTATTGTATAAATGAGCTATTAGATTGACTATAAATAAATTAGAGCTAGTAGTTGGCTATAGTATTAAACTTGCTCTGATGGACGTTTCCCATCTCCGTGATAGTAGGCAGGTGATGGTTGGCGAGCAATTTGGTTTCTCTTTTGGCAATTATTATTGCAGGATGGCTACCACAACCACATGCCTGGCCAAAATTGGGAGATTGAGACGCCTATTTCTGCACCATTGCACAGTGCTCACTGTGTCTCCCAAGTTCTAGTAGGAGTAGCTCTTTGCAGTGTTTGCCTGGCCCGCCAGGAGCCCAGGAGACGAATATACGATCGGTTCACGGCAGTAGTGACAGCATCTACTCCCTCCGTCCAAAAAAAAAAAAAAAAAAGACAAACTCTGATTTCCGTGTCTAACGTTTAACCGTCCGTCTTATTTAAAAAAAATTATGAAAATAATTAAAAAAATAAGCCACGTATAAAGTATTAATCATGTTTTATCATCTAACAACAACGAAAATAATAATTATAAAAAAATCATATAAGACGGACAGTCAAACGTTGGTACGAAAATTCATAGTTTGTCTTCTTTTGGAGGAGGGAGTACACGTGTAGCAGGAGCACTGGCACTGTGGCTCTGGGAGAGGATGGCGAAGGAACAGTAGCCGCTCGCTCTGACATGAGAGATGGAATCGTGGTCCGTGCATAGAATCTTTCCGTGCACATACACGAAAGATTCGGGTGGGTTTAGTTCACGTTAAAATTGAAAATTTGGTTGAAATTGTAACGATGTGATAAAAAAGTTAAAAGTTTGTGTGTAAGAAAGTTTTGATGTAAGGGAAAAGTTGGAAGTTCGAAGAAAAATTTTGGAAGTAAACTTAGCCGAAATTCCTTTTCTTATTATGATGAAATTTGTACGATTTTGGGACGATCCTACCATGCATGATTATTGATTAGGTGGAAACATGTTGGACCCCATATTTACAGCATACACTAGAGACTACGACATATCGTACTCTGATCGTACGTATAGCAATGCTCCATACATGAACGCGGGCACACCGTTCAATGGAAATAACTGTTTTTTTTTCTGTTTCGTAAGATTCCAACTTCTAAATTTAATTCATAAACAGAGTATGAAGCGGTGCTGTGGAGTCGCACAAATCCTGTTCCACTCATGTAGTTCAAATTTTCCAGACCACTCTAGTCTATTCGCACAACTTTCTTTTTAGTTAAAACTAAAACTGTTTGGTTAGTCACTAACTTCAGGAGAGTTGGAACTTATCTATATCCATGCGAAACAAGCCTTTTTTTTTTCTCTCCCGTTTTTTGTTTGCCGTGAGGTGAGATTTGCAGTGTGGGCTGCTATTGTCAGCTTGGATTTAGCCTGCAGAGGGAAGGCCCATAACTAACCCACCTTGAATTCCTCTTTCCAATGGACCTTTATTCGAACCTAGGAACAAGTTTAATTTAGATTCCTTAACTTGACAGCGAGTTCGATTCTATTTTTAAACCACAATACCAGATACAACGGGTCCCTCAAATTGGTGCAATATAGGTACCAAGGCGGTTTGGACAGTGATTTCAGCTAACGTGGCACATATGTAACTAATTTGATTCGGTCTTCATCTAATGTGGTATTATCACAGATGGCTCAAGCCTATCACGACGCCTGCGGCGTGGATCGAGAGCTCCTCTCGGGCGGCATCGGTGGTGGCCGAGCTCATTCTGCACGGTGGCGGCGTGGATCGATCAATCGATCTCATTCTGAGTAGTGGCGGCACGAACCAAATTTCGTGGAAACAATTAGCCACACCTATCACTACCACCACGATGCTGGCACGAAGCAAATGAATCCACGGATGGATATGGAGAACAATCTGCGGTAGATTGCCCAAACCAACTCAAAAGATCATACTAAGCAAAGCTCTCGACACGGTCCAAGAAAGTTGGAGCCAAATCACAACAATAAAAGAACAAAAGAAAACAAATCTGAGCCACCACAGATGAGCAATCCGACTGCTGCGGCGATAAAGGAGTCTAGAGAGGATACCTTCCGAGTAGTCGAGGCTGTGGGTGGCACTCTGGCGTGATGGTGAATTGGGGAGGGATCCGACGAGAGAGGAAATGGGAACAAAGCAAAAGTGAAGGGTAGAAGATAGAGAAGAGACTCGTGGGTCCCACTATTCTTAAATTTTATAGTTTGACTGATATATGGGCTCATACATTTTGTTTTAGTTTTTAAATTGTTACATTCTCCATCATGTGTCACGTCAAATGAATATTGAGTCAAATTAGCCATGTAGACGTTAGCTGAAACTCTATCCAAACCGCCTTAAAACCTATATTGCACCAGTATTTATAATTAAGAGACCAATTGCACCAGTTCAACTGTTCAAGTACGAAAATCGAACTCGATGTTAAAGGATATCAAAAGAACGTAGGTATTCGCTCGAACCTACGTAGCAAATCCTGGCTCGCCCATGCGAATAGGCCGAGATTTAGGCCTACCCGAAGTCCCGAATTATGCCCACCATGCAGCCCATTAATTTTCACAGAGAACTTATATTATCCAAAAAATAAACCCATTTGTATTCATTATTTCCAAAAAGAAAATGTGTAAATAGGAGGAACAAATTCCTGTCGTGTTATTACATGTCAGAGAAGAAAATTAGCGCTAGCAAAGTGCGTATAAAACCTTAATGAATTGATCATCTCTAGTACGGAGTAGCACTGTAGCATCGATTTTACTGATCATATCGTCTATTATATTCTCACTTATTGGATGCGTCTTCTCTGACGACGGCCGGCGGCCGGCCGGCGATCTAGCTCAGTGGCGGTGGATGGGGGTGACGCCGCCGCCGACGGGGAGGGCGCCGCACACGTGGTTGACGAGGGGAGCGTAGAGCGGGCGGAACGGCGAGTCGGTGAGCAGGTCGCGGAAGCACCGGTCGCCGACGGCCTGGAGCACGCCGCAGCAGGGCGCGCCGACGTGGACGCCCCACGGGTGGCGCTCGCCGTCGTGCAGCAGGAGCGACGCCACCGAGCGGAGGACGTCCCCGGCGCAGACCTCAGCGCGGAGCACCGCGTTCCAGCACCCCGCCGCCGCGCCCGAGCCGCCGGGGAAGGGGAAGAAGGGCGGCACGTCGGCGTCGGCGTCGTCGCTGTCCCTGTGCGAGGACACCGGGACGGTCGATGAGGCCGTGGCGCCACCGCCGCCGCCGCCGACGGGGATCGACGTGGCCGTCGTGGCGGGCGCGAGGAGGAGAAGCTGCTGGGCTAGGAGGAGGCAGGAGGAGACGGCGGCGAGCGTGGTGGTCTTGGCGGCCATTGTTGAGCTTTTGCTCAGCTAGTCTGCTTCGTAGGAGAAGTTTTCTTGCGCTATGAAAACGATGGCTTTCTGCGTTTGTGTGGTGGATGCATGTAAGCGCTCGGTTTTATATAGGGGCTGGGTAATTACAGCGGGAGAGGCTAACTAATTAGGTTAATTGAATGGGTTTGAGCTGCTTAATTAATTGCATTTGGAGTTTTCGCAAATCCAATTAACTTGTTCTAAATGGTAGGATTACTCCGTAGTAGTAACAGTTAGTATACGCATGTTACTCTATTTGCTTCGGTGTTAATTCTCCGAGTGAATTGACCTTCACAGGTCATGCTCCAGAGCAATTAATTGAGCTTTGTAGTGACTGATCATGTAGGAACATGAAGCTTAAAAAAGTTTCTATTGATGTAGGTATGTACTCCAGAAAGCTTTCACTGTTAGATGATCTTTGTTCAGGCCTTTTCAAGTGGTTAGACAATTTTCTAGCAAAATCGAGACAATTTACAAGAAGCCCGTGTTATATCTGATTTGGTCAGCCATTCTGCTAGGCCTAATCTTGCAAGACAAATTTGGTCCAAAAGCCCATAAAGATGGGCCCAACAAGCCCATAGGCTTAGTAGTAAAAATCAGCTGGGCTAGGGAAGGCAGCTCTAGTTGTAGTTGGGGCACGTTTGGTCATCTCTAAAGTCCCATGCATTACAATGGCTATTATAAAAGATAAAAACAAAAGTAAAAGGTATAAAGTTAATTGAGTAGGCATATAATGTCATATAAAAAAAAGAACGTCCATATGTGGGGGATCTTTATGGTTCCACGTCTCAGCTTGTAACGTTGAGACAGACACGGACACTATCAGTAGGATCATTTAAAGTAGTATAGATTATAAAAGCACGGTAGTCCTCCTATTCTCATCTTATCCCACATCCCATAAAAACTGCTAAGGCTGAGTCTTTCCCTTAAGTTCCCAACTTATCTCCTTGTTTTTTATGCACACGCTTTTCAAAATACTAAACGGTGCGTGTTTTGCAAAAAAGTTTCTATAGGAAAGTTGCTTTAAAAAATCATATTAATCTATTTTTAAGTTTTTTTTCCAAAAAAATTCAATAAAACTATGAGAGAAACAAAAGAAGAGAATTGCCAGTGTTACTAATAAGACATATCTCCTACATATATGAGTGTTGAATAGTAACACATTGGTTGTGAAAGGGTAAGAGATTTAATATATAAGTGGGGGAGCCCCTCACCTCAATAGCTAGCTTTTGGGGTGGGAAAAACCCTTTACCATCCTATAATTGGTATTAGAGCCTGGCTATTTCATCATCTCTAGCCCGAGGGACAAAGTGTGTGAAGGCCTGATGGACCATGGGTGCCTGCAGGGCCGTATACTTGAGGGACTGTGGGGAAACGATGAAGGGGCGATGAACGGCTGAGGGACACCAATATATATGTGAAGGGGGAGATTGTCGAATAGATTCATATTGGTTGTGAAAGGGTAAGGGACCGTGAGGAAACGATGAAGGGGCGATGAACGGCTGAGGGACACCAATGTGTGTGAATGGGTAGATTGTTAAATAGTCTCACATTGGTTGTGGAATGTGAATGGTAGATTATTAAATAGTCTCACATTGGTTGTGGAAGGGCAAGGGATCTACTCCCTCCGTCCCATAATATAAGGGATTTTGACTTTTTGATTGCACTGTTTGACCGCTCGTCTTATTCAAAATTTTTGTGCAAATATAAAAAACGAAAAGTTGTGCTTAAAGTACTTTGGATAATAAAGTAAGTCACAAATAAAATAAATAATAATTCCAAAATTTTTTGAATAAGACGAATGGTCAAACAGTGAAAGAAAAAGTCAAAATCCTTATATTATGGGACGGAGGGAGTAATATATAAGTGACAGAGCTTCTCATTTTAATGGCTAGCTTTTAGGGTAGGAAATACACTTTAATATCCTACAATAAATTCACAATATACGGAGATATCGTACACCTAACAGTATACGAGAAGGTATCCTTTGAGATACTAATGTTTTTCGATGACATGTTACGTTGTTGTAATATACTCCTCATGGTTATAGCTGCCTAAACATGATTCAATATCTTGTGTGTACTCCCTCCCTCCGTTTCATAAAGATGATTCAATTTTCGGGATGGAGGGTGCACTCGCGGTGGACAGGATTAAACCCTCACAGGGGACGTACATCCACTTTTAGGTACAGGCTGGATGCGCTTGCTGTGCACACGCATGCATGCCAGTCACTTCAGCCTGCTGGCACATAGAAAACCTGATTAGTAGTTTCAAGATCCACTGGCACGCAGGCATATGGTCGGCAATTCGATCCAACCCAAAACCACGCACCTTTCCCGAAATAGCTCCTCCCAACTGGCAGTCCAACTTGCCCCAAAAAGGCAAATGCAAAGAGTTATTCTCCCCTTGACCAAAGACGTTTCCAAACTTTTCCATCGATCGATCAAGCTAAGAGAGAATCAGCAGCAGCTACAGAGATAACAAAAATTATTTCATCCAAGTTGCCCATGCAAATGCAAGTAGTATGTGCCTTTTTCCGGTTTGTTCTACTGTTGCTGTCGATTCGGATTAGGCCGGCGAGCTGCAAGTTGCGCCTCATCCGTCGCCGTCGCCGTCGCCGGCGACGCAGGCCGGCGCCACCACCACCACCACCACCTGCGTGCGATCGGAATTAAAATTGTTCAGGTCGAGAGACTTCGGTACGGTCAGATGGAGAAGTATTTGTTTGTACTATCTGCCCTGAAACTGGTCCTGCGCCCAAGTTGCTCCCGGAAAGTTGCCGCATGTATGCATGCGCATAATTTTTTCTGTGTGCCGACAACAGCTAAAAATAATTTTGGGATTTCATAGTTTATTTTTCGACATACTTTTTAAAATCACTAAGAATAAATATAAAAGTTTTACCTTAATATTATTGGTAAACAGTTTACGACATATATAAGCTCTAGGACAAATAAATGATATGGCGGGTAATTTCATAATGCAACGGATTTATTATAGCCGCACTACTTCGCATTCAATGGATTTGAATCATTCTATTATATTGCATATCATAGTGTGAGGAAAAAAATGTTAGTAAAAAAATATCAAAGAAAAGAGATATTAATAAAAAAATGGGATTAAGATATATAATGGTATAGTAAAATTCACATGTAATATGGCATATGTTACATCAAAAAAATGGTTAAAATTACACTTAATAAAATGATGAATAATTTTTTATTCTCTTTAAACCAGAGGTTATATTTATGCAGTACTACTGTTGAAATTATGGTTAAAATTACACTTGCTAAAATGACGAATAGGTTTTATTTATCGCTAGTAGTAGAAGATACTGTTAAGAATAGCTTTTGGCCGTTGCTACCAGGCAACTGCTTGAGGGATTGTTTGGTTTTACAAGTGTATCTAGATAGAGATCTCTGGGTCCATTTCAGAGATAGAGATACTGCTTGCTGGGAGTCACCGCATATCACATCCACTGCGTTCAGCAACTTGTGCAACTCCACTCGTGGGAGATGCCCGCAGACAAAGATGCATATATGCTTGGATTTTTGCCAGGAGTGCTTGAAAAGATATTATCTTAACGTTATATCCACTATTAGTTGGGAGGAAAAGTCTACTGATTATAAGTACAATGGAGGAAAAATTAGAGAAGGTATAAAAAGAAACACACATTATTTAGAAAAATGAAAATTTCTTGACAGACCAATCAACCGTACTTCTATGTGTAACCAAACCATGCAGATCATTCAAAATACATATCTTGATTGTTGTTTTTGGCCAGGTTTTTTCAGATTTAGCGAGCATCCAGAATAATTAGTGAATTACAACTTTATTGTATCACAATTGGTACATTGATTTCTGCATCATTGATGCTTTTTGCTGGGAGTAAGCTTTAGACTGAAAAAAACAGTAATAATATCTTATCAGTATTGGTTTTTTAATGAACCGGCCTAGAAAATCTATTACTCGTGCTTGTCTTCCTGCTAAACTTAAAAAAAAAAACTAGTTGAGCCGAGCTGCCCAAGCACTCTGGTATTTTAAGGCCCTGTTTAGTTCTCAAAACAAAAATTTTCACGCTGTCATATCGAATGCTTGCACATATGTATGGAGTATTAAATGTAAGAAAAAACCAATTACACAGATTACGTGTAAATTGCGAGACGAATCTTTTAAGCCTAATTGCACCATGATTTGACAATGTGGTGCTACAGTAAATATTTACTAATGATGGATTAATTAGACTTAATAAATTCGTCTCACAGTTTCTTGATGGAATATGTATTTTTTTGTTATTAGACTACGCTTAATACTTTAAATGTGTGTCCGCATATCCAATGTGAAAACCAATCCCAAAATTTTTCCCCAACTAAACAAGGCCTAAGTCCCAAGACTCCTCCCCACCTCACATGACCGAGCAATTGGCCACCTTTCCCCGACCGGTGCAACGGTTTCTCCACCTCTCCCTAGCAAAGCAGCTCCCTCCCCCCCCCCCCCCTTGGCGTGGCGGATCTAGCCGCTACACGCTTGAGATGACCAGATTCATTATTGCCCTAGCACGGAGGGTCGATGGTGTATGCCTCGAGTACTACGATAAAAAAGTTTAGATTTTGGGCATATTTAAATTGCTATCATACCAATTTGAAGAGAATTGGATGGGTTTAGAGACAAATTTTGTGACAATTACATAGGCATACCAAAATTTTAAGTGTGTTTGGTGTGGTTGCTACCCTATAAAATTTAAGAGACCTCATAAATTAAGACACTGAGAGAGAGAGAGAGAGAGCGTGCGGGCGTTATTTTCAAATAAGCGGCGATGAATTCTGGATTTTTCAGAACTTGATTCTTTTGAAAAGCTTATTTCACAAATAGACCCTTAGAAAAACTTATCCAGAAATGGTCTATTTTGGGGCGCTAGAGTCGCTGGCGTCGTTGTCCAACGGGACGGCGTCAACCTCTCTGGCGCTGCCCCCTTGCCACCATGGCAACCAAAAACTGACATGGTAGGGGGAGCGCGCCAGCCTCTCTGCCCCCGTCCCCCCCACCCCCTAGCGCTCGAGTCCGAATGCCACTCTTGTTTGCTCTTGCTATCTCTCCCTTCTTCTCAAATTCACTCAAGATTATATCAGTAAGAGCTTTCCTGTTCTTTTTTTTTGTTTTTTCCTTGGTAAAAAAAATAGTACATTGTTTTTTAAATCATATAAAAAGAATTAGGGTTTGTTGAGTTTTTTCCTTTTACATTCGTGTGTCCTTCCTTAAAACAGGTATAACTTTCTCATACAGACTCGGAATCAGGCAAATTATATATCCATGGATATCTACAGAAAAGAAGTTACATCCGTTTTTCCCCCGCTTTGCCAGGTTTGGAAAAATTAGAACCTTCAAATTTCGCTTGCAAGATTGTGTTTTCGAGGCGAGAAGCTTTTTGGTAGAGCTTTGGAAAATTTTACAGGTCACATATTTTATCCATTTGAGTTTAACTTTTCTATGGGTTGTTTCTGTGTGCTCCTAAGTATGAAAAAATATCAAAAAATAAAAGAAAAATAAAAAAGTTGCACATCTCTCCTCTACATTAGAGAGGAGGAAAAAAATGGCGTGGGTGCGGGAGGGGGCGGCGCCAACCTCATTGGCACGTTCCCCCTGCCACATCGGCGCTGACCAGTCATCACGGTGGTGGGAGAACTGTGCCAGAGTTGCTGGTGCCGTCCAATTGGACCACGGTGCGACTCTAGCGCCCAAAAAAGGATCATTTCTGAGATAAGTATTTTAAGGGTCTATTTGTAAAATAAAGTTTTTAAAAAGATTAAATTGTGAAAAATCCAGAGATGAACTATCATGATAGGTTTGATCTGGTGTATGCAGAAAAACATGTGTGGTCAGTGCTTGTGCCAGCAACAGGCCAACCAATCAGCTATAAGAGATTGGCTAGAAATTAAGCTCGCGGACGGCCGGCCAAGTTAAATTTTGGCATGTGTAGGTAGCTAGAAGGTGCGCGGCGTTGTGTTCCTGCAACTGCTGGTTTCTGATCGATGACCATCACAGGTTTCTCAGCACTGATCCATCCACACACACATAAAATGGGTCCCCGGTATCATCAATCCCAAAAGCTGCCCTGTCCGCTTAGTTGAGATGCCCATGTTCTTCGAGGGTCTTCCTTTGCCTTCTGTCATTTACTAACTCGTAGACGTAGATGTAGTACGTCTATGCTTGCGACCCTTATTATTAATTGTAGCGAAAAGGGCGACGTGATTGCTATTGTCGTTATCTTCGTGGTTAATTTTTTAGCAAAATTTGCTACGAGAAATTAAAAGGAATATAATTAGCTAGGAAACATCATAAAAACCATGTTCTGCTATGAGACATAAAAAACTGATAATTATATGTTGGATGCCTGCGGCATTATTTTATAATATCCAAAGAAAATAGTGAGAGAAATAGTCACAAAATATGATTTTTCCCTACATGCCAAGTCCACCTTGCATACAGCTGCGATGCTGCCGTCCCACCCACCGTCGTCGCTGGCTCTCTTGGGGGTTTGAGAGGGCCTCCCTGGGCCTGTAGCTTCGCGTCGTTCCCGAACCTGTTGCCACTGCAGTGCGAGGGCCACGTCGACGATAGTGCTTCGCCACATACTGCACTTGCAGGCAAGCACAATGTGTGACCACCTCCTGGTTCATCTTGAGCAGGACACCACGGAGTGCAGGCGGTCATAGTTGGTCTCGCCACGGCACCGCGACGCGTCGCGCCGCCGTCACCAGCGAGGCGGCTCTCTAGGGGGTTCGAGGGGGCCCACGCGAGTGGGCCCGTGGCTTAGCGCCGTTCCTGCACTCATCATCGCTGCAGCGTGAGGGCTGCGTCGGTTCCGGACATCTCGTGGCCACCACGGTATCGGAGCTATATGCGAGCCACATGGCCGGCTGGAGCAAAATCATACTTTTGTGGTTGTTTCTCTCTCTCCATTTACTCTAGATATAATAAAATAGTGGTGCGGGTGTCCAGCAACTAATTACCAATTATTTTTGCGGTGCCCCACAGCAGATACATGTTTTTGCAATGTCCCTTAGCTAATTACACGTTTTTTGCATGTCCTGTAACAAATCTTTTCTTAATTCAAATATTGTTTATATTTTGAGGTCAGTTACGGGAGAACGTATCGTATCATGTTCACAAAAGTTTTCTGTGTAAACACAGTACACTCCAACTAATAAATTTTACAAAAGAAAATCTAGAAAAGAATTGTCATGTACTTTCAATAGCATTATGTGTAAAATCTTACCCTCAAATTCACTAGACTAAATTTCATAAAACTACATGTACTTTTCTCAATCTATCACAAAACTACATATTTAAGACGATGTATCACAAAACTACAGATTTAGAATCAAAATTATCGAAGAACTACATATTTAAGATGAAGTATCATGAAACTACATGTTTAGAAACAAAATTATCCCAAAACTACATGTTTTGCACCAAATGAAATACAAAACTACAACACTTATGACTCTTACAAAATAGTAGTGGTAGAAATTTAAACAGTAGTTTTGTGATATTTAAGTATTAAATCTATATTTTTTTAATGCTTGGTCTTAAATCTGTAGTTTTGTGGTACAACGTCTTAAACTTATAGTTTTGTGATAATTCGGTCAAAGTACATATAGTTTTGTGAAATATACTCAATTCATTATATTTTATCCATAAAATAGATAAAATTTCTGACAGCATTAAGTGTATAAATATTTCATAATGTTTTCTTTTTTGATGCTCCATATATAGAATAAATTTGGGGATGTGACTTTATATATAAATGCGGTGCCTTTTGTATTTCACACTGCGGCCTCAAATTCATAGAAACGGCCTAGTATTTTTCAACTGGATCTTATTAGGAGGGAGATGTGAATGTCCCATAATCTCGAGTTATTTTATTTATGTTTTAGTACTGATTGGTTTCTTGCCTATTGATAGAGATCAGAGATGTGAACCAATTTTATTATCTAAAAAACGTTGGGAGGAAATTTTATCTATTGAGGTTGAAGTTAAGAGTTGCAAATAAATCCAATTCTATTTTTAAAATAGTGTATCTTTGGAAATGGAAGCTAAAGAGTATTATATCAAACTCAATTCTTTTTTTTGTTCTATGCAAAATTGCATGGAAATTTAAAATAATAAGATTTAAAATTTAAAATTGCATGGAATCTTTTACTGCCCCCACCTCAATATTTCTTATACTGCACATGGATGGACAATTGAACATTCCAATCAATAATACTGCCTCCACCGATCCCAAAATATAATAAATTTTGGGTATGAATCTGGATAATCTGTTGATCATTAGCCCTCATTTTTCTTCATTTAATTCATCAGGGAGAAGTACCCAGATTTGACAATATTGCACATATTTATATAAGAATTGCCGAGTGACCAAACTTTAAATTGGCCAATTTCTAGCTAGGCAAATTAATAGCCACCTGCATACATGCAAACCGAATGACGTCTGCCAAAGGTGTTATTGAGATTACAGGTTACTGCCCTAGATTATCAGTGCGTCATATCATTATCTGAATCGTTTTCTTCTTGATCAATCAGCTTAATTATCAGCACAAATGACGGTCGTCTTGAGCACTGCACGTACGAAATAGATTCAAAAATCTCGCAGTACAAAAATCTTCGGCCAAAAGTACGTACTTCTACGTTCTTCCGGCCCTTCTCTTGGAAGACTTCCCAGCGTCCTCTTGCTGCAGATTATCAGGCACAGATAGAAATGCAGAGTTAGTCAAGAGTTATTAAATCTTGTGTACGTAATCAGTGTCCATGTAGCGTACAAAGAAAACCTATTCTGTGCTTATAATTAATTAAGCGACCAAACTGTTTATGGATAATCTTCTCTAAGCCTGGGCAGGCAAGAGGATGCAATGCACCTAACCATTACTGTAATTTGCACGCCGTATAAAACGACAGCTCGTGCTCTTCTCCCGACATGCTTGTGTGCAAACAGTTGTCAGAGAAAGCGACGCACACTCTAAAAAAAATGGGAAAGTTAATTTCTGAAGAAAAAGATGGCCTGTTTAGTCACTAATCAGAAAGGACATACAGCTAGGTAACTGCTGTGTCTCGTCGTGTCAGTCAGAGGAATCAGTGGTGTACGACACGACAGTCACGTACCGCCGACCGGAACGACGACGACGTCGGCGGCGCCGGCGCCGGCGGCCGGAGGAACAGCTCCTCGAACTGCCTCTGCAGGTCTTCGAAGCTCTCGTTCTTGCCATTCTCCTGCGCACGCGTTCACCACACCAACATGCATGAACAGGGTGTGAATTTACATCGAATTTTTAAAGTTCACGTCGAAATTCGAATTCAGATAGGTTTGTTACCGTAGGGCCGGTTTTGTTCATGGCCTCGAGAATGTCGCCGAGAATTTCACCGGCGCCCTGCACGTGAATTGGCACGACCAAGTCAGCACACAAGCCGGCCACAAAATATCTTTACCATTGATTGGTGCAAAAAAAAAAGAGATAAAAAAGGCTGGAAAATGCTGTTACATCATCATCGCCGTCGCTGTCGTAGGCTCCGACGTCATAGAGGATCCTCTTGTTGGGATCGGAGAGCACTGTTCAGTTAAAACCACGTCGCTGTCAGAATGGTGAAACAACGGGAACGGACAGACCGTAACAGCAGCGAAGACCGATCAACGAGAAGCTAAAAAAAAATCTCAGCGTCCGAAATCAATGGCAGCTTGTGCTCTGAGCACTGGTCAGAAGCAGAGGAAGACGAAGAAGGTGGCTGAGATTTAATTACCGGCGTAGGCTCCCTGGATCTTCTGGAACCTCACCTTGGCCGCCTCTGCACCGCCGCCGGCTGAGCTCCCGGCGGCGCCGCACTTGTCCGGGTGCCATTTCTGCCCGGAGACAAACAGCCAGTGGGAGACGGTTAAATCGGCAAAAAAAAAACAGAGCAAAGCAGAGGAATCAGCACCGTACCATGGCGAGCTTGCGGTAGGCGGTGCGCAGGTCGGCGTCGGAGCAGTTGCTGGCGACGCCGAGCACCGCGTAGAGGCTCCCGTTCTTGCCGGCCATCGCAACAACGAGCCCGCGGCTACCGATCGGATTGTGTGTGGAGGAGAGGAGGAGCACGCTGGTTTGCTAGCTAAGGCCGCGGGTGCATGAGGCGGCTACTTATAGCCGCGCGGGGCCAGGGGGATTGCATTTCACCGTTCGCTGCACCTGCACCAAGGCCACGGGCTGGTTGGCCGCGGCAACTTGGAGGCAGCGATATTTCTACTCGTTTCTACGTACTCCCGTTTCCGCGCGGCGTCAACCGCGCGCAGTGGAGGCCGTTGCGTCAGGGTAAAGGGCGGGGACGACGGCGTGCGTCGCTGCCGTGGCCTGAAAAGGCACCAAGTCGACGACCACCCACCCCGCGGTTGCCTTTGCCTGTGGTGGTAGTGCGCGACTGACCGTGTTGTGTTAATGTGTTGGACGGTTGGGGTATATTCGTGTGGATGCGTGGTATATGGGCCGGGTTCGAAAGGTTCGGTGTACGGCGAAACCGGGGAGTTAGAAAGGGGTAGGGTAGTGTGGCGGAGTGTGCAGCAGTGTACCAGTTCAGTGGATTTCGTCGTTCGAGGTGTGGTGGTGTGGGTATCGCCGTATCGCGCGCGCGGTGCTAGCTGTTTAGCTGTTGGCGACAGTGAACAGGGGCGTGTTCCTTGTACGTACGTACGTACGCGTGGTCGCGATTCTCGCCAACCGACTTTCTTTTGCCAGAGGATATGGGCCAGCATGCTCCGAGAGGGGGCATTTAAGTGGCTCCCGGGAGCAACAGAATAGGGTGCTCCGGCCTCCGGGCACTCCGCTTTTTACTTCGGGTAACCCACATTTTCCGCCACAACAGTGGTAAAAATCGCCGTGTTCCTTACCGATTAATTATTTGCCTATTAGAGTGTGTGTGTGGAGGTCAAGGGAAATAGAAATTCACGTACTAAACCATTCAGAAAAGCTAGACAACGGTATTCCGTTAGAACGAGATATCCTTCTATGAGACAGTACCTGAGATCTGTTGTGATACTAGCTACATGGTACACGATACCTGTGCAAGAAAATAGTTAATATGTCTATCCCATTACAACGGGATCCCGTTTTGTAGCAGCCCTCAAACCATTCCAGGAATGTAGGGAGATTTTTCTTCTCTCCCAGTTTTACAATATTCGTAAGGAACAAACGGCCCACCAAACTTACCGTATTAGTGTCCAAAATATTAGTGTCCTCACTAGTTCTTTTTTCATTTTCCTCCATGTCATAGGTCAATCCAATTATTTTCCAATAGCATATTTCCGTTGATATATCTCTCTCCTCTCCATACAAGCTCCTGCCTAAGGCTGCTTTCCTTTGCATGGGTTAGCAACCTCCATGGCTCCATCACTTGCACTTATAACGGAGCGATATTTTAATGCATGATTAATTAAGTATATTAGTTAAAAAGTACTTTAAAATAGATTGATATGATTTTTAAAGCAACTTTTTTTTTATAAAAAAACACTTCATCTAGCAGTTTAAAATCGTGCGCGCAAAAAAAAGAGAAAAAGTTGAGAAAGGGGACTTCCGAACAAAGCCTATTCCATAGAGAACAACTCTAGCTGCCTCTAACAAATCTCTCCCTAGTCAGGTGAAATTAGGGGACATGCTCCACACATGCCATCACTTGTGGTTATCCCTGGTTCCCATGGCCGCCCTCCATATAATCCCTAAACTTTTCACCAAAAAATCATGCTTTGTAGCTCAAATTATTTCTTCACCATCATCCCCGCCCATCCACTATTAGAAAAAAGAGAATTCAGAAAGTACTTTGGCCAGAATTTCTCTAGGTATGTTAATGCATCTAGCCATGCTGGTGGAAACTACTCCCCTCCTTTGAAAGATCTTATCCCATTTTGATTTTAGAATGTTTGAACTAATAGCATGGAGGTGTAAACCCTGATGTAAGTGTGAACCTACTATTTTAACGTTTTGAAGGGAAATAATTGAGGTATCATGAGCAGGAAAATATATTAAATAAAAATATCCTTGCAGTTTTAGAAACCTAAGGAAAGTTACTATACATACTGGATACAATGCTATGTAAGCAAAGCTCCGTACCATTTCAAACCCTATGAAATTTTCCTACGCTTTTAGAGCTATAACGGTAGGGCACTTCTATTACCCCAGAAATCTTTCCCCATGAAAGGGTTCCCTATGAAAAAACATAGGGAACTAGTTTCCCTACTAGTTTCAGGCTATTCCCTAGTAGAAGAAGCGGTATGGAATATAGTTAGTTCTAGTAATGCATGCAAATGATTATAAGAAAATTTATAGAGAATATCGAACAAAAGATATAGTGTGTTTTCATATGTTAATGGTGCAAAACAGAGTATAGATGTTTGATAAATTAACAATATGTGGTTGGCCAAATAATATTTATTGCACACTCTGCCAATACACCAAAGAAACATCCTTCCACATACTTACAGAGTGTATGTATATGAGGAGAATCTCAAACATGATTTCACTTGGACATCACGTGAGCAAATCAACCTGAAAATATGGAGCGCAACCACGGCAATCTATGAACACTAGAACGGATACTCTCATCTCAATCGGGCGGTAAGCCCCATCTCAATCGGGCCCAGCGTCCGTCACAGGCTAGAAGTCACTGATGTGAAGAGTTATCTCAATCGGGCAAACGGCCGTCACGAATGAATATATCTCAATCGGACCCTAAGTAAAGCCCGTCACCGATAGTTTTGACCCAGACGACCAGTCAAACTATAGCCCGTCACAGATGACCTATCTCTATCGGGCCACAACTAGCGCCCGTCACAGATGACTACTAACCTTTATCGGGCCTAAAGTAGAGCCCGTCACAGATGATACTCATCTCAATCGGGCCTAAACTATAGCCCGTCACAGATGACTGATGACCTCAATCGGGCCTAAAATAGAGTCCGTCACAGATGACTGCTGACCTCAATCGAGCCTAAACTAGAGCCCGTCACAGATGACTAGTGACCTCAATCGGGCCTAAGCTAGAGCCCGTCACAGATGACCTCATCTCAATCGGGCATTTAGTTATGGCCCGTCACAGATGACTATAATCCACAAAAAAAATAAATTTTGTTTTTTGGCTAGCCTCAGGCCTTTGCTAGCCATGCCCGCTGCAAAAATGACAGAAACAAACACAGATATCCAATATCCCCAGCTCCCCAGCATCACCCATTCATACATATGCATTCACATACACAGACATCAACATATTTCACACAACCACACATTCACAACCATCTCATATTTCACATCCATTCACATATTTCACATCCATTCAAATATTTATCATATTTCACCTGCAAAACCGAGTTAATTGGATCAAATATTTATTTAGCAAGTCTTAACATAAACATATGAAATATATACATAAATATAAACATCACAGTTGCATAATAAGTGTTCATCATTTCCTAAACATAAAAGTTCAACATTGTTCATCATTTTAGTTTAAGCCTAAACATTCCTTTGGGGTTAATTATTTTGCGGAGGATGAAGCTGGCTATCTCCTCGCGAACCTCCTCAAAGCTGGTAGGCAGAGACTTGGTTATTGTGTCCTACATTGTCATAATTCTAGATTAGTTGATCGATCATATATAAGTACTAAAATGTAATTAGTATATCACAATTGAGACCACCGACCTCAAACTCAGCCAAAGTCTTCACCTTTTCTCTATACAGAAGGCGCATGTTGTGGCACACATGGAATCCGCACTGGGCACCTATTTGTTGCTTCACCGGGAAGTCTTTTTTGTGGATGAGGGTGTCATGTCCTGTCTTCCTGAGGCCTCCTCTTTGCTCGTATTGGGCCCACGCTTCATCTATCGCTAGTTGAATTGGGGTCCAATCATATGCGATCTTATCAATTCTGGAGTTCAGGTAGTGACATGTACTCCATTTAGGTGTTATGACTAGAAGGATCCAATGGGCACTGCGGCATTAATATAGTGAAAGTTAATTAAGTACTCAAGGAATGTGTCATGCTGTTGTGTATATTTAGTTAACACACTTACTATTGATTATAGGCACACATAATGTACTCCTTGTCTCGGCGGGACCACAAGGTGTCGTAGATGTAGTTGACCATTCCTTGACGGTCATTCTGGAGATTTGTGACAGTGACCACTTGTGGATCAAGGAAGGCAACTTCCGGTGCATGCTTCAGACACCATTACCAACTTAACCTACACACAGGATCAACGATCTTGTAAGCATCGTAAAACCGATTGTTATTACCAGAATGAGTTGGGCGACAATACTTACAAGGAGTAGCACTTAAGGAGGCTTGTGTCCACCACTCGGAGCCTGTAGAGGTCGAAAAGATCCTTGAAGTCGACCACGATATAATTTGTTGGACCAAGGAATGGCTTTCCATCGTGTTGTCCAAGGATATCGGTAACTTTACTTGGCTTCCTGGCGTTAGATTTCTCCATGTAGTATAAGTGAAGGTCCTTGCAAGCGGTGCCCATTGTGGCAAGCACGTCATCTCCAACCAATGGCATGCCTAGTTGGAACTCCTGTGGAGCGACGTATTTCTTCTTGACCTCTTTGCCCTTAATCTCTTCCTGGCCCTTGCCCAGATCTAGTTTTCTTGGAGCTAGAAGCGAGGCCTGCACCTTTCCTCCCCTTCCTCTCCCCTTTGCTTCGGGTTTATCGAGAGTAATTCTCTGAGGGGAAGAGTGTGCCTTCCTGCTCTTCTTCATCGGTGGAGGTTCATGAATCGCCTTGCTGTCGGCCTCCGTTCGGTCCTCCCCAAAATCCGTGTCGTACTGCAACTGCACATCGTAAGATTGTGTATGACGATCTTGAGCAGGAGGGGCTGAAGGAGCAGAGGCGGGTCTCTTTGGTGGACGACCGCCTAGTGCAGTGGTTGGCTTCGCTGTAACCCTGATCTCAATGAGGTCCTTGGGCCATTGGATGAAGGTACCACGGGCATTTCCTAGTGAGAGGACCTCGCCGTTCGGTGGATACTTCAGAGGGAACAGCTCGTATTCGGGCTTCACCGAGTCGACTTGAACTTTTGCACAGTCGGCCCTGAGTTGCGTTCCATGCACTCTTGTCTCTGGGGTCGGCTTGTACGCAAGTCCCTCGGCTGCTGGAACAGTGAAGGTCGGCATCACCCTAACTGTGAGGGTGCAGCTCGTTGGTTCCTGCGATAGATTAATCAATTTTTTTAGAATATTATATATCATATGGATTCGTTACGTCTTTCATGTATTGAGTAAGTTCACGGTTACCGTTATGTGGTCGACGGCGCTGTCGACCGATGTTGGATTTTCCGCCAACTCAGTTGATGCGCAACTGCTGCGTTTTTCGGTGGGACTTCCTAACTCTTTATGCGCAGCAGCAGCGGCGGCCTGGGGGATCTGTTGCTCTTCTCGGATCCCTTGCCTAATCTTGGCCCTCATCGACTCGAGCTTTTCGTCGAATTCAGATATCAGCTCAGCTCGTATCGACGCCCGGATCTTGGCTTCAAGGCGTGCATCTTTCTCCGCCTTGTTGGAAGTCCGCTTCTTGTACTGCCACGCGTAGTCTGGAAATCCATACTTCCATGGAACAGAAGACCCAACGCCCCGTGTCCGTCCACGGTGTTCCTTGTTGCCCAACGCTTTCGTGAGGAGGTCGTCCTCGCGTCTTTGAGAGCAGACCTCTTGCGAGGCTTGTTGCTCGGCAACCAACTCCTTCTGCATTACAATTTAGTGGGGTCAAATAAACTACACGATGGGAAACAATGCGAACACCTAGTTTGACTAGACACTTACTATAGCTTCGTATACTCGTTGATCTTCTGCATTTGGCATGAAGATTGTGCCATCATCATTCTTCTGGTACCTAGCCCTGGCCCAGTTCCTAGCCCGAGGGTGTGGGATATCGCCAAACACGAGCGGTGTGCACGATTCCTCCGCTTCTTCATCCTCCCGCTGCCATTCCTCTTCCTTACCAGCATATCAGGCGGTACCAAGCCGGTGCGGATGTTGGTTCCTGGTCTGGAGCAAGCAATATGCCTCACTTCTAGCTCTGGACTCGGGGGTTTACTTCTTCGCATGGAATTCCTCCCAGACCTGTTCCGTGATCCAAGGAAATTTCTCTCTTGGATCTGGATTTGCCGGGTTGTAGACGAACTCGCCGACTAGCTTAGTCTTGAAGTTCTTCCAAGCAGTGCCCATAACCTTGGAAGCAGCCCGCCTGAGACGGTCCTCATGCTCCACAGGATAATCAAAGCTCTCCTTGAACGTTAGCCAAGCAATGTCCTTCTCTGCGGCCGGCACGAGCTTGATGTCGTCTTCCAGAATACTGAATTTCTGCCTTCCTATGACCCCGCAGATAGACCTAAATCGGCTCAATATTTTCCTTGGAGATGTCGGCAACCCTACAGCGTCCACCGCTGTTATGCGGAACCGTTCCTTAGGGATTTTGTTCCCTGTCCTAGGAGTACGTGCCCTTGAGGACCCACTAGTTGTCGTCGACATTGGTTCGCCTTGCTGAGACATCGTCTTTTTTTTTCAAAATAATGAAAATACACAATTCAGTGCTACAATCTATTACAATGAATTGAATGTCACTTATAAATAAATGAATCATATAAATAAATTAAATATATCATCAAATCCTAAAATCATAAATTCACCTCATACCATCTATTCATCCACATATCATGCATCTATCACTAAATTCATTAATGCACAACATTTCATCTATTCATCAACATGTCATCAAGCATATAAATCATTCGTTCAGCACATGATATCAATCCCTAAAATCATCTATCACTAAAATCATCTATCACTAAAATCATTAATGCACCACATTTCATCTATTCATCATCATGTAATCAATCAACTAAAATCATCTATAACTAAATTCATCCCAACATCCACATTTCATCATTCACCACATGCAGGTAGCAGAGGGCGGCGCGATGGAGGACTCACCTGAGGTCGGCCGGGGGGGCTCGGTGGTGGCGGCGCCGGGCTCGGTGGAGGCGGCAGGCTTGGTGGCGGCGGGGACGGGCTCGGTGAAGGAGGAGTTCGCGGCGGCGGCGCCGGTCTCGGTTGAGGGCGTTGCTGGTCGGTGTAGACGCCGGTCGGCGTAGACGTGCGTCAGTGAGGACGCGGGCGGCGACGACGAGGAAGGCCGACACCGGTCCGATCGGTGTAGAGGCTCGGTGGCGGCGGCAGCGGCGAGGGAGGACGACGGCGGCGAAGTAGGAGTTGGCGGCGGCGCTAGGGTTCTAAGGAAGCGGGAAACTGTAGCAGGACTTAGAAAAATTTTCGATCCGATCTGAGAAACCCTAGTTATAGTAGACTGATGAGTCATCTCAATCGGGCTTTGCCGTAGGGCCCGTCACAGATGACTCATCGGTGACGGGCTCCATACTAATGCCCGATTGAGATGACATTCAGGCCCGTCACGGATGACTCATCTGTGACGGCCCTAAGATAATGCCCGATAGAGATAGATTAATCTCTATCGGGCTTGAACTAAGGCCTGTCACCGATGACTATTTCTCCATTTTCCCAGATAAGTCTTTATATTTGTGAGTACAAAATGTATAATAATTCATTTTATTAGTCATAATACATTTTAGGATAGTAAATGATTTCAAATGGAAATATGGTCAACAACAGAGTTGTAGAGGTTATCAAGATCTACAACTTTTATTTTGGTAATTTGTCTATATAACTTTGTTCCCAACAGCTTGAAATTGATTTTGACAATATGACAAATCTAAACAGCATTTGTAAATACTAAATGATTTCAAATGGAAATATGGTCAACAACAAAGTTGATCCTCTCATCAAGATCTACAACTTTTATTTTGGTTACTTCTTCATCCGACAAAGTGATAGTTATATTATTCACAAAAATCACATTTCTCTCATCTGGTTTATAAATATCAACACAGATATGTCAATTTTGTAAACATTGGTACTATCACTTTATCGGATGAAGAAGTGACTAAAATAAAAGTTGTAGATCTTGATTAGCTGTACAAGTTAGCTGTTTATGGCTTTCCCATTTAAAGTCATGTAATATTTACAAATGATGTTTAGATTTGTCATATTGTCAAAATCAATTTCAAGCTGTTAGAAACAAAGTTATATAGACAAATGACCAAAATAAAAGTTGTAGATCCTGATGAGAGGATCAACTTTGTTTATAACAATATTTCCATTTGAAATCATTTAATATTTACAAATGATGTTTAGATTTGTCATATCGTCAAAATCAATTTCAAGCTGTTGGAAACAAAGTTATATAGACAAATGACCAAAATAAAAGTTGTAGATCTTGAACCTCTACAATTTTGTTGTTGACCATATTTCAATTTGAAATCATTTACTATCCGAAAATGTGTTATGACTAATAAAATGAATTATTATACAACAGCTATATATTTTGTACTCACAAATATAAAGACTTATCTGGGAAATGGAAAAATAGTCATCGGTGACGGGCCTTAGTTCAAGCCCGATAGAGATTAATCTATCTCTATCGGGCATTATCTTAGGGCCCGTCATAGATGAGTCATCCGTGACGGGCCTGAATGTCATCTCAATCGGGCATTAGTATGGAGCCCGTCACCGATGAGTCATCTGTGACGGACCCTACGGCAAAGCCCGATTGAGATAGATTAATCTCTATCGGCTGTAAACTAAGGCCCGTCATCGATACTTATTTTCCATCTTTCATTTGTTGTGAGTGCAAAATATATAGCAGCTGTGTAATAATTCATTTTATTAGTCATAATACATTTTCAGATAGTAAAAGATTTCAAATGGAAATATGGTCAACAACAAAATTGTAGAGCCTTTCAAGATCTACTAGTTTTATTTTGGTCATTATTCTATATAATTTTTTTCCCAACAGCTTGAAATTGATTTCGACAATATGACAAATCTAATTAACAGCATTTGTAAATACTAAATGATTTCAAATTGAAATATGGTCAACAACAAAGTTGATCCTCTCATCACGATCTACAACTTTTATTTTGGTCATTTATAATAAAACAAAATTAGCCATATTAATGACTACACATATCAAGTCTTTGCAATAAAACAAAATACTTCATTCATTACAATAGATAAGTACAAATGCATCAGTCACAAGGTTATGCCTTCCGTATGATCTGAACGAGCATATGCCACAGGCTCTTGGGGATCATCGTCAAGGTCAATGTGAGGTCTTACATGAAGATTATGGTTGTATTCTTCTTCATCGACGACGTTGTCAACTCTTACAATTCGGCGCTTTCCATCCCTCACGATGTGCATCTTCTTGTTTGAAGGGTCTTTTATATAGAATATCTGCTCGACCTGTTTCGCAAGTACAAATGGTTCATCGGCGTATCCCACCTTAGATAGATCTACTAAAGTGAAACCTTCCTTGTCGGCTTTGACACCAGTGCGTAGATTCACCCAACGGCAGTGGAACAAAGGAACCTTGAACTTGACGTAGTTTAGCCGCCAAAATATGGATTTTTTCTTCCACATACCCTTCTCCTTTGTCTTGCTACGTTTTCTTTTCTTCCCAAACTCATTGCTTATGTCCTTGACCATATTGTGGACCTCATCTCCGGACAAATCTTTGGGAGCAAGCTGAAGTTCTCTCTTACCATTAAAAATTTTCTTCTTTCTTCTAAATGTGTGACGTAGCGAGAGCCACCTCCGGTGACCCATGTATACCATCTTTCGTGATTTCTTCAGCCACCGGCTTTGTGTATGTTCCTTGCAATCGGAGCATGCCTTCTTTCCTTTTATAGTTTGTCCGGAAAGATTGCCGAGTGCAGGGTAGTCATTAATGGTGCAGAACAATAGAACTCTTAGCTTGAAGTTCTCCTGACCATATGCATCCCAAGTTTCCACACCTTCTTTCCAAAGAATCTCCAGATCGTCGATAACAGGCTCCAGGAATACATCGATATCATTGCCGGGTTGCCTTGGACCTTGGATTAACAAGCACAACATAATATATTTCCGTTTAAAGCATAACCATGGCGGGAGGTTATAGTTCGCAATAAGAACTGGCCAAGTGCTGTGAGTACTACTCATGTCACCGAAAGGATTCATGCCATCCGTACAAAGACATATCCTCATGTTTCTAGGGTCGGCAGCAAAGTCTTTGTGTTTTCGATCTATATTCCTCCATTCAATCGAATCCGCTGGGTGTCTAAGCATACCATCATTCCTTCTTTCCGTGGCGTGCCAACGTACTAACTTCGCTTCGTTCAGGTTGGCAAAGATTCTCTTGAAACGATCAATGATAGGTAGATACCACACAACCTTTGCCGGACCACCCCTCTTTGACTTATTTCCTTCGTCAGCACTTTTCTTTCGCTTGTATCGAGAAGCCTTGCAGACAGGACAAGCATCCAAGTCCGCATATTGCTTGTGGTACAATATGCAGTCGTTGGGACAAGCGTGAATTCTACGGACCTCTAACCCCAGTGGACACAGAACCTGCTTTGCTTCGTATGTCGTCTCGGGCAATGTGTTCTCAACAGGAAGCATAGCCTTCAAAATTCCTAAAAGATCTGTGAAACTCTTGTCTGTCCATCCATTACTTGCCTTCAGCTTCATTAGGTCCAAGGTAACTGACAACTTAGTGTGTTTTGCTTTGCATCCAGTGTACAAAGGCGTCTCGGAATCACTTACCAACCTGCTGAATTTCATTCCATCTCTCTCATTCTAGGATGGGTCCTCAACGTCACGTAACATGTCTTGCAGCAGATCGTGATCCACATCAACCATTTCACCGCCCAATGGAGAAGGTATAAACATGTCATGCTCATTTTCATCTTCCTGATTATGCGCACCACTTCTGTCTGCTGCTGCTCCACTTCCTGATTCTTGCTCTCCATGCTTCACCCAACATGTATAGCCCTCCATGAATCCTCGTTGTATCAGATGACCGTGTATGTCCTCTCCGCTATCAAACATATTCTCGTTCTTGCAATCTGCACATGGACAACACATGTAATCCGATCCTCCTCCGCGGCGTTCATAAAATTTATTATGCCCTTTCGGTACTCCGTAGAATGACGTTTCAAATTTTTGGCATACATCCAACTTCGATCAATTGCTACAAAATAAAAAAAACAAATTAGAGGCACATATTATAAGATCAGTATTGCAAAAGTAAGACGTGATGAAATTGCTCAATTAATGATTTATATTACTCACTTGATTGATCCATTTTGATCACTTTTGGGAATTTAATTTCTGTTTTCCTTGGAAAAAGGACAAAAAATCGCCCCCTACAGCCTCCCACCAAAATAGTGAACAGTGGGATACAGTTACACTAGGTGGTGGGGGGTATATATACTGTGCAACAAATATCTGTAACGGCCCTAAAACAATCAACCGTGACAGGCATACAAGTAATCTCTATCGGGCCTTAATAAAAGGCCATCAAAAAAGAGTGTCATCTGTGACGGGCAATAAACTTATCTCAATCGGGCCTCTAGTTGGAGCCCGTCACAGATGACCCTCATCTGTGACGGGCTTCTTTTAAGGCCCGATTGAGATATGGAACCCTCATCTCAATCGGGTCTCAACTATAGCCTGTATATACCATGTCTGTGCGACCATATCTTAATCGGGCGAAACTTCGGCCCGATTGAGATTACTTCCTTATGACGGCCCGCAAATTCCAGTCTTGTTATGGACCGTCACAGATGGAAGGATCTGTACTAGTGGAATGGTGGGTGATGCTGGCCACGGGCCGAGGCCTAAAAAACAGATGCACACTCTCATCCTTCTTACGGCGTGGGAAATCTCTAAGGAGGAAAACCGAAGAATATTCTAACATAAAGAACTCTCAGCAATAGCGGTGAACACAAAGATCAAGGAGCAGGCCAAAATCTAGACCTTGAGGGAGCAAAACATCTTTCAGAGCTTATAGCTTAACCTTTTTCGTTGTGTGAAGTTTCCCTTTTATACCTGTACAACTCGATTTTCTCCTGCTTTTGTCAATCAAATTGACACACTTTGTACCAGTTCGTTAAAAAATTGTAAGGATAAATTTTAGTGATGTTTTCTCTGTTGTATTTTGGAATTTTTTTAGCGAAGTTTGGCCATTTTTATATTTCGATTTAAAGTTCTGTGGAGAGGGGAATGCCAGCTTTCTCTATTTTTATTCTATCTGGATGTGTCAAAGGGCATTTTATTGAAAAATCAAGCCAAAAATACTACAAATTCTTGCTATTTAGATCCCATTTACTAATTGGGCACTTAATGGGCTGCACTAAGTAGTCTATTGCTGATTAATTTTGAGACATGAAATAAGAATGATTGTTGTGCCAAAAAAAAAAGGAATAATATCGCGTAGTAGTACTATATGTAACATATGGACTACTTCGCAATAAGTAACATTTAGTGAAAAGACCACTATAATTATAAAGACAAAACAATTTTAGGATTTTTAATAAAGATGACATCTCATGTCAGCGCGTTTGCATGACTTTAAGTGGCTAGTATTATTGAAGAAAGGAAATTAACCACAGACCTAACCTAGCTACTTAGGCAGGATACAGAATTATAGATCATATATTCGTTAATCCTTTTCACTTGTGCTCGATCGAAAGCAACCTTTTCCGTGCAAATTGTTCATGGCAAACTGAGGAGTGAATCGTGCGGTACCAACTTGCTTGATCGGTAGCATCAGCCGGATCCCTCAAGATGGTCACTAGTATTAACTTTTTCTCATCCATGTTGAATTATTGATTTATAATATTTATTTATATGCATCTAGTTCGTCCTCTCGAACTGGAAGAGATTCTCGTCATCTTATCATCCTTTCTTGTTTATTTTATAATCAGGATGACTGAAGGTCTGAAGCAACAGTTAGCTTCTCATGGTCAGGTCGAAACAGGGAGCAGCAGCGTAACTGCATTAGAATGCAAGCCTGAAAAAACAGTGTGAGGCTTCTTCTTATTGGGCCAGTAGTATTAAGAATCCTGTGCTATACATCCGACCCTCCCTCATCTACCAACCATTGAATCCATATGAGCCAGAGTTTCTCTACATGTGGGTTAGGGTAAGCAGTAGCTAAGTGTTGGTTGGACGCAAGTCGTAAATTGTAGGAATAAGTTCACAGGAGGTCCCTCAACTTAACAAATAAATTTTTTGAGGTCCCTTAACCACTAGACCAGAAATGTATGCCCCTAAACTTACGCAAACCGTGCACACAAGGTCTTATGACAATATATATGGGTGGTTTCGCTGACGTGGCATCCTAGTCAGAAAAAAATTAAAAAAAGTACGTGGAAGTCACCTGTCAGCTGCCTTTTTTTTTTCTTCTCTTTTCTCCTTCTCTTCTCTTCTCTTCTCTTCTCTTTTCTCTCTTCTCTCTTCCCTTCTTCTGGCCGGCACCGGGTGGAATCGGCAAGCGCGGCAGTGGACGAGCACGGCAGCAGAGCGACGGCGGACTACGGGCAGAGCAGATAGCGGGTGAGCACGGCAGCGGAGCGGAGGCAGCAGAGCGGTGGCGGGCTGCGGGTGGAGCGGCGGCGGAGGGGAGGCAGCGGAGCGGCTGCGACAATGCGGCAACAATGGAATCCGGTCGCCATGTGTTCTTATACTGGATAGGCTTAATTACTCGATAAATAACACCCCCATGCATGCATTTCACCACGACCGAACCACGCCTAAACCTAGCTAAATAAGCTCCAAGCAAAGTAATTAATTAAGATGACCATGAAGGTGAAGAGCACCATGATGGCTGCTTCCTTCCTGCTCTTCCTCTTCCTCCTCTCCGGCATCTTCACCGCCACCACCAACAACAACATTCGCCTCCCCAGCATCGGCTGCCCGTGCGTCGATGACAACGTGCACCGTCGTCGCTGCGCATGCCGGCGCTGCCAGGTCGGCTTGGCTGAACTCTGCTGGACGCCGGCCCGAAGAAGGGAAGAGAGAGGAGAGAAAAGAGGAGAAGAGAAGGAGAAGAAAAGAGAAGAAAAAAAATATTCCCTCCATTTTAAAATGTTTGACACCGTTGACTTTTTAGTACGTGTTTAACCATTCGTCTTATTAAAAAACTTTAAGTAATTATTTATTCTTTTCATATCATTGGATATATTGTTAAATATACTTTCATGTACACATATAGTTTTATATATTTCACAAATTTTTTAATAAGATGAACAGTCAAACATGTACTAAAAAGTCAACGGTGTCAAACAATTTGAAACAGAGGGAGTATGTGCAGATGACATGTGGGCCTCACGTACCTTTTTTAAATTATTTTGCTAACTAGGATGCTACATCACCCATATTTACTGCCATACAACCTTATGTGTACGGTTTGTATAAGTTCAGGGGTACACATTTCTGGTTTTGTGGTTAAGGGTCCTCAAAAAATCTCGCTGCTAAGTTGAGGGACCTCTGGTGAACTTATTCCTACATTGTATAGCAATTTGTAGTATTAAATTGGGCTACAAACAGGCTGTTTCCTAACGGGCTTTGAATTTGCTATTTTCTCCAAAGATTTGTGGTATATGTTCACCTGACATCCCTCAATTATGCTCCGAGTTTGTTCAGCTGCTTCCTGCTTGATGGGTGATGGGCCTGCGCTTTCCAGCCCTCCACGTTGGGGACGACCTTGTCTAACTAGTAATATACCCATGCTAACGCTACAGCGATTTTTCATAACACAACGGTGATAGATAGAAAATTAGATTAATGTTGAGAATCAAACAATTTCATAGTGGCCAACAAATCATACTTGTTGCTCACAATATACTAATTTAATACAAAACTTCATGATACATAAAACCCATTGCATGATCAACTTCGCTTGAGCTGTCACAAGGATAAGGATTCTCTGATAAATAAGAGCACATACAACAATAGTGGAGACCAAACATAGTTTACAGGGCCATTCACATCTAGTTACAAGTGCAATAAACATCCTTTCTCCTTTTCTAGCCTCTAAAAACAGGAACATTGATTCAAAAGAATAAGATGGTAGTTCACCCATCCCTATTCTCCCAAGTTACTCTAGGAAGGTTGACTTTGAGGATTGTCTGATTTCTAAACAACATCCTTTAAGGTGTTAGAGAGGTTGTTGTAAAACTGCAGACATTAAAAATTACATGATTCATTATAAGATATTCAATTGTTAAGCATCCCCGTTGGGACCCAGTAGCTGCTGCATCACCAGAGTCAACTTCTGCTCCTAATCTCATACCATATATCATGATCTATGAAGTAATGCCATTCAGATAATTGATGTGAAGAAGACTGAAAAATTTATAATACCTTCAACTCAATGGCCTTTTTGGTACTGCTTCTACTGGTAGGCCACACATGTCTTGTAGCCTTTTCCTCCACTTTTGCAGTGAGGTGAAAGTAATTTGACAAAATTTTAACTATGTTGGTAGAGCAGAGATGTTCAGTGTAAAATTACATGTCTAATTTAAAACCGTACCAGGGTATTTCGTCTTCCCATAAAACAGAAAAAATAGTTGAGCCTTGTAAAGTAAAATATTAGATGTACGTAGGGAGTTGAGCATTATTGATTAGGAAATAGTTCCTGTTCTAAAGTCTAAATCAGAGATTGAGCATTACCGCTATTTACAAACTGACCAAAATCAAATCTATGGAGGTTTCCCTGAAATTTCAGAATTGATATGTTTACACTTTTTCAAGAACACATGAATGTACCGCATGCCCTTCATACAAAGAAGGAAGATAGATGGCTTAGACATATCATATTACTATATCTGGATAATAAGAGGGTAATATAATTAAAGCCCTTCATCATGCTCAGAAGTAAAAGAGACAGCTGAAACTCACTAATTTAGATGTTTGGATCACTGAAGGCTGCAACATGCGCTGTTCACTTTAGAAAAGAGTACACACTTCAAATTTATCTGCACTGGTCACACAACCTAATAAATTCACTGGACACCAATCTAATGGCATGTATTTTGACAAAATATGTAGCAGCAAAAGTACTAATCAGCCATAAATCACATCATGAGCTACAAAACATCATCAACGTTGCACAACAATCGATAGGAAGTCATGCTTGCACTGTTGTTTCCGACCTTCCTAAAGATTTTCATGTAAAACTATATAAGGAACTGGTGAATTATCAACACCAAACATGGCATATGGATATGTAATCATGAAAAATGGGTATAAACCTACAAGGCTAACCTCAACAAATGAAAATATTCATTGATCATGATGACAAAAAAACATGATCAGAGTTACTACTATACATAAATTAAAAACATCATTTTTTTATAAAAGAAGTACTAATTGGTTTATCCAACTAACATTAATAGGTAACTCAGTACAATTAGCCCAGCAGCCATTTTTCCTAGCCACAACTTCCAGCACAATACATTTTCTACAATTGGCCTCATTTCTGTTTTGAAAGAAATAAATGAGACAGAAAACATTGGGAGCACAGTTTACTTCTATGTATGGAAAAAACTACGACTTGGAAAAATCAGAAATACATTTGCCGAGCGAAAAAAGCCAGTGAAGATGCAGCCAGGTATTTGCCATGCCGCTGCCATAGCCTAGCACTCTGTAACTACATGGCCAATATAAACTGTTAATATAGATTAGTTCACACAAGTATACAACAGTCAATACTTTCACTGTAGCTTAAAAACAAACATATAATAAGAAAAGAATGCAATAATTATATTTTCTAGCATGTTCAGACTTTAGATATACGTATTGACAAGGCCTCACATAAACTTGAAAGTGAGTATTATACTAAGTTCATAAGTGATCTTAAAACAAGTTTTTTAAAAAAGCCAGTTCGAGTATGTTTTTTGGAACTCCTGATTACCAGGCTTTGTAGCATGATTCTTCAAAGGAGCAAGCAACTCGAAATGTCTGGTCCAAACTCAAAACCCCTCCCGATATTCATAATATATAGAAATTGTGTTCATCAAGGGATAAACCTAGTGAATTACTGCTGAAACATAGGAGACAAATTATATCCCGAGGTCAATCTCAAATAAACAAAGGTGAAAAAGGATTTTCGGACAAATACTTTGTCATTGTACAAAATAGGATATACGAGGGAAAACTATAGATTTGTCGCTTCAATTTGATTATCTGTATCACGGTCCTATTTTGCAACTTGTAGTAAAATGGAGTACCGTACTAAAATCCTATTACCAGTTGCAATAGTACAACGGAACTCAATTGATTCCCAGAATTTGTAGTATACAAATAACCCATTTGATGACACAAAGGGATGGAGGGGATCCAGTTGTAAAAGAAGGGCTCTGTAACATTATTTTATCTGCATTACCAAATTCTCGGTAACACTATTTTATCTGCATTACAAAATTCAGAACTCAAAAAAGCAGGAATTCAGTTCTTAACTTAGTCAAATTCTTGTGAGCACAAATTTATTGAATGGATATTGTACCTGTTTGGAATCGGCCTATGACACCTTGGGCATGGTCGCGTGGGTGTTCAGGCAGGGGCACGGAGGAGATCGGCAAAGGCGACCGTCGGTGGCGATGCGGACGGGAGAAATTGGTGCGGGGGGAGCAGATCGGTGAGGGAGTTCCGGCGGAGGTGCGGAGGAGATCGACGACGTGGACATCGTTGGTTGTCGTTGGCGGCGGTGGCGAGTTGAGGCAACGGCTGCGCTAGCGATGGGAAAGAGGGAGCGATGGCGATGATCGATCGGCGGCGGCGGCGAGTTGAGGCGACGGCTAGCACTAGCGATGGCGCAGAGAGGGAGCGATGAGAGAGCGGGAGCGGAGATTGCGCGATTGTGCGTGAGGCGATCTGTATGGGGCAGAGTTTGTGGAGAGAGAGAGAGAGAGAGAGAGTATGGGGAAGGTGGGAGTAACGTGGGCCGTTGGATTTGATTGGGGTGATCCTGACCGATCAATGAGGAATGAGGATATAAGACACAGTTGGTGAATTATAGGGTAGATAATCTTCCACATTGGCCCCACGCAAATTTCTTTCATTTCTTTCAACATGCAAATTAAAGGTTCTGGATTATTACTCATTTTTTTACCTAGTTGATTCGTGTCATACTCAAACCAGGGTTTCGTTTCTAAATTTCTGAAATTTCGGTAATTTCGTCCCCCACCAGCAAGCTCACATCTCACCCGAAATTTTCGGGGTTTTGTAATTTTTTGTGAATTTGGTCAACTTTTATTTAAATTCATTCAAAATCAGTCAAAATTTCAAATAATTCCGTCCAAAAAATTTTGGAATTTCCGAAATTTCAGTCCACCCGGCAAAAAAAATCTAATTTCGAAATTGTAAACCCTAACTCAAACTGAGCCCTTTAAATGTGCCCCTGTCGTCCAATAACAGATCTGCCACTGGGTTCGATACTAAACAAGTTCACACGAAAATGAGCATAATTCAATTCAATTGGTTAGATTTATTATGGTGGAACCAGCTCGTTCGGATTTAAATCCTAGATTTGGTACCGGTGCTTGTATTTATAACTAATTATTCTTTCAGTGGTCCATCGACAACGAGGCACCTACGGTGACTTCGTCAATTTCAAATATGTCGACCCAGTCTTTCAAAGGTGCTCATAGAGATAAGTTGTGTGTGTGAACCTTTATAGGAGTGAGTATGCGCGCGTTATAAGCGCGTGTGTTGGTACTGTGTTTCTTAAAAAATAAAAAGCTAACAATAGCGTGTCGCCGAAGGCCGGCAGTTTGTCAGGATGGTTGGGCCCGTAAGAGGAGTGAACACTGCAGCTACTTCTGGGAAGGAATTAAGGGCGTGTTTAGTTGGAGAAAAGAAAATTTTTGGGTGTCACATTGGACGTTTGACCGGATGTCGGAAGGGGTTTTCGGACACGAATGAAAAAACTAATTTCAGAACTCGCCGGGAAACCACGAGACGAATCTTTTGAGCCTAATTAAACCGTCATTAGCACATGTGGGTTACTGTAGCACTTATGGCTAATCACGGACTAATTAGGCTTAAAAGATTCGTCTCACTATTTCCCCCATAACTGTGTAATTAGTTTTTCTTTTTATTTATATTTAATACTCCATGTATATTTTTAATGTGATGTTTTTAGAAAAAACTTTTTGGAACTAAACGGGCCCTATGCTTGAAGCGATAGGAGTACATGAGAATTGAGTATGGAGGAGTGAACTGAACGAGCAACTAACTTAAACATCATCATCATGGAGAACAGGAGCTCCTTCCAAGTTGTGAGTGGGCAACGAGATCATTACGCCAACTGTACGTACCTCGGCAGCTCGGCTCGCACGGACGGGTCGATGGATATTTTGCCATCACCCACACTATTTATGTCGAACAGAAGCGAGCATTATTATGGCCAGGGATAAGGAGCCCATTGTTTCGTGTAGGGCAGGGTTCACATCACCGGTTTCGATCCAAAAACCGGCCCGCCGGTTGTTTATCCAAAACCGGTGGAAACTAGTAGAAACCGATGATAATTTTTCGATACTCCAATACTATTGGACGGTATTCCGTTCAGACGGAATGGTACCTTCTAGATATGAGGTATCACATAATATCTTGGTATCAATCGATAACTATCAGGTATCAAGTGATAGGTATCATCCCGTCCAAACGGGATATATCAGCCACCTACTAGGTATAAGATAATACGAGTGAGGTATCATCCTGTCCCAACAAGATATTGTTCTATAGCATTTCTCTTTTTCGGTTAATTCCAAAAACCAGGTAAAACTGCTCGACTTTCGTAAATCAGAACCTAGCGGTTTTCATGAAAATTGATCGGAATCGTAAACATTCGACCTTGGTGTAGGGCACCTTTTATTAATTTTCATCCTCTGTTTTAGATACAAACTAAAGGATCGATCAAGATAAAATTTTGTCCAATCATCACCGACCTCATAGTTATTGCGTTTATCTCAAACATTTTGTTCAATTTTACCTGTTTGCACCGATCAATAACCGCGGAACCCGTGTTGTTTTCGTCAATATAACCATCTGAAACCATGTTTCATGACAAATCTATTAATGCATTTTTGACCTATTAAATCCTAATACCGTTTAATCTATTAATGATCTAAAATTTTGAGGTTGGATATTATCCTTTTTGGGAACATAGGTAGTAAAATATTGAAAAAAGTACGAATTACCCGGCTGAACTATTGTAACAGTACAAATTATCCCTCTAAACCATAAAACTGGATATTTTAAACCCTAAACTGTCTATACCGGACGAATAACCCGCCTCAACCCAATCCGGTTGGTTTTGTTCTACGTGACATACATGTAGCAATCCAACCAGCATTTTTATTTTAAAAAAATGATGGGGCTCACCTGTCAGACTATCTCTCCTCTCTCTATTTCCCCTCTTCCCCTTTTTCTCGAGGGCGGTGGCTGCTGGGCCACTACGGGCGTGGCGGTGGTGCAGCGAGCGGTGAGCGTGGCAAAGAGGCGGGTGGTGGCCAGGAGACCACTGTTGTGCCCTCATCCGGGTCCTCTGTTGTCGGCCTCCCTCGCCCAAGCCGTCACCGCCCATCGCCAGCGCCATCCTTCCCGTGCCCAGGTGGAGGGCAGGCCTGCCCTCTGCCGACACCATCCTCTGCTCTCCACCTGGGATCACGTGAGCTCCTCGTCAATGGTGCCATCGACCCCCGCCTCCGTCACCAGCCACCGGATCCTCTCCACCTCGCCGCCATGGACCAATCTCCACCACCGCCGCACTGCTCCCTGCGCCGCCATTCTAGGCCGCCGCCTCCACCGTTTGCTCCGCGCACCTTCACGACTGCCCATCGTCGGCGACTTGGTTGACACTCCCGACAACGCCATCGAAAGAGAGGGGAAGAGGGGATAGAGAGAGAAGAGAGAGAGTCTGACAAGTGGGTCTCACCAATTTTTTTTAAAGAAAATTGTTGGTTGCGTACATCACTTATGACAAAACAACTCCGGATTAGGTTGAGGGGGTTATTCATCTATTATAGATAGTTTAGGGATTTAAATGTCCGGTTTTATGGTTAAGGGATAATTCATAATGTCGTAATAGTTTAGCGTGGTAAGTCGTAATTTTTCCTAAAATATTTAGAGAGAACAACTATGCATAATACTAGCAGCTAGGATTAGCAAAACCAATCAGGCTTCAAATATATACCAATCCTCGACTAATCACCAACAACCTCCTGGTTATTGCGTTTCTCACAAATTCTGTCATATTTTACCGGTTTGCACCCATCAATAACCGCTGAACCCGTGTTGTTTTCATTGCTTTTACAAACACAACTAGCACACGATGTACCGATCAAGTTCTTGTGTTCCGATTAAGCATGTCCAAGCAGACTGCAACAGCTCTTCAAGCTACATAGCTAATGGCATATTAGCTTGTCTTCTCCGTTCCCTTGTCGTACGAAAACTTAGCAATAGTAATATTTTTTTTGTCTTGTGGTGCTTTAAATAGACTTGTTACAATCATAGGTTTGTTGTAGTACTGGTACAGTGTACAAGCTAACAGTGAGCATATTATTACAAAAAAAAAAAGCGCGTCCGATGCCCTAATAACTAATTAGGTTAATTTTAGCTGGTCGGTTCAAGATCTGAACCAAATTAAGAGCGTAATACCATTCCCAGTAGATGTCATTTTTATGTTTTCAACGGTACCATATAAGCAACAAAACATTTAATTAATTAATTAATGATTGAAATAACACATGCAATGCATAGTTTCATTTTTGTTATCTCATAGTAGGTAATATTTTCTTTTCGAACGCATAAAATGATCGTACGTCAATATAGTAGAAAGAAAAGAGTTCTATTACACAACGTAATTGGACAGACCGGCCTATGCCAAGGGAAGAAAAAAAACAAAACAAAAACCGAAGCTAGGAAAGTACTACGACGGCTTAAAAACGCAACTCCGAAGAGTGGGAAGGGGCAGAACCACACTACACTCCCAGGAAATCCCTAAAAGCGGCAACGCTAGCTAAAGACCAAAGCTAGCCCTCTGAGCGGATGGACTCCATAACCACAGAGATCGAAGCGAGCGCGGAGTCGAAAATCCTGGAGTTTCGTTCCTTCCACAGCCAAGAGACCAGGAGTACCAAGGAGTCGAAGCCGATGCGGAAGTGTTCAGGTAAACAGGACCTGGAGGATGGCCACCAGTCCTATAGCCAGCTGTCACGGGGAAGAGAGGGCATCTCAGCCAGGAGGTGATAGCACACGGAGACAAACCTGATGAGTGAACACATAGTCAAGAAGGATGTGGTTCGCCGTCTCAAGCTCCTAAGCGCAAAAGAGGCAAGCAGAGTGGTTGTCGATACCCCGCTTCTGAAGAAGATCAACAGTCCAGCAGCGTTGCTGAAATGCAAACTAAAAGAAGAACTTGTATTTAGCAGTGAATACATTATACATGCAAGAGACAAACTGTATTAGAAACGGTGTAGACATACTTTCGTTTAGATGAAATTCGCTGTATCTCTCACTTCAATGGGAGTGGCCTACAAGCAAGTAAGTAGGCTACAGGACTTGCCACAATAAATTTATGCTAAAATAGAATTGGGCGAGGAGGAGAGAGAAGAGAAACGGGTCAGTTGAACCATAACCTCAAAACCAATTAACTTTGTGAGAGAACGAGATAGTTAAAGTATTAATAACATAGCATGTATCTATAGTTAAATATTATATAAGTGAGCAATTAAATGGGCTAAAGATGATATGAAAATTTTGGTAAATTTGCCACAGGGCACGCAAAAAAGTGTAATTGGCTGGGAGATACCGCAAAAAGTGAAACGGCTGATGGACACTACAAAAAACGTGTAATTGACCATAGGACACTAGTCGTATTATTTTATTATTTCCGAGTCAAAAGAGATGATATATTTTTCTAAATGCCCGGATTGCCCCTTCTTTCCTTCTTTTTCTCCTTCTCTTTCGTTCTTTTCCCCTTCCCATTGACTTCGCCGGGAACAGCATGGCGGCCTCGGAGGCGCGGTGGGGCGACACTGGCGGCCACCTCCTCCTCGCACTCCACACCACCGCCACCGGCACCGACGATGACGACACTGGCGGCCACCTCCTCCTCGCACTCCACGCCACCGCCGCCGGCACCGACGATGACGACATTGGCAGCCACCTCCTCCTCACACTCCACACCGCCGCCGGTGGCACCGACGACGACGAGGAGGGTGGCGGCGGCGCAGTAGCCTTCGCCGCCGTGGCAGGATCTCTCGGCGGATCTGCGAGGGCTTGTGCTCCTCCACCTCCCATCCCTCCCTGACCACGTTCGCATCCGCGCCGTCTGCCGCTCCATGCCGCCGCCAACGATGAGGAGGAGGATGGCGGCAGCGCAGCAGCCTTCGCCACCGTGCCAGGATCTCGTGCTCCTCCAACTGCTAGGGATCGTGCTGCTCCACCTCCCGTCCCTCCCCGACCACGTCCACCTCCGCGTTGTCTGCCACCTCCACGCCAGCTACCTCGCCGTCAACAACAAAACTTTTGTGATTTCGGGTGGGGGAAGATGGCGCTAGGGGCAATCTCGCCATTTTGAAAAATTTATCACCACTTTTGACCCAGAAATAATAAAATAACAAGACCGGTGTCCTACGGTCAATTAACACGTTTTTTTATAGTGTCCATCAGCCGTGTCACGTTTTTCGGTGTCTTCTAGCCAATTACACATTTTTTGTGTGTCATGTGGTAAATTTTGCCGAAAATTTTTATAGCTGTAGTGTGGTTCAATGGTTTGGCTATACTCTAGGTGTACTATCGATCGACCTTGCTATAAGCTGAGTCTACACATGGTAATTAACTGTACAGCTAGAGTGTGTCACGGCCCCAAACGGATCCCTATTAATTCCAAGATTTGTACACGATCAAATTAATTAAATCACGTACGATTTAATGCTCCTGTTGCATTCCAGCAAAGGATATATTGTGCTTGCTGAAAAGACGAAAGAATCAAAACAGGGGCACTCACTATAGCTTGCTCTAATTGCTTACAGGTGTTAATCGTACGCACAGATACGATATTGATTAGGCCAGTGCCAGTTATTAGCCGCCAATGTACATCGTTTTCCTCCTTTGAATGTACTGGTACAAGCGTACTCTGCATCGCACGAATCTTAAAGCTGGTTCATGTCCAGAGCCACTGGATAGTAGTACAATTGTACAGGGCAGTATTGTATACACTGTACTACAAAATCCTTTGAGATCTAGACGTTGATTTTTGATGGAAAAGGACTTCAGTGCACAGTAGATTCCAAATAAGATTGCATGGACGATTGTTTGTGTTCACCTAAGCTTAAGAGATCTCAAACCAAAATTTTGGATTGGTTGGATATGTGTTAGCTATCATGCATGTACTTAAGACAGTCCACCTACTATCACCAGGCAGCGGCCAGCTAACTCGATCGGCCAGCCGGCAGCCAATGTAAAACCGAATCGATCATCAAAATATTCTCCTCCAGGAAGATGATCAAACATCACCGTCAAATTATGCTCCAAAATCATACTTAATCAACCGACTTCGAACCTAATTTAACCAAATTAAAAACCTCCATTTCGGTTAGCAAGCTACTACACTGAAACAGGATGAGATCATGAGAGCCTTCGTTTGTCCTAGCTTAGCTAGCTAGCACCACTTGATTTGTTTAAAGTTCTGAACATATAAAAAAAACTTGATTTGTTTAATCGCCGGGATATGATGGCCAGAGCAAAGCCGTCTCCGATCGTGCGTGCCATCCTTTAAGAGGCAATCCAAGTTGTCAATATTGAACTCCCTGAAATGAAATGTGTTCTTAGCTAGCTTAGATAGATATATTAATCTTGTGTCCCCTAACATGAGGATCAATGGAGCTAGTCATTGGTTGGCCGTGGTCCATATGAGAATAGGAGTATAGGACCGGTCAAGCAATTGTTAATTAGTTGGAGTGCATGCTCGCTGCTTTGGTTGATTTATCATTGCAATGGGTGATGATTATAAGCAGATAAGTCTTTAGTTAACAAAAATAAAGAAAAGAAGATAGCATGCATGCAGCTTCGAAATGAGCTTGCAGCCTTGCACACACTTTGCAGTTTCAGCTAACATACATACACAGAGTTAGGCTATGTTTAGTTCCACGCCAAAATTAAAAGTTTAAAGAAATTGTAACAATGTGATAAAAAAGTTAGAAATTTGTGTGTGTTAGAAAAGTTTAATATGACGGAAAAGTTAAAAATCTGAAGAAAAAAAGTTGAAATCTAACCATGCCTTACTAGTACAACCTAGATCAATGGATGGGCCTCCCTCCTTCCCCATCATGAACTGCAGAGCTGGCTGAGAACTTTCTTGGCTGCTGCACTTGTTCTACGGCTTCCCTGTTGCAGCACCTGCATCTCTAGCACTCATTTGAGTCCATCAGCCAGTGTGTTTTTCCACTCCTCTGCCTCAGCGTCTGTCGGCGGCCATGCACGAACATCCTTAACGCACGGGCACTGCATTATTACTCATGCTAGTAAGATATTTGTATCCCTGTTTTACGACAGGCCAGACCCATATAATTAGGAATCGGCTAGGTGAGTAGATTGAGGAAGAAACAGACTGTGCCCATATAATTAGGCATTTGTTGGAGGGGTGAATTGAGAAGAAAGTACTAGTAGAGCTTGTTCACTTTACTGTCAAAATCAATCTTACCAAAATTTGTTAGTGTTGGTTTTGATTGGTTTGAAGCCTTACCAAAATTTAATAGAGTTTTTTTTAGAGAACTTTCGGAATTATCAATGTTTGTTTGATTTGATATGATAGCAATGATAAAGTTATGTTTGGTTAGTTACCTCTACCAAATTTTGGTAACGTTAAAACCTGATAATTTCATAAATAGCAGTAATGTGAACATATCCTATATCCTACTATCGTTTCACGTACGAATAAGCGTCACCTCTACATAAGGTAAAAAAAATCGAAAAAATGACAACTACACCTTTAAAATAGTAGAAATATCTCCCACGATTCACCGTACGGGTCTGGTCGTGGGAGAGAGAGAGGCATGCCCCCCGTAATCCGGGGGGACCATGCGCGCGCGCGCGAGACGACCAGATCGGTGACTTGCCCGACCGACCGACCGACCTCAACCTCACCGCCAGCCTGCGCGTGGATCCGGGGTGTCCGCGAAGGTGTCATCATCCGGTCAAACGACGTACTACGTGATGAAGCGGAGTGGAGATCGGTTGAGGCGTTGCGCTGCATGTATGGCCCCCCGGCCGGCAATGCCAGCCATGACCGGATCAGCCGTCTCGATCGATCGATCGCCCAGACGCTGGTCAAGTCGCCGGCCGACGACGGACGGCGGCGACATTAATTATCGCCGGCGGCGAGGTCAGGAGCTTGGCTGTTGCGCTGAGCGTGCAAGATTAACGCAGGATAGTGATCAATCCAGTCAACAGTGGTTAGCTTCGGTTGGTAACTCGTTGGCCGTCCGATCGTCGTCCGACGGCGGATGGAAAGCCAAGAGCAATACCAATATACTACTTCCTCCTTTTAGCTTATAAGACATTTTGACTTTGATTAAAATCAAACTATTTTAAGTTTATATATAAATATAGTAATATTTACTAAATTAATGTAAATTTGATCAAATTTAAAATAATTAAACTTTGATCAAATTAAAACGTTAACCAGAAATGGAGGGAGTACCTCTTGTCGGCTGCGCATGGGAGTGTGGGACTCTTGTGCGGACGCCAGCTTCGCACAGTAATTAATGTGGGTCAACTAATCAACTGTCTACGCTGGTGTGTGTCGTCAGTTTTATTTTGGCGAGAAGTTGGCGTAGGTAGGAGAGAATCTCATGTCCCACCGTGCTGCCCGATATTAAAAAAAAGTACCTACGAAAGGACACGTAATTTGGTGGTTATAATAGCCTTAGTAGCACCTTAATTTCTGGATTCGACTCTCTATAAAAGCTAATTTTTCAGGATTTCTTTCGGTGGTAGACAACGTACCCATCGACAGCGAGACGTCTGTGGTGACTTCGTTAATCTCTATGATTTGCCGGTCCAATCTTCAAAGAGTACTTATAGGGGTAGGGTTTGCGTACGTGTGTTTATAGGGGATGAGTGTGTGTGCATTGTGAGTGTCTGTGTTGTACTGTGTAATTTAAAAAAAACACATTGAAATTTGCAAAAAAAAAAAAAGCTCTTCCAAAACATTTGAAAAAAAGAGAGAGAGTGTTTTCACATATAGGAGTAAATGTATTAGGGATGAATCGGTCGGAACATGTACAACAAGCTGAACCATTTCCTTGATCATACTTTTTCTTTGAAACATAATAAAAGTAGTAAGATGGAAAAATTAGTATCAGAAATGGAGACATGAGCCGCATGTACTAGCCTACTAGGGGTATTTATAAATACGACAATTTATCACACTGTGAAAAGGTAATTTCCAAAATAATTAAAAACTCGGCAAACCAAAGGAAATGGACGGTAAAAATAACAAAATTATTTCCATTTTGTTTCATATCTTTTTATCATTTTTGTCGACGTTTGATGTCACGACTACGGTATTTGTATAGTATGGGGATCGTTGGTGTCGACGTTTGATGTCGCGATTCCGGTATTTGCATAGTATGGGGATCGTTGGTACTAGGATATACGCGAGACTGAGGTAAAAGAGACAGAGACGAGGATTTTTATAGAGGTTCGGGCCTCTGAATTGTCAGGTAATAACTCTACATCCTGTTGGCCGAAGCCAGTATTGCTCTTATTCACCATAATCACACCAGTACAATATTTGGGGTAGCCTATCTAACTGTTGTCGACATGGCGGTCTAAAGGTCTGACTCGTAGTCGACAACAAAGTAGTCTTCCTCCTCGAGTTCGTACCTGGCGAGATCAGAGATAGCGCTTTCGTCTCTCCTGATAGTATCCGGAGACACCGTAGGGGACTAGCCGTGCCTATCTCTAAAGTCGATATCTGGCATTTTGTCTTGGCGTATGTTGGCTTGTATGTTGATCTTCTGTCTTGATCTATTGTTCGTGTCTTCTATGGTGGGTATTGATTGTCTGTCTCCCCTCTCTCATAGGAGGCCTTGTATTTATACTCATAGGTGTCCCCTTGTCCAAGTAGAACTAGGGAAACCAATATGGATACAATCCGAGTAGTCCTTGTCGTTTCCATGTAGAACTCTGTTGTCTTTCCTTATCCGGAACTCCTCCTATATCCGCAGGTTGTTTCCGTATATGACATGGTAAGTGGTGGGTCCTGCCGAGATTTAGTCAACTACTATTAGGTATGTGGTATCCATAACCCTGACAGTTGGTACTAGGATATATGCGAGATTGAGGTAAAAGAGATGGGGATGAGGATTTTTATACAGGTTCGGGCCCCTTATTACAGGTAATAGCCCTACATCCTGTTGGCCGAAGCCGGTGTTGCTCTTATTCATCGTAATCACACCAGTACAATATTTGGGGTAGCCTATCTATCTGTTGTCGACTTGGCGGCCATAAACCCATCCCGTAGTCGACAACAGAGTAGTCTTCCTCCTCGAATCCGTGTCCGGTTAGATCAGAGACAACGCTAGATCCCTCCTGACGGTGGTCGTAGGAACCGTATGGGGACTAACTAGGCTTATCTCCGATGTCGATATCCGGCGGCTTGTCTTGGCATATGTTGGCTTGTATGTTGATCTATTGTTTCCTGTCCCCTCTCCTCCTAGGGGGGCTTGTATTTATACCCATATGTATCCCTTTGTCTAAATAGAACTAGGGAAACCAATATGGATACAATTTGAGTAGTCCTTGTCGTTTCCATGTAGAACTCTAGTTATCTTTCCTTATCCGGAACTACTCCTATATTTGAAGGTTGTTTCCGTATAAGACATGGTATGTAGTGGGTCCTGCCGAGATTTAGTCAACTACTATCAGGTACGTGGTATCCATAACACTGAGAATTTTCATTTCTTTTTGGTCGGCAACCATTTTTTCATGATTTGATGGTAAAGATGGTAAAAGATATTATGTAATAGTCTGTCGGTCAGGAATTACCGATATTATTTTCACCTATACTCTCTCTGTCTCATATAAGGCACGGTTTTTTTGAAATAATACTATTTAGCTTATAATTTCACATATACTATAAAGCTTGTAGAAAAAAATAATCATATGAAAGTAAATTTAAATTTCAATCCAATGATATTATTTGTATCAAATAAAATTTAATTCCTACTGTATAAATTGTTGATCAAATATTTTAAAAGTCGAATCTTAAAAGCGTGCGCGTATTATGGGATGGTTGTAAAATGGACGTATCCCTAATATTTACACAGCACAAAAAAGTAAACTTAAATTTCTTTGTAGACGCAGGGAAAAAATGACAAATTTCTTTGTAGACGCAGGTCAACATCAAAATGTCATGTACCAGCGATTCATGGTATCTTTAGTCAATCAGATTCTTACGCGCACAAGTACCATTGTGGTCATTGGAGAAACCAAGAGCATGATAGTGCCGGATCCAGTTCCTGTGAACTTGGTGATTCGTTGGTAGTATCTGTAACTGCAAATTAAGCAGACAAACGTGCATCATAGGATCTAAAACGAAGGGCGCAGATGCGTTTGGCTACTGTATAGTAGCACGTCATAGGATCTGACACGAAGGGTGAAGACGCGTTTGGCTACTGTAGCTAGCAAAAACACTGTAACCTTGAGTGATGTTCAGATGTTACTGTAGCAATGACCTTGAACCGCGGAACGAATAGTAGTTATCATTGTGCAGTCACAATAACAACTGCACTAGATCTCACTTGGATATATAGTGCGTATAGTGTCTTCACTCTCTTTGGTTAACGCCCCTTTGAATAACAAGAACGATAAAAATTAAGGAATTGGAAAAATCAGAGGATTATAATATAACACTAATTGACGACGTTAACGGGGAGTGGATGGAAAACGCGACGGAGTGGCATCGATCCAATTTCTCAAAATTGCAGTGGTACCCAACCAATATCGTGAATAGCAGTGACATTTTTTTAATTTGACATATTTGTAGTGGCATTGATCCAATTAACCCTTGATTCAAAGGGACAAATAGGAAATTTCTCCATAAATTCTTTGATTTAAAGAGGTCCTAAATCAGGTCACTTGCATTTTTGTTCCAATTCAACCCAATCTTACGATGACCAGCACGCAGCATACAAGGACCTCTTTTTTTTATTTAGGAGATTTATCCTGGTATAAGATAGTAGTATCAAGTTAGAATAAACAAGATTACTATCATGAATCTACAGAATGGCATACACTCGTATAGGTGGCCGTCATCCAAATGGTCCCTCCAATAAACATGTATGACCATATGGACTTTTTAAATAATATTTAATCATTCATTTTATTTGAAAATATAAATATTATTTACTTTCTTATGAGTTATTTTATCATCAAAGAAATTACAATACTAACTTATATTTTTATATATTTATACTAATATTTTAAATAAGATGAATAGTTATGTTATGTGAAAAGACGACAAATAAGGTAATATCTGATAAATCACCTCGGCAATGTATAGGTCAGTTCTCAACTACACCTGTAGAAGTGGAATTCTATATATGATTTTATAAGGGAAATAAGCAAAGAGTAGAATACATAACATGCCTGCTTTACAAGATATGTATGGACCCAATATTTGGGGCCTATTCACTTTGATACTAAAAAAAAGATTGTCAAAATTTTGATAACTTATCAAAATTTTAGCAGGATTTCTTATATAGTTATTAAAATTTGGTAGCAAACTAAATGTAGCCACTTTTTTTTACAACTTTACCAAAATTTGGTAAGATTGAAAATGACATCAAAATGAACAGTCCCTTGATTGATATCCTTGAAATTCTTTTGTTAAGCAATACGGTCAAAAAAAATTAATATTAATCATTTGCCACGTGAAATCCAAGTACTTTAGGATTTCCTACTCAGTGAGAAATTACATGAAGGTAGTATAGGACAACATGCCACAAATCGTAAACTCTTATCACCTTGTGATGGCATATCAGCACCGAAACAGGGCAGATTATATTGAACAAAAAGAGGACATTCTCAATCCTATGGCTATGTGCCTATGGGCAGAGGACAGAGATATTACCCGTTTCCATTATCTAAAAAAAATCTCAACCCTATAATGAAAGCCTTCTATTAAGCACAATGTAGCAGAAGGTGACAAATTAACTCGGGAATTACATGATAATTTTTTACACTGGAATGTACATTGGACCGATGGGCATGTTTGCCCATAGATCTTATTTTGGGGCAAAAAAAAGAAATAATGAGAAACCCAATAGCTAATACATGAACGATCAGAGAGAATTAACAGCACAGTAACAAATGGTAAATTCCCCAATTAGCACCGACACCGGGGTTAAGTAAAAAAAAAAAACGCTAGCTGCCGCTTCGTACTCTTCACTTCGACCCCGGCGTCCGAAATTTCACTTCTACCCCTACCAAAACACAGAATTTTTTTTTTTCGAAAGATTTTACCGCAGCTTCTGGAAGCTTCCAACTCCGGCGCGTCGCCGCCGCCGTCACGGCCGGTGGTGGTGGGGGGAGGTAAGCCGCGCGGCGCGGCGCGGCGGCCTTTCTCAGCAGGCGTAGTACTCGACGAGCTCGTCGAGGGACTCCGGCTGCGGGTCGGCGTTCTCCAGCATCCAGAGCAGGTGCTCGAACAGCACGACCTCGCAGCCGACGACGGTCGCGGCGCCGGCGTCTCCGCCGCCGCCGGTGCGGTCGACGAGGTTCTGGAACAGCGGGTGGCCGACGAGCTCCTCGGCGATGAGGTACCGCCGCCGCGACTTGCCGACGTACACCGGGTGGAGCCCCTTGGGCACCTCGTCCGCGCCGTGGAACGACGCCGCCCTCCCCGCCGCCGCCGCCGCCGCCGCCGCAGAGCCCTCCTCCAGCTCCCCCGCCGACGGCGGCGCCCGCGCGATGCGGCTCGACGAGTGCCACCTCCTGATCATGCACCTCAGCTTGCTCAGCCCGCCTCCCTTCCCCATCGCCGGCGACGACGACGACGACTCACCGCGACCCGCTAGATAGAGAAAGACAGCGAGGTTTTAGAGAGAGAGAGGGAGTAGGCGATGATGATTATGATTGGGAAGGTGGAGAGGAAGGCTGGCTCGCTATATATGGGGGGAGGGAGAAGAGAAGAAGGGGGAGGGGTGTGGGGCCCGCATGTCGGCGAGCGGTAAAACCGGGGAGATTAGTTTGGCGCTGAGCGAGCAACAGTGGAGAGGCAACTGTAGCGTTTTGTTCGGAGGTGAATAGAGCTGAATTTGTTTTTTTTTCTCTCTCTCTTTTCTCTTGCGTTTGCAAGGCTGGCTCCTGGTAATATGGTTGCAGTAAACTCACGGTGTCACAGCGAAGTGTGAACTGTCAAGTAGCGAATTCTCCGTTTTTTGAATTTATTTTATATATTTAAATTTCAGGTATGATCCGTACTGCTTGATAAATGAGGGCGGAGTTCGGCTGACCTGGTTGTCGCACGGCTACAGCAGTTGTAATTTTCGGCCTTGGTAGAGCTTCAAGTTCTAAATTTAGAGCAGCTAGTGCATCAGAACATCGTCGAGAATGTTACATTCTATGGTAGTTGTGTTCGTGAAAACATTCTCTAGTAGTTGGCACCCTTAATTTTAGGTCCTTGTAGAGCTCCAATTTATAAATTTAGTTTCAGAAGTTGGGTAGAGTGGAGCTATGAACTCTCTAGTTTATTTTGTAGGAGCGTTCCACCCAACTCTGTTCATATTTTACATGGAGCTGAAATTATTTAGCTGGGCTCCAGCTCTAGGAAATCTAGAATTGGAGCTAAAGTTGTGCAAAACATGCCCTTAGTCTCACAAGTCACGCAGTGACAAACCATTGGCATTGTTTCAGCTGCGAATAAATTTGTAAATGTTGAAAAATTAATAAATTTCTGAAATGTGCGGCATGATAATAAAGTAATAGCATAACCAGGTGTTTAAAAACAGAGGGAGTGGTACTTGCTAACTGTTCCAATTTGTGTGCTTACAGCTTTGTTGTAGTACAGTATTTCTTTCTGAAGACTTCTCCCTGCTTAAATTTTGGTGAGTTTTGACTGTAAGAATTGGTGCACCAAAACAAGGAACAGCTGGTGTGCATATCCTCATGCAGTCTGCAACTGTGCAACAGATTGGCCAGGCTCATGCAAATCTTGGCTGTTGCTTGGCCTAATTGCTATACTACCATGCGTGCACTGGAAATAATCCAAAAACCTGAATTTCTGCAAATAAACAACTGGCTGCGTGCCTGTATGCAGAAATGCAGATGAGCAGAACAGCTGATCGAGGCAAGTTCGTCGCGGTCGTCATAGCAAAGCAACAAATTATGACTGAGTTGGACATGCTATATGTAGGCTTGCAGCTTAGCTGTGTGCCTACATCCAAATGGAGGGGTGGTACAATGAAACGTCATGGAATTGCTGGACCAGTCAATGCCCTGTTTGGAAGCTTAAGTAGGAGTAATTCCATTCCTCTGTTTTGAGAATATGTAGAGGATCAGGAAAGTCCTACTTAAGATCAAATGAAACATATCCTAGGATTAATTCGTGTCCTAGGCTAAAATATTTTAGAATGGAAAGGGTATGTAAGCCATGATTGTCTTGTAAAATATACTTCCTTCGTTTCACAATATAAGTCATTCTATTATTTCCCACATCTATATTAATGTTAATGAATCTAGACAATGATGAAAAAGAAAGAGAAGAGTAGCACGTGTTCGATGGCATTTCGTTGAATCCACATTAATAGATGACGATTCTTGTAATGGATCACATGCCAAAGGCAAACCATAGAACTTTTTTAAATAGTTTTTCTACCCATCACATAAATCATAAATCAATGATAACGTTTGTTTAGGATGGAATTAAAGGAAGAAGATTTGTCTCGTTTTTATGTATACATGCTTCCTGAACTGTTAAACATTATTTTTTTAAGGATAAAGTACGATTTACCCCTCTGAACTATCACAGTCGATCGAATTAGCCCCCTCCCACCCACCACAAAAACATATATTTTACACCCTCAAGTATTCATACCGGACAAATAACCCCCTCCCCCGCCATAAGCATTGTTCTTAGTGGTTTAGACTTGAGTGTGTACACGTAGCGTCAACGTTGCAATCTAGTCAGCAAAGAAAATAAAAAATTCCCTAGGCCCACGTGTCATACGTATCCCTCAACACCACCCCCCCCCCTCTCTCTTGCGAGCGTGCGCTTAGGTTGCTGGTGGCGTAGGTGGACCTCGCTCGGGCGAGCGGTGGCGGCGGCAGAGCGAGCTCGAGTGGCTAGAGGTGGAGTGAGCTCGGGAGGCCACCGACTGTAGCGGAGCGAGCTCGGGTGGTCGCGGTGGAGGTGGCGAGCTCGTGCGACCAACGGTGGAGGCGGAGGCGGAGCGCGTCGTCTGCGCAGATCCATCGGTGTCCTCTGCGAAATCGCCGCACCTGCCCCCAATCTCCACTGCACCATCCACACCCCCAATCTCCCTTGTGCCATCCCCGTCCCCAACCTTCTTCTTGCCGTTTCCGCCCCTAACCACCGTGGCGCCGCGCTTGACCTCGAGGTGGCTGGATCCATGCAGAGCTTACCTCGACGAACGGTAGCTCGAGTGGCCAACGGTGGAGGCGGACGTGGAGCGAGCTTGGCAAGCTGATGGCGGAGACGAAGTGAGCTCGGGTGGTCACGGTGGAGGCGGAGGTGGAGCACGTCATCTGTGCCAACCGCCCGCAATGTCCTTCTGGATCCGGCGGCCTCCACCCCCGCCTGCCGCGGTCCTCGACCCCCCTCTGCTGCACCCAGCTTCGTCGCTGTTGTACTTGGCTCGCCGCCGCTAGTGAGTGATGCAGTTGAGGTGAGGGAGAAGAGATGGGGGCGGATTGGGGAAAGAGATAGGATAGAGAGAGGTAGAGGGTGAAACTAACATGTGGGGCCTGTTGATTTTTTAAAAAAAGAAATTGCTAACTGGACTACCATGTAGGACCAAAACAACCGCGGATTGAGCTAGATGGGTTATTTGTCCGGTTTGCATAGTTCGGGTGAAGGATGTCTGGTTTTGTGGTTCAGGGGGTAATTCGATCGACCGTGATAGTTCGGGGGGATAATTCATACTTTTTCCTTTAAAAATATTATATAGAAAAGTTGCATTTATAAAATCATATCAATTCATTTATCAAGTTTTAAATAATTAATAGTCAATTAATCATACGCTAATGGCTCATTTTTTTACGTATCTTCTCAATCTTGTCATTTCCATTATCTTTTTTGCGTATCTTTTCAATCTTCTCATTTCCCTTTTCTCATATATCATTTCCACAGTTGGTATATACAGATAGTTGTGTTAAATCGTTTATGCCACGAGTAGAGAGCATTGTAGAAGTACTCCTTTTATAAATATGCTGCAATATGCATATACTACTGTTTAAATTTGTTTTAAAATATTGTGAATATCTAAAACAGTAGTAGTATGTTTTTAATACTGAATGGAGTATATAATAATAGTAGTTCCAATCAATAAACTACACTCTACGAAAAAAATAAAAACCGTAAAGAATCTATAAACAGTGTTTGTAGTTTCTAACGAGTGGTTCTGATCGATGACACATTGAGGACAATAATTAAAAAATATATATGAAAAACTTAATATAGCTGCATGCGGCGCAACACTTTCAAGTTGAATTGTGGCTTCTGCAGATGCAGACAAAAGTCTACATCAAACTACCAAAGCGAAAAACGTGAATATCAACTATTCAGGACGTCTTTAGTCAATTCTATATTGCATCGTGTGCGTACCAGACACACAAACAGAGCAGCCAGGTCTCCAAAATATTCCAAGAAAAATATATAATAAATCTATATTCCATTTCTGATAGATAGATAGATCAGCAAATACGAAATTAAGATTGCTGAAAGTGACAGACATGTGCATGGAAGTTGGGACAGGGTCCCCATCCATGGCTAATTCCGCCCCTGCTCTTGTTAATTCATCTAGATATATGATGCTCTGCTACTTAGGTTTCCATTAATCAAATCGCTTCTTTTTGTTGTTAAGTGTTCACTGTTTGATCCGCCGGAGCTAGGAGATTTGATCCGGATGCGTTCTCGCTTGTACTGTAGCTGATGCAGAACGAAGCGAGGATAGCATGGGAATCGCTCGGAGATATCTGCCCTTGTGGCGCAAGATTGTGTTCGACAGTATTAGCATTATGATTTTGATGATTCCTCGCTAATTATACTCCAATTGGCAAGTGCTAAATCAATTAGGTACTACTGCATTAAGTGAGCAACATGAAATTAACCAATGTGCTCTCTCCAATTTAATCCTGACAGGTATAATGTCATGTCTGAAACACATGAATTCCATGCAAGAGTGCGACGCCGCCCTGCATCTGCATGGATCCTGTGAAAATTTCCGTTTTCTATGCAGATTTGGTACTGAATAGTGTAACTGTTTGGTATCCTGATTGGATTAGGACTTGATTTAAACAATCAACCAGCATGCACTGACGTGACATTTCCATGATACCTGTACATTGCAACAGTGACAATTCAGAAACAAGTATGCAGGCAATTACAAGAGCTCATACTGTTCCTGCCTTTATTGCACACCACATATCAATATCACGCCGAAATTGCTCTGAAAAATTTTTCTTTAGTTTGGTGCCGTCATTGCGTTGCGCTACGATATAATCTGTCACTGACGCGTCCATTTCGCTAAATTAGCGCCAAAATGATGGAGCTAATTGCATGCCACGTATCAGCTGCCGTCCAGAGTCATCAGTCAAAGCTAGCTACGCAACAAACTGAACCCAAATTGAGGTTTTCAGATTTGAGTAATGCACGTCCTCCAGCTGCTAATCAACACTCTGTCCTGCTCTCTGCACACAAAAACATAATCTTTTTGGCCTCTGGTTAATTATATTGTACGAGTTTATGCTAAACACATTTTTGTACACGGCAAAAGGAGTTTAATTTGCGGGCACGTACGGCGATGGATGAGGGATCGCTTTAGCATCCCCGCTGTCCCAAAAGTCCCAGTCTGAATGTAATGGTAGTTGCCTTAACTTCTAAAGTCCAAAGTCCAAATAGATTTCGTATTCTTTTCAAGGACCAACCGCTCTACTTTGATGACTTGCCAGTGCGAGACACCCCAATGCAATCCTCCTTTTATTTTAGAGGGGACACCCAATTGAATTCAGTAGTGAGCCGGCAGGCCAAAGCACAAAATAAAATACAACGTGCCACCTTACATGCATGCACCAGTGCAGTTTGATTAATTAATGGAAAAGGCAATCAGCTAATCATGCAGTAATCCCCCATTGCAAGAATTAAGGGAACCAACCACAAGAGTGGCCAGAGGAAGCAACAAAAGGACATCATCATATTTGCCTTGCTTTGTGGCCTTAATTGTATATATATTGTATCCTTCTCTTCTTCACCTAGCTAGCTTAACTATATTTAGCTGCATATCTATCTTTTGGTACTAATGATTTGTTACAGACACATCTAACAATGCACTTTTAGATTCTTCTCTAACCTCCCAGGCTCATCCTTCTAATAGTAAAATGCTTGAGGTCTGCCACTAATAATATTGTAATAAGTTCCGACACTAGGAGTGGTTAAAGATAACTTGATCAATTTCGTCAAACGAGAATACTATTATGCCCATGCTTGTCAACTAGTAGGATTTGATTCGACACGCATCAACACAATCATGGGAGACGACACACAAGTTTGGTGCTTCAACATCCGTCCTAAAAAATCCTAATTATAAAAAGAAAGGATGCAGTATTAAAGAAAACATGTTGTGTTTACAATACATAGTTAATTTCATCTTAAACCCGTTTATCGGTGATTATAAAATGTTTCAGTTAGAGGTTTGAGAGGCGGCCCATTTCGACTTAATTAGTATTTTGCTAAGCGTATGAATTATGAAACCGATCGATCGACAAAGCCATGCGCTGCTACATGCTGCCATGTCTTACTGATTTCATATATATTGTTTCATACTTTCATGTCGTCTTAATTAGTACTTCTTCCATTTAGAAAACTAATTAATCGTAGATTAGTTATCGGTGGCTGGCTAGTCGCGGTTGCAGAGGAAGATCAAATGTCAGATGAAAAGTATCTAGCTAGAGAAACCCTGGCTTGACAGCAACATACGCCCATATATGTCCGATTTTTTGTAATGTACTACGTGCAATTTTCAACGGGATTGCTTAATGTAGCAAGCTATAGCTAGGGCCCTGGATCGAGCCCCTACAAGTTAAGTTCCAGATCTGATTGATGTCAAGTGTATGCATACATAGTTGGCAGTTTGGCACCATGCTATCCTCAAATTGATCATAGATCGACAGGGTCATCAGCTACGACAGCCATTATGTTGGAGAATAATATCGATGGATCGGATGGAGTCATATTATGTGGATTTTGGGACGTGAAAGATCTTATCACCATCCAAAATGTTGGTACAGCTATGGGCGTTTTGTTTATGTTAGGATTGCTACCAAAATTGGGTAATGCCCAATCAAGCCTTGGGTAATTAATGCCAATGCAACCCTGTTACATCTGCTTGTCTCGTGATAAGCTCGTCAACGATAACTTGTGTCGGGTCTTAGCAGTTGTGCCGTCACATGTATATTTTTGGTTTTAGCTCTCCGTGTTTTTTCTTTGCTTAATTAACCATACATATGTAAGTTTTTTTTTGACCTAGTTTTTCTCATAAGTTGGCTCGACGCTTTTATACTTAACATAAAGCGGGAACTCCCTGCCCTCTTTTGAGGTGTGCCTTTCTTTGGTGGCAGAGAAACAAGCGAATTAACTATAATAAAATGCGTACAAAATGCACTTAAGACTTGTTTGATTTATTGCTCAACCCAAATCAACTAAAATTTGGTAGTGTTGAGATATGCTTGGTTTGGGTTTTATTCGCACAGTGAATATAGCTAGGTAGGGTTGAAGGGGCTTGGTCAGCTGCCAGCTTCTTGGCCACACCCTTTGCTCATACACACGAGATATTGGATCTAAAGTTTTATGGTTGATGGAAAGAAACCGGAATCAATCCAATAAAGAGAGTCCCAAGCACACTCTTTCATCCCAAGCGCCCTTCCTTTTTTCTAGTAAAGTTCTTAAGGGCCTATTCGTTTTGGGAGGAAAACTAAAGGACTTAGATTCCTTAGAATTAGTTCCTATGAGTGTTATTTGGTATATAGAAATGTAGGTATAGGAAAATCAAAGAAAAATATTTCCTTTCCTACAATTCGTAGAGAGAAAACATAGGAAAATTTTCATCCACTCAAACCTCTTAAAAAATTTCTATGGATTAAAATATACATACATTCTATTCATATATTTTTCCTATTCCTATGTCTTAGAGAGTTGGTGTGTTCAAAAAAACCAAAATTTAGTTGGTTAGAATTGGCAATGAGGTGCACAGTGAGCATAGCTCAACTCATTAAGTTTACGATGAATTTGTAAATTTTAAGATATACCAATCCAGCTTTTATAAGTGCTCATAGGGATATGTATGCACACATTTAAATAAAATTTTAAGATGTGCTAGTCCAGTTTTCAACATATTGTGTTTTTTTTTTGGGGGGGGGGGGTGGGGGGGGAATTGGTAATGAGGTAGACAAGCCCTTAAGGCCATGGCCAACGCTCCAAACTGGAGCATGATCTCACCTCGCCTGAGAGGAATATTCGTGTCAGCTCGGATGGGACCGCACCCAAGCAAAACTGCGTGACCCCCTGCCAGAGGGTTACATAATTTCATCAGAGCCACGGTGAGGAAAGGGCGAGGTACCGTATTAGGGAGAGGCCTCGTCCTACACCATTGCGGCTCCCGCGCCGAGGAAGAAGATGGAAAGGGGATGGACGGGAGAGAAGAGCCTACCCAAGAAGCTCCGTCGGCCATTGCTGCATCGATCTGCCACCGTCGGGTGTCGGGCCTGCTACTTGGCCGATCGCCGCCACGTCAATCTGCCACCGATGCGTTGATCCACACAGCCATCACGTTGATCCCTACCTCCGTCGTCGATTATTCGTCTTTGCCGCATCGATCCCCACCTCCGGCGCCTCCATCAGCCATCCATGCGTTGATCCACGCCTTCTTGGTGGTGCTACCTAAAAGAGAGAGAGAGAGAGAGGAGAGGCGGCGCCACTGTGCGCCTGGGAACTAGAAGGGGAGAGGCAGAAAAAGATGGGGAAAGGGAAGAGGTGGACCTTATATGTTTGTAATACTCACGGGCATACTACAAATAATAGACATAGATGCAAATAAAAAAATACAAGGATTTAAAAGCAAAATAGAGCTATGGCTTACCAGGTGCTACCTCCGTCCCAAAATATAATAACTTTTGACTATAAATTAGACATATAATTATCCAGATCCATAACTAAAAATGTTTATATTTTGATACAGAGGGAGTACGAGGGATATCGTAACTTCATAAGCGTGTTTTCATCCTGTTTGACGTCTCCTTTTTTACGTGGCTATAGGTTCGATTGACCATGGCCAATAATTGCAAGTCCGATTGCCTCGCCAGGTCACTCACGCATAGGAGTCCCTTCCAAGGAAGGAACAAGAACTGCTAATTAGGTGGGTCCCATGGTGGTACTGGGCTTTAATCGGATGACAGGTAGGCCCCATGCATCAGTGCGGTTTATTTTATTAGATTGGTTGATTTCGCATACTAGTATCGTTGGCCTTGCCCGCTCGAGTATAGTACACCATACAGGGCATCTACCCTACCGACGCGGTACGTGGGGATGGAGGGCGTGACAGTGGCGGCCTCTCGTGGGCGCTCGCATCGCAACCAGACGGATGCCGCCTGCTGCCTCGGTAGGACGCAGGGATATGACGGGGAAAGCCTGCGTCCGCGTCACCGCGTGCGCGTACTACTAGGAGTACCATATGCATGCGGGGCTCGAGGGCTCAGATATCACAAGACGACGAGAGGACGAAGAGTCGTCCAGGCCCCCGCCGCGCCCCGCGTTGCCTGCTGGCTCTGGCCGATAGCCCGCTACCTGCACGCCATGCGGCCTGCGCCCATGCCGCAAGTGGCAGCGTACACCCGCGCGCATCGCATCGGCTCGGCTCTGCGTGTCGCGGCCTCATCCGGCCGCCCGGCCGTGTGGGTTCAGGGTTTGTTGTACGTGCTTTTTTTTTTTGTAGGAGTACGAGCGGCGCGAGCGTTTTCCCAGCTCAGGGCGTACAGGCATGGGCGGTATAGAGAGGTTCAGAACTTCAGATAGAGGAGTCAGAGCCACAGCTGTTAGCTATGGCTACGTACGAGTACCCACTTCTCCTCGTTTGTGTGGTCACTCGTACAGTAAACAGCAAGGCTTGACAGAGATCGATGCTTACGAATTTGGTCACGACTGCTGCTGGTGCTAGCTAGTACTCCATGTGTCCTATAATATAAGTGATTTTGAGTTTTTACATGCAATGTTTGAACACTCGTCTTATTTAAAATTTTTGAAATTATTATTTATTTTATTTGTGACTTACTTTATTATATGCAGTACTTTAAGACAACTTTTCATTTTTTATATTTGCAAAAAAAAAATTGAATAAGACGAGTGGTCAAATGTTGCAAGTAAAAACTCAAAATCTCTTATATTGTGGGACGGAGGGAGTAGTAGCTAGTACTTCCTTCACGCAATAATACATTTACGCCGTGTTTAGTTCCAAAATATTTCTTTAAACTTCCAACTTTTCCATCACATCAAAACTTTCCTACACATGAACTTCCAACTTTTCCGTCACATTATTCCAATTTCAACCAAACTTTTAATTTTAACGTGAACTAAACACAACCTTATTTTTAACTCCTTTTATTTATTTTAAAATAAATCTATTTTTAAAGTAATTATTATGTCAGAGTTTATCAAAATAGATAATAATTATATTGGGAATAGATAAAATGAGAAATAGTTGTATTATGATTCACTACGGCAGGAACCTTTATTGGTGCCAGTTAAGAATCGGCTATAGGTACCGTTTTCTCAGCCAAAATCAATTTAAGAGTACCAATACATAGGCTGTGTTTAGTTCCTTCCAAAGTTAGAAGTTTGGGTTGAAATTGGTATGATGTGGCTGAAAAGTTGTGTGTGTATGACAAGTTGATGTGATAGAAAAGTTGAAAGTTTGGATCCAAAGTTTAAATCTAAACACAGCCATAATAGTATAGGTACCGATTTAATAACTGATACCTATATAACTATATACCAGACTACTAGTTATCAACTAAAAAATTGGCATCTTAAGGTCGATACATATTTAAGATTCTATAATAATGATTTGATAAAATAGTGATTTTTTTTACAGAGAAAGTACTATAGAACTAGGAGTGTACTACCTCCGTCCTAAAATGTAACAACTTTTAGCTATGAATCTGAACATACAGTTGTTCAGATTTATAGCTAAAAATGCTTATATTTTGGGATAGAGGGAGTATCAAATAGGAGTAGCGTGCTCCTAGTAATTAATCCACCGTTTCTTCTTGTTTGATTTCTTAATTCCAACACGTACTCCGGAGTAAGTGCTTAGCTATATGTGCGCATGTGTGTGTCGGTTCGTCGGTGTCGAGATCATACCGAGCGAGAAGAGAGAGAGTTGTCCGAAAATTAACTAAAGCATCAAAAACTTGTGCGTATATACATGGAGTAAAATACTCTAGTGAAATTGTAGCGCGCGCGAGAATCGCATATATAGATGGATAGTACTAGATCGCATGTGCTTCACTTCATATATACACCTAGCTAGTATATAGTTCGTACGCACGATACTAGGTGTAGGAGTATATTGATATCGATAGAGTTATGATACGTGCAAGTTGCTCCCCTTGGAGATGCACGAATGCATGCACCGATGCACGGTCCTCACCGCCTGCTAGAGTTGCTGTCTGAGTACGTACTACTAGTGGTAGCTATAGCAACCATTTCGTGAGTGGACGCATGCATGGGATCCTACAGTCTTTACTTCCGTTACTTTCTTCGTTGTACTGTAAAATATATAAAATTAGATGGATGAGATATAGACAGATGTAGCATTAAAATATGTTATATTCATGAAAAATAGTTACTTCCTTTATTTTAAAATATAATAATATAGAATTAAAGGAGATATTTCGTTTTTCTAGTACAACGTATCTTAACAAACTGTAATAGAAAATGTCTCATTTGATTTTAATTTAAGTTCTTATATTTTAAATGTCTCATTTGATTTTAATTTAAGTTCTTATATTTTAAGACGAAGGGAATATTACGTGTACGTACAACCTATACCCCCCCCCCCCCCCCCCCCCCCGATTGTCTAGAGTGTGGTTCGGGTCATTTATTCGTCAGCATTTACCAATCACCAGCCCCTACGTTATGTGCACACACATGTTGTAATTCGCCTCCCAGACATCTGCGCACGCAGTCTCCTGTCACAAAACTGTGTGCGCACGTACTACTACGCATAAACGCTGCCAGGCACGATGGGTGGAGTGGACCAAAGCTGGTGAGCAAACCGACAGGGCCCAAGCGGCCAAGCACAGGAAGGCTGCGCATACATCTACAAATTAAATAGCCAGATATTTAGACATGCACCATTGTCATCTCGTTTTTTTCAAATTTCGAGGAGCACAAATACAATAATACTATAGCGACTTTTTTTAAACTTTTGAAACGTGGTTATAAATAGGAGTAGCATTCTTTTGAAATACTATAGTAATGTTCAAGTTTAAAAGTAAGGCTTGACGGGACAAGCATGTGAGCAGGTGTGTCAGTCACCGCGAACGATAGAATTGTGGCTCGTGTAATCCGGCGAGCGCCGCGCACGCAGGAATCTCCGGCGTTTTGATCTCCAGGGTCCAAGTATTTCCGCTCCGCCGCCGTAGACGATGAGCTGCATCGCACTAGTGCTCCCGTGGCATGGGCTCCGCACGTTTTTTCACCCTCTCGTTGTTCCGGTTCGCGCATGATGAATGATGATGATGTGCGTGGATAGGAGAGTCCAGGAGGGCAAAGCAAACCTTCTCTAAACTACACACTGCAGTCTGCACCCCGCACCAAGGCCCTGTTTAGTTCGCGAAATAAAAATTTTTTAGTGTCACATCGGACATTTGATCGGATGTCGGAAGGGGTTTTCAGACACGAATGAAAAAACTAATTTCATAACTCGCCTGGAAACCGCGAGACGAATCTTTTGAGCCTAATTAATTCGTCATTAGCGCATGTGGGTTACTGTAGCACTTATGGCTAATCATGAACTAATTAGGCTCAAAAGATTCGTTTAGCAATTTCCCCTCTACTATGCAATTAGTTTTTGTTTTTATCTATATTTAATGCTTCATGCAAGTGTCCAAAGATTCGATGTGATGTTTTGAGGAAAAACTTTTTACAAACTAAACAGGGCCCAAAAAGAACTACACTATGCAGTACAGACACACATCCCATTCCGCATTAAGGCATGTCATGCGTAAAACGAATGCACACGCCATGAAACCTATTGTACTACTCCATCCATCCCTAATATAAGGGATTTTGACATTTTACTTATACTGTTTGATTCACTCGTCTTACTTAAAAAAATTGTGCAAATATAAAAGACGAAAAGTTGTGCTTAAAAGACTTTAAATAATAAAGTAAGTAAAAAATAAATAATAATTTCAAAATATTTTAAATAAGACGAATGGTAAAACAGTGCAAGTAAAATGTGAAAATCTCTTATATTAGAGGATGGAGGTAGTAGTGAGATGATCAAATTCGATCAATTCAGATTTCCAGGCCACAGCTGAGCTCGATGCATTCGTGAATGGAAGTTACGGCCCGACAGGCGACTTGCGATGTCGCAGCTAAGCTCAGCCCACTGGCCCACGCAGTGATGAAATTGATGATGGCCCACACGGATGTCGCAGCACATATCTGGCCCAACAAACACCGCACGCACGTAAACTACGTTCTCCTAAGTTGAAAAAAGTACACCGAAGGTCCCTCAACTTGTCATCCGGATACAAAATCATCCTCCAACCACAAAACCAGATATATAGGGTCCCTTAACTATACAAAACGGTCAAAATAGGTCCCTCGGCGGTTTTGACCCCAGTTTTATCTTACGTGGCAGCTGAGTCAGCGTGGGCCCACGTGGGCCCCACATGTCAGTATGACACTTCATCTTTTTTGTTTCCCCTCTTTTCTTGTCTCTCTCTCTTCCTCCCTTGCGCGGCGCGGCGAGCCGGCGAGGCAACGATGGTCGCAACTCCGGCGGTGAAGGGCGGTGGCTGGCCCGGAGCTCAGCGGGGTGAGGTGGGAGAGGAGGAGGGCGGCACCGCGACGACGGCCGGCGACGGCTGCGGCTGTGGCAGCCAGCGAGGAGCCGAGCGTCGCCACTGTGCTTTTCCCTTGTCAGCGGCCGGACGCGCCGCCTTGTCGCCACGTTGGGAACCTGGAAGCGGCGGCGTGTTGGACGAGTAGTCCTCGTCGATCTGGAGGTGGAGCGCGTGTGGAGGCAGCGCGGAGAGGTGGAGCAGGAGTGGATGGAGGCAAGACGGGTGGGAGAGCGAGGCGATGAGCGACCCGTCGGGGGTGACGGCCACCGCCGCCTCCTCCCAACCGAGGCGGCGTCTTCGCCGACCTCCGCGCCACCACCGACTCCTCCCAACCGAGGCCGTCGCGGCCTTCCCCCCTCCTCCTCCTCCCCGCCTTCGCCTTCTGCCACCGCGGCCGCCCGCCGCCTTTCCCCGCTCGCGCGGTTCCTCCTCGACGCGTTCCGCCGCCACCAGCGTTGGGGCCCGCCCATCGTCGCGGACCTCTCCAAGCTCCGCCGCGTGGCTCCCGAGCTCGTCGCCGAGGTCCTCAGCACTCGCCCGCCGCCGCTCGCCCTCCCGTTGTTCCTGTGGGCGGCGCGTCAGAAGGTTCCCGGCGTTCCACGTGCGTGCGAGAGAGGGGAAAGAGAGAGAGAGGAGGAGGAAGGGAGAGAGGAGGGGAAAGAGAGGGTGACGTGGAGACCTGACATGTGAGGCCCACGTGGGTCCCACGCTGACTCAGCCGCCACGTAGACCAAACACCGGAGTCAAAACCACTAGGACCTCGGGTGACCGGTTTTGTATAGTTAAGAGACCCCGCATATCTAGTTTTGCGGTTTAAGGACGTTTTCGTATCATGATGACAAGTTGAGGGACCTTCGGTGTACTTTTTCCTCCTAAGTCGCATCTCCGCTTCTGGCCCAAAGTTTATGACCCGCACGTAAGTCGCAACTCTGTCACGACCCAACTACTATGGCGGTCTAGCCTGCACATTGAATAGTTCTCTTTAGGTCCCTAAAATTATCGCCCAGTATAAGATTCATCTCTAAACCGAAATATCAGATATAACAGTCTCTTAATTTACAAAGCCGATTACCTAAGGTTCTTGGTAGTATTATGCCCTATTTTAATTGATGTGGTAAGATGAGGCAGCTACTAGTTCTTCCCAAGTTCCTATCCTCTCTTGCGGAGCTATCGGCATATTTGCAAATGAAAAGTAATTTGCAAATAAAACTTTTATATGCGTGTTCTTATCGATCCAAAAGAAAAGGCTGAAAAATAAACTTCGATAAAAAAAGCCTTAAAATCCATTCCAAATTTAAGGTTGTAAATTCAAATTTTGGCAAATAAGTATAAGTATAAGCGAAAAGATAAGGCCCTGCACCTCTCTTCCTCTATTCTTCAGTCCTCACCTTCTTGCGACGATGGCCGGCGGGGAGCCAGCGCGGTAGGCGTGGCTAGCAACTGGAGGGGAAGGAGCGTTGCGGTGGCTGCCAGCCGCTCCTACCCTCGTGAGATCAACGAGGTCGACCTCGAATGCGGCCTACCTCCATCGCCGCGTCGACCCACTCCTGTGCCAACACAGCTCGCGCCGATGGCCGCGAAGGCGAGGCTGGCTCAGGCATCCCCGATTCCCCAGTGGCTACATCGACTCCGAAGGCGTCGGCATGGCCTCAGGCTGCGTATAAGATAGGTATAGTGCTCATGCGTGCCTCATGGCATGCAAATTGCAAAATAAAAATCCTGCAGTATATTGGGAACTGATGGATTGTCGGATCGATCTCTGAAAATAAATTGAATGAATCTCTCACCTGATCATACGGACACGCCGCGCGCAGAATTACGTACCAAGCTTAGCAGCAGCCGATCGTTCATCTTCGCGCATGCGCACTAATTAATTGACAAATGAATCAATGAATGAGAAAGGGAGCGCTTGTCTGTTGGGTTTGGACGGCGACAACCGGTCGTCTCGATGGCTGCAGCGCCGGTAGGATACGGGGTTAGCTAGCAGCAGCAAGAAGCTCGCTTCTTTGTTTGTTGTTACTCCAATTTAGCACCGGTGGAGAAATAATTTTTACTCCCGGTGGATAACCCCTGTTTCCCGTGTAAAATAATTGGGAGCAAAAATCTATCTTTAGTCCCGGTTAGTGAAATGGAGCCGGGCTAGGTTCGGTTGCTCTTTTATTTTTCTTCTTTTCTTCATTGTTTTTAATATATTGATTTCACTCCATCCCCCATCCCCAAATCGTAAAATCCCAAATCAATTATCACCTCCAAATCTTCAAATAGATCATCTCCAAATACATCACAAAATCTTTAAAAAATTACATCACAAGTTCTACAAAATTCATCACAAATACATCACATATTCATATTACACACAAATCAAATACATCTCAGATCCGAATCACAAATTCTCAAAAAAAAAAAATCCGGCCGCCGCCTCGCCGCCAGTGCAGGCCGCCACCTGCCGCACGGCCACGCCGCCACGCAGGCTGCCGCCTTCCGCCGGCCACCGGGCGCCGCCCTCCGTGCAGCCGGCCGCCGCGTGCATAGAAGTGGGGAGGAGGGGGTGTGCAGAGAAGTGGGGAGGAGAGGGGAGGAGAATGAGAAGGAGAGGAACAGATAGGGTAAGTGAGGAGAGGAGGAGAGGAGTTAAAGGAGAGGAGGAGGAGATAGAACCGGGAGGAGGGAGGAGATAGCTATCTCGATCCGATCCGCACGCATGCCTCGATCTCCACGTATGCCGATCTTTTTTCCCGGTTGGTGTGACCAACCGGGACTAAAGATGTTTTTTAGTCTTGGTTTTTAATAAAACCGGGACTATTGTGAAATTTAGCCGATCGACCAAAGATGGTTTCTCCAATAGTGTGGGCCGGCAAGAAGATGCCTTCCCTGCAGAGGGAGGAACACGGCTACGAGTGCTGGGCAGCTGTCCCGCGGGGGCCACGAGGGGCCTGCTTCCGGCCGGCTACGACTGCGGCAGGGGGCCGATGAGAAGGGGGCGGCGAGGGAGAGAGCTATGAGAGATGGGGTATGGAAGATACAGAGAGGAGAAACAATCCCTCGTTATTTACGTGTCACTTAAATAGTTAAGAAAAAATTTAAAAAACTGAGAATATTTATTAATATGTGATATATCACTCTACAAACATTCAAGTTCAACAGTCGCAACGAAAAATCAAATTAAATTACAGCTAGAAAACGTGTATTCATAGTCTTCTTATTTTTTTTAAAAAAAGTTCATAACTATTTAAATAGCATGCAAGTAACGTGGGGACGTTCTCTCGACTTTCAAGAGTTTAAAATCCACTCTCACTAGGGATAATAGAGAAAGAGAAATAGGCCTGACATGTGGGGTTCCATATAGGTCTCACTCACCACGTTAGTTAAAATCAAGCACTATATTGCTTGGAATTTTGGGCATACTGGTTTTGTAAGTTGAGGCACCCGTTATATTTGAATTTCAAACTCGGTGTCTAATTTAGGGACCTAAAGTGAACTTATTCCCCTGCACGTAGACCTTCCGCCCTGATCACTTCACTAGGGCCGCACTTTAAGTCGCGGAGCCATGGCTGTCCAGAGACAATTGGGCTGCACTTAAGCATGTCCTCACGAAACCTTTTCAGGGCTAGCATAATGGGCCCCTAGATTGTGTCGATCTATGAGACAGCAAATCAGCAATCGGTCCCGCTCTTGCCCTGAATATAAGTCCACTTTAACTGCCTTAAAAGTGACCCTAATCTAATACATGACCCTGATCAACAGCAAAACCGGATAAGATGACTCCTTGAACTATTGAAACCGGTGCAATTTAACTCCCTCAGCGGTTTTAGAGGGTGGTTTTGCTGATATGGTGCCGACGTGGTGATATTGACCTAATCTTTATCCCACGTGGCGCTTACGTGGCATTAAAATTAAAAAAATATAGGACCCACATATAGGCCCCACTGACTTATAGGCCACAGCCCCAACCCACATGTCATCCTCTTTCTCTTCTTCCTCCTCCCTCTCCCTTCTCTCTCTCTCCCCCTTTCTCTTCTCTTTCTCTCTTGCCCTCCATCTCGCCGATCTCCCAGAGGTGTCCCATGCAGATCGGCGGCAGCGCGCCCCGAGGAGCGATGGCTGAGCCGTCCGCGTTCGGCCGACGAAGCGAAGGCTGCGGCGGGCAGCGACGTCCCTCGCGCTGCTCCCTACCCCGCTCCCTGATCGCAGCTCGCCGTCGCCGTGGGAGGAAGCGGCCTGCCCAAGGACGAGCGTCGGCTGGGCGGTCGGCGGGGAGATGCGTCGGCGGCGTCGATCTGGAGCCGGTCGGCGGCGAGCACTGCCGAGGCCGAGGACGGGGGCTTCATGGATTCCTCCTCCTCTAGGACATGGGAGTGGAGCGTCTCTTCCGGGATCTCAATCGTCGAGCAGGTCGAGTCCTCCTCCTCGGCGCCCGCGGCCGCGCCTTCTGGCACACCTCCATCGGCTTCGACCTCTAATACTACTCGGAGAAAGGCTACCCCCACGAGTTCCCCGCGTCGCCCGAGGTGGAGGCCCGACCGTTCTAGGAGATCGGCGAGATGGAGGGAAACATCTGCGTCACCTCGGCTTCGGCGAGATCCATGTGTGGGGAAAGGCAGGGACCTCGCAACGACCGTTGCCGCTCTGGCCAGCCGCCGACTAGTCCCTCGACCGCCGCCGCGCTACTATTGGTTGCTCGCCGCCGCCGCCTCCCTACTATCGCCTGCCTGTCAAGTCCCGCCCCTGCAGACCGGTGAAGGGGAGAGAGAGGGGATGACATGTGGGTCCCGCATGTCAGTGGGTCCCACAATATATTTTTTGTGTACGAATGACAGATTGGTCCACGTATATTTTTTAATTCAAATGCCACAGAAGCGCCACATGAGACGTAGACTAGGTCAACATTGCCACATCAGCGCCACATCAGTAAAACCGCCCTACAAAACCGCTGAGGGAGTCAAATTGCACTAGTTTCAATAGTTCGAAGAGTCGTCCTATCCGTTTTGCGGTTGAGGGTCACGGATTATATTCGGGTCACTTTTAAGGGAGTCAATGTGGACTTATTCCCCCTGAATTTGGAGAAAATATATGGTGGAAGCTGTATATGTGATGGAAACTTGAAAACTACCGTTGAATCGAAAAATAGACGTCCGAAATTCTTCCACATCATCACGATTAAAAATTTCACTCGCAGATTTACTCATGAGTAAAAAAATTTGTTGGGAGTAAAATTTTTACTCATGATGACGTGAACGAATCTCGGATGTTCATTTCTCGGTCCAACGGTAGTTTTCAAGTTTTCACCACATTTGTGATTGCTTATTTTCCCCTAAATTTGGCCTATTGAATTTCGATATCCGGCGATGACAGTGGGGAAAAAGGTTAAAGTACAAAGAAGACGTAAGCCTAGAAACAAGTTAGTCCGAGCAGTTGTTTTTCCATTAGGAGTGCTGACTATTAGAGATTCGCATGCCGCATTTCTTTTTCTTTTCTTTTCTTTCTTTTTCTTTTTGAAAGATAGAAGCCACAGTTACTGTCTTTGCAATATATAGCTACATGTTGATATATCTGCCGAGTGCACGTTTTGACTTTTGAGTATCACTATCATGTACTAATGATGTAACCGTGCATACATATTCGCGTGCAAGTTTACGTGCATGTTCAAAGTCTTGTTACCTCCCTGAGTTAGTTGGTAACGCGTGCATCCATGTGTTACAAGTGGGGTTAGTTTCAATAGTGTGTACTCATGAGGCTCAATGCAAGAATTACAAGTCTTGTCTCGCATTGCATTTGCATGTAACTGCATGTAGCAGATGGTAGAATTAAGTGAACATGGTAGAGCCGTGAGCCGTGAGCATCACGGGCATAGCTAACACATGCCTGTGCTTTGATAAGCACTTGTGTTTGTGTTTAGTAGAGCTGGCCGGATGGAATAAAACGAACCAACAAGAAAATGCCGCGTGGTTACACTTGCACGGTGCAAAGGAAGCTCTCTGAAAAACCTCTTCAGATCGGAAACCTGTATGATCGAACATGTTCTATGTTTCTAGTTGAAATAAATTTCTGGTAGTAAAAAAAAAAAGATCTCGGTGCCCTATTTCTTCTGTAGTTCTGTGTTCCACTCACGACAGCTCCACAAGTGCGTGTGATCCCAACAGTAAAAGAAAATTAAAAAAAATCGCCTCCATGGTCACAATCTCCTAGTAGTAGAGTACTATAGTACACTGATCCACTAGCCATGGTCTGTACTCCCTCTCTCCTATATAATATAAGGGATTTTAAATTTTTGTTTATATTGTTTGACCACTCGTCTTATTAAAAAAATTATACAAATATAAAAAAACGAAAAGTTGTGCTTAAAGTGCTTTAGATAATAAAGTAATTCAAAAAAATAAATAATAATTTTAAAAAAAATTTAAATAAGACGAGTGGTCAAACAGTATAAGAAAAACTCAAAATCCATTATATTATGGGACGGAGGGAGTATACTCAAAATCCCTTATATTATGGGACGGAGGGAATCCCTTATATTATGAGACGGAGGGAGTACGTAGCACTACGTACATGTGGTCAAATCAAGTCAACAACTCAACAAACATTATTCGATACAGTATCCAGCAGCAGTACTACTAAAAGCGGTTATTATCATCAGTTGTTTAGCATCATGGGGGAACACAAAACAGTCACCCACCCACCAGCACAGGTAAACCACACCACCCTTACACACACACACACACAAAAGTCTCTGTATGGCCACTAGCACCGTCAAGGGACGGCTTCTGTAAGTAAATCCTTGTCCCGAGCACGGCACTGCAGCAATTACTTGCAGCATGTTCCGCCCAGGCACAAGCTTCATTTTTGGTCTCCGGACCGCACCAGCTTTTGCCACCCCCTTTCGCTGCCATTGATGCCACGTAATTGCTCTCACAGTGCAAGGCACCTTTCGGAAAAGCCACGCCGCGTATGATGATGATGATTTTTTGCCTTGCTTTGCTGATGCTCCTCCTCCCAGCAGCAGCGGCAGGCAGCCGCCTTTGGCTTTCCCTCCATCTCCTCCCAAAAAATTCAAGAGGCAGGAGGAGGAGGATGAGGTAGGTTGAATTGAAGGCAGTTAAGCTTGCTCCAGGTGGTACACTAGCAAGTACACGTTGGGCCAAATCTCTCAATCGAGTTTCACACGTCCATGTGAGCTCAGGTGAGGACCATGGGTGTTGATAGCACAGATGATTGGATTAATTCCTTGCCTCTTTACACACATCATAAAACCTCTTGAAAACCCTCACATTGTAGTGGTACTGTGGTGGTAGTAGTAGCACCACTGCAAAACCACATAATAATGGCATATGCTTCAGAGAAGAAAAGAAGAGATGATCAAGATGAGGAGAGACTGGAAGGGAGGTAGAAGAAGAAGATTACAGAACCCTGAGCTAGAGTCCCAGTATAGCTTAAGCTTATACATATGTATAATAATAATAATACTAACACTACTAGATACTAATGCAATTATGGTCCAAGGAGCAATGTCTCACTCACTGAACAACACTGAGATGATCGCGTCGGATTTGTCTTGTCTTTACTGCAGCGGCGCTTGCACTGTCACGACGACCGGGGTGTTCACGGCGTGCCTCCCGTCGCTCCACGTCACCGCGCCGCTCCTCACCTGCGAGCTCCCGGGCTCCATCTTCTTGGCCGGCGCCGCGGCCTCCACCCGCACCGTGAAGCTCAGCTTCTGCCCGTCGCGCCGGAACGCCAGCTGCCGCGGCTGCACGGTCACCGCGCACCCCTCGGGCGACCTCACCGTCGCGCGGTACACCGCGCGCCCGCCGCCGACGTTGGTCACCGTCCGGATGAAGTGGGTCTTCATCGTCGCCCTGGTGCCGTCCGCGGCGAACGTGGCGGACATGGACGGGTAGTTGAGGTTCCCGGCGTGCCCCGCGCGCCGCGCGCCGCGGCAGTCCGCGGGGCGCCGCGTGATCGCCCGGATGTTCTGCTCGGTGTAGTTCAGGTTGCAGAGGAAGTTGACGTAGTCCACGGGGGTGATGTCGTAGACGAGACCAGGGTCCATGGCGCGCATCGGGTCAACGTGCCCTGCGCCGAAGTCGAACACGTCGGCCACGACGCCCGTGGACTCGTCCACCATGGTGCCGTTGCTGTTGTCCTTGATGTAGGCGGTGGTCATGAGCGCTGACTTGATCGCCGCGGGGCTCCAGGTAGGATGCGCCGCCTTGAGCAATGCGGCGAGGCCGGAGATGTGCGGGCAAGCCATGGACGTGCCCGAGAGGATGTTGAATTCCGTGCGGCGGCCGTCGGAGGGGATGCCGGCCGGCCCGACGCCGCTGGGCCATGCGGCGAGGATGTTTAGGCCGGGGGCAATCAGGTCTGGCTTGAGTATCTCCGGGGATTGGGGATTAGGGCCACGCGCGGAGAACGCGGCCACCACAGGCGCCGGATGCACGCCGAGGTGGGTGCCTTCGAACAAGATGGTGCCGGTGGCCGGCGCCTGCCGCGTCGACGACCCAATGTACTTACGGAGCTTGTCGCCAGCGGCCGCGCCGACGGCTGTGGCTGGCAGAACGTGGCAGTCGGCGACGAGGCCCTCCCCGTCGAACACCCCGTTGGCGAGCACCATCCCGATGCCGCCCGCGCGGTGAACCACGTCGCCCTTGGCGGCGCGCGAGTTCACGCCGCGGTCGCACACCACGATCTTGCCCCGCACCGCGGCGGGGTCGAGCGAGCCGTCGAGGCACATGGACGCCGAGTAGCCGTCAGCCGCAGACGAGGCAGCGCCGCTGCTTGCTCCAGCATATACAAGCGTATACATCTTGCCGGATTGGAGCGCTGGCCCGCCGTACACGCTGACACCGTCGAGCACTTGACCATTGCCGAGCTGCACGTTGGCCGGGAAGGCGCGGTCCATGGACCCAGCGCCAACGGTGGCCATCCAGGGAGCCACATTGGTCACAGTGAGCCCACCAGGGCCGCCATTGCCGGCCGAAGCCGAAACAACAATCCCAGCCTCCGTCGCCCCGAATGCCCCAATGGCAATGGCGTCAAGGTAGTACGGCACGACGACGCCACCGACGCTGAGGGACACGACATCGACGCCGTCGGCGACGGCGGCATCGAAAGCCGCAAGGATGTCGGAGTCGAAGCAGCCGCCCACCCAGCACACCTTGTACGCGGCGAGGCGTGCCTTGGGCGCCATCCCGGCAGCCACCCCCCGGGCGTAGCCGAGGGTGGACGCCGGGAACACGTAGCGGCCGGCGGCGATGGAGGCCGTGTGGGTCCCGTGCCCATCGGTGTCGAGCGGCGACCTGACCTCCGCCGTCTCGTTCATGCGGCCAGAGGTGGCCTCATACCCGGCGGAGAAGAACCGCGCGCCGACGAGCTTGCGATTGCAGGAGTTGGGCGGGAACCCAGGCCCCGACGAGCACACCCCGCGCCACTTGGACGGCACCGGACCAAGCCCACGGTCGTGGAAGCTGCGGTGGGTGGGGGAGATGCCGGTGTCGATGATGGCGATGACGAGGTCGGAACCAAAATCCGAGTCCGCGAGGAGCGCCGACGGCGGGGACGACAGCAGCCCAAGGAACCGCGGCGAGCGGGTGGTGGCGAGCTGCCGGACCCGCTCCGGCACCACCGCCGCCACCCCGGGAGCCTCCGCCAGCGCCGTCGCCGCAGCCGGCGACATCCGCGCGGAGAAGCCGTGGAAGGCGGCGGAGTAGGTGTGGATCAGCGGGCCCCCCTCCCGCCACTCCCCTCCACCACCACCACCCTCCGCTGCCATCACCGCCGCCTCGTACCAGTGCGCGTGCGTCGGGAACGCCGAGGGCTTCGCGTCCGCATCCACCCGCACGATGAACGTCCTCTCCTCCCCTCCCCCACCCAACACTCCTCCAACGGCAGCGGCCACAACCACCACCACCACCAGCAGCAGGAGAGTGCGGGACGCCGACGACGCCATGGCGGAATGCCGGATCCGGAAAGGCGAGGAGATCAGTGGAGATGGGGGAGGAGGAGGAGGGGAAAGCACAAAGCTGGACACGGGGTGGGGTGGTGGTGGAGGGGGAGGGGGAGATGCGGCGTGGCCGTGGCCGTGGCGGTGGCCGGTGGCAGGGGGACGGATATGGGGGTGGGGGTGGATGGGCCGAGGCGTAGTGGGCCAGAGCGTGTGTTTGGACCTTGGATTAACCGCTTGTTCCCATGTGTTCGTCAGTCCGTGTACGCACGTATACGTACGCTTGTGCGCTCGGTGTGCTACTAGCTGCTGCTGCTGCTGCTCGTCACGGGCGGAAACCTGACGGGGAGACGGGCCAAAAAAACGGGGTAGATTTGGCGTGTAAAACCCGTGGCGTTTCACCGTCTCGGCCCTTCCGTGCGTGCGTTGCCAACTCGAAATCGACCGCGTGAGTGGTGGTGTTGTTGTTGTTGTTGCAGCTTGTCCTGGCTAGCTACACTACTGTTTCGGGGGAATGTTTCTGGGAGAGGACCAGATGAGTCTGTGCCGAGCCAGGTAAGGGGAACGTTGTCTAGGCCAATTCGGCCCAACCCAACGTGCCCAAATCAAGGTAGCTGACTAGTTCGTGCTAAATTGGGCGAGATATGAGTAGCCCTATAGCACCCTAGGTGGGCCCAAATCAGAGTCAGGTAGGATTGCTAAATGTTGAAAACGGAACAGCCGGCCGGCCCTAACCAATCTTGATAGATCCATTGCTATTCAGTGCCTCATTTGGTAGAAGATGTAAATCAACGATTTGCACTCTAATAAATAGATAAATAGACTATGATAAGATGATTACCACTTTGAACGGATTAACCCAACTTTAATTTCTTTTATTATCTTCTACAAAGATTAGCAAGCCAAAAAATACCATTGTGCTTGTGCCCCTTGAATACATGATGGATCGATCGCCCTTCTGTTTATCAAATCTCGCATCGTTCTCTCCTTACCTTTTCTCGTCGCTTGAGCAAGAAGCTGGTTGCTGCCGCCGCTGGTAGGGATCAGGAGCCCCCCTTCCCGATACAGTTCCTCCAACCACCGACGGCACTCTCCCTCTTCTGGAGTCCTTCCTCGCTTCGGCACATAATTCATAAATATACCAAACAAAATTGTCTTCTTACAAACACTGATAAAAGCCATGAAACTCTAGCTTGTTGCTTATTGTTGAGGAGAACCGTCGTGCAAGGAGGAAGAGCATGTCGCACCTACAGCTCGCCATCAAGAGTGAAGGGGGACCAACACAATCGATGTTGGTGAAGAGAGATGTGAAAGTAAGACGGTGTACCGCAGTGGCAAGTTGGTTGGAGAAGGCCTCCTCCGCCTTGCCTTGCCGCTATGTCGGGGAGCACATCACCGAAGAAGAGACATGTCCACCTCGATGCATCGCCTAGTTGCATGACAAGCGTTGTTGCAAAGGGGGAGCTCGTTGGAGAAGTGCCAAATCGCCTTGCCGTGCCACCGAATCATGTTGCTGGAGAAGAGACCTGTGTCACCTTGTTGTGTCATCAGGGAGCGGACCTGTGTCACCTTGTTGTGTCATCAGGGAGCTCGTCTCCAGAGAGAGAGAGGGGTGGGGGAAGGGAGGGGTTTTTACTGGAGAAGGGTTCCACGCCGACGGGGAGCACGCCGCCTTCGCCAAAGAGGAGAGATGCGTCGTTGAGGTGCAAGTCATCGTCACCAGATAAGATATCGAGGGGGAAGAGAGGATATCAACCTGGTATTGACTGGTTATCAATAAGTACATCAGTTGCTATCGATATAGTATCAGATCTTATATCAACAAATATTAATAAAATATCATATCTTATATCAACAAATATCAATAAAATATCAAATCTTATATCAACAAATATCAGTTGATACTAGTGAGGTATCAGATCTGGATGGGATATTATGGTAAAGTGACGAACTAGAGAGCAAAGAGAAATTAAAATTCGCTTAATCCCAAAACAGAGGAAAATCCTAGAGGTTACAACAAAATGGGTGACATTTATTAGTTGCAATGTAGAGGGTTGTATCTTATCCAAGCGCACCGGATAGGGTGGCAAAATATCAACTTTCTCCTCGTTTGGAGGACGCGTTTTTCATCTTCAGCCTGAATTTTGCATGACGTTCATACTTCATAAGAATCAGTTTAATCAACTCCCAAAAAATGGGCAAAAGTTGGTGCATCTAAGAGGAAGAGTAAGACTTGGACACAATTGTTCCACCAAGGAAATTTCTAGACTCCCATACAAATGGATTCATCACGGAAATTCCCATAAAAAATAAAGGCAGTAGGAAAACCTGTGTTCACTGGTGAGTCCAAGTGATCAGAAAAGATCAACGAAACAAACATTAAAAAAAAAACATTAAGTGGCATATGTCATTCGAGCGAGAGATCAGGGCATGTTCGCTTGTAATTAAATCGACTTCTGCTTGACTATCATCGAGGAGTATTATCACCACCAGGGCATCGTTACCCAGAGCAGCCGTCATGTATCAGCTGCCACTGTCTCCCACATCCATAGCAGAATTCAAAGCCGCACCTGGCATGGCATTATTGGTGAATCCAGACATAGATACATTATCTTTAAGTGATTAATCACAAATAAATCATCAACGTAACTCTACTGCCCTAAAGCATATATCTTTAAGTGATGTTAATTAGCGATGATATCTCTAGGTTGACATATAAGTTTCTATACTTTAAACACGTTAATACTTTTGTTACGTACCATCTATACTTATTTCTTTATCTCTTATAATATCCGTGGTAACAAATGGATCTTTAGTTTAGATAGTAGCCTACGTTCTAATCTTATAAAGATTCAGATTAAATATGGGCATAAAAAAATATTAACGTATGATTAATTAAGTTTTAATTATTACAAACTTAAAATTATATATATTTAAAATTATACATATTTGATACTTTAAAGTAACTTTCATATATATAAAGTTCACACATAAAACGTGCTGTTTCATATGTTTTTCTCGTAGTTTGAAAAACGTTTCATACGTTTTTCTCGTAGTTTGAAAAACGTGTTAACAGAAACCGAGTTAAAATCTTTATCTTCATCGTAAAAGAACGGGGCAGTATAGAAGAAGATCACCAGCGACAGAGCCTCGGATCACAGATGGCGCACCTGCATGTGATGTGGAGGCAGCCATGGGACTTCTCGACGTAGAACCTGCAGCGCGGGCAGCGCTTCCACCCGCCGTTCCGCGCGGCCTGCACCAGCAGCAGGTCCTCCCGCCCGCGCTCCCCCTCGCCGAGCCGCCCGAACTCGGCGCAGCTCACGCCGGCGTGCCACGGCACGCCGCACCGCGCGCAGAACAGCCGCCTGCACGCCTGGCACTCCGACTGCGTCACGCCCGCGCACCCCTCGTCGTCGGCGTCGGCGACCATCATCTCGGAGCAGCCCGGGTACGAGCAGTACGTCCGCCGCGCGCCGGCGAACATGGCCTCGCAGAGCGCCGCGCACCACCGCTCGAACACGTCCCCCGGGAGCGCGCCACGGCACAGCTCCGGGTCGAGCGCGCCGCCGCATGACGGGTCGGGGCAACGCACGGCGCCCGCGCCGCCGCCGGACTCGACCTTGGCGCGGACGTGGCCCGCGAGGCACGCGCGGCAGAAGGCGTGCGCGCAGCCGCCGCCGCCGCGGTGCGCCTCGGAGGGCGGCATAGGCTCCATGCAGATGCCGCAACTTGGATGCTGCTGCCGCTGCGGCTGCGGCTGCCGACGCTGCCGCTGCCGCGGCCGCTGTCCCTCGGCCGCTTCCGCCATCGCCATGGCTCGCGTGCGCGGCGCCAGCTTTGCCGGGAAAGATGGGAAAGCTTTCTCGCTGCTGAAAATGCGGTGATCGATCGATGTAGTTGGGGTAGTGGATAGATTTAACATAAATGAACCGCTTTATCTTCGCTTGGTAAAAACCGACCAAATCCATCTGTTTTACTTTAACCCTAGGAACGTGGGGATTTGGTGGGTTCTGTTGGTATTTTTTTTTCCGTTGGGTTGGGTTTAGTGGGAGTTGAGGAGCCGGCCTACCGTTTCAGTTTCCCGGGACGAGTTCGTGCGGTTTGCTCCACGTTCCCCCAAGATGTCCCAATATTGCTCTAAAAAAAAGATGGCCTGTGTTTTGGCGAAATTCTTTTGACGTATACGAACACACATTTAAAGTATTAAACGTAGAATAATAACAAAACAAATTACAGATTCTGCCTGTAAACTGCGAGACGAATCTATTAAACTTAATTAATCGTCATTAGCAATTTATTGTAGCACCACATTGCTAAATCATGGCGTAATTAGGCTTAAAAGATTCGTCTCGCAATTTACATGCAAACTGCGCAATTGATTTTTTTTTCCACATTTAATGCTCCATGCATATGTCCAAACATTTGATGTAACGGAAAAATTAGAAGTTTGAAAGGAAATAAACACAGCCATCGTGCCAATATTGATCATTGCACATTTGCAACAATAGTTTTGAGATGGAATGGGCCAGAATTATTTTTCGTTTTAAGAATCAGCTAGTAATTTGTTTGGGACTTGTGGTGCCTAAATATTGTTACAGTTGTAATATGCGCCAAATGCACTGTTTTGGCACCAATCTACTAAGGCTTCTAATGCATAATTAATTAAGTATTAGCTAAAAAATTAAAATTTTGATAAATATGAATTTTTAAAGCAACTTTCGTATATAATTTTTTTAAAAAAAAATCATTTAGCAGTTTGAAAAATGTAGATGAGTTAGGAAAGTTGGGAAAAAAACTCAGCCTAGGTAAAATAGTATAATTTTAGGCTGACTCAATTTATATGAAAGTAACCATTTCAATTCTGGTGTTTTTTCCTATCTTGCGTTCTGATTGGGACTGAAAATTTACAGCAGTCAGTCCATTAACACGCAGTTTTTATGTTAAAGGAAAAATCATTGGATGTAGTTAAATTGCTCAAAAGAAAAACTTTGAGATTCGTCCATTTCAAAGAAGGCCTCATGCATCGGATTTGAGGGATCAAATAAATGGACAAGATCCACAAGTTTACAAGTGCTAACATTGAAGAGATGGAAACAATTCGATAACTAACCCTTTTTTCTGTGGTGCTAGATACTCTCAATTCTGTCTAATTAACGAAACAAGGAGGCTAGAACGGGCCAGAATGGCAGCTAGCCAGCTAGTATATATTTTTTTAGGAAACACGTTACAAACGCAGACGATTATAACACGCATATACCCATCGCTATAAACGCACACACTACCACTATACACATCTCCGGAAGATTGGACTAGCTTATGTTAACGGGTACATAATCTACCAGAAGAATTATTGAACACCCGAGTGTATACACATTGGAAGCACTTTTAATCACTCACAGATCTAAAATCGTCAAATGAAGCAAGGTCGAACGTTTAACAGACAATATATAGATTGCAAATAATTTGAATGTGGTATTCAAGCGAATATTATCGCGGTAGCTGTGTGCCATGTGTAGCGAATTTAGATTTAGAAATTAGCTCCAAGTTCATACTTTTGATAACCGAAACTTAATTCGGTGAGAGAATGACATATAATTCATGCTACTGATGACCATCGGTCTCCTAAATATTATAATTGATGCTACTAGGGTCTCACTGAGAACACAGAAAAATTCAATCAGATCAGCCCAGCCAAAATTAAACTGGAATTCTCATGCAGTGCTGCAATTCGCATGAGTAACGCCCCACTGCCCTCCACATCCATAGCAGAACTCGAAGCCACACCTGCAAAATGTTGTGATGATCATGATCATCTCAAAAACAATTTGATACAACATATATACTCCTGCAAAGAAAATTCAAGATATGGAAGAAAAGACATCTGAGCGATAAAATGATGCAGCACCTGCAGGTGATGTGCAGGCAACCTTGGGACTTCTCCACGAAGTACTTGCACTTGGGGCACCTCTTCCACTTCTTCCCCTTGGCCATCTCCACCAGCAGCAGGTCCTCCTTGCCCCTGTCCCCCTTGCCGAGCTTCTTGTACGCCGCGCAGTCGACGCCGGCGTGCCACGGCACGGCGCACTGCGCGCAGAAGAGGCGCCGGCAGCTCGGGCACTCCGACTCGGTGACGGCCTCGCCGGCGTCGTCCAGCATCATCGCCGACCAGTCCTTGAACGGGCAGTACGCCCTCGGGGCGGCGAGCACCATGGCCTCGCACAGCGCCGCGCCCCACCGGTCGAACACCTCCCGCGGGAGGATCCCCTGGCAGAGCTCCGGGTCGAGCGCGCCGCGGCACCGCTCCTCGGGGCACCGGACGTCGGCGATCCTCTCCTGGATCTTGGCGCCGACGTAGCCCGCGAGGCACGCCGCGCAGAAGGCGTGGTCGCACCCGCGGCTCGCGCGGTGCGCGGCGGACGGCGGCACGGCGTCCATGCAGATCTTGCAGAAGACGAGCGTCGTCGCGGCGGCGGCGGGGATCGAGGTCAACCGAGACGACGACGACGCGGCGTGGGAGGAGGAGCACTCACCTATGAAGATAACCGGCGCCGACGAGGAGCGCGCCGTGGTGGCCGCCACGGAGGACGACATGATCACCTCCTGGAGCTGCAGCTCGGAGGCGTACTTCTCGTCGGATATCGGGAAGAGCTCGCCGTCGTCTCCATCGGCGGCGTCGTCGTCGTCGTTGCGGCCGTGGGAGAGGACGGAGAAGTAGAAGTCGTCGACGAGGACGGTGAGGTCGGCGGCGGCGTCGTTGGAACTGGAAGACCCCGACGCCATTGCCTCGTTTCGCGGCGGTTTCTCTCGCACGTCTTCGCGCGGAGATTAAATAGGAGGCACTCAACAGTCTGAGGAGTGGATGAGTGGATTAACTACGGCAGCGGCGTTTGGGTATCTGGGATGAGAATGTGGGCGGATTAACAGGTGAGTGGGTGACTGTTGGTGGTTTACATATGCATATTCCCGAAATATCGCTTTTAAGTGTGGTGGAAAGTTTGTTGGCTTTAGGGCGCCATGGTTGGAAAATGGCGCTAAGAGCGAGATCAATAGTATAGCCAGTGGATGGCTCCAAAAATTTCCATATCATGTAGAGCCATGGTTAGAGTACAATAATAAGCTGCAGTGCATAATTTTCTAAATATTATTTTTCATTTTATTTATCACATTGTATCTTTTTCATTTGTATAGAGCAAGTACTGCTCAGCTATTCGTGAGCCAATTACTTAAGCTTTGCACTATCTTCAGGGCCGACTCTAGGGGGGTCAGCCCGTGCGGCCGCCTGAGGCTCCCAAATTGTAGGGGGCCCCATGGGTGATGGACCATGGCCCATGGGACATCCATCGCCAGGCCTGAGGAGCAAAGGAGGAGAAGCGATCTGACTCCTCCCGTCGCACGTCGCCTCGATCTCTGGGTGTCTACGTCGTCGTCTAGGGCCAGAGGCCATCAGGATTCAGCCATTCAGATTCACGCCAATCACCCGGTGGCCATGGGCAGGCGCCTGTTGCTCCTCAACTCCTATTGCAGCGCTGCTCATCGCCTCATCAGCCGATCGGCGCCACCGCGCGAAGCGCCTGCTACTCGCCTGCTTCTGCTGCTCGGCGCTCGCAGTCGCGGCTCACCACGCTCGTCGGGTCGTGTTCCTCGTTCGAGGTAAATTTCATCTGTTAAATTTCCCCATCTTTTTCTCCTCTTCATAAATAAAAAATCACCAGCGCATGATGATTATTTTTTCAGCACAACATTAATCATGTGGTCGAGAAAATATGCATCCGGTAGCGAAAAAAGGAAACGGAAAAAGCGTTCGGACGATTTCATTGAAACACAACGAGGAACTATTGACATAATTTTTCACAAGTAATGCTAATGCATCAATGAGCCAAAATTTTGAAAGTGCCAACTAGTAAGTGTTTATGATTATGTTATTTCTCTTTGAAGTTTTAAAATGTTATATATAGATAATATTTTATCACATCGAATATTAAATGTTGTGTTTATAAGATTATATAAATATATGTATTAGTTTATATAGATATATAGGGGCCTCATTATAAGTTTTCGTCCTGGGGCCCAAAAACCCAGGACTGGTCCTGACTATCTTGTAACTCGTGAGGAGTTGGCGCTAATTTAGTCGCCGGCTACAGCTCTTTCTCTCTTCCAATTTTGCTTTCAACTCATTTTTTAAGGTAGGGTGGACTGCTATCGCTGGCTTGGAGCATCTATTGATTTTTTTTTATACCACATTAGGTAATTTTATTTTTGTTCATTGAATTTGTGTGTCATTCCTGATGGAAATCGATATATACTTAAGGACTTAACGCTGGTTTGGCTAATGAGAATGCTAGTGTCATTGTCTTCATCTTCATGTTGGCCATGTTTGTTTAATTCAAACTCCAAACTTTTTTAACTAGTACCATCTCTCTAGCTTCAAATATTATTGTCGTTCGAGTTAGGGGTAGAAAATGTTTTTAATCAATCAATATTCAATACTTCTAAAGTTGGTGCAATTGGCAGAACTAGCTTTTAAAATAGATTATGGAGTCAAATGCGAAAAATAAATAAATAAATACACATGTAACAAAGAAAGAGATGCCACATCGCTCGAGCTTTCTTGCAGCTTGCAGTCTCTCTGGACTTCTAATGTGTCATTTTCCAATCCTGCATCATGCCGATTCTTATATTCTTAATAACTTCTTAAATTTAGGACAATATAATTAGAGGGACCTCCTAAAACTAACTTGCACAGAATCCTTATGCGGTATTTAATCTCTTTTGTGTTTTTCATTTTAAAATATATATTTAGTTAAATTGAGGTATTTCTTGATTTGGTTTAAAACCTTCTTTTGACAAAAAATTCTTTTATTCAAATTTAGTTTGAAAACCCCTTTCTATTTTTTATGAATTATGGTCCAAGAAATTCTCCACTATTGTCCTAGAACCTAAACCAAATGATTCCAATTGGATTTAATTGTCGACCCATCCTTTAATTTTAAACCTATCCTTTCTCCCCCACACATCGAGCTAAAAGCTCTTTCCCTTCTCTCTCCCAGCCATGACCGGCTATTGCCGCCACCGCCCGATCTCCCTCACCAGAGCTCCACTAACCAAATCCTCGCGCCATTGGCTTCGCCTCGACGAGGTGATTCCATTTTTCCCCTTTCCCCTCTCCCTCCACCTTGAGATAAACCGCCACCACCACCTTCTCTTATCGCCGGAGTTGAGCTCCTGCCGTCGCTGTTCCGGCCATCTCCCTCTCCACCTAGCTAGCTACCACCCTCCCCGGATGCGCGTCGCTCGGGAACATGTTTTGCCGCCGACGTCGCAGCCTATCGACCACGGGAGCACCAGCGCCCCTTTCTCCCTCTCTTCTCCCTTCTCTCGGCTCTCTGTGAAGCGGGAGGAAGAAGAAGACGAGAAGAAGAAGAGAAAGAAGAGAAAAGGGAATAGACATTGACAGGTAGGCCCATGAATAGTAACCTTTCATATTTTCTTTATTTAATTCAAATCACAATCTTTAGAAGCCCATATCTCCTAAACCGTAGATCCGATCTCAGTGAAACCTGGACCTAAATTCATCTAAATTCAAATGCTTCATTTTGATGCCTAATTTGTTATTTTATAATTTTATTTGAATTTATTGAAATATCATTTGATTTATATTTGCCTTTTTCAAATATTTTCTTTTACCCCAAAATACCCATCAGCCACTAAAAAGCCGCCGGTTGGAACTTTACGCCTTCCATGGGGACGTTCGTGTGGTCTACTGGCCCCGACGTCGAACCGTTGGTTGTAAAGCCCGGCAAAACCAAACCTAAGGTCGAAGTGCTGCTCCTGGCACCCCACGCCTCGATGCGTATAGCGGTCGGAGCTTCACTATTCCATCGACCTCCACAGCATGCCGCACAGTTAGCTCTCGGGCCATGTGTGATCCTAGCCGCTCCGCCGCCACTCACGGTTGTCGGAGTAACACTTCCGCCCCACTAAACCTGCACAAACCTCCCATCCCTCTAGCCATTATATTGTCTGTTGACACCGGCTAGAGAAGATACCAAACCTAGTCGTCATGCTTTAGCGACGACTAGCGAACACCCAAACCCTAGCCGATATTTATCCTACCTCGATATCGGCTTAGACAATTGAAACCTTAGTCAACTTATTAGCTAGACTCCCCGCCAGCTATAATCTCAACCATTTACCCTCCAACTACCCATAGCCTATGCAAGAATTACGAGCCAATATGCTATCCTATTTCAGCATCGACTCGAGAACAACTAAACTCTAGCCACTGTTCTATCAAAGCCCGACCTTGACCTATACCAGCCACATGCCTACTTAACCACATCATTTATCCAGTATATTTCCTATCCTCCAAACCACAGAAGCCCATGCATTAAATATAAGCGACCCTAGTTGCTTAATCTCTTATCCACCTTAGCCTCCAACCCTTTAGAACCTGCACATAAAATATTAGCCAATAATCCCTATACCCTATAGAAAAGATAGGTTATACCCTAAACCCTAGCCCTCTTAACCGTTTGTCGTTTTCTTGTTATTCTATGGCTTTTATTGAATTTGGATCTTCCTCTTCTACAGTAGAGTCTGTTATATTTTGAATGGCAACCTGTGGTATTTCAAGGATCGGATAATCAGGTTGCCTATCTCGGATTTATTTGCGTTAGAGCAAGGCAAGTTATTATTCCTCTCCTTTGAGCATAAATGCCCTATATTCTATATCTCTATTCTATGCATTAGTCATACATGATTTCAAATGCATAACCTGAACATAGCAAACCAGATATGCTAGCTTTTGCTTAGCCCTGCCTAGTTAGACTGCATAAAATATAATGAACTTAGATTGGAATAGTACGGTAGAAATGGTTGATTTCCGGGTGGCTAGTACTGTTCCAACCGACATAAGATTGCCAAGTACATGTGAAGAACATACGAGTACGACCGCAATTCTCGTATGGGCATAGACCTAGCTGATTAAGTTATCTAGCAAAAGTGGTACCTCTGTATAGTGGTTCTTCTTAAGTCCTCGCGCAGGAGGCAAACTTACGCCGAGCAGGGCTATTGTGATATTTACCGAGGTGCAGGTAAATATCTTGATTATCTCGCGAGCTGTGTGTGTATTATTAAAACCTGTGTATTATTAAAACCTGATTGAGATGACGGGGGTCTCTCAACCAGTTCTCTCTAAAAACCCCGGGAACACCAGAACTCCTCTCGCTGCTGATAACGTTACGTTCAGAGCGCATGGGGACTAGGGTTCATGGAACAGGTACCACTGATGTTAGTAACCGAAAAGCTTTGACATGACAAGGCTAATGTGTTTGGCACGTCATGGATTGTGGGTAAAGCGTACATCTACTGCAGTATGAATATTATTAAAACTATTCGAATAGCCGTGCTTGCGGTTATCGGGCATTGGGACTCACAATGGCATTTTGGTTAGAAACATAATTTCAAACTTTATTAAATACTGTTGCATTTAAAACATTATAGATTTTCCTTCAATATTCTCTGCTTTCTGCAAGTAAACCTAGTTCTACACAGAAATTACCATTTCATGCATTCATTGTTGGTTAATATAATAGCTTGCTGAGTACGTTGTACTCACCCTTGCTTCAACCCCTTTTTCAGAGTCATTTTGGAGTTCTTGCCGAAGCTGGAAGTTCAATCATATAAGTTAATCTCATTTTAACTTAGTTCTCAAGTATAGATTAGATAGATGGTTTAACTCTATAGCAAAACACTAGAGTTATGTCATCGTATAGCTTCTGCTGTAATAGTTAGCCACAAGTTTGTAAATACCCTATTATTTTATGTAAAGGAATCTCCTTTAAAACCTTGATCAAATGTATGCAATGAAGATCCAGATCATTGAACCTGTATCAATCTACTGATCCAGGGCTTGATACAGTCTAAACATGTCGGTTTCCGAATCATTAGTTTTGGGACCCGACATCTAAGCTCATTATCAATAAACTAAACTAGGAATATCTAGATCCTTCAAATGAGTTAACAATACCACTAGACTATAATAAACATTACACAGTCTGAAAATTTGCAAAATAAAAATTAGGAAAAACTAAGATATAATATAAAATGTGAAATAAATAATGATACTTTGGAAGGAAAACAAATAGCGGTGGTCAAAAGAAAAGAAAAACGTAAGAGGTTCATTGGTCCCCTAATAAGCCAAAACCAAAGTTAAAATTTGAATTTTCAAACTTAATTTTGAATTGATTTTAAGATATTTTATACATAGTTTTTTTTTCAACATTGGCCTTTAAATCGCTAAGAACACATATGTAAAAGTTTTACCTATTAATTTTTATTCTCTAATAAGCCATATTCCTAATCGCTAAGAACACATATGTAAAAGTTTTACCTATAATTAATTTTTATTCTCTAATAAGCCACGGAATATGGGTAACCGATGAGACCTTAAGACTTCGTTAGAAAAAAAATCAACAATTCAACACGCCTTACATTCCACGTAGGTCTATGAAATTGAAATAAATAGAGATAGATGAAAGCTCAAAATATATAAAAAAAAAAGGTGCCACACCGATGACAGTCACACTATATTGCTTATACAATCGTCGGTGGCATGCTAGAACCGGTCAACTGAATGTGATAAAATTGAAATTTTAAGAGCTCTCTAACAAAATTTCTAATTTATTAAAAGCTACACAATTGTTTTTTTACTAAATATGCATTTCTCTACTACTTAAACGTGTGTTAATCCAAGCAACACCGAGATCGTTCATGTGTTCCAGCTTCGTTTCGTTGTCCTATGTAAGCCACATTCATATATTTAGACTATGTTTGCATAGCAAGACGAGATAACCCAGATCTCCTCCATATACTAATGCATGCACCTGAAGGCGGCAACTGCGCATAGATCGATTGATCGATCAAGAAGATGATCATATCGCAATGGTGAGAAAGGCGGCAGCGATGACGACTGGTGGAGTGGTGGTGTTAGTATCGGTGGAGGCGACAAGACAATGACACTATGCGGCTATGACGACATGATGGCTAACATCTCGGCAGAGACGATGGTTGTGGGTTGGTGGTGTTGATCAACCAACTAAAAGCAGTTGTGTGCCATCATAGCCGCAACAGCGGTACTATTGACACCGACCATCCCCAAAGTCAACCCCTCCATCCTCGCCCATGCAGCGACCACTGCGACCATCACTACGATGGCTATGCTTTCCATGTGTCGGATAAGTATCTTTTTTAGTACCTTTTTTACCAATGTAGCAATGTTGCTCATATATTACTATTATACTTCAATTCTCAACTTTCGACAAACACAAAATTGAAAGCCCATTAGAGGGTTATTTAGAAGTAAATTAATATCATTACGATTTTGCCATAAATAAATTATTTTTTCAAAATATTTGCAAAATTGTTATATTCTAGTATCATAGTAGTACTATGTAAAACGTCATGTTCACGATTCCACAAAATTTTCTCCCTCCATCATAAAATACATGACGTCGTTGACTTTTCGCATAACGTTTGACCATCCATCTTATTATATAAATATTGTTTATTTTGTTATGACTTGTTTTATCATCAAATGAACTATAATATTTACTTATATTTATACTAAATTTTTAAATAAAATGAATGATCAAACGTTATGCAAAAAGATAACGGCGTCATACATTTTGGGATGTAAGGAGTGTATGATTTACCCCACACACCGCAATGCAAGCTCCTTATTTATATACAAACTATGTTTTCTACAATAGTCAAGATTTAGAGCCAGACCATTGTTTCATTAAAAAAAGTTAGAGCCATGCCATTTAGTAGGGAAAATGGTTTTATCTCTCGAGGGGATATCTTCGCCTTTTTCATGCCATTTAAATAGCCCACTAAAAAGGTGAAAAATATAATAAGATAGATGAACATAAATATGTCACTTTATAAACATACAAGTCTATATATCCTAGTAAGCAAATTTTTACATTTCAGTGAACAAGTTGTTTGTAAGCATCATCAAACAAAGTTGCCCTCCTCGAGAAAAAAAAAAGAAGTTGTCTCATCACGTCAAATATATGAAGAGCGGGTATGGGATATAAATGGCTTAGTATTATTTTTTGTGAAGAGATTGCTCGAACACAAAATATGAGGGAAAAGGTAGAGGAACATAAGTAGGTTGATATTGAAGGCCATATCATATCTTATACATGCACTATCCTCTATTTTGAGTTGTCTTTTGTTGACATAGTTGACAGATAAATTAATGAAAGCAACGTTCTCTATCTAAAATATGTTGATGACCTAACAAGTGGTAAAGCATGCAAGCGAACAAATGTGACAATTTTCACTCAATCAGGGATAGGGTGGGTGGACGGGAGAATAATGAAATATAACGCTTTAGGGCAAAATTCCAATGATCAAAATTCCATTAGACTTGATACGACCCAATTAGAAACTATATATTGCTCTTGAGTAAATTACACGGACATTTAAACTTGTCCTTAAGTGTCGACCAAATACCTAAAACCTAAAAGCTTATATATTATGGATTGGTATTTTTAACATGTTTAATGCAGCATTTACAGTCGAAAAGTGTTTATAGCTCTTTAAAAGTCTATGCAATATGTGGCAACTTGATGTTGCCTTAATGCATAGTAGGAGTTTGTCAATATAAGGTTTGTGAATATATTTACTCATATGCATGTCAAGCTCACATTCTCGTTGGTATCACTTCATACCAATTCTTAGCAAAGTCAGACATATTTGAATCCATTATGGCATGCTAAACAAATGTAAAATGTTAAATTTACAATTTAAAATTAAATGTTTACTAGAGATCTAACTATGGGTATTGTTTTAGAATAAATTAGAAGAACCGCTCTGATAGAATTGTTTACTTACTATTAGACATATTGCTTCTTAATATTAAAATGAATATACAAATTTCAATAATAAAGTAACAATATAACCAAATCAAATGTATAATATAGGCACGGTTCTTTTTAGCCTTTTCTAAATTTTGGTTATCTATTTTTCTAAACGCAAAATCAATTGTTGTAAGCTATTTATCTATTTTCCAAATCAAAAATATTTCATAGTTTTTTAGACCAATTGTTGTAAGCTATTTATGAAGTTTATTTTTCAAAATATTATTCTATGTTAATGAAGTACTGTAAAGATTATATTTATCAAGTTTTTTTTAAAATATTATTCTATGTTAATTAAGGCTGTGTTGTTTTGGAGGGGTTGGGAAGGGATGAAAACGGAGCGGATAGTTTCCGTCCGCTCCGGAGAAAAACAAATACGAATACCTTTTGGATCGGATAATTCTCGGATACTTCGGATACGAATATGAATACATATATTTTCTCCCGGATACGAATACGAATATGGTATTGGAATTTTTGATGGATATGGAAAATAATTCGGATATCCGGTGAATAGTGCTATTCGGATATCCGCAGAAGCCATGACCCATACCCCATTTCTTTATAACTCTATGTCCTTCAATGTACCTTTTTAGATTTTAATAGTAGTTCATCTCTTGACACTGGTCCACGCTATTAATATTATTTATTTTTTCTAAAAAATATTTATAAATTATACTATATTTTATATAAAATGAGGTAATTATATATGTTGGATATTTGTTTCTATTAAAAGTTGAGTTGGTTTTGTTGTTCCGAGAAAAAAAATGTTTTCGTATTTGTGTCCGATCATATTCGATTCTTATTTGTATTCGAGATAATCCGTTTATGTTCCGTATTCAAACTATCCGTATTTGTTTCCGCATCTGCTGACACGGAAAAACATTTGGTTGTTAACAGCATCTGAAAATTTTTTTTATGAAAACTAAATTTTTTTATGAAAACTAATATGGTATGAGCATTATCCATCAGTATCCGCTACGTTTTCATCCCAACGGAAACCCCTCCACTCCGCACGGAAAACGGAGCGATAGATTATCACATGATTAACTAAGTTTTAGCAATAAAAAATTAAAAAAATAGATTAATATGATTTCTAGAGCAACTTTCCTATATAAACTTTTCACAAAACACGTACCGTTTAGCAGTTTAAAAAAATGTGCATGTGGAAAATAAGGGAGATGGGTTGGGAACTCATTCTCAGGCAGTACTGTACCGATTATTTTTTAACTCCGAGTAGAGGAAAATATGTTTTAAACAGTGCCATGAATTTAAAAAAGAATTAAAAATCATTGTTAGTCCCGCATGTTAGCCCGTGACGGCCGTCCATCCCCTCCCCACCCACCGCCAGCAAAATTTTTAATCCTGAGTAAATCTGTGAGGAAAATTTTAACTCGTAATGATGTGGATAAATCTTAGCCGTTGGATATATTTTGGAGTGTCCAGATTCACCTCACCTTGTGACATGCCTCACCCAAGACCCAACCTGGCTCCCCGGCTCCCCGCTACTCCGCTAGTAATCGCAACGCGAGCGTTCCTCAAGAACCCGACGAACAAGCATGAACTGCCTCACCATCCACCGCCGCCGCGTCGCCCCTTCCCCAATCCCATCCAAAATTCCTCCGATCCCCGCCGGAATCGAAGACAGGAGCCGACCACATCACCACCCCGGCGGCGCATCGATCGCGTATGCGCTGGATGCGGCCAAAAAAAAAATCCCAAAAATCAGCACGGATCGGAGAGAAGGTATGCATCGCATTTTCCCCCACTTTTCCTCGCTATCCCGCTGTAATTTAATCCGTCATCTTGTTTTTGTTTCTCTCTGCAAGTTATGAGTCATCGTCGTCATCATCATCCCATCGCGGATGCAAGCGCGACAAGGGGAAGCGTGCTAGGGATATCTCCACCGCGGCGGCATCAGTAGCAGCATCAGCAGCCGTAGCAATGTGAGGAATCCGTGCGCCGTTCGATCTCCACTGGCTCAGTTCGTCACTCTACTCTCATTTTTTTTTGCCGTTACAATATTACCTTTTTTGCTTGCTTCTGGGGATTAATTGGCGTTTTCCCCTCATTTTTGGCTCTATTAAATGCTTGGAGAGGGGATTTGTGCTAGGGTTCATCACATTCTCGCCCTAACATCCCAGCTCTACCCTCTCCTCTTCCTCCACCGCCGCCGCCGCCGCCGCCAAATCGAGCCCGCTTTGCGCCTCCGCCAGCGTCCTAGCGTCTCGTGAGTCCCGGTTCGGTGTTGTGATAGTCGATTTTGGTCTCCTGTTAGGTTAGATCTGCTCGATCGATTTTCTCTGCTCGATCCGATTTGTTCTGCTCGATCCGATTTGTTCTGCTCGATCCGATCTGTTGTATTTGCTCGGTTCTATTCGTTCCTTTTTGGTTCCGGGTGGAGATCTTTTTGTTTGATTTGCTCGGTTGGTTTTGGGTGGAGATTTTTTATGGAGGAGGTTTGGTCTGTTGTTGCTATTGGTTTTGCAGCCTTGCAGCGTTCAAGTTCAACCATGTCTCATTTCAAGAGCGGCTCAAGGGTGAAGTGCACGATGCTTGCAGTTCTGTGCGGTAAGGTAGGCAAGCAGCGACGCCACCTGGTCCAGTGCCCGAGTCCCAGCGGCCGCGGCCGTCATTCCCATTCCCGGAGTTGATCTCGTCCGGGAGGTTGGATGTAAGTATCTTTTGCTGTTTATTTTTCTAGAGCAAGTTTAATAGTAGGCTAAGGGACGGATCTAAGATGTTGGGGCACAGGTGATCTAGGATGTTGGGGCACAGGTGTTACCACTCACTTACTAGACGTGCCCGCGTTTCGACATGCTGCGCTTAGGCAAATACTCGTTTCACTTCAGTTTTATTAATTCGGCCTAAAATAATACCAAAAGTATTTTATACACATGATTACAATCCACACATGGCCAATGAAGTTAAAATAGGATCGCAGCACAGGTTAATATTATCTATCATATAATATTGCTTATAGAAATTTGTAAACATGCATGTGTGCCGTGGTTAAATAAAAAATCACTCTTGCAAGTTTCAGCATCCTATTCATGGCCAGCAAAGCAATCCATTTCGCAAAACGGCCCCAATAGCCAATTGATCGAGCCAAATCTTGTTAGCATAGATGCAATGATGAATATAAATCATGTTGCAAACAGATCTTTACACTTTTACAGTTGTGTATTAAATTAAGTGGCTCACTTTTGTTGACAAAACCCCTAAAATCTAAACCTACTTTCCATTTTCTCTCTTGTGGTTCCATATTAGCCTGCTGTTCCACTTCAAAGCAAGCATAGATATAGTACGTTTTCTTAGTAAGCTAGTTCCCCTCTCTGCCTAACAAGCATCTTGCGAGAACAAATCCATCTGGTTCATCGCTCTATCAGTTGATCAGATAACAGGTTTTTAAGTTTTCACCATCCTTATAGGCTCTCAGTACTGCGTTGCAGCTTGCAGTGGCTGAAGCAGTGGCTGATAGGTTTGGCGGCCAGAGCTGGGACTTGAGCCCCGACAAGCCCCAGTGATGGATATGCCCCTGTGATAACCAAGAAAATAGTGTTAACTCTTATGCAAAAGCTAGCTATACACATGCTAAGATAAATGCATTAATTAATTATATATACATGAGAGAAAGAGAGAAGAAATTTAGAGGCAACCTTATAACCAATCTGTTACACATGTGAATTCTAATGCTAATTTTCGATTGCCTTATAGCTAGTAGTTAGCTTTACTATTAAACTTGGTCTTAAGTACATATTTTGTTTGTCAGTTCTGAACTTGGAAATTTGGGCATGCAGGTGCACACGCTGATCAATCCTACGGTTGATCAATTTCTGGAGGCACAACGGGCTTTGCAGCCCCGCTTCATATACCTCCAGGGACAGCTGCTTGACAATGAGGAAGAAATCGGCGCACTTGTTTGGGGCGATGCTGATGTTTCTGATCCACAGACATTTAGTTCACTCATTTGTTCGCCTTTTCCTACCATAGTAAGCACCAAACTCTGCTGATTTTCTATGTATTATATCATTTTATCATGTCTAACTTAAACCGGCAAATGTTAGACAATACAAGAGCCCGGCCTAGGAAATTAGCAAGCATATTACATAAAAATTACACAATACAACACGGAAATAGAAGCATAAGAGCACCTTAGGTTGGTTAGCCGCTTAATACACCATGTAATGCATAATAGCAGGTGGCTGACAGACACCTAGCGCCAATTTTTGAGTACTGATGTTTGGCTGCTGGCCTGCTTGGCGCTTGAGCTCCCATAGCACCTGTACTATGCTTCTTTTAGCACTGCAATTTATAGCTATATCTATGCTTTTTTGTCCGCCTATTCCTACCATAGTAAGCACCAAACTCTGCTGATTTTCTATGTACTACATCATATTATCATGTCTAACTTAAACCGGCAAATGAGACAATACAGGAGCCCTAGAGGGTCTGCAGAGCTGGTGCCTAGGAAATTAGCAAGCATATTACATAAAAATTACACAATACAACACTAAAATAGAAGCACAAGAGCACCTAAGGTTGGTTAGCCGCCTAATACAGCATGTAATGCATAATCGCAGGTGGCTAACAGGCGCCTAGCACCGATTTTTGAGTTCTGATGTTTGGCTGCTTGGCGCTTCAGCTCCCATAGCACCTGGACTATGCTTCTTTTAGCGCTGCAGTTTATAGCTATATCTATGCTTCCTTACATGTTTGGTTTACTGATCCACTTTAGTTATTAGTGTTTGCTGATGAAGTTTGGCAATTTGTATAATTGGGTGCTAGAGTGCTTGCTAAAGTGGTTATGACCGCTCTTAGCATACGGTATTGATCTTTTAGTTTAGTGTTATCACCGCTCTTAGCATACGGTATTGATCTTTCAATTGAGTGATCGATAGTATGATTAGTTCATGCATGCATGCAGCTGGGATTAGAGCCAGGCAGCGATAGCATTAATACTCTTATGGAGCTATAAATATGGGCATTTAGGTTATCTAATTGGATTTGATGGTTTAATGCGATAAAAATACATGCCTTATATAGTTCTGCAGAGGGAGTAGTTCATAATTGCGTGCATCTAGGCTCCCTTTGTTATTGAGGTTGATTGTGATTTAAGGGCCAATTTAGAGATTAACAGATTGGCCCTTAAAATTACTTATTTTATTTTTTGTTTTTTAACCCTTGTAACCTTGTTTATATATTCCAGATATATTTATCTGACTTGTAGCTAGTAACAATTCAATTTCTTCTTAACCTTCCTCTGCCTGTTTTCCTGTTTAGTTAATGAAAGTTATTCTTTCCAATTTTTCCTTAGTCTTCTTCGTTGTAGCTACTTATCTTACCTTTTAAGATCTAATTCAGGTTTATTTGGAAGTTCCAAGTGGAGAAAAGATTGCTCAATCTCTTCAATCGAAGGTAGTCTATTTTCTGATTTTTTCAAGTCGCTGTTTCTTATTTACATTTGAACCTGTAGATTGCTTATTGCTGCAAATATCTTTTGCCACGTAGGTGGGAATCTGCTTTATCGATGCAATATCCAAATGTCCCCATTTATTGTTCAATTTTTTTTTTCTGTAGAGTATTATAGAGCTTAGTTTCTATAAAACAATTACTAAATTGCATTTGTTTAACTTGTTTTGACTGGCATAGTGAGGTTCTATTGATGGTATTTTTATATAACTATATGCTTTTAATATCTGCAATTACTGCCCATTTTCCCACATGCTGATTACTAACTTACAATTTTCTTGGCAGTTTTACTAAGCTTTTTTTTCCCCAAAAATACAATTCCAACTCTGTCATTACTTTGGAATCTTATTTCTAATTTCAAATTTGTATTTTTTATACTATTTCATTGCTAGGGGATTTCATATATAATGTATTGGAGATATTCATTATCATCCTATGCGGCATCTCATTTTCGCCATTCCTTATTGTCAGTTGTTCAGAGGTATCTCATATCCGTCTTGCATTTGTTGAATATATTTTAAGCCATTAAGTTTTTGTTTCTTTATCCAATAATTGTGTATTCCTGTTTGTAGCTCCTGCAGCCATGCATGGGATGCATTTCAGCTTGCATATGCTTCTTTTGAACAATACTGTGTAAGAAATAATGACGTGCAACGTCTTATGCTTGGGCCTCATCTTCTTGGGGATGCTCCAAGGATATATATCACCCCTCCTGGAAACAAAATGGCTGAGGAAGAAGATACCTCTGAATACTTTCCAGACATAAAGATATACGATGAAGATGTGCACTTAAAGCTTCTTATCTGTGGAGCACATTGCACCCCTGTAAGTTGAAGCGATCATGCCGAGATTTTTATTCTAAAATATGGCAATTTTTCTTATTCCAAATCAATGATTGTATTTCCATCCCTTTTACAGGATTCATCTATATTGAACTCACTAGAGGATGGTTTGAATGCTCTTCTCAATATTGAAGTATGTGTCAAATCTTCTTCTAGTATGTGTCAAATCAATGTTGCTGCTTTTTATTTTCTACATCTAATTCGTGCTGAGTTCTGAATGGAGTATTACCCAGTGACCTATTTTGTAGAAATGCTAGGTTATTGGAGTAATGAAGTACGTGATGCTATTATGCTAACTTACAAATCATAAATATTGTTGCATCGTAAGTAACGGGCTAGTGGCCATCGACCACTATTGCTACTTGTAAGCAGCTTATACAAGCTGGTGGGGCTAGGTTCCAAAGTCTATACTTGCATGGTTATGGAGTGAAGCTTCCTGTAGATTAGTCATAGTCTCGTTTTCTGAGACGTAAATTTTCATTTTAGACTATGCAGCATACCCACATCTAAGAACTTAGTAGTGGTGGTGGTGATTGGTGGGTCTGCCATCCCACCACCTCCTCTTTTGTTTGGTGGGATCTTCTAATTTGTGGATTTATTTTCTGATTGATGTGGATTGCAAATGTATATGTTTTTTTTCGTGAAATATATGTATATTTGTTGATTGTTGCAATACACCGGTATTTTGCTAGCACCATTGTATGCAAATTTTATGTACCATGAATTTAGGAACAAGATAATATGGCACATACTGCACAGTGTCAATTCATTCTTGTCTATTAAACTGCACGAGAAAAATGATGCAAGTAGTAAAATTGTTGATAGGGCCTTTTTTTAATGTTTGATTTTCTTCTCTCTTTTCAGTTTCGGTGGTGCAAACTCCAGGATAGAGTCAGGTATCTTCAGCTGCTGTATAATACATATTCAATACCTCGCAACCTGTTGTGTCTTAAACACTATTGCTCATGTGTGAGTTATGTTTGCATCTGTGTCTTAAACACTATCGCTCATGTGTGAGTTATGTGTGCTGTATAATACATATTCAATATCTCGCAACCTGTTGTGTCTTGAACACTATTGCTCATGTCGCAATCATATCGTAATTTTCTATGCCACAAAAATATTTGAAGCTTAAATTGGTGATATATCTAATGAGCTAACTTGTATTTTGCTGCTATAATTTAGAGGTTAACTGAGGTTACATTTTCATATAGACTAAAGACAAAACTTAATGGTAACACAAATTAAATGCTTTTATTGGTGTGTCTTGTAAAATGTAAACTACTGCGCGATAGAGTATTTAACCTGTATCCTTTTTTAATCATATTTCAAGTTGTGCTTCTTATTCTTATTTGCAGTTCTGCATCGTTGCTTGCTGATTACTATAAAATTTTTAGCTTGTTTCTGCTCACAATATTTCTCTTTGGAGCGCTGTTGCTCCTCTTCATGTTGATTCAGTTCTGTTAGACGGGGTGGTTACAATATGTTGTGATATCACAACATCCAGTTCTTCACATGTGTCACTGCTTCTTTCTGGCAGTCCGCAAACCTGTTTTGATGACGAGGTATGGTTTCTGTATTTTATGGAGCATTTTTTAGTCTTCAGTTTGATATTTGCAATGTCATATGTTGTTTATGTAGCTTTTGGAGAAGCATATTAAGAAAGAACTTATTGAGAGCTGCCGGTTAGTTCGTGTTGTCTCGGTTAGCGAGGATGATGGACCATCTTCAGCCGAGCCTTTGACTTCAATGTCCGTGGCTTCTGGAGCTTCTACTTTAGAAGTGTTGATGACCTTACCTAAGTGGGCAGCGCAGGTTAATTTTCTTCAGAAAAGTTTAAATGAAACTGACTAGACAGCTTGGTGACATGTGTGATATACTGACAATTTATCCACTGCTAAACTCAATATATACTGACAACTGAAGGTTTGTTTGAATTGTGTAGGTTTTGAAATATCTTGCTCAAGAAACGTCTTACAAAAGCCTGGTTCCACTTGGAATTGCTTCTGTAAATGGTACTCCAGTTTCTTCGTTCGATAAAGAAGATGTGGATCGGCTTCTTTTCTTTTGCACAAACCAAGATGAAGATGAAGCTATTGGAAGTGGTCTATATCACCATCTGCCAAGATGGTCTGCATCCCTTGCGAAGGACAGAGTGAAGGGAAATATTGTGTCAAAACCAGGTGATTCTTAGTGCAAATGGAGTTGGAGTGGACTAGAAACATCTTATGAAATGGATTAACCTATTGTTTTTCACGTTCTTTTCAGCTAGGTGAAGGATACAAGGGCAACGGCAATTTGTAGTTGTGCAAAGGTGGTGTCAATGCTGAATGTTGAGAGAATGCACAACTCACTTGCACATCAACAAGCATAGCAAGGGCGAGGCTCTATGTTGAGCGAATCCAAATTTTTTTTGTGTGAACATGTCTTGGTTTTTTGTGTGATTCTCATTGTATGGTTGTTGGTTTGTTAACTGCAACCAAAATTTGAATCTTGAAAGTTAATATTAGAGATGTTTTTTTTTTCATTGTAGTGTATTTTCTAGCTTAGGCTTCTAAATTTCTTATCATTTTTTTGGTTGCTTCATTCAATTCTCTATAGCTTATCACCCATAGTTCAACTTGTTAGAGCCAAAACGTTGAACACTCCTGTAAATTATTACTATGGGAAAATCTCTTATTAGTAACGGCAGTAGGGTTAATTAAGATTCTAATGGGATTAGGTCCTTGTCAATAACATTTCTTGGAATTTCTCTTTTTATATCATTATATGCTTGTAAGGAGCAATTGCTATTCATTTTTTGAAAAGATGATTGCTATACTTTCATTTTTTTGGAATTTGTGTTTTTGACACTTTCATTCCCATGTGATTCCATATATGTAATATATTGGAGAAATCCGTTCTTATCCTATGCAGCATCTCATTTTTGCCATGCCTTGGTCTCGGTGTCAGTTTGCCAGAGGTACCGTATCAGTCTTGCATTTGTTTAATGTAGTGTAAGTCATTTAGTTTTGTTTTTTCATCCAATAATTGAGTATTCCTGTTTGTTTGTAGCTCTGCAGCGCTACATGGGTTGCATTTCAGCTTGCACATGCTTCTTTTCGACTGTACTGTGTAATAAATAATGAGGTACTCCAAGGATAAATATCTCCCCTCCTGAAAACGTAATGACTGAGGAAGGAGATAAATTCTGAATATTTTTCAGCCATAAAGATATACTCCATATGAAGAAGATGTGAACATGAAGCTTCTTATTTGTGGAGCACTATGCACCCTGCCTACCTTGTAAGCTTTAGCAATCATGCCTAAATTAACTTGTTCTATAAAACAATTACTAAACTGCATTTGTTTAACTTGTTTTGACTGGCATAGTGAGGTTCTATTGATGGCAATTTTATATAACTACTAGAAAAAATGCCCCTGCGTTGCGACAGGTGGATGCTATTTTAATCTTATTATTGTTATACGGTTTAATTAAGGTGAAATTTACTGTGGAAATTCGCTTAAAATCATGAACTGTAATTAGAGTCCGATCATCTCAAGTTAGCATGCGAGCTTTTTAAAAGAGATTTCCTATATCACTCTTCTTTATTTCCAAAAGCAAATGAACTTAATAAACGATTCAAATACGGATATGTATTTCCAAAAGTGAACGAACTTGAAAACCGACTCATACACAAATGACGTACCAAAGCACCGGCAAAAACATCTTCAATATTTATAATAGTAGAGATATGCTTTTAATATCTGCAATTACTGTCCATTTTCCCACACGCTGATTACTAACTTACAATTTTCTTGGCAGTTTTACTAAGCTTTTTTTTCCCCAAAATACTATTCCAACTCTGTTATTACTTTGGAATCTTATTTCTAATTTCAAATTTGTATTTTTTATACTCTTTCATTGCTAGGGTATTTCATATATAATGTATTGGAGATATTCATTATCATCCTATGCGGCATCTCATTTTCGCCATTCCTTATTGTCAGTTGTACAGAGGTATCTCGTATCCGTCTTGCATTTGTTGAATATATTTTAAGCCATTAAGTTTTTTTTTCTTTATCCAATAATTCTGTATTCCTGTTTGTAGCTCCTGCAGCCATGCATGGGATGCATTTCAGCTTGCATATGCTTCTTTTGAACAATACTGTGTAAGAAATAATGAAGTGCAATGTCTTATGCTTGGGCCTTATCTACTTGGGGATGCTCCAAGGATATATATTACCCCTCCTGGAAGCAAAATGGCCGAGGAAGAAGATACCTCTGAATATTTTCCAGACATAAAGATATACGATGAAGATGTGCACTTAAAGCTTCTTATTTGTGGAGCACATTGCACCCCTGTAAGTTAAAGTGATCATGCCGAGATTTTTATTCTAAAATATGGTAATTTTTCTTATTCCAAATCAATGATTGTACTTCCATCTGTTTTACAGGATTCATCTGTATTGAACTCACTAGAGGATGGTTTGAATGCTCTTCTCAATATTGAAGTATGTGTCAAATCTTCTTCTAGTATGTGTTCAATCAATGTTGCTGCCTTTTATTTTCTACATCTAATTAGTGCTGAGTTCTGAATGGAGTATTACCCAGAGACCTATTTTGTAGAAATGCTAGGTTATTGGAGTAATGAAGTACGTGATGCTATTATGCTAACTTACAAATCATAAAGATTGTTGCATCCTAAGTAATGGGCTACTTGTAAGCAGCTTATACAAGCTGGTGGGGCTAGGTTCCAAAGTCTATACTTGCATGGTTATGGAGTGAAGCTTCCTGTAGATTAGTCATAGTCTCGTTTTCTGAATCGTAAGTTTTCATTTTAGACTATGCAGCATACCCACATCTAAGAACTTAGTAGTGGTGGTGGTGATTGGTGTGTCTGCCATCCCACCACCTCCTCTTTTGTTTGGTGGGATCTTCTAATTTGTGGATTTATTTTCTGATTGATGTGGATTTGCAAATATATATGTTTTTTTCATGAAATATATGAAAATTTTAATATTAGAACTTGTATATTTGTTGATTGTTGCAATACACCGGTATTTTGCTAGCACCATTGTATGCAAATTTTATGTACCATGAATTTAGGAACAAGATAATTTGGCACATACTGCACAGTCTCAATTCATTCTTGTCTATTAAACTGCACGAGAAAAATGATGCAAGTAGTAAAATTGTTGATAGGGCATTTTTTTAATGTTTGATTTTCTTCTCTCTTTTCAGTTTCGGTGGTGCAAACTCCAGGATAGAGTCAGGTATCTTCAGCTGCTGTATATTACATATTCAATACCTCGCAACCTGTTGTGTCTTAAACACTATTGCTCATGTGTGAGTTATGTTTGCATCTGTGTCTTAAACACTATTGCTCATGTGCGAGTTATGTGTGCTGTATAATACATATTCAATATCTCGCAACCTGTTGTGTCTTGAACACTATTGCTCATGTCGCAATCATATCGTAATTTTCTATGCCACAAAAATATTTGAAGCTTAAATTGGTGATATATCTAATGAGCTAACTTGTATTTTGCTGCTATAATTTAGAGGTTAACTGAGGTTACATTTCCATATAGACTAAAGACAAAACTTAATGGTAACACAAATTAAATGCTTTTATTGGTGTGTAAAATGTAAACTACTGCGCGATAGAGTATTTAACCTGTATCCTTTTTTAATCATATTTTAAGTTGTGCTTCTTATTCTTATTTGCAGTTCTGCATCGTTGCTTGCATGATTACTATATAATGTTTAGCTTGTTTCTGCTCACAATATTTCTCTTTGCAGCGCTGCTCCTCCTCTTCATGTTGATTCAGCTCTGTTAGACGGGGTGGTTACAATATGTTGTGATATCACTACATCCAGTTCTTCACGTGTCACTGCTTCTTTCTGGCAGTCCACAAACCTGTTTTGATGACGAGGTATGGTTTCTGTATTTATGGAGCATTATTTAGTCTTCAGTCTGATATTTGCAATGTCATATGCTGTTTATGTAGCTTTTGGAGAAGCATATTAAGAAAGAACTTATTGAGAGCCGCCGGTTAGTTCGTGTTGTCTCGGTTAGCGAGGATGATGGACCATCTTCAGCCGAGCCTTTGACTTCAATGTCCGTGGCTTCTGGAGCTTCTACTTTTGAAGTGTTGATGACCTTACCTAAGTGGGCAGCACAGGTTAATTTTCTTCAGAAAAGTTTAAATGAAACTGATTAGACAGCTTGGTGACATGTGTGATATACTGACAATTTATCCACTGCTAAACTCAATATATACTGACAACTGAAGATTTGTTTGAATTGTGTAGGTTTTGAAATATCTTGCTCAAGAAACGTCTTACAAAAGCCTGGTTCCACTTGGAATTGCTTCTGTAAATGGTACTCCAGTTTCTTCGTTCGATAAAGAAGATGTGGATCGGCTTCTTTTCTTTTGCACAAACCAAGATGAAGATGAAGCTATTGGAAATGGTCTATATCACCATCTGCCAAGATGGTCTGCATCCCTTGCGAAGGACAGAGTGAAGAGAAATTTTGTGTCAAAACCAGGTGATTCTTAGTGCAAATGGAGTTGGAGTGGACTAGAAACATCTTATGAAATGGATTAACCTATTGTTTTTCACGTTCTTTTCAGCTAGGTGAAGGATACAAGGGCAACGGCAATTTGTAGTTGTGCAAAGGTGGTGTCAGTGCTGAATGTTGAGAGAATGCACAACTCACTTGCACATCAACAAGCATCGCAAGGGCGAGGCTCTATGTTGAGCGAATCCAAATTTCGGAAAGCAAAACAGGCTGTGCAGCCCAACTTGATGTACCTCCAGGGTCAGCAGCTTGAGAATGAGGAAGAAATTGGTACACTTGTCTGGGGCGAGGCTGATGTATCTGATCCATAGATATTTAGTTCACTCACTAGTCCACCTTTTCCGACCATAGTAAGCACCAAACTCTTAGCTTATTGCAACAATGTTGGTCACTGCTCTTAGCTTTCAAATAAATGATAACCGATACTACTATAAGCTTTCGTTTCAATGCGCTGTTCGATTTTATTTATGTGATGGACATTTATACTCCGTAGAAAATGTTAGGCGATTTTCTTAGGGCTTCTATAAGAATTTGTGGGACACATATTTCCCGAAACACTTTTTACCATGCACCCTAGTAAGCTTTATCCATAATGACTAAATTAGTACTATTTTCTTATGTAATATTGCATTTTTCTTGTTCCAATCAGTACTTTCATCTCTTTTACAGGATGCTATGTGATCCGCTGCGGCGGCAGCATTAGCATCCGCAGCAGCTGTAGCAATGTGAGGAATTGGGGAGATCCCTGCTTCCTTGCGCAGTTCGATCTCCACTGGCTCGCGCGGTTCGTCCCTCTTGGCAATCAATTTTTTTTGCCGTTACGATCTTGCCTTTTTTGCTTGCTTTTGGGGATTAATTGGCAATTTTCCCTTTGTTTTTGGCTCTACTAAATTCTCGGAGAGGGGGATTTGTGTTAGGGTTCATAGCATTCTCGCCCCCACATCCTAGCTCTACCCCTTCCTCTGCTGCTGCCGCCACCAAGTCGAGCACGCCTTGCTCCTTCGTGTTGTGGTAGTCGATTTCGGTCTTCTGTTAGAGCTTCGATTTGCTAGATCCAGATCTGGCGTGTTGGTTTGATTTTCTTGGTTTGTCGTAGTTCTTGTTAGTTTTGGGTTGAGATGTATTTTTGGTGTGGCAGGCCTTTGCAGGGTTCAACGGTTGCGGATCTGTGGTGTTTTTTTGTTCAACCATGCCTCATTTCCCGAGCAGCTCAAGGGTGAAGTGCACGATGCTTGCAGTGCTGTGCGGTAAGGTAGGCAAGCAGCGGACGCCACCTGGTCCAATGCCCGAGTCCCAGCGGCTGTGGCCGTCATTCCTATTCCCGGAGTTGATCTCGTCTGGAAGGTTGGACGTGACTATCCTTTTGCTGTTTATTTTTGTAGAGCAAGTTTAATAGTTGGCTAAGGGGTGGATCCAGGATGATGTTAGGGCACCGGTGTCACCACTCACATATACTTTCTCTATCATATCCTGTACTAGGTTTATTTATTTTAAAACGGAGGGAGTACATAATATGGCATTTTTCTTATTCCAACCAATAATCATGCTTCCATCTCTTTCACAGGATGCTAGTTAGTTGGGCTAAATTAGCAGCAATTAAATCTTGCCAGAAGAGCAGAAATGTTCCCGACACATTAAGCCGGTGTTTGAACTGCACACAACGAGGAAGCCAGTCCTGTGGACACAAGCAAAAGCCCAATATACTTACCCCGTAGAAAATGTTAGGCGATTTTCTTAGGGCTTCTATAAGAATTTGTGGGACACATATTTCCCGAAACACTTTTTACCATGTACCCTAGTAAGCTTTTCTCAATCATGACTAAATTAGTACTATTTTCTTATGTAATATTGCATTTTTCTTATTCCAATCAGTACTTTCATCTCTTTTACATGATGCTATGTGATCTGCCGCAGCGGCGGCATCAGCATCCGCGGCAGCTATAGCTATGTGATCCGTGCACCATTTGATCTCCCGTGGCTTGAGAGGTTCGTCACTCTGGTCCTCCCGGCCAAATAATTTTTCTTTTGGCATCATGATCTTTGCCGTTTTGTCTCGCCTATAGTGATTTCTAATTGCTTGGCTATTTATTAGCGTTTTCCCCTTCGTTCTGGCTGTATTAAATGATTCAAGAGGGGGATTTGTGCTGAGGCTAAACTAGGGTTCATAGCTCTCTCGCCCCCACAGCCCCGCTCTACCCTTTCTGCTGCCGTTGCCGCCACCAAATCAAATGCTTCTTGCGCTTCTGCCGGCATCCTTGGTGTTATGTGTGATATACTGATAATCGATACACTACTAAACTCAAAACATATGGTGTTTTATACCCTTGTTTATCACTAACTGAAGATTTATTTGAACTCTGCTGGTTTTGAAATATCTTGCTCAAGAAACGTCTTACAAAAGCCTGGTTCCACTCGGAATTGCTTGTGTAGATGGCACTTCAGTTTCTTCATTCGATAGACAAGGCGTGGATCGGCTTCTTTTTTGCACGAACCAAGATGAAGATGAAGCTATTAGAAATGATTTATATTCCGATCTGCCAGATGGTCTGCATCCCTTGCGAAGGACAGAGTGAAGAGAAGTATAGCTTTCAATTAAATGATGACTGATACTACATTAAGCTTCTGTTTCAATGCGCTGTAGGACTTTATTTATGTGACGGACATTTATACTCCGTAGAAAATGTTAGGTGATTTTCTTAGAGCTTCTATAAGAATTTGTGGGACACACATATTTCCCCGGAACACTTCTTACCATGCACCCGAGTAAGCTTTATCAATCATGACTAAATTAGTACTATTTTCTTATGTAATATTGCATTTTTCTTATTCTAATCAATACTTCCATCTCTTTTACTGGATGCCATGTTATCCATCGTGGGGGCGGCATCAGCATCCGCAACAGCCGTAGCTATGTGATCCGTGCACCATTTGATCTCCTGTGGCTTGAGAGGTTCGTCACTCTCGTCCTCTCGGCCAATCATTTTTTTTCGCGTTATGATCTTTGCCATTTTGTCTTGCCTCTCGTGATTTCTAATTGCTCTGCTATTTATTGGCGTTTTCCCCTTCATTCTGGCTGTATTAAATGCTTCGAGAGGGGGATTTGTGCTGAGGCTAAACTAGGGTTCGTAGCTCTCACTCCTTTGTTATGAATAGCTCTTCTATTCGTTATAGGGGCACTAGGCCCAAATATATACAGGTACAAGAGTGGGTAAATATGCACAAAAGCCCCTTATACAATGGGGAAATACAAGAATACATATACATCTAACACCCTGCAGCCCCGCTCTACCCTTTCCGCCGCCGCTGCAGCCACCAAATCAAGTGCTTCCTGCGCTTCTCCAGCGTCCTTGGTGTTGTGTGTGATATACTGACAATTTATACACTACAAAACTCAAACATATGGTGTTTTATACCCTTGTTGATCACTAACGGAAACTTTATTTGAATTCTGTAGGTTTTGAAATATCCTGCTCCAGAAACAGAACAAAAGCCTGGTTCCACTTGGAATTGCTTGTGTAGATGGCACTCTAGTTTGTTCATTCAACAGACAAGGCGTGGGTCCACTTCTTTTCTTTTGCACAAACCAAGATGAAGATGAAGATATTGAAAATGATTTATATTCTGATCTGCCAAGATGGTCTGCATCCCTTGAGAAGGACAGAGTGAAGGGAAGTATAGGTTCAAAACCAGGTAATTTTTAGTGCTAATGGAGTTGGAGTGGACTAGAAACATCTTTGAAAGGGGTTAACCTATTATTTGCATGCTCTTTTCAGCGAGGCAGATCGGTTACAAGGGCAGCGACAATGTGGAGTGGGGCAAAGGCGGTGTCGATGCTAAAGTTGGTGATTACTCACTCGCACATGAACAGTATGTCATAGCATGGGCAAGGCTCATTGTTTGGCACAATGAACTGCATGAAAATTTGGATGCGATATTCAAAGAATCGAGCTGACAGTAGTCATATGTGAGGGAATCCAAACTTGTAGTTTGATGAACCTAACTTATTTTTAGTGTTGATCTGAATGTTACTTGTTGGTTTATTAACTGCAACCAAAATTTGAATCTTGAATGTTGATATTAGAGATTTTTTTTTTCACTGTAGTGTATTTTCTAGCCTAGGCTTCTAAATCGCTTATCACTTATTTCCCATTTCATAAGCTTCTGATTTAATGTGCTAGTGATTTTATTTATGTGACGAACATTAATACCCCTCCATAGAAAATGTAAATGTACGTGATTTTCTCCGGGATCTATAGAATTTTGTGGGACGCATATTTCCCGAAGCACTTTTTATGAGATATTTTCCTCCAAAATGTGTTAACACAAGCTATTATTTTTTCCAAACCACATCCTTGCATTAACGAGAAAATTGATATTTTGCCATCTTCAGGGTGGGGTTTCACTGAAATGCCACTCCGGATGTGGCTTTGTTATAATGCCACTTTCAAACGAAGCCATCTTGCTACAATGCTATTTCGACCATTTTTTTTATTTCCAAATGGAGGGCAGATGTATTGAGAAATTCACCAGATAATGTGATAGAGATTGGTATTATATTAGTATTGAGAAATGCATTGTGACCTTGCATAGAAGGTTTTTTTAAGGGATGTAGGCCTTATATTAGTATTGATTCAACTGCACATGACGGTAGATAAAAAGAAAAAGAAAAGGAATAACGAGTGCCAATTTGATTCATAAATATACATAGAATATAACAGAATGCCAACTAAATCCTTCCCATGTATTTTCCCCAAATTATAAACCCTGATTTTCAATTCCCCCAAATCAAGGACCCTAAATTCCCAAATTGCAAACCCAAATCAAAACCCTAAATCGGTGCAAACCCTAAAGAACTTGGGGCTTAACTCACCGGATTGGGACCTCGGTCGTTGGAGCCCTCCCCACGTGGCACCAACTTCAACCCGCATGTGCACATCTGAGCTCCTCCACTAGCTTCATGCCGGTTCCCTTCACGCGAGTGTCGCTGCCACATCACGCATCCGTGTTGTCGCAGTTCGACTCCACCGCCCAAACCGGTCCCTACTTAAGTTGGCCGCATGAGACTGAGGCTTGCCTCGGCCGCGGCTTTGGCGACACCAAGGAAGAGAAGCCATGGTGGGGTGTGGTTCACCGGCCTCAGCCTGTCGTGCGCCATCGCCGCTGCTGCTATCACCTCGGCGTTGTCGACCCTCAACTCGCAAGAACATCCGACTTGTGTTAATTTGGGGACGTCGACCCGTTATGCGCCGTTGGCTTCAACTCCGCCGGAGCTGTGTGCGGCATTAGCCCAACCCATCCAATGGGTGAGCTCACATACACTTTCATCTTCGTTTCGTGTAAAAGGGTTAGCCCGTAAGTGATATGGTTGGAGGGACAAGCTCTTGTAAGTTGGTTTCAACCTTGCTAAATTAGGAAGGTGATACTAACCATGCACATAGCTCTCATGGGCCATACATGTCAAATTTTAATTGGGCCAGGATATCACACAACTCTTCTCAAAGGACCCGACATCCCCGTGGCTACACAGGCCAAATCCCAATTAGGCCATGATGTCACACACCCCTCAAAGGATCTGATGTCCTTGTCAGTCCAACTTACTTGTATAGTCGCACAAGCATATAGGCAAATCCAGGAACATGTTCCCTCTTAGCGCACATCCGTACATCTAGCAAATCCAATATGCACGCACAGACCCATACGTGCAACCGCGACGGTCGGCTCTGATACCAATATGCACGCACATTTATCCATATGTGCAACCACGAGGATCAGCTCTGATACCATTTGTAACATCCCGCCCACCACAACGGTGTAGCCCAGCCCATCCGATGGGAGGGTCCACTTACACATACCATCTCATTTACACGTTCGTCCTCGCTTCAGTAAAAAGATTAAACCGGGAGTGATATGGTTGGAGTGACAAACCCTTATAAGTTGGTTTCAACCTTACTCAACTATCAAGGTAGTACTAAACATGCGCACACAACTCTTATGGGTCACACAGTTCAAATCCTAATTAGTCTAGGATGTCACACTCACGCGGATGCTAGGCCGTCTCATGCCTCATAGGCAAGCACGCCTTTTGGGCCACCACCGGCATGTTGGTAAAAATTTCATTTTTCATTTATGTTTCACCCGAAAATTACATATTATAATACTTAATTAGTAATTATTTTAGTCACAAATTAGTAATTAATTTTAGTCACCTTGAGCCTTCATTTTAAGCTATATATCTGCAGCAAATTATGCATGTGCATTTTAAATTATTTCCTTTATCGTCTTGGCCCAACGGACTTACCATTTAGGAATATTTTTGCACTTTGAATTTCTTTTTTTGCCAAATGGAACCAACAAGAAATTTAGTGAAAAAAATAAAATTTTCCTTATCATTATGATACTTAAATTTTAATTATTAGGATTTATTTTTTTTGTTAATATTTGTCAGTACTATGGATAAGGCATACTCAATAGTCTTGAGTTAAGCTCGGCGGGGCCCACCATATACCAAGTCTTATATGGAACCATGCCTCATATACGGGAGGTGTTCCGGATAAGGAAGGAGAAGCAGAGTTCTACAGAGAAACTACAAGAACTACGCAGATCGTATACATACTTGTCTCGCTAGTTCTACTTAGACAATGGGATATCCGTGGGTATAAAAAGAAAACCCTCTTGGAGGAGAGGACACGTCCAGTCAGAATAGAGACCAATACAAGCCAACACCAATAGATATCGGCATGAGAGATAAGCCCAGATAGATCCAATCCAGAGCCCCAGAGGCAGACATGAGGGATCTAGCGCTACCCAAACCTCGCCGAGTTCATATTCGAGGGAGAAGACCACCCTCATGTGGTGTTCCATGTCACCAAGTCGACGATGACCAGATATGTTATCCCAAATATTGTACTTATGTGATTTTGATGAATAAGAGCAACACCGGCTTCGACTAACAGGAGTAGGTTGTTACCATATAGATAAGGGGCCCGAACCTATATAAAAATATTTTTCTCCGTCTCTTTTACCACAATCTCACGTATATCATGATACTAACGATCCCCATACCCTGCGAATACCGTAGTCACGATCTACTCCATCGATAATATAAATATTAGTTTCACCCATTGCAATGCACGAACATATTGCCATTAATTAAAAATTCTATTACTATTTTAATATATTTAATTAATAAAATGTGAAAAAAATACTACTAGAAAAATGCTCGTGCATAAGTCGTTTTTTTTCCAGTGGTACAATAAAAGTCATTTTTTCCAATGGCACCACAATTATTAGGAGCTGAGAAAAAAAATTGAAACATGGGTATCGCTATACATTATAATTGGAAAGGTTAATTAAAATCCTTCCTTGCTTTTGGGTCGAAAGCTCATTCCTTCCTTCCTTTTCAGCCGCAGCCCAATCCGCTGCCTCCTATGTCCCTCTGCTTGGTCTGCGTCTCTTCGGCCCAGCCCGTAAGATTTCCATAATATCATTGGGCCAAAATAGAGTGAAATGACATGATTGAAATAAAATATATTAATTGTGCACATAAATAAAAACCTATTCCTTCATATCGTAAGACAATATGGAACAATAAAATATTAAAACATAAAGTGACATAAGGTAAAATTCACATTAATATATGAATAATGGTGATAAATTAAATTTTGTAGCCAAATTTCTTGTTGGTTCCATTTAGCTACATATGATCTCAATTGCATAAGAAAGTTTATAATGCAACTTTATGTCATCAAATAATTGCTTAAACAGATTAAAATGCATTTATATAAAGAGGAAATCATTAATTCGGGCAATAATAAGAGAAATTCAATTTGGCCCAAAGATCGGCCGTGGCCTAGAGGCCAGAGCTGGCCCGTGAGGCACGCGAAGACCAAGCGCGACCTGTCAGTGTGAGTTGTCCTATCCTAATGGATTGCGACGATCTCTGATGGGTGGCTGATGCAGTGCGGGAGAGTCGTGGGCCGTCGATAAACCCCAGAAAAAATTGCCACCAGCTGAAACCCTAACCCTATTCCCATTTCTCCCCGACCTGATTTTTCCAACACTAGGTGAGGGGTCGCGGTCACGGGAACGCTGACGGAGCAGCGGCGACTACACGGCGACAACATTGAGGCACCCATGCACGGCGAACTTGATGCCGCGCATGGCCCCCCGAGCCTAGGGCGGCGACATGCAATGGGATGCCATGGCCAAGTCGACAATTCGTGCGAGCCGAGGCCACTGGCACCGAGCGAAATGGCGGCAATGGTGGTAACGGCACGCTATGAGCTGATGCCATGCGTCGATTCCTCTTCCTACCTTAGTTCTCCACGACACGTATCAAGACTATAATGTGGTGAGCCTCGACCTCGCGCGACTAACTGATGTGGGTGCGAGGCCGGTCCAAGACGGCGGCTAAGGGATGCACGGCGGCGCGTGAAGCCATGCACCAGTCACACAAAGGCAATTGAGAGTTTGGAGGCGCACGCACACGGCGGAGCTCGTGCCATGCGCCGCGAAATCCGACGAACTAACCCTAAACTCAGTGTCGTAGGGTTTCTCATTGAGTTGGGGATTCGCTGGTTTGGGGTTAACTGAAATCAGGATTTGGATTCTTAATTTTTGGGGAATTTCTGAGTTTAGGGTTTCAGAATTTTTGGAAAAAATCAAAATAAAGGTTTTGAATTTCGGGGAAATTTTGGGGATTTTCTTACTCTTATACCGATACGAGTCTCCTCCTTCTAATAATTTCTTAACTCACTTTTAGAATCGGTAGGACTTGGGGTTTAGGTCGTCACAAACGTATGGGGATTAAGTTTTCTTATATACGCGCTAGGGGATCGGGGGCGAGTCTATGGCGTAATCGTATGCGCTCGTATATAAATGATAAATTAGCACAAAATTGACAGATGAAATCGCGGTGACGATAGAAAAGTTAAGTTAAGATTATGTGAAAAAAAATTATGACCATGAGGCTCGTGCTAGTTTTAGAATAAGGCCTGGTTTAATTCCCAACTTTTTCTTCAAACTTCTAAATTTTTCATCACATCAAAACTTTCATACGCACAAACTTCTAATTTTTCCATCACATCGTTCCAATTTCAATCAAACTTCTAATCTTGGCGTGAACTAAACCCACTTAAGTTAAAGTAAAAAAAAAAGTTATTTAGTTGGCCCCGCGTGCAAGTCTGGGCATCCTCTCTCTCATGGACCGTCTATCCCCTCCCTACTTCCCTAGTCCCCCTTGCCCTAGTATCGTTCATTTGCACTGATGTCATTGAAATATCAAGAGCCGGACAAACAAGCAGGAACTGGACGCACACCATCGCACTCTGAAGCAATCCAACATGGCGCCTCCACTCGGCGCTCGCACGCCTCCCGGTCGGAGACCTGCCATGCGATCCCGATTTCCGCCCAAAATTACTCCTCCGGATCCAAAGCCAAGAGCAAAACACAACACCACCCCAGCGGAGAAATTGGACATTAAGCCACTGCAAAGACTGGGTTTCGCCACAATGCCATTCCGCGTCGTTAAAATGCCACTTCCAACCGATGCCAAACATTTGTTTTGCCATTTGGGCCAATTCTCTCTATTTTTACCTAATTTCACACCCGGGCTGACCAAAATACCCTTCCGGGCGGTATTTCTCTCCGACGTCCACCACCTCGTCGCCGTCACAAGCGAGGACCACCGCTCAGCCTCGACGACGCCGTCGCCACCGCTATGACCAACGTTGGCTGGAAGCAAAAGCGAGGAGGAGGAGGGGACAACGGTAAGAAGTGCTCCATCGCCAAGATATTCACCTCGCTCGCCGCCCCTACCCGTCATGTACTCCACCGTCGCCGTCGTGCTCCCGTCGAACTGCCCCTGCCTATCGTACAGCACGCCGCACCCCACGTTGCAACAATGGCGCGGCGGTTAGTTTACTCACCGGCGGCGAGGTGACAGGAGAAATTAAGTACGCAGCGGCAAGCGACGCCGAACACGACGAACCAGATCCTGGCTGAGGCGAACACCGGCGCCGCCGTGAACCCGATCGACTGCACGCATGCTTTGTCACGAACGACGAGCAGAATCAAATCAAGAAACAGCCATGAAACAAGAATGGAGGATGGACATGTGGATCAAGAGGAGGAGAGGAGGAAGATGAAGAGCTCACGAACCAGTAGTGCTCGTCGTCGGAGTATAGCTTCAGTCCATCAAGAGGATCCTTCCGCCGTGTCATCAAGTCAAACGCCGACCACAAATGGCAGGCCGCGGCCGCTGAGTCAGACGCCGCCGTGCGGTCCAAGTGCTCGCGCCTCGCCGCGTCGGCCGCTACAGCGCGGCTCGGGTGCTCGCGCTTCACGAGGACGGCCGCCTCGTCATTCTCTTGCCGGCGACGGTGTCCAGAACATCTCCTCGCACAGCGCTGCCTCTTCCCCTTCTCCTCGCACAGCCTCGCCTCTTCCCACATGTTCGCCGGAGGAGGAGGTGAAAGAAACTGCAGGAGAGAAAGGTATCTTGGTAAGTTGAAGTATGAAAAATGGTGAAAATTTTGGCATTGTGACGAAACCTACTATTAGTAGTGACCGAATGTCCAATTTCTCACCTCATCGACGCATCCGATCGCGTATTGCTCTCGAGGTGGATGCGGCCGAAAAACCCCGAAAGCAGCAGCAGCAGATAATCAAAGCTGAGGTATGCGCCCAGAAAAAAACACGGAACATATTCGTATGCATTTTTGTTCTCTCCACTTCTCCTTGCAATTTCGCTGCGAAAATGCTAAATTAATTCGTCACCTTGTTTAATTTACTCTTTTGTTTTTGTTTTTCTCTCCGCAAGCTATGAATCGTCGTCGTCGTCATCACCATCTCGTCGTGGACGCGACCGCGAGAAGGGGAAACGTGCTAGGGATATCTCCACCGCGACGGCATTAGCATCAGCAGCCGTAGCAATGTGAGGAGTTGAGGAGATCCCCGGCCGCTTCCGTGCGCCGTTCGATCTCCACTGGCTGGAGCGGGTTCGTCCCTCCCGGCAATCATTTTTTTTTTTTTTGCCGTTACGATCTTGCCTTTTTTGCTTGCTTCTGGGGATTGATTGGCGTTTCCCCCTCATTTTTGGCTCTATTAAATGCTCGAAGAGAGGATTGTGCTAGGGTTCATAGCATTGTTGCCCCTCACAACCCAGCTCTACCCCTTCCTCCTTCTCCGCCGCCGCCGCCGCCGCCACCAAATCGAGCGCGCCTTGCACCTCCGCCGGCGTCCTAGCGTCTCGGAAGTCCCCGGTTTCGTGTTGTGGTAGTCGATTGATTTCGGGCTTGTGTTAGAGGTTCGATTTGCTAGATCCAGATCTGGTGTGTTGTTTGATTTTCTCTTTTCGTTTTAGTTCTTGTTAGTTTTGGGTTGACATGTTTTTGTGGAGGTTTGATCTGTTGTTGTGCTTGGTGTGGCAGGCCTTTGCAGGGTTCAGCGGTTGCGGATCTGTGGTGTTCTTTGTTCAACCATGCCTCATTTCCCGAGCGGCTCAAGGGTGAAGTGCACGATGCTCGCAGTGCTGTGCGGTAAGGTAGGCAAGCAGCGGATGCCACCTGATCCAGTGCCCGAGTCCCAGCGGCCGCGGCCGTCATTCCCATTCCCGGAGTTGATCTCATCCGGGAGGTTGGACGTAAGTATCCTTTTGCTATTTATTTTTTTTAGAGCAAGTTTAATATTATCTCCATCTTATTTTATTTTATTTTATTTTAAGTGCAGTTATGAAAATTTCATGTCCAACATTTGACCGTCCGTCTTATTTTAAAAAACATAAAAAATAGTCACATATAAAGTAATATTCATGTTTTATCATCTAATAACAACAAAAATACTAATCATAAAAAAATTTTAAATAAGACTTTTAAATAAGACGGACAATCAAACAGTAGATATAAATAGTGCAAAACTGCAGTCTTTCTGAGACGGAGGTAGTAGTAGGCTAAGGGGCAGATCGAGGATGTTGGGGCACTGGTGTCACCACTCACTTATACTTAATAGACGTGCCCAGGCGGCGACACGCCGCGTTCAGGCAAATACTCGTTTCACTTCAGTTTTATTAATTCGGCCTAAAATAATACCAAAAGTGTTTTATACACATGACGACAACCCACACATGGCTAATGAAGTTAAAATAGGATCGCAGCACAGGTTAATATCATCTATCATATAATATTACTTATAGAAACTCGTAAACATGCATGTGTGCCTTGATTAACTAAAGAAATCACTCTTGCAAGTTTCAACTTTCCTATTCATGGCCAGCAAAGCAATCCATTTCGCAATATTACCCCAATAGCCAATTGATCGAGCCAAATCTTGTTAGCACAGATGGAAGGATGAATATAAATCATGTTGCAAACAGATCTTTACACTTTTACAGTTGTGTATTAAATTAAGTGGCTCACTTTGTTGTCAAAACCCCTAAAATCTAAACCTACTTTCCATTTGCTCTCTTGTGGTTCCATATTAGCCTGTGTAATATTCGCAGCGATGATTTCAGAAATAGATGGGGATTTTGGGAAGAACAGAGGAAGAACAGAGGAGAGAACAGAGAAAGTTTGGGGGAGGATTAGTTTTCTTCCTTTTCATTCATGATGTCTTCCCCACCGAGTGGTCCCTTGTCTTATAGACCTTACAGCTAAGCAACAGCATGAGCTCGCAGGCCCAACAACCCAACACAACTCATGTGAGCGCGCAGGCCCATTTCACTCTATTCCTGGCACGCTACTGTAGCTGTCCATCACGACTACTGTGGCGCGTCGCACTGAATACCATCAGCTGTGACAGTACCGCCCGCCAAAGATGCAGCTTATCCCCAAGCTGGCGCAGAAGGGAATCGTGTCTTCAACACATCATAATCCTCCCAGGTGGCATCATCAGCAGACAGAGATGACCACTTGATAAGCACCTGAACATGAGCTGCATTCCCCTTTTTTACCAGACGCCTGTCCAGAATCAGTTCAGGCCACACATCGGCAGCATCCAGTACAACCGGTGTGGGTAGAGAAGTAAACACTGGAGTGTGATCTGGCACATGAGCTTTGAGTTGAGACACATGAAACACAGGATGGACCGCACTGCCTTCAGGTAAAGCCAGACGATAAGCTGCCGACCCAACTTTCTCCAAGATTTGAAATGGTCCAAAGAACTTGAATGCCAGTTGGGATATGGGCGATTCACCACCGAAGACTGAGCATAAGGTTGCAAGCGAAGAAAGACATGATCACCAACAGAAAAGGAACGCTCAGATCGCCCTTTATCAGCCTTATGCTTCATACGCAATTGTGCTCGTTGTAACTGTTGCTGTAAAAAGACAGACAACTGATTGCGTTCAGAAATTAAGTCCACCACAGAATGATGAACTGAGGACAGCAGCACCGGCACTTGACTGATATGAGGTTCCACTCCAAACAAAGCTTTGTGAGGGGAACAACCCAAAGATGTATGAAAAGATGTATTATACCAGTACTCAGCCAAATGCAGCCAACTGTTCCATTTGGTGGGAGTAGCTTGAGTCATGCACCTCAAATACATCTCGAGACACTGATTCACTCTTTCGGTTTGCCCGTCGGTTTGAGGATGCTATGCCGTACTCATGTTCAATTGAGTGTTCCATACTTTAAACAAATCACCCCAAAAACGACTAGTGAACACTTTGTCACGATCCGACACAATTGACTGTGGTAAGCCATGGGTCTTAAACACAAATTTATCCACTGCGACCGCTACTTGTGAAGCAGTATAAGGGTGTCTCAAAGGAATGAAATGAGCAAATTTAGTGAAACGATCCACCACAACAAGTATAAGAGTGTAACCATCAGATTTGGGCAAACCTTCAATAAAATCCATCGAGATGTCGATCCAAGCTTCTTTCGGTACTGGTAAAGGAGCTAACAACCCAGGCAATTGACAATGCTCATGTTTAGCTTGTTGGCAGATTTGACACTGTTTAACAAAGTTGAATACTGCAGTTTTCAGACCAACCCAAGAGAACAACTTTTTGAGCCGGTGATAAGTGGCCATAGTGCCCGAGTGACCACCAATTGGAGAGGAATGAAAAGCAGTGATTAACTTAGTCTGCAAACCCAGATTAGCTCCTATCCAAATGCGACCATGATGACGAATGAGACCATCAGTCAAAGAATAACCCTGATCATTAGGAGAATGGACTGCCGATTCTACCAATAACTTCTGAGCCTGAGTATCCACAGCATACGAGTTTAACACTTCCTGCAACCAAATGGGGCTAGCCACTGACAGAGCAGATAAGTGAGACTGAGGAGGCACTCGAGACAAAGCATCAGCTACCACGTTCTCCACTCCTTTCTTATACTGGAAAGTATATTGTAACCCCATCAATTTAGTCATTGCCTTTTGCTGTAAATCAGTCCCCAGAACCTGATATTGAGATGACAAAGACTTTTGTGATCAGTGCGAATGATAAAAGGGCATCGTTGCAAATAACAATGCCACTTATCCACAGCCATCATAATCGCCAGGAACTCTTTTTCATATATAGAAAGCTTCTGATTAGCCACTCCCAAAGTCTTGCTATAATATGCAATAGGATGATTATGCTGACTGAGGACAGCTCCCGCTCCAAACGCACAAGCATCAGTTTCCAAAATAAAAGGTTGGGAGAAATCGGGCAAAGCCAGTACAGGAGTTGAACTCATAGCAAGTTTCAGCTTCTGAAAAGCCTGCTGAGCATCATCAGACCACTGGAACGCTTTCTTCTGTAGTAAGACAGTTAAAGGTTTTGCCAGGGTACTATAATTTTTAACAAACTTTCTATAATACCCTGTAAGCCCCAAAAACCCTCTGAGTTCTGTCACATTGGCAGGGACTGGCCAAGCCAACATAGCTGCAGTCTTAGTAGGATCAGTACTGACTCCTTGATCTGAAATTATGTGTCCCAAATACTCCAATTGAGAACAGGCAAAAGAACACTTGGACCTTTTGGCATATAACTTGTGTTGTCTCAGCAGTTCAAAAACTTGTTTCAAGTGTGTGAGATGAGACGGTAAATCAGGACTGTACACTAGAATATCATCCATAAACACCAAAACATACTTCCTGATTAAGGGTGCAAACACTGAATTCATCACACATTGAAAAGTAGAAGGGGCATTGGTCAACCCAAACGGCATCACACGGAATTGAAATTGACCATGGTGTGTTTTAAAAGCAGTTTTATATTCATCATCCTCCACCATCCGTATTTGATGATAGCCAGCTTTCAAGTCAAGTTTAGAGAAGAAACGAGTACCAGCAAGCTCATCAAGCAATTCATCAACAATAGGCATAGGAAACTTACTTTTCACAGTAATAGAGTTGAGTTTGCGATAATCCACACAAAAACGCCACGTGCCATCCTTCTTTTTAACCAATAAAACAGGAGAAGCAAAAGGGCTCATACTGGGAGTGATCAACCCAGAATCAATCATGTCCTTGACCTGACGTTCAATCTCATCTTTTTGCAAAGGAGAATACCGATAAGGTTTGCTATTCACAGGAGCTGAACCAGGGAAAAGAGTAATAGCGTGATCATAAACTCTGTGAGGTGGTAAACTGTGTGGATCTTGAAAAACATCAGCAAACTCATGCACTAACTGAGAAACAGCAGGTGGAACTGAATCAGCAGAAGGGAAGTCAGCTGTTTCCAGCAGTGCAGCTGCCCATATATCACACCCTTTTTGACACTTAAGAACCTGAGACAAAGACATAGCACTCAACTCAGTTTGGGGAGGAGAATCAGGGACTCCCTGAAGTTCAACCCAAGTACCCTGATACATAAACTTCAAAGTTTTGTTGGCCCAATTGCAAGACATATCACCCCACTGTGCCAACCAGTCCATCCCCAAAATAGCATCATGTCCACCCAACTACCTTGAAACCGAAAAATGTGCAGTACACTCTTGAAGCCTGCTTCTTGTTGGAAACCAGTGCAAAAGACAAAACTCATAGAGTTATTTTACCATCCTTAAGAAGTACTGGGAGTGTCGAGATACTAATTTTGCACAAAAATTTTTGGTATTTCAAGATATTTCAAGATAAACCTATGTGGAGGAGATATAACCCAGTGGCGAATCTTGAATGAAAATCGAGGGTGTGCTCATATACATGTAAATTATTTTAGCAGCCAAGTAAATATGCATATGCCTGTCATTTTCTAACTCAGTTAATTAATTTATAAATAAAACAAAGAAAACATGCATTGTCTAACCAAATTATAATTCAAAATTGTTGGTGCAGCCCATGGCCAAGTCAATAGTTTAACCGTATAACCAAATTCCCAAATTATCTATGACTTTATAGTTTTTGGAACATTAAAAAAACCAAAATTAATAAACTGGAATTCTCCACGTTGACTAGTTGGCACATGAGGTAAAAATCTCAGAATCTGCTCATCTATTATGTGATAGGATTAACAAGCTAACAAGCAATCTGGCCGATTAATGCTCGCAGGTTTTTAAGTTTTCGCCATTCTTATTGGCTCTCAGTACTGCGTTGCAGCTTGTAGTGGCTGATAGGTTCGGCAGCTAGAGCTGGGGATTGAGCCCCGACAAGCCCCCCAGCCCCAGCGATGGATATGCCCCTGAGATAACCAGGAAAATAATAAGTTTGAGCTCTTATGCAAAAGCTAGCTATACATATGCTCTAAGATAAATGAATTAATTATATAAATGAGAGAAAGTGAGAGAAGAAATTTAGAGGCAACCTTATAACCAATTTATTAGACATGTGAGCTCTAATGCTACTTTTAGATTGACTTATAGCTAGTAGTTAGCTCTACTATTAAACTTGCTCTTAAGTACATATTTTGTTTCAGTTCTGAACTTGAAAAGTTGGCATGCAGGTGCACACGCTGATCAATCCTACGGTTGATCAATTTCTGGAGGCACAACGTGCTTTGCAGGCCCGCTTCATGTACTTCCAGGGTCAGCAGCTTGACAAGGAGGAAGAAATTGGTAGACTTGTCTGGGGCGATGCTGATGTATCGGATCCACAGATATTTTCTTCACTCATTTGTCCGCCTTTTCCTACCATAGTAAGCACCAAACTATGCTGGTTTTCTATGTACTACATCATATTATCATGTCTAACTTAAACCGGCAAATGATAGACAATACAAGAGCCCTAGAGGGTCTGCAGAGCTGGTGCCTAGGAAATTAGCAAGCATATTACATAAAAATTACACAATACAACACTAAAATAGCAGCATAAGAGCACCAAAGGATGGTTAGCCGCCTAATACACCATGTAATGCATAATCGCAGGTGGCTAACAGGCGCCTAGCGCCGATTTTTGGGTAGTGATGTTTGGCTGCTTGGCGCTTCAGCTCCCATAGCACCTGGACTATGCTTCTTTTAGCGCTGCAGTTTATAGTTATATCTATATGCTCCCTTACATGTTTGGTTTACTGATCCACTTTAGTTATTAGTGTTTGCTGATGAAGTTTGCCAATTTGTATAATTTGGGTGCTAGAGCGCTTGCTAAAGTAGTTATCACCACTCTTAGCATACGGTATTGATCTTTTATTTGAGTGATCAATAGTATGATTAATTCATGCATGCATGCAGCTGGGATTAGAGCCAGGCAGCGATAGCATTAATACTCTTATGGAGCTATAAATATGGGCATTTAGGTTATCTAATTGGATATCATGGTTTAATGCGATGAAAATATATGCCTTATATAGTTCTGCAGAGGTAGTAGTTCATAATTGCATGCATCTAGGCTCCCTTTGTTACTGAGGTTTATTGTGATTTAAGGGCCAATTTAGAGATTAACAGATTGGCCCTTAAAATTACATATTTTAATTTTTGTTTTTTAACCCTTGGAAGCTTGTTTATATATTCCAGGTATATTTTTCTGACTTGTAGCTACTAACAATTAAATTTCTTCTTCAGCTTCCTCTGCCCATTTTCCTGTTTAGTTTAATAAAAGTTGTTCTTTCCAATTTTTCCTTAGTCTTCTTCCTTGTAGCTACTTATCTTACCTTTTAAGCTCTAATACAGGTTTATTTGGAAGTTCCAAGTGGAGAAAAGATTGCTCAATCTCTTCAATCGAAGGTAGTCTGTTTTCTGATATTTTCAAGTAGCTGTTTCTTATTTACATTTGAGCTTGTAGATTGTTTATTGCTGCAAATCTCATTTTGCCACATAGGTGGGAATCTGCTTTGTGGATGCAATATCCAAATGTCCCCATTTATTGTTAAAAATATCATTTTCTTGTAGAGTATTATAGAGCTTAGTTTCCACAAAACAATTACTAAACTGCATTTGTTTAACTTGTTTTGACTGGCATAGTGAGGTTCTATTGATGGATTTTTTATATAATTCTGTGCTTTTAATATCTGCAGTACTGTCCATTTTCCCACATGCTGATTACTAATTTATATTTTCTGGCAATTTTACTAAGCTCCCCACCCCCTCCCCCCCCCCAAAAAAAAAAAACAATTCGTGCTCTGTTATTACTTTGGAATCTTATTTCTAATTTCATATTTGTAATTTTCACACTCTTTCATTGCTAGGGGATTTCATATATAATGTATTGGAGATATTCATTATCATCGTATGCAGCATCTCATTTTCGCCATTCCTTGATGTCAGTTGTTCCGAGGTATCTCATGTCCGTCTTGCATTTGTTGAATATATTTTAAGCCATTAAGTTTTGTGTATTTATCCAATAATTGTGTATTCCTGTTTGTAGCTCATGCAGCCATGCATGGGATGCATTTCAGCTTGCATATACTTCGTTTGAACAATACTGTGTAAGAAATAATGAGGTGCAACGTCTTATGCTTGGGCCTCATCTACTTGGGGATGCTCCAAGGATATATATCACCCCTCCTGGAAACAAAATGGCTGAGGAAGAAGATACCTCCGAATATTTTCCAGACATAAAGATATACGATGAAGATGTGCACTTAAAGCTTCTTATTTGTGGAGCACATTGCACCCCTGTAAGTAAAAGCGATCATGCCGAGATTTTTCTTCTAAAATATGGCAATTTTTCTTATTCCAAATCAATGATTGTACTTCCATCTCTTTTACAGGATTCATCTATATTGAACTCACTAGAGGATGGTTTGAATGCTCTTCTCAATATTGAAGTATGTGTCAATCCTTTTTCTAGTTACCATATGTTGCTGCTTTTTATTTTCTACGGCTAATTAGTGCTGAGTTCTGAATAGAGTATTACCCCAGAGACCTATTTTGTCGAAATGCTAGGTTATTGGAGTAATGAAGTATGTGATGCTAACTTACAAATCATAAATACTGCTGCATCCTAAGTAATGTGCTAGTGGCCACCAGTCAGTATTGCTACTTGTAAGCAGCTTATACGAGCTGGTGGGTCTAGGTTCCATAGTCCATGCTTGCATGGTTATGGAGTGAAGCTTGATGTAGATTGCTCATAGTCTCACTTTCTGAGTTGTAAATTTTCATTTTAGACTGTGCAGCATACCCACATCCAAGAACTTAGTAGTAGTGGTGGTGACTGGTGGGTCTGCCATCCCACCACCCCTCTTTTGGTTGGTGGGATCTTCTAATTTGTAGATTTATTTTTCTGATGGTTGATGTGGGATTGCAAATGTATATGTTTTTTTCATGAAATATATAAAAATTTTAAAATTGGAACTTGTATATTTGTTGATTGTTGCAATACACTCATATTTTGCTAGCACCATTTTATGTACCATGAATTTAGGAACAAGATAATATGGCACATACTGCTAGTCTCTGTTCATTTTTGTCTAGTAAACCGCACGAGAAAAATGATGCAAGTAGCAAAATTGTTGGTAGGACCTTTTTAATGTTTTTATTTTCTTCTCTCCTTTTTTCAGTTTCAATGGTGCAAACTCCAGGATAGAGTCAGGTATCTTCAACTGCTGTATAATACATATTCAATATCTTGCAACCTGTTGTATCTTAAACATTATTGCTCACATGTGAGTTATGTTTGTGTCTGTGTCCTTGCTTCAGTAATCATATCGTAATTTTCTATGCCACAGAAATATTTAAAGCTCAAACTGATGATATATCAAATGAGCTAACTTATATTTTGCTGCTATAATTTAAAGGTTAACTGAGGTAACATTTCCCTATAGGCTAAAGACAAAACTTTATGGTAACAAACTAAATGCTTTTATTGGTGTGTCTTGTAAAATGTAAACTACAGTGTAATAGAATATTTAACATGTATCTTTTTGTAATCATTTTTTAAGTTGTGCTTCTTATTCTTATTTGCAGTTCTGCATCGTTGCTTGCATGATTGCTATAAAACTTTTAGCTTGTTTCTGCTCACAACATTTCTCTTTGCAGTGCTGCTCCTCCTCTTCATGTTGATTCAACTCTATTAGACGGGGTGGTTACAATATGTTGTGATATCACAACATCCAGTTCTTCACACGTGTCACTGCTTCTTTCTGGCAGTCCGCAAACCTGTTTTGATGACAAGGTATGGTTTTGTATTTATGGAGCATTTTTTTAGTCTTCGGTCTGATATTTGCAATGCCATTCGCTTTTTCTGTAGCTTTTGGAGAAGCATATTAAGAAAGAACTTATTGAGAGCCGCCGGTTAGTTCGTGTTGTCTCAGTTAGCGAGGATGATAGACCATCTTCAGCCGAGCCTTTGACTTCAATGTCCGTGGCTTCTGGAGCTTCCACTTTTGAAGTCTTGATGACCTTACCTAAGTGGGCAGCACAGGTTAATTTTCTCAGAAAAGTTTAAATGACACTGACTAGACAGCTTGGTAATATGTGTGATATACTGACAATTTATCCACTACGAAACTAAAACATATCATGTTTTATACCCTTGTTCATCACTGACTGAAGATTCGTTTGACTGTGTAGGTTTTGAAATATCTTGCTCAAGAAACGGTCTTACAAAAGCCTGGTTCCACTTGGAATTGCTTCTGTAAATGGCACTCCAGTATCTTCGTTCGATAGACAAGATGTGGATCGGCTTCTTTTCTTTTGCACAAACCAAGATGAAGATGAAGCTATTGCAAATGGTCTATATCACCATCCGCCAAGATGGTCTGCATCCCTTGCGAAGGACAGAGTGAAGGGAAATATGGTGTCAAAACCAGGTAATTCTTAATGCAAACGGAGTTGGAGTGGACTAGAAACATCTTATGAAAGGGATTAACCTATTATTTTTCACGTTCTTTTCAGCTAGGTGAAGGATACAAGGGCAATGGCAATTTGTAGTTGTGCAAAGGTGGTGTCGATGCTGAATGTTGAGAGAATGGGCAGCTCACTTGCACCGTCATAGCAAGGGCAAGGTTCTATGTTGAGCTAATCCAAACTTATAGTTTTGATGAACATGTCTTGTTTTTTTGTGTGAATCTCATTGTACGGTTGTTGGTTTATTAACAGCGGCCAAAATTTGAATCTTGAAACTTGATTTTAGATTTTTTTTTTTGTTTCATTGTAGTGTATTTTCTAGCCTAGGCTTCTAAATCGCTTAACATGTTTTTTTTTTATGGTTGCTTCATTCAGTTCTCTACAGCTTGTCAACGGTAGTCCAACTGATTAGAATCGAAATGTTGAGAATCCTGTAACAGATAACTACTCTCCTGCTAGTACTACGACGGCATCATCAGATCGTAGAAAATCTGTTATGGGCAGTAGGATTATTTAAACTGAAAGTTTCCATAAATTCTATGAGAAATTTATGCGTTCAAAACAAATACTAGATTGAATAGAAAACGATCTTACGCTGTGCTGCAACTACGATTAATGACAGCCGATTGCCCTCCACATCCGTAGCAGAACTCAGAAGCCAAACCTGCAAAATTTTGGGAAGATCATTGTCAACTATTTTTTGTATACAATACTAGCTAAATACCTGTGCGTTACAACAGACTATTTTAAATAGTTAAAGAAATATTATGTACTTGTTAAAAAAATCAGTTTTTCCTTGGTTAAAACAAAATTAGTCTATCAGAGCAAGAGCGGTTAGGGACTACAAAACTACTACACACAAGTAAGAAAAAAAAAGCTAGCAAAGTACTTTGACATCATGGCCCACATGTTATTGGTGGTGGTGGTGACTCTTCATCACCACTCTGAAAATAAATAAATAAAACATGATATGTAAGAGCATCAACAATGTACATAGCCCATAAAGATTATAATGTGGGATTCATCTAGTTTCTTATGCTTTATTGAAATCTTTCACAATGCTTGATACCATCAAGCCTCATTGTTAAGTATTCTATTAAATGATGTACTATATTAGAAGAAAGGTATTAGTTTTAAATCAGAACTATGTCATGCCTCATACCCCGAGCAATGCTTGGTGTGTCCCTCCTACATCTAAGTAGTCAACCCCAACGCTCCTACCCTCAAATAGGGTATGTTTTAAGTTATCCTGTTCGCATAATATATGTATTTATTGCAACCTGCAATATCCTCATGTACCAATCCACCATTTTTATTTGTTCAGATCGAAATTGAGTAGCATGGCTTTATTGGGTGCATGCGATGGTGAAGTGCGACACCAGCATTGAGCCTCATCCTCTGAATCGTATATGCGTGTCGACCAAATCTAGAGGCTATGGCATTGGCTGGCCAATCTACTGTCAACATCGTCCTCTACGCCAGCTAGATTTGGAGGATGCAGTAGTTGAACATCTATGCCGACGGATTCGTCTCCAGAGAGTCCTTCTGGCGCTCCATGCAGCAACATGGAGGATAGGCGAAGAGGAGGATGGTGGTGGCGGCATCAATCGTAGTTGTACTCTGGTCCAAAATGTATTCCTTTTATTTGTTTTAGATTACATGTGCAATTTATTTACTTTATGTTGTGCGATCATAATGGAAAAGAAATCACTCAATGACATCCTAATGGTGAAAAGAATTACTGAATTACTATTACCATTATCTTAGCAAAATAGAGTAAAAATAACTATTAATGGTAGTAAAAGTATCATCGAAGGATGAGATCAGCAGGGGCTAAATTATGGTGAATTTACTACTAAGATGGAATGGAATCAGAATTATGCAAGAGAAGAACCGGTATAATTTATCCAATCCATACATAATATAGAGAATATAGTAATTTGAGAAATTAGTGTCCCGTCTCATGGGATAATTTTGGAGCAGGAATTGGGAAGGGAAAGAGGTGGTGGAACCAGGAGGGGAGCGCATAGGTCATCCCAACACAAATGCTTAGAAAGGTGCTTATGAAACTAAACTGGTTATTTGCCATGTCGGATTAGCGAGATGTTTGGCGTAGGCATTCAACTCTTCGTCGGAGGCGATACTAGACCTAAATAATGACTTTCCTACATGTATCAAATTGGAAGCAATTGGAGCACCCATCAAATTGCTTGCACTGTAGGATACCAATCTAATACAAGATACTTGATGATTTTTGTCATTTATTTTCTCTCCTTAAGCACCTGTATGTCTATATAGGCACTTTTCATTGAGGATGTATAACCAAGCCACTAGGGATATTTTATTGCGTAGAACTCAGATTTCTGTGTACAATGATACTGTGAATGGTTTACTTAGGAAAAAGCAATAAAATGATACACCAGTACACCATTTACAAGTTAAGGGCCTGTTTGGCACAGCTCTAGCTCCAGCTCCACCCCTTCTGGAGCTGGAGCTCAGCCAAATAGTTTCAGCTCCACTAGAACTGGGAGTGGAGTTGGGTGGAGCTCTCTCACAAAATGTACTAGAGTTGTGGAGCTGCGTTTAGGCAGCTCCACAACTCCACTCCAGACTCAACTCCTGGAATTATATTTAGGAGTTGGAGCTGTACCAAACAGGCCCTAACACTTAACTATGATATTTGGGGTATCTAGATGAGAATTTAGATAGGCTAATTGGTGATTGTTGGTGGTATCACTTAACAGTTTACCACCCTGCCAGGTGCCATGGATTGATAGCAAGCAAACATCACGATACAATAGACAATGTGATTAAATCTCCATTCCCACCTTACTTTCATGTCCCCTAACCGAACAAAGTAGTTAATAGCCTTGTCCATCTTAAGTTCTAACTCCTATTCCTCCTTAAAAACTCCTTCAACAGACATGCCTACTAGAAATCCATATGGATTTAAAAAGAAAAAAAAATGGATTTTACATCTCTTGATTCATCTCTAAAATAATATGTTTTATGATATTTTCAAGTAGGTGTTTCTTTTTTACCCTCAAGTTTACTGTATTATTCTTGAGTGAAAACAATACAATTGAGGACATCATATTAATTTGACATATGATGCTACAAGAACATATATATAGAAAACCAGCCAGATTTGGCTCTCGAGTCTTGAGATCTTCATATGACAAAGAGAATTACCCTCCATATAATTAGCACTTCGTCTCATATTATCTAGATTCCACCATTTGTATTGTATTATTCTAGATATTTTAGTAATATCTTGTAGCATGTGTTTCTTTTATGATTTTTTTAGTGACTATATTTCTTACTCCTTCCGTCCAAAGATATAGCAACCACTGGATTTGATACAACATAGTACATATTTATCTCTACTATTATAAAAATTTAAAATATTTTCGCTAGAATTTTGTTACATCATCCGTGTTTAAATCGGTTTTAATTTTTTTCTGTCAAATCATTTCATTTTTTTCTTATGCCAGAGTGTCCCTCTTATCAAGACGCAGGCGAATTAATTGGGCATGCATCTTTTCACGTGCCCCTTGTCGCACGTAGCGATCGGGCTCGCACCTAAGTCCGTTTTCTACTCGCGCCTTTGTGCCCCACCGTGATTGGGCTCGCAACGCCTCGCGCACGTGATTTGCCCTTGCCACATGTCCGACTGGGACTTTGTTGCACTCGCCCACGATTTTAAAATTGAAGATGTTTTTATCAAAACTATGGTACGTCGTCTGTATGCAATTCCCGTCATGCGTAACATGCATTGCGAAGTCACGACTCGCGAGCGAACTACGAAAGAGAGTCCGTGTGATGTGGATACCAAGCGAATGAAAATTCACAGTCAGTGTGGATATCACGTACGTTGTTGCCCAAATCATTTGATTCTATTCGTATTTCACGACACGATTCATGGGGCATGTTAGCATGATATCAAATCAGTCTTCACACATGCTTGTACGTACTACCAGGGATACCATAACAACAATCCATAAGAATCAGTTTTACTTTCAAAAAGATCATGCCAACTGAAATAAAGGATGATCGAAGTTGCTGATTTCGTCAGTTATCAATTTCTGCCCGACTTGATATAGAACCTGACGACAAATCGAGCTCGTGTTTGAAGGTCTCATTGTTTGGGTTATGCTTATTCCTATAAGTCAAATTTTAAATTTTAGAACTTAATTTTGAATTCGACTTTTTGGTTTTTTATCGTACTTTATTTTACAACATTTGCTTTTGAGTAGTTAAGAACATGTATATAAAAGATTTGCTCACAAATAGTCTTTTATTTGGTAACAAGTCATCCGGATAAACACATGAATAAACGAAACAATGGGTTGTGATTATTTATCCACCGACACTATTTACAAATTAAATTGGTTCTACCCGTTGCAACGCATGAGCATCTTTTCTAGTAGTACTAACTTACAAGGTTGTGTCTAATACTCCCTCCATCTACTTTTGATAGTCATATTTCTAAATCTGAAAATTTTATTTTTGATAGTCATATTTCAATCCAACAACCTATCCTCTTAATGATTTTCTCGGATTTAATGCGTGACTCTCTATTCTTCCACACATGATTGGCTACATGGGCCTTGAGAAATGTAAATATTAATGAATTGCTTGTTTACGAGAAATGACTAGTAGCATGTTTAAATGGATGATAAGTAAAATTACTTATCCTTGGTCTATGTGCCAAGATAAAATATGACTATCAAAAGTAGATGGAGGGAATATTATTCTATGTCCTCATCGGTAAGCCAAAAGCTTTGGCTGATAAGCCAAAGTTGGCTTCTTCAATTGAGCTAAAGAAAATCCATTGATTGGCTTATTTGGCTTAAATGGATTGATGAGTATTGTATGCTCCAACATCCTTGTGGGCCCTACCTATATTTGGCTGAAAGCTCTCAGCCCAATAAGTGAGACGTTGGGCTTTGGCTGAAAAGCCTTGGCCCAAACAGCCATCCGATGAGACCCCTAGATTATTATATTTTAGATAATCTATTTTAGAATGGAGTGAATATATTTTGGGAGAAGGGAATATCTCTTATTTTTCTCTATTAGACAGGAACTTGTTGAATCACATCAATATTACATCAATATTACATCGTACATACAACTTTGAGTAAGAAAGTAATATAATCAAATCATTGTACTACCCACATCCTTAATCTATGACGCCATCGTAAAAAAGAATCAGAGGGTGTACATAGCAAATAATCTCCCCAAATTTTTTATTATGCTTTTATTTATGAAATGAAAATCTACCGTGGGGATATTCCCGCCACTGTTTTTTTTTTAAAAAATCTCCCTATAGTAATACTCTTTCCATCTCAAAAACAAGTACAGTTTTATACGTTCATATCCGACGTTTATTATTTATCTTATTAAAGGTTTTTTATGATCAATATTAACAACATTTACTATTTGTCTTATTTAAATTTTTTTATGATTAATATTTTTTTGTCATTAGATGATAAAAACTAATTTTTTAATTTTTTTCATAAATTTTTTAAACAAGACCGATAGTCAAACGTTGTATATGGATATTTGTCATTGCACTTATTTTAGTACAGACTACTCACTTTTATTCTCCCAAAGCCCTGTGGGCTCACAAGTCAGGGACAGCCCGTCCCCTGAGGCCCTGACCCTTCCCCCGGTATCCAGAGGCCGACGAACCAGCACGAACTCCACGCACCAATCTCACCACATCAATCCACATGGCGTCGCGTCGCACGCTCCCCGATTCCCCCCACCCAAATTCCTTCCTCCGATCACCACCGGAACCAACCAAACCCAAATCGCCAAAACAACATACGATCGCAACTAGGCTGTGCTGTGGCCAAAAAAAAAAAAAATCTAAAAAGCACTCGTGCAGCAGCAGAGAATCAGAGAGAAGGAAGAGGAAAAAAAAAACCGCAGAAAAAGAATTCGTATAATTTCCTCCCAACTTTTCCTCGCGATCCCGCTGCGAAAAGAAAAAAAGCTAATTTAATCCGTGCTCTTTGTTTTTATTCCTCTCCGCAGGTAAATGAATCATCGCCGCGGTCGTCGTCGCCGTCATCATCATCATCATCATCCTAGCCACGAGGGGAAGAGGAAGCGCAGGAGGGATCAAGCAGGAGCTGTGGATTCCGCTTCCGTGCACGGTACGACTACGATCTCCAGTGGCTCGAGCGGTTCGTCCCGGCCAATCAAAATATTTCCTGGAGATTGCTACTTGCTCGGTTATTTATTATTTGAGGGGTTTGCATTGCTAATCCGCGGAGGGATTAAGACGGGGAGGAGGGTTGGTGGATTTAGGTTAAAATTCCAGTGGTTTTCCTTTTTTTTGGTTAGACAGATAGATTCTTTTTTCCGGAGTGGTTGACTGGATTTGATTTTGACGGGATGGGGGTCGGCTCGCGTGCGATTCACCACGCGTTTATTCCCCTCTCGTTCTGTCTGTATTATTAATGATTCGAAGAGGGGGATTTGTGCGGCGGCTAAATTAGGGTTCCATGCTCTCTCGCCTCCACGCTTTTGCCCTAGCCGTCGCCGCACAAATCGAGCGCATCCTGCCGCCGGCGCCGCCGCCGGTGTCATAGCGGCTCGGAGTCGCGGGGTTTTGGGCTGCGCTCGTCGATTTGGGTCTCCTGGTATGGTTGCTCGATTCGATTCGGTTCGCTTGGTTCGATTTGGTGCTTGTTTGTTCTGATTTTGGCTGGAAATTTCGTGAAGGGAGTTGCAGTTTTCAGTCACCTGAAATATTCAATTTTTTCAGTCATTTTTTTAAGCTGTTCGGTTTGCTTTTTGGTCCGTGCACTGGTTTAGTGATCTCAGCTTAATGAACATCTTTACTTGTCCCATTGTGCCATGCAGTATGTTGGTGAGGCTTGTATGTGAATCGATTTTGGTTCAGGTGTCAGTTAGTTGATTGCGATTGGTAGTTTGTATGCTTCGCGAAGTGCTCATCGTTATGTCTTGCAGTTTATATGTTTGTGCAATTTTAAAATAAACCAAATGCAGTTATTAGGGAAACCATAGGTAAAAGAAATTTTTTTATGCCCTGGTAAATAAAGATAATCAATTCAAAATTGCACATTGTGTTGATATTTTTGAATTGCACATTATAGTGCTATTTCCACTGCAGGCTAATGCAATTATTGTACTGTTGGATGTTCATTCTTCTCTTGTAGATGGTTCCAGTTTGCATTTGTCGAATGCAGAAGCATGTTAATTTTTCTTGTATCAAATTTTACGGTGGTATTGGAGTTGTAAATTGAAAATTACATACACATGTTATATTTTGCGATTAGCAATCTATCACAGTAAAGTAATGTTTGTTCAGCTAGCACAGATTTACCCATACAGTTTTAGGAAAGAAGTATGAAGGAGTAACAACCAAAAGTGTTACACAAATATATTCTTTCTTCCTGGGCTAAACTAGCAGCAATTAAATCTCGCCGGAAGAGCGGAAATGTTCCTGACACATTAAGCCGGTGTTTAAAGCCCACAGAACGAGGAAGCCAATCCTCTGGACACAAGCAAAAGACCAAACTACTTACCAAACTGTTCTTTTTTTTTTATTATTTTGTAATGGGCCCACTTGGAATTGTAACCATTTTGTTTGATTCAACATAGCATGGACAAACTGCTATCATTGGATGTGCAGATCCAAAGGTTGCAAATGTGACTGACACATTTTAAATTTTCAGGTGACTGAAAACTAGACGACCAGGAATTGCTAGTTCTCAGTCACCCGAAATATTTAACCTTTCAGTCAATCTCTTAAGCTGTTCAGTTTGCTTTTTGATCCACTCACTGGTTCGGGTGATCTCAGTTTCATGAATGATTTGCTGTTGCTAGTGGTGTTGCAGGGTTCAATGGTGGAGTGAGCTGAATTGGGGAGATGTGATTTTACCGGTTCAGCCATGGCTCAAATCCAAAGCAGCTCACTGGTGAACTGCACGCTGCTTGCGGTGCTATGTGGGAAGGTTACAGACAAACAGCAGAAGCCACCTGGTCTGGTGCCCGAGGTGAAGCGACCACGTCTTTCATATCCATTCCCAGAGCTGATCTCGTCTGGGAGATTGGAGGTTAGTAGGCTTTTGCTGTTTACTGTGGTGATGCATTTCTTTTGTTGTGTTATGAACCGGCTCGGGATGCAGGTGCATACGCTGATCAATCCCACAGTTGATCAATTCCGGAAAGCGCAACAGGCTGTGCAGCCCAACTTGATGTACCTCCAGGGTCAGCAGCTTGAGAATGAGGAAGAAATTGGTACACTTGTCTGGGGCGATGCTGATGTATCTGATCCACAGATATTTAGTTCACTCATTAGTCCACCTTTTCCGACCATAGTAAGCACCAAACTCTTAGCTAGCAACAATGTTGGTCAGCGCTCTTAGCTTTCAATTAAATGATAACTGATACTACCATAAGCTTCCGTTTCATTGTGCTGTTCGATTTTATTTATGTGACAGACATTTATACTCCCTCCGTAGAAAATGTTGGGCAATTTTCTTAGGGCTTCTATAAGAATTTGTGGGACACACATATTTCCCGAAACACTTTTTATGGGTTCTTTTCCTCTAATACCTTGCATTAACTGTTGAGATGCATGTCAATACTGGTGCTGGCATGCTTAAGAGGCAAAAGCAATGCTCGGTCACGTACTTGCAAAAAAATGAACAAATGTGGATGAATCAGAAGTTGTATAATACTCCCTTTGGACTGATAATACTTGTCGCTTTGGACAAGGGCACGGTCTTTAAAAACAACTTTGACCACTATTTTTTATTACAATATATATATATATATATATATATATATATATAGAAATATCAATAAATATATGATTTTATTGAAGTACTTTTTAAGATCAGTCTATATATATGGTCACCATACTTCTAAGACAAATATTTTAGATGTTATTTATAGTCAAAGTTTTTAAAGTTTGACAATAGCCTTGTCCAAAACGACAAGTATTATCAACCTGGAGGGAGTAGGATTTATCTAACCTCAGTTTGATTCCTCAAACACTCCACAATTAATTTAACAATCGTATTCCGTCAACAGCTTAAACATGTAATCACAACACAAACGCAACACAACAGCTCCAACTTGGTTCTTAAAACTGATATTCCAATATTTTGTTTTTTTAATGCCCATAACTTGATTTACATATTCCACTTATATTTGTCTGACTTGTAGCTACTAACATTTTATTTTTTAAAACCTTATGCTCCTTGTTTTTCTGTTTTGTTTCATAAACGGTTTTCTTTTCCAATTTTTCCATGGTCGTCTTCCTTCTATCTATTTATCTTACTGTCTAAGCTTTTATACAGGTTTATTTGGAAGTTCCTGCTGGGGAAAAGCTTGCTCAATCTCTTCAGTTAAAGGTAGTTTGTTTTGTGATATTTTCAATTAGTTTTTTTTTAAAAAAATTTGTGAACAGGTTGTGGTGTTCCATATGTCTTTTTGCCACAGTTGTGAATCTGCTTGTTGGGATGCATATATACTTGTAAATATCCAAATGATTCCTCATACTTTTTTTTTAAAAAAAAAATTGCTCTGATCTGTAGCGTGAGCTTAGTTTCCATAAACAATTGCTATACTCAAACTGCATTTGTTTAGTTTATTTTGTCTAGCATAGGTGTTGTTCTATTGTTGGAATGTTTATATCATTATATGCTTGTAAGATGAGCAATTGCTATTCATTTTTCGGCAAGATGATTGCTAACATTTACAAATTATTTTTGCAGTTTTACTGAGCTTTTTTCTTTCAACAACAATTCCTACTCTCCTATTACTTCAGAATCTTATTTGTGATTTTGGAATTTGTGTTTTTGACACTTTCATTCCCAGGGGATTCCATATGTATTATATTGGAGAAATTCATTTTCATCGTATGCAGCATCTCATTTTCGCCAAGCCTTGATATCAGTTGTTCAGAGGTATCATATTCATCATGTCTGTGTTGTATGTATCGTAAGTCCCATTTAGTTTTGTTTTTTCATCCAATAATTGAGTGTTCCTTTATGTAGCTCCTGCAGCCATACATGGGATGCATTTCAGCTTGCACAAGCTTCTTTTCGACTGTACTGTGCAAGAAATAATGATGCGCAAAGTGTTAAGCTTGGGCCTCGTTTACTAGGGGATGCTCCAAAGATAAATATCTTCCTTCCTGAGAATGAAATGGTTGAGGAAGAAGGTAGCTCTGAACATTTTCCAGCCATAAAGATATATGATGAAGATGTGAACATGAAGCTTCTTATTTGTGGAGCACCATGCATCTTGGTAAGTGTTAGTGGTCATGCCTAAATTTGTAATATTTTCTTATATATTATTGCATTTTTCTTATCCCAACCAATACTTCCATCTCTTTTACAGGATGCTAGTTTGTTGGGCTCACTGGAGGATGGTTTGAATGCTCTGCTCAATATTGAAGTATGGGTCCATTCTTGTACTTACCATGTGTTGCTTTATTTCTGCATAGAAGTGCTGAGTTCTGAATAGTATACCCCAACAATCTAGTTCATGGAAATGCTAGTTGATTGGAGTAATGAACTATGAGTCTGTTAGCTTACGGATTATAAGTATGCATTATTGCAGCCAACAAGTATTGTGACTTGTAGGCAACCTATACTGGCTGGTGGGGCTGGGTCCCAAAGTCCATACTCCATAATGGCATGGCTATGGAGTAGATTGATGATACAGCTTGGTTGCAATCTCATTTTCTGAGTTGTGAATTTGCATTCTAGAGTATGTTGCACATCCTATGGTGACCGGATTTGTGGTTCACCGCCACATCCCACGACCCTGGTTCATCATCTCAGTTTGTGGCTCATGGTTGATCTGGTTCATCCCAATCAATGGTTGAGTCACGAATGGCATCACTGTTCTCTATGGTTTCTGGAGAAGGAATAGTATTGGCAGGGTTGGAGATATAAGTGGGCTGTCTGGTTGACAGCCCACCTAGTATCTTCTTTTTGCTTTATGTCCTTTCCACATCTTTTCTTTCATTATACACCTTGTGTTATGTATTTTATGCGCAATTTACATAAAAATAGCTGTAGATTGGGTAATCCACCAAAACAATTTACATAAAAATAGCTGTAGATTGGGTAATCCACCAAAACAATTTACATAAAAATAGCTGTAGATTGGGTAATCCACCAAAAACTTAGTGGTGGTGATGGTGACTGGTGAGTCTGCCATCCCATCACCTCCTATTTAGTTGGTAGGATCTTCTGGTTTGTCAATTTCAATTTCTGGTTGATGTTGGATTGCGAATTGTATATGTTTTTTTTTCCAAGAAATATATACGACTTTAAAGTTTAGAACATATATTTGTTGATTATTGCAAGACACTGGTATTCAGCTAGTACCGTTGTATGTTAATATTTATGCACCATGAATTTTGTAGCAAGATAATATGGCACATACTGCCTGTTTAATGTTTGATTTTTCCCCTTTTTTTCAGATTCGAGGGTGTAGACTCCAGAACAGAGTCAGGTACCTTCAGCTGCAGTGTGGCATATATAATATATATTCAATATCTGGCAACCTGTTGTGTCTTATAAATACTAGCTCATGTGTGAGTCATGTTCTTTTACCACAAATTTAATAAAGCTCAAACTGGTGGTATATCAAATAAATTAACTAATCTTGATTTGTGCTGCCTATAATTTAAAGGTTAACTGCGGCGATATTTCCCTAAAGAAAAAACTAAATGGTAGCCAGATTAAATGCTTCCATCGGTGTCTTGTAAACTATAGTCACAATAGAGTATTTAACACTATCTTTTTGTGGTCATATTTTTAAGTGATGCTGCTATCCTTATTTTGTAGTTCTGCGTCATTACTTGGTTGCTAGAGATGTTTAGTTGGTTTCTACTCTCAACATTTTCTCTTTTCAGTGCTGCTCCTCCACCTCTTCATGCTGAAACTCTTCCACATGGGGTGGTTACAATGCGTTGTGATATCACAACATGCAGTTCTTCACACGTGTCATTGCTTGTTTCTGGCAGTCCGCAAACATGTTTTGATGACAAGGTATGGTTTCTGTATTTATGGAACATTTTTTAGTCTTCAGTTTGATATTTACAGTGTCATATGCTGCTTCATGGAATTTTGTAGCTTTTGGAGAACTATATTAAAAAGGAAATTGTTGAGAAGGGCCAGTTAGTTCGTGCTGTCTTAGTTAGGGAGGACGACAAACCATCTTCAGTTGAGCCTTTGACTTCGATGTCTGTGGCTTCTGGAGCTTCTACTTTTGAAGTCTGGATGACCCTACCTAAGTGGGCAGGACAGGTTTGTTTTCTTCAAAAAGTTGAAGTAGTGTGCTGAACACAACTTGGTAATATGTGTAAAAAAATACCCACTAATTTCCCCATGGTCTTTTGTGTCATTTTTTTTGGATATCATGTTGTCCTTTTGTGGACGATAAATCCTGTCAAGTATCTCGTTCTTCCTCTGCTGTTGTCTGTACTTTGGTTTCATCAGTAAAGCTGGGAACACCTTTTGTTTGTTAAAAAAAATGGGCTAAAAACACATGTATCAGGAAACAGAAGTGGTTTGGACATTTTAATACATAATATGACTACCAAGACCCCTATGCTCTTTAATTGTATCACCAATCTTTCTTGACAAGTCAAACCTCAATGTGTGAACTCAACCATATGGTGTTTTATACCATTGTGGATTCTAATTATCTTTCCTTACATGGTTATGTTCAATGGATCATTCATCACTAACTGAAGATTGTTTTCTACTGTCTAGGTTTTGAAATATCTTGCTCCGGAAATCTCTTACAAAAGCCTGGTTCCACTTGGAATTGCTTGTGTAAATGGAACTCCAGTTTCTTCGTTTGATAGACAAGATGTGGATCGGCTTCTTTTCTTTTGCAAAAATGAAGCTATTGTAAATGGTCTATATTCTCATCTGCCAAGATGGTCAGCATCCCTTGTTAAGGACAGACTGAAGGGAACTCCAGAGTCAAAATCAAGTACTTTTAGTGCAAATGGAGTTGGAGAGTACCAGAAACATCCAATGAAAGGGACTTCCCTATTAGTCAAACCAAAGCTGAAATCTGCAAAAATGAGGCCTATTCCACACTCTTCGAAGCGGCAGATGCACCCTTTTGTGGGTATCCCTCCGTCCTTTATTCATGATGCTAGTCAAGTTAAGCCTAGCTTGCCGGCACCTCCGGTAAGGCATAATGCATTACCTGTTGCTCCAACAACTCAAAGAAAATTATCATCTGGGACATCACGTGTTGAACCAGCTGTTCCGTTAAATCCTCTGCCAATGAAGAAACATGGGTGTGATCGGTTGCCTATTGGAATTTGCTCTGAAGTACTCTCATTTACCATCTCTCCTATTCTTTTTTATTGTTTTATGCTGAAATGCTCTCTAAAGTTAAGGTCAAACATATTTTCCCCTTGTCCTTTGCAGGAAGACTTCTTAAAAGATGTCATGCAATTTCTACTTCAGAGGGGGCACACCCGACTTGTTCCTCAAGGAGGACTAGCCGAATTTCCTGATGCAGTACTAAATGCAAAACGCCTTGATTTATATAACTTGTATAAAGAGGTTGGTCTTCGCTGCTGCTATTTTCATGCATTAATTATGGGCTTATCGCCTTGTGGGGTTAAATATGGAGAGAGAAATGCTGATTTAATCATTTATCTGATGAAAATGATGATTGATCATTCAGGTGGTATCCAGAGGCGGATTTTATGTAGGCAATGGCATAAATTGGAAAGGTCAAGTCTTTTCAAAGATGAGCAACCATACTGTTACAAACAAAATGACGGTATGCATGTAGTTGATATTTGTTTCAATCTTGTTAGATTTGCTGCAGTGAATTGGTTATTTTCTGTGGTACCATTTATCACACTTCAGTTGTTATGCTACTTAGATTTACTCTACTATATGGGTCAGCCTGTAAGAGGGACATGTTTTGGCACATAGTCAGCTTTGAACGTTCTATTCCTGGAAAATTTGCTGCACAGGTGGAGCCAGGAATCCTAAGATTTATTTGTCAAGCGACGGGTCAGGAGTGCTAATTTCATTTTAAAATCACTTAAGATACAGCTTTTAGCATTGAAAATCTCAGAAATTATGGGTAGGCCAAGCTCCTGCTCGTGCCTCCCCCTCTCTCTGCCACTGGGCCTGCCTGCAATAATTTGCTGACAAAATTCACTATGGAACACTAAATGTGGTCTTGGCTAGAACGCACTCTAATGGGCTTCAGACCATCTAGGATTGGTGATCCATCATGTGGTTATTCCTTAAATTTGGTGGAGTGACTCCATTCTTCATTTCTCTACCTAGTGTGTGCTTTTAGAGATGAGCTGATGATGGACAAACACATTCCATTCCTCCAAACAAATAACATATTTAGAACCATGTCATCAATTGTCCATCTTTCCTCAAACCACACAACCCATGTATTCGTGGTATTTGCTAGCAGACACTCTGCCCACTGAAATAATATGCACGCTGAATGAGAAATATTTGAAAATGACCTTGCTATCTTCGTTTCTTCTATTTAATTTAAATAATTAAAAGGTGGGCCTATTAGGCAGTGATGGGGCTCAGGGGTGTTACGAAAAGCCTTGATCTTGGAGTCCTTTGTGCCGTACACGAGCCTCTGCGGTTAATGTACAGATAGTTGCTATAGCGGTTAACCACAAATCATAGTGTCTGTAACACATTTATTCTTTTTTGTTTCCTTTTGTTATCTTTTATTTACGGTATGTTAGCTGCCATTTCATTGCCTGTTTCTGATGTGCTAAATGTGTTGCAATAGGGTGTTGGAAACACGTTAAAGAGACATTACGAGACATACTTGTTGGAATACGAACTTTCACATGATGATGTCGGTGGGGAATGCTGCTTACTCTGCCACAGGTTCGAGGACACGATTTTAGTATGGAGCTGTTGCAACTGTTTCCTGTCGGTATAATCTAACATATTCCTTCCAACTATTTCCAGTAGTGCTCCAGGTGATTGGGTTAACTGTGGGTTGTGCGGTGAATGGGCGCACTTTGGGTGTGATAGACGGCAAGGGCTAGGCACATTCAAGGTAGAAATATTTCCTGATCTGTATCTAACGTTTTATATTCCTTTCAATAATTTCATTATTTAGGTTGTGCATTGATCTGGGCTGCTGCTGTAACAGGACTATGCGAAGACAGATGGGTTGGAATATATCTGCCCTCACTGCAGCCTCGCGAACTATAAGAAGAAGCCACCGCCTCCCGAGAGTGCTAATGGCTTCAGAATAGCATCTGCACAACGGAATATTTAATTTTTGTTACTCTTTTTTAGCCTACTGTCCCACTTTTGGGTAAGACAGGGCTGGTAGATAGCATGTTTTAAACAATGTAGTGTTTAGCTGTATTATGTCATTAATATCATTTATTTAGTGAAAGGTTTTATATTTATTGTAATCAGTGAAGTGACAACTCAGAAAGGCTCTAATTAATTGCTGGGTTCAATCGTGTATTCCATTTCCATGCTGGATACCTGTTGCTCATAGCTACCCCTTTTGCGTAATATGGGAACATGGGAGAAGCGATTTGTCTCTGAACTCTGTAAGCACCATTGATAACTTTTATTCGTGATTCTTTTTATTCATGTACGTCTTGCTTATGGAACATGCTTGATTCACTCTAGATTCAGACATCTGCCTCTTGTTGAGGCATACTTCGTTACTGCTTGTTGCTAGTTGCTTCCGGAGATCAAGGATCTCACATTGCTAGTGTGTTGCAGATTTTTGTCAGTTCAATGCACAAATGTTGATAAATATCTGTTGAAGTATTCTTCCATGCATAATAAATCTGCCGATAAGTATATCTTCGCGCAGTAATGTTCAACGATATACCGCAAATTGATAATTTGACCTGTTTTGAGGCATATCGAAACTATTATTTTCCTAGTTAGAAAGTATTGTCAAGCAGTTCTCAAATTATGTTACACAATAATTTGGCACTAGTGATTAATACAAAGATCTACAACACGATTCTAGAAATAGAGAGGGGTGCTACTCGCTTGCTTACTCTATTTTAGACCAAGAGTTAAAAGGAAATGGAGAAAGGTGCTATTCTTGCTTACTTTACTCTACTTTAAACCAAGTTTAGACTGAGTTTGGATTGCGATTCTAGAAATAGAGAGGGGTGCTACTCGCTTGCTTTACTCTATTTTAGACCAAGAGCTAAAAGGAAATGGAGAGATGTGCTACTCTCACTTACTTTATTTACTCTACTTTAGACCAAGTTTAGACTGATATGAGTGTCTGAGTTTGGATTGGATGGGTGCACATATGATGAAAATACATAAGCTGTAGCTAAAAAATTTTCTTGATCGGGTTACTGGGCAAGCTCTGTCCGTGATTCTAAATTGTGTTCCACAAACAGACCAACAATTTTCAGATTGTGTTCCGCACACAATTTGAACCAACAAAAAGAAAAAACTAACACAAATTTCAAATTGTGTTCCGCGTACACAAAAACTAACACAGAAATTTGAATAAAAAATGTGCTTACACAATGAAGTGGCACACATACAAAAGCACAATGAACGAAGTGATTAATCCCTACTTCCACACACACAAAAACACAACGAAGAATCTGCTACTTGGTGATTAATCCACAATGCAACACACAATGAAGACTTCTGGCGCGCGTTCGTGTGTGTGCTTGCATATGTGCATCATCTTGATGGTGGCTCCAATGATCAGTGATCTAGGGCATATCTAGCTAGTTTTTCTTGGCGAAGAGAAGCTGGGACCGGAGGTCGGCGGCGTCGACGTCGTTGAAGTGGTTCTCCGGCATCCAGTTCCCCGTCCTGGGCTCCCTCATCCAGAAGAACCCCTCCTTACTCCCGGCGGCGGCTCCCTCCGCCGCCTGCAGCTTCGCCGTCGTGCCGGCCGCCGCCGCCGCCGCAGGCTCTTGCTGCCTCACCGCCGCGGCCGCCGCTGCCGAGAAGGAGCGGCGGCAGCAGCAGCTCACCGCGGCGATGCCGGCGCCGGCGACCCGTGCCGACGAGAGGAGGGCTCTCGCTGCCGCCGCCGCCATTGTTGCCGCCATATCGCTCGAGCTGGCTGGGAGGATGGCCGTCTGCCCGTCTCGTCCTAGCTAGGGTTTCTTCGTGGCTTCGTGAGATTGTTGGGGGGACGGATCACGACGCGCGTGGGCAGTTATAGGCTGGCGCTGGCGTGCATGCCGGAGAGACGAACAATGCGGCGCATGATCCGAATCGACTTGGAGCACAAGCATTCAAGCACAAAGGGCCGGGTAAACTCGAGGTGGGCCTTGGATTGTGAATTGGGCCTTACTAATAGATGCATAAGGTATCATTAGATTCGATTTTGAAAGTGCATTGCATAGTTATAATACTTGTTGATATATTATGAAAGGAACTAATGGTCGAAATATAATCGTGAAGACCATATAAAAATCTTATACGGCTTATATTTCGAGACGAAGGGAGTATAATATAATGTTTTGTAAAAGTTTGAAAAAAAATGCTAGATGGTCTGGAAAGATTTTTTAAAAAATGGTAATTGATAACATGTACTCGCTTTGAATTTGCTCCAAAACTCATGCTTGGCAAATTTTATTGTTTGGCGACAATGACATGGTGGTGACCTCATCAGCTTATTTTGTTTTGGTGTTGAGGTAAAATCCTACTACAATGTTGGTGGGGATGGCCAAGCAAGCAGCCAAGCATATGGTGTTGGAACTTGGAACCACTAGTGGATTGGATTGCAAGCCCAAACCAATGTTAGTACAGGACAACAAGAGGATACACATATACAATATTATAGGTGCCAACAAGATGGGGAAAAGAAGTGGCACAAAGGAATGTAGTTGGGAGTGGACAGTGATATGGAAGATGATAAAATACATTTCTGACACACCGCAGATGCTCTTAGTCCAATTTTAAGAGGGAAATGGGGCTAAAAGCATCTACAGTGTGCTAAAAAATCGAACCATAACACTGCAGCATGCTAATCATGCTGACACATAAAATCGAACAGGCTTCTTGATTCGAACAGAAGAGACAAAAAAAATCATGGATCCATTACTTAAATACAAATGCAAAGGAGCTCACTGTTGGATTCCACCGGAAAATACTCATGGTTGCTGAGTGTGGGTTTCACGGGTCCCACCATTATATAGTATTAATTTGAGTATGGTTGTCTGTGAGATAAATCGATATGTACGTTGGAGATGCTCTAAGTTATACGCTTATACTCCCTTAGGTCATTAACATATGACGTTTTTAGCAAGTCGTATATTAATGATCCGTGTTTATAATTTAAGAACCGCGATAGATCGATGATAATAAATCTAATTCCAGTAGGGATATAGTTTGGTAATCCCAATGAAAAATATTTGCATATTTTACTGCACCGCTAAAGATATTTGACGAAATATAACAATGGGCCTAATCGTCTCTAGTTTCTTCCAATTCAGAATAATTCGCTTTTCATGAACGCACATGTGCTATCTTGCTCACATTTTGTAGTTTTTTAACTATCTGAAAAAGAAACCCGGCCATTTTCGGAGATTCTTCACATCAAGTTGTTTGGATATGCCACCGAATCGTCCATCGATCCTTGTTCCCCAATTTCATCTTACTATGCACACCGCTAAAGATGTTTGGCCGAGTCTCGATTGTATAGGTATTTGATGAAATATAACAATGGGCCTAATCGTCGTTCTAGTTTCTTCCAACATTCCGAACAATTCACTTCCACGAACGCATATATGTGATATTCTGCTCACATTTCGTAGTTTGTACTATCTGAAAAAGAAACCCATTTTCGCCTGCACATTGATTCTTCCCATCAAGTTGTTTGGATGCCACAGAATTGTCCATCCTTTGTTCCCCAATTCCATAGCGAGGCATCAAATTCGGCACCCTTTTTAACCACTAGTGTTTACAGGGAGAACCTACACGTTGGACACAACTGAAACCTAACGAATCACACAGCAACAAGCAGTCAAGCACACAGAATCTCTTATTGTTCTCCACTTAACTTTCTTGCATGCAACCTTCCAGAATATAATTAATCAACCATATCGGATCGTACGTGTATAACAAACAAACACACAGATCTAACAACAAGTTGCATATCCCTTCTAGGATTACAACACGCAAAAAATAGAAACAAAAAATACTGACCCAATATTCTGATCAACCCCTTTCTACTACTCCATGATTAACCTCTCTTCATTACCACTCAAATTAACTCTCTTATCACATCTTCTTCTTATGCATGCATACACATATGCAAAGTCCTTCAGTTATTGACATGCCTGGCTAATAACTTCCTCTCAAAGTTCTCCATGAACAGTAGTAGTACGTGCTCCTCTTCTCAGTAAGTACTTTAACACTACGTAGTAATAACTCTAGGCTACGGCTAGTGTCGTCCTTGGTCTGCCACGGACGGGCGCCGCCGCACGGTGAGGGCTGTGGTGGCGAGCCAGACCTCGCCGCTCCGGCCGGCCTGCCGTCACCGCCGCCTCCCGCTCCCGCGCCTCGTCGACGGCGATCTGCTGCCACCGGCACTCCTCGCTGCAGAACCCTTGGTCACCTCTACATGTACACGAGATTATCAGATATGTACATGAGAGTAATATATTTCATATTAATCTATCTTGTTTTTTTAAAAAAAATTGATGAGATGTAAAAATCGAAGGGATATTTTCTCGAGGATGAAAACATTTTTCCCCATGTTCATGCATGGATGCATATGCATGATAAATGTCTTCTTGAGGTTTGTTAGGTTTTTGGTACCTATACATGTAGACATCCTTGGTAGGGCTGAGCTCACGCCGGCACAGGGAGCAGGCCTTGAGGAAGCTGCACGAGACGGCGCCGTGGCGCCCTGCGGCGGCGGCGGCAGCGGCGCGCGGCCGGACCATCTGCTTGAGCACTACGCTCGCCGCGTGCGCGTGCGCGTGCGCGTGCCGGCCGTGGTGGTGCTGGCTGTGCACGATGATCTGGAGCCCGACGACGAGGCGCTCGCGCTCGCGCGCGCGGCGGCCGCCGCCGCGCGTGCCGGAGCCGTAGTGTCCACCGGCGCCGCCCATCCCCATGGACGCCGCGACGAGGTGGTTACCGCCGCGGTGGCAGTGGACGACGCCACCCTCCTCGCCGAGGTGGAAGATGCTCTGGCTTCTTGGAAGCATGGCTGCCGGCGGCGGCGGGTGGAATCACCTCACCTCAGGTGAGGCGGTGAGACCACCACGCTTGGAGCCGAATAGCTAGGCGTACGTTGTGGAGGTAGGAGATGAGAGGGAAGGATGAGGGGAAGTGAAGGGGAGAGGAGTGATGGATATTTAAAACCACCCCATGTCCACAAAATATGTTTTTTTTTTAATTTTTTGTTCACTGCTTCCATATGACTCAATAGTAGCTGATCTATAGAAGAAGAATCTTCTATTGAGATTGGGGCCCAATATATGGTATAAGGTTGTAATATGCTCTCTCTAAAACTGTCCATATAAGGAGTCATCAAGTTTAAGGAGGAATTTTCCAGGATTTAACGATGTTGTGCTTTCAGTGGTAGGCGACGTACCCGTCGATAGCGAGACGCCTGTGGTGACTTCGTCAATCTCTCCAAGATTTGCCGGTCCAGTCTTCGAAGATGCTCATACGGGTAGGGTTTGCGTGCGTGCATTCATAGGGATGAGTGCGCGTGCGTTGTGAGTGTCTGCGTTGTACTGTGTAATTTTTAAAAAAAAGTTTAAGGAGGAATTAATAAAACAAAGAAACTTTACGTATGCATTGTAATCAATGGGTATAAAAAAATTTTGGGTTTCGGTCAACAACTAATTTGCACATAGAAACTACAAATATGACCATCTTAATTTTTGAAGAAACCAAATAATAAAATATGTCGAACACTTTTGGATGAACATATTATGTCATTCATTGGAATCCTTATCCTCTTCGGGGCTTCTTTGGAACGTGAGAAATTTTCTTGATATATTCCTATTGTAATTGAATTGAATTATGAATATCCTATAAAAATGTTGTATATATTGCAAAGAATGTCTAAATTGGAGTTCGTACTACTGATAAAGATTGACGTGTACAAGAAAAATGAGGACCATTGTGTCTTCTTGTAGGAAAAATGATTACATATTGATTTTTTTATGCTGTTTACCTCTAGTAGACCCAACATACCCACAGTAATGATTTGCATAATTGCATTGAATTGACTGAGTTAATTAATTTGGGTAAATTTCAGAAACTGAACAGCTCTATTCGCGTGATTTTTTTGGAAACAAATTATTCATTGACCTGACATTTAAAAGAAAGCTAAACGCACAAACTTGAATCTTGGACAGAAACAATTTGCGATTCTATTAAATACTCTTTGTCTATAGTTTTGCTACTTAGGTTAGTAGTAGTTAGTTTATGCTCTCAACATTTATTAACTGATTATCTTTTCTGAAAATATGGTGAAAGGTACAAATGATATGTACTGCATACATTGCCAATTTATGCCACCAGCGAAATTAAGGGGAGGGGATCTACGAAAATTGCTTTCGCGGTAGCGGATATTTCTCAACTCTCTAAAACCTATCAAGTTTTTTTTTCCTTTGATACGATGGTAACATTATTTTTTTGTATAGAGGATTTAACTCTATCAGATGTGCATATATTTAGTTAATTGGTTCACAATTTGATGTGTTAGGTTCACCTCTCTGAACTATTATTTATTAAATCACAAGTGAAACCTTTTTGAAAACAGAGAAAAAATGGGTTATTACCAAGGGAAAAAGTTCAACCAAAGCAAAAGTGCACAGGAAAAGAGACCCTATGAATAAAACCGTGTGTTGAGTGTGAGATAGGAGTAGATGAAAATATTGAGGTCAGATCAAAGTAGTCCAAGAGGGCCCAAGCTTAGTAAAATATTTCAGCAACAATAATATTTTGTCCTCAAGCAACGTGTTTTCTGCTCGTGTACAATACATAAAAGAGGGAATCTCAATAATTGTGGATGTCTTTTTCACCATGAAAAATGGAGACATGGTTGCACAAAAACCATCGTGCATACGCTTTTCCCTTTCAAAATGGAGTTATTTTGTTTGTTACTACATATTTCCAACTTATCTCTAAGATCTTTTTTTTTCAAAAATAAAAAAAAACTATCTCTACGTATGTGAGAGATGGAGACAATATTATATATATATTTTTCACTTTAGAGCAATATATGACAAATGTAAAGATACAAAATGGCGTTTTCTAGGGGGAAACTCACAAGGAGGGCATCCTTGCTGTTGCTGACCATGCAAAGCAATATCTTGAATTGGCATTCAGAGATATATATGGAAAAGCTCTCAGGATATGTTCCGAAACGGGCAGACAAAGTTCCTTATGATTGTTTGCACGAATCAACAATATATCGATCGTGTTTGCATGCATGAGCATGAACCATCGCTGGTAATACGTGCCGTCAACAAAACAAACTAATCAATTATAAGTTGTTTTTTCAAAACACGATACACATACAGACACTCACATAAACACATGCACACTTACCTCTATAAACATACACACGCACACTCTACTCCTATGAAAGCACCTCTAAAGACCAACATACACTACTAAAAAAACCTCATAGGGACCGATCTTATAGGTGTCGGATCATTTAAAACCGACACCTATGAGTCTTTTCTCACCTCCGCACGATAAAAAAAATTTAAACACTATAGGTGACGGTTCTATTAAAAAACCGGCACCTATATTATTATATTATAGGTGCCGGTTTTTTAATAGAACCGAGCCGGCTATTTTTACCATCGAGAGCTCTATCCATCCATCCCGGAGGCTCGCCCCTCTTGCCTTCCTCTCCTCGCGGTGACGTGGGTAAGGTGGAGGCCGCCGCAGAGGCTGGTGTGGCGAGGTGGCGGTGACGACGGTGGTGGTGGAGTAGGCCTGGATCTCACCGGCCTCCTCTCCCGGGGGACCTCGCCCCCTTTCCCTTCTCCCCCTCTAGCACGGCGTGGGGTGATGGCCGACGCGGCGAGGTAGCGGCGCGGTCGCTGGATCTCGCCGGCCCCCTCTCTCCCAGGGGACCTCCCCCCTCCTCCAGTGCGGCGTTGGGTGGCGGCCGCCGGCACGGAGGCTGACATGGCAAGGTGGCAGTGCGGAGGCGGGCACGGCTAGGTGGTGGCGTGGAGGCCGGACGAGGTGGTGGTGGTGGCGGTGGAGAAGGCCGGTGGCAGTGTAGGTGCCATCGTTTTTTTTATTTTTTAATAGTATATGTGCCGGTTTTAGAACCGGCACCAATAAGAATGAGGCAAAGGTACCGACTGGGAAACCGGCACCCTTATAGCCAGTTCCCAAACGGCAGCTACAGGGGGTTATGTACTAGTGATATATTGAGATTTGTAAAGTCATCGTAGACGCCTCGATGTCGTGTCGATGGGTACTGAAAGAACAATTAATTATAAATACGAGCACTCGTATCATGTCTAGAACTTCAACCCAAATGAATAGGTTCCTCTACTAGATATCTAACTAGTTGATCGAGCTACGATTAATTACTTTTTAATTTATTATATAGTTGCTAGACCTTATCTTATAGTTTCAATCATTCTCAATGTAGCTTAATTTTTGCATGTGTTAATTAGACTACTCTTTTTTTATATATTTGCCTCCATATATTCTCAAGGGAATATTGGAAGTACCAGATCTGGTGTAAAGTGTCGGAAAGATCAAACTAAAGGAAATTAAGATGCGCTCGATCAAGCTGTACACGCGGTTCATAAATTGATTCCATGGCGACTGTTCCAATTTGTGTTGTTATTTTTATAGCCTAGCTAGAAATTAACAGTGGACGTGCCATATGCACATATGTGAAGCATCGATCCATTCACATGCATGTCATGCAATCTATGCATGCGCAACACATAGGTACAATGATGAGAAAACACGTCTGTCTTATTATTTCCTGTAAGTACACTGGCCACTGTAGAACACGAAGATGCTTTGTACCTGCAGCACATGCAACTGGCCACTGCTGATGATGATGCTCTATGCATGAACAGTTGAACACGGATAAAGTGATAATAGCTAGCCTTGCTAAAGAAAAGTTGTACAGTCGTTGAGGACGATGTTAACACGCGGAGGGAACGAGAGAGGGGTCTCTGTGCATATTTTATACTGAATTGCTAAATCATACTCGACAGAAAAATGAAAATAAAGTTTTATAAATTTCTAGCCTTTAGATCCGCTTCACGATTCTTGCTTCGGCAGGTTTCTCCTCCAACTCCGATGATCGGCGATGATAACGCTAGCTAGTTAGGGTCTTAAGTTGAGGTGAGGGTGGGATGGAGGTAGAAGGAGGGGGAACAGGGAGTTTCCCTAGACTTAAAGGGATGGCGCCTAAGGAAGACGGCGGCCTGGCAATGGGCGTCAGCGAGGCGCCGGTAGCAACACTGAAGCCACTGGGATGGAGGAGGGTAGCGGGCTAGCATCACAAGCGGGGACGAAGGAAAATAAAGGAATTAGAAGGCGGGGACGGCAAGGGAGCCATTGGAAACGGGAAGTATGGTAGGGCGGGGGCATCTCACCGACGTCTAGCTTGAGGAGGAAAGGTGGGGAGGGGGAGAAAGAGGAAAGAGAGGTGGCCGGTATGGCGGGTCTCATCGGTGTCATTTGTGCCTTTAGGTCACTAACAAGGTGGATGCTGGGGTGAAAGGAGGAGGTGGCGACAACATTTTACACAAGCACGCACACATCGGGGAGGAGAGGCATTAGGGTGAGAAGAAAGGGTTTACTAGAGCAACACGAATCTTAAAATGGTCCGAGCCATCCAAAACCTGATTGAAATTGGGACAGAAGGGGGGGGGGGATTTCCTGTTGAATGTGGTACATGCTGTCCCTATTTTACATGTCGATGAGTAGAGAGAAATAACGGAGTGGAAGAATTATGTAAATTAGCCTATACTATATGGTAAATATATAACCCTATGCATGTACATTTTTTTATAGCTTGTTGATTAAGTATTATATATGTGTTGATAAGTGTGAAGTGCTGCCAGCCTTGTCAAACAAGCCAACAACATGTTCTACATGATGTTGGTTGATTTTATCGGTCCCTACTGATATAATTAGGGAGGAGATAATTCCAATGTTTTCATCTCTAACAGGGAAGAAACAAAATAAGAAATAAGAGATAAGAGATAAAATGTTACAATCATAGATGGTAACAAATCATAATCCTATCCGGATTGCCCCCAAGCCCTCACCAGCGCATATAAAAGAAGGAGAAGGCGTTGAGAACAAGTGATGACTAATTCCTATGCTAAATCCCGAAACTCTAAAGAGAGCCCGATTGATCTCATAGCACTGGAAGGGGTTCGTAATGCAATTCGCTTCCGCGCAGGTGAATCAAGAAGGAAAAACAAAATAAGTTGATCATGGCTTCGATTCAACCAGTCAGTTTTAATCATCGAAATTCCACATTAATCTTAGAATTGGTGATATTGTGTTAAACTAAGCTATTAGATCATGAGTAAATAATTCCAATACGCGAAGCCAAAAAAAGACATGCATATTCAATCGTACAGTCGTACACAGCAGTAGTAGTAAGTGCGTACAAGAAGCCAAAATGGCAAACCAATTCTTGATCAGTGATGCCGCTTCAGCTGTTGAGGGCATGTTTGGGGAGCTTCTAATGATCACTCGAAGCTAGAAGCTGGGAAACCCAGCTTTTCTAGATTTTTAAAAGTTGGCTACCAACCAGCTACTTCTCAGAATTTTAAGCTCCCCAAACAAGCCTTGAGCAAGCTCTACTGGCTACTGGCTAGTACTCTTACATGCTTAATGCAAGTAGGTGATAAGAAAAAAAGGTCCTTTGTGTATTAGTTATCTGATTCTCTCTTGCCTAGCTTAGTGCTTTTGACACCAAGCTAGGTCAAAAAAGTCGTACAAACAAGCATTTTCAATATCTTCCTTTCTTTTTGGTTGATTTGGTTCTGTGCTCAGCAGTAAGCAAACTCAAGAACCTCGTGTCGTGCCCCCCAAGTGGATGCCACTCTTCAATAATCTTCACCTGTTGAGCCAATGGCTGCAAACGGCAAGACCATGATTTACAGGTGAACATGTACTTTTGTCCACCAATTTAAAGTTCAGGTTGCAGTGTCAGTAGTTCTCTGGATTAGTCAACGTGATCAAACAATAAGTGGAGAACAAATGCAAAAAACAAGAAATAATTTATTTCGGTAATCATTTGATAGGAGGTAAGATTCACATCTTATCCCTATGAATGTATTAATATTATTTTACCCTTGTCATTTAGCTTTGCTCGGGACAAGCAATGTTCAGCGCAAGGTTGTCAGGATCGGGATACTAGGTAGTATCGTTTTGCTCAAAGTAATATCGTATCGTAGGATCGTATCGTAGTATCGGGATACTATGAGATTTTTCTTTTTTTAAGTTTAATTAATATTTATATTAATTATATATAGCTATTCTATATAAAATAATGTAGTAATGGTATATGTCATGCAAATAGAGACATTTATTAAAGAGAAACCACGTTGATTTTGATATATTTAACTGATTTTCATATAAATTTGAGCATATTTAGTTACATTATTTTCAAACCATGTTATTTTAAATAATATTTTGTAGTATCGTAGGGATCGTAGAATCAGGATACCACCTAAGATTCCGTAGGATCGTGTAGTAATTAATAGTAGGATCGAGATACTATGAAAATTAGGATACTAGGTGGGATCGGTATCGTTTCGGCTTGATAGGATCGTAGTATCGTAAGATACTAGAATACGAATCGGGATACTGACAACCTTGGTTCAACATGGTGTGTGTTGGCGGTTGTGTTAAATCCTAATTCGTCTGTCAAAATTTTAATAAATAAAGAGAAGACAACATGTTATCCTGACATTCTTTCCTTAAACTCGTATTTTCAGGAGTTTTGTTAATTTAACATGTTTTGTAAAGTTAGATCATAAATAAGAAAGTAAATTTCACAAAACTACAGTAACTTTCACAAAATATTTCATAAATAAGGGAGTAAATTATTTGTAGTTTTTTTTCCTAAAAAGACTACAGATAATTTGATCAAATTATCACAAACTATATATTTAAGGTGATGAATTATAAAAGTATAGATTTAATAATAAATTTATCATAAAACTATAGGTTTAAGACTAAGTATCGCAAAACTACAAATCTAATAATAAAATTATTATAAAACTAGAGATTTTGGGATTCAAATCCTCAGCACTAATGTTATGTTTGAGTTATTAACGTTCAAGTTTTGGACTAAATTGATGTTAAACCTGTATTTTTACAAAACTATCTCTTACCTTGTTTAAGAAAACTTCAAAATACCGAAGGATTGATCGGAGAAGTGCACTTCCGTTTCTCATGGATTCAATACTTTAGAATATTCCTAAGTAAAAAAATTCACCCATATATGTACATTTGCTGATCTCTTTTTTGTTGGACATAAGAATCGCTAACACAATCACCCTGTATATTAAAGCCGACATTGTGATACTTTTCATGTCACACTACATACTAATCATGGATTAATTAAGACAGGCCTCAGACTTCCCTTTAAATCCCGATCCCATATAGAATCACAATAAATTGGTGAAAATGTACACAAACCCATACAAAATTAAATAGAATCTGACCTGCAGGCTAAGTTTCTTTTTCCAGGCTAAAATGAATATGCGCCTGAATATGCACCATCAAATTCAACATATACTAATCTATATATCAAGGTAAAATCTATAAACTTTTCCGAAACAAAAATTTTTCCTTGGTCTCAATACTCTTATTAAACGGATCGAGGGCGACTTGGATTAGATGGTTGATGCGTTCTTAGCCAAGCAAAGCTTCGATTTGCTACGTCGACCGTGCCAGCATTTCGTTTTTCTCCTGTAGGGCACACTTGTCGCTGGTTACGTGGGGCCACAAGCCAGTCACCTTCCCAGCAGTATCCATCCATGGAGCTATTTTGCCTTTTTAAGTTTTGAACGACGAAAGTTTTCAAACTATTTCATTTAATCATTTCATCTCATGCGATCGATGCATTAACATATAGGGTGGTCCAGCTAGCGAATTCTCTGAGCTTGTCACTCTCTGTCCTCACCGGAAAAATATCTATGGTATATTCAAATCCATACGAGCCACACAAGTCACCATGCTACGTACGTTTAATCCGATCAATTACCACCCTTCCTCTGAACTCCCCTCAAATACCGGAGATCAGATGAAGGTATAAATTTTTATTTTGGTAATATTTATGGGCTTATAACGTATATGGCCCCGTTCGAAGACTATCAATACTGACACACAAAACGAGAAACTTATTAGCGGATAATTAATTTAGTTTTAGTTATTTTAAACTTGAAAAATGGATTTATTTGATTTTAAAAAAAATTCATATAGGAATTTTTTCACTAAATATACCTTTTAGCAGTTTGAAAAGTATGCTAATGAAACGGAACCTATTTATGATAAGTTGCTAACAAGTGAGCTATTAATCTCGAAGCAAGTGACCGTGGCAAAGAGTAAAGTTCCATTTCTGCAAATACATCCATCTACTGTTGGTGCGGACAAGTTTTTACAACAAATTGCTTTTACTACTCCATCCGTCCCATAATATAATGTAGCTACTTCTAGTCTTTGTAAAAAATAAACCGGAAGGGAACTACCAATTATATTTTAATAAGTAAAAGTAAAAACCGAGACCTGTGAAAAAACAAACCACCACATCAACAACAAAAACCTCGCCGAGCACTTCAAACAGCGCCAACTGAAGAAAGCTTACAACACCAACTTGCTAACAACTAATCTCTCCGTTCCAGAATATAGCAACCTAGCACCATCACAACACCATGCTAAAATGTGTCCAAATCTAACTTGTTACTGCCCAGTCTATACCAATCATCCTTTATTTAATTTTCACTTAATCTTACCCCCTATTATCCTCCCGTTCTTTAGACACCCCTTATTTCTTTCATCCTTAACATTTAAAAAACAAAAGGTTTGAAATGTATATTTTAATATGAGGGATTAGTGAGCAAGCCATTGCTCAAAATGAAAGATGTCTTATCGGGAATGATTAGCTAATGGTTGTACGCTTACACCCTCTGTTCCAAAAAGAATCAACTTTCAGAGATGAAGCTAATGGTTGTACGCTTACACCCTCCGTTCCAAAAAGAATCAACTTTCAGAGAAAAACTTAGACAGCTACTTCTTTAGATTCATCCTCGAAAGATGGTTTTCTATGGGATGGAGGATTCGTTGTTCTATGTTGAGTTGTCCTAAGTTGAGTTTTTTTTAGAACAGAGGGCTTAGCATCTAAGCTGGCACACAGATCACACATAATGAATGCGATGTGATGTGATAGCGATTAGTTTTGCTGCCCTCGAAGCTGATATATCGAGCATGTAACGTGCTCAGTTCTATCGCATATCCTGGCCAGCTCGGTTGACAGCAAGAGGGAGCAACCCAGCGTGCGTCGCGCTTAAAAGAGAGCGAGCTGGATTGCGACAAGAGCCAAGAGGTAGGGTCCCGATTGCGTGGTAACGGATGGGTTCGAGGCTGGTCCGTTGCAGCGGCTAGAATACCCATGCCCCTGCTTCTGCTTCTTCTCCGGCCGGCTCGCCGGTGCTCGCCCACACCGGCGAAAATGGCCGACGCCGCCGGCCGCCGTAGGTGTTCTGGCCGGAGAAATTCGCGAACTGCAACGCTAATCGGCAGGCCTCACAAAATCACAAGACAGAGCAATCTCAGGTGTATTAAAAGGGGAGAAATTAAAGTGTGATCACACGATACAACTGCAGGGGTTGGGGGTGGTGGTCCAGCACTTTATCCTCGGCCAAACGGAACCACTTGTGTACAGTAACTTGTTAGCTGAAAAGACGCAATGACGGACCCGCCATTGCTGGCCCAGTGGGAACATCACGTCAAGCATGGCATTGTGCACACTGACCTCCACACAAGAATGATGCTCCATTCCACAGTAACATAGTACATTTTTACAACATCACTGATCACTCTGGTACAACGGGGTTACTGTACTTCAGGATACCATTTACCGTCTCAACGAACAAAACGTAGGGTCGCATTTGCATCTTGATAACGGTTACAAAAGAGCGTCGAGCTGAGACTGGAGGTCGGGTATAGGCAACATACCAATTGATTGGATTTCGTCAGCTGTGTATTCTGACTTCAGAAGGGAGTGTAGCTGTATATGAGCCTCAACTATATTTGTCCTGGGACAAACATGGAATTAGAACAAATACAGAGAAGAGCAATATTTTTGCAAGTACAGAAATGCCTGAACATTTTCTTTAGTTCCGCACACATCTAAGTACAGCTTAGTTCTAATCCATTTCAGAGGGATTGATGTTTCTTCAAAAGTACAAAGTTCAATTTTTTACACCCCAAATCATTAGAAGTAAAGAAGAATAACACCAAATGATAGTTATACGTTCACTGAATTGATAAATTGATCATTGAGGAACTCAGATAAAAGATTCTGACGCTAAACATAACTTACACATAAAATGTACCAAAAGAATTGACAAGGGTGAAATATAGAACTACATTAATTTGTAAAAGTAGTGGGATTTTAAGTTTAAAGCTTGCTCAACTAAAAGGTTAAAGCTTGCTCAACTAAAAGGACTTGAGAGCGAAAAAGTTTGTGGTAGTTAAAAGATGAAAATGCCCCCAGTGATATTTAAGTCCATCCTTCAAGAAGTCAACTAGAGAAATCAGACATGCTATGTATACACATTCATCATAATGCACTCTAGGTTAAAAAATTATTAGTGACCAACTGGTGATAGCTTGCCCATGATAGCTTTCTCTTTCACCTCGTATGGTTTAAGGGATAGGGTTACATGAATTATTTATGTATAAGATTTCTTATAGGCAACAAATTGTACTGATTGATCACTCTGGCAAAATGAACTTAATTTGAGATATTATTTTTGAAATAACATTATTTATTAAGCCATCACACCAGGATATTATGTAAAAAGCAGACGTGAACAAAAGATAGGTTTGTAGATGCTGTGGAGATGTAAATACTTACTTGATTGGTTTGAATAAAATCAACCGCGTAGATGGATTTTGCAAATACAACCTCATCATGGTCATTACTTTGGGTAAATCTTGCTGAATAGCAGTCCCAACCTACAAAAAGGGATTTTTATGAAATACATGGAAAAAGAAGCATGATCTGACTTGCATCATCTTGGAAAATACCTTTTGAACCAGCTCCGCAACCTTATCAGGAGAAGCAAATGCTTGAGTCTTAAGGGGTTTAGCCAGAACAGAATCCAATTTCTGACCCTGGCTACCCGAGGACAGTGCAACTTTGACAGCCGTTACCTGGCCCAGACAATCATGTTCATCTCCATTAGAATAAACTACTTTTCGGTTTTGAAAAGAATACTAGAATGCAGGTTCATAATCTGAAATTTTCGAAATCCCAAAAAGGGATGTTAGAATTGGACCCTAATACTTCTGTTCTCGAAATCGCAGGAGAACTGTGAAACATTGCATTAAGGAATTGGACCCTAATACCGCATGGACAAACTGAAAGAATCAAAAGAGGTTTTGGCCTCATTTGGCATGGGCCAAATCCCAGCCAATCCCCATACGTGGACTGGTATTTTGAACTAAAACCCTTATTATCCATTCACGGGGAAAGGGTGCCAACTGCCAATGGCAAGTGAGGCCTTAAAGTGAGAACTGAGCCTTTCCCAGAAAAAGAGAAAAAAGAAAAAATGGATTGAGAAGTGAGTCAACTACTGCAAAGGCTTCCCCCTTTCTCACTTGAAAAGAGGTCAATTCCATACCTTAGTAACAAAAGAAAGCATTGGATCCACTACTAATTTTGTAATGGACATTATAAACTCTTCACAGGTAGATTTGAGGCTTTTTTCCAATTCCTGAAAAAATAGTAGTAACAAAATTAGCTGAAAAAATATTAAAAAATCGAGGATATGGGCATCTACAAAGCAATCACATTAGACTGCTGCCTTATTTTATGCATGTGAAGTTGCACGTGCAAGTCCTATGTATGAACAGCCGCATCACGTTTGGACTTATTTTAATTTTCACAATGTGGACTGAAAATTTATGAGATCAACTAATGAGAAATTAACATAAACATTTTTTTTTACTTTTAGGCCAAAAAGAAATAACTATCAGCTATCAGTTCAAGATGGTTACTTTTCTGGCATCAATTTGGTTCTCCAGAACACGGGGAGAAAACGTCCTAGCAAGTGATGTTGACCTTGACCAATCAAATAACGAGACCTGCCCCCTGAGGATCCTTCTTAAGTGATCCTGTAAAAAGAAACATTGTTATATGCAGCAATTAGTTAATTGGATACAAACCATGTGCACGGTATGCATTTTTATGGGAGCACAAGTGTAACTAGCAAATAAAACATAACCTTTCTACTGAGGATTTTCAGGTAATTAATTCAAAGAATATTAGATAGTTCAAATGGTTCATCACGAAACAAGGCAACCTAATTAGAATCTTCAGACATTTTACAAAGATTTCTGACAAACATCAATACAATTAGAAAGTTCTCTAAATAAAGTCTAGAATGTAACAGTTGATCTTGTCAACGTATCATTTATGAGGACAAGACCGCACACCAGTACTTGACACCCATATTTCAGGGATAGCACCTTATGTTTGCTAAGTTCAGCTGACCAACCCATGAGTTGAATTTGATAGAATGCAATAGACATTAATATCTTTGTCTCAGCTGATGAGCCAGGGAGGTCATTTTACTTTTTTTCCTACTTTATATCTTACTACAGGCAAAAAGAAATCTCTCAACTTATTCATCTGGTGAATGGGCAAGAGAAAAGAAAGCAAAAGCCTTTTGTTATATGGGCGCAAGAAAAAACAGAAAATAACAATAAGAATTTGTCTACGGAGACATCTAGTACTAATGATTCTTTGTGTTCTTACCACAAATATGAAACAGCTGATGAAAGCAATAAAAAACGCAAGTAATTTGTTTGTTGCCAGATGGTCTATTAGAAGTCTGGTTTCATGGTGACAAGAGTTATCAAATATACTGGCATTTTTTATATATCAGTGAAATAGTTCTAACGACATCTTTCCATGCATGTAACAAGTGAATACTCCTTTTCTTATAAAAAAAGGTGAACATGTGAAACAGTTTCCGTAAAAAGCATGAACAGTATACATGTAATACAAGCAAAAACAATCCATAACTTCCTCAAACATCAAGCTTCATGTAAAAAATGGTACACATGGTTATGCAACGGCTAAGCAGTTCATACTCAAATGAAAAGAACAAAGTTGCACATACCAGCAAATGGGAGAAATCCAGCTCCTTATGCGTGACAGAAAACTCAATATCAAATGGAGCAATCTGAAAACATGTATAGTACCACATGAGTTGCCCGATGGACTTATGCATGCTATAAAATTTTGACTTGACATACTGTACAAATTGTATCACCTGTTCTCTTAAAATAAGAAGGTGCTTAATTAGGAAAAGCTGTCCATCCATTGCAGTTGCTTTTTTTGCAATGACCTTGCTTGCATTCTGTTCACAGGATCAAACAGATACGCTCTGAATATCAAAGAGTGCAGTTCAACACATAAAACATGTTCTTTAGATCTTGTTAAGACATGAACAATAAGGGAAGGAGAATACAGACCTGAAGAGATGTGGAGCAAACTTCTACAGCTTCCTGGTGAAGATCGAAATTATATGTCAAGTTCGATGCCATGGCCTCGATCAAGAAATGAACAATGAACAACAGAAAATATCTTAAGCTTTAAGAGGTCCAATACCTGGGCTAATCCAGTAAAAACTGTAGGTTCTAAGCGGTGATATAGCTTTGACAGACAAGACACTGTTTTCTCCAGTGGTCTATACCATGTCACATATATGTCCGAGTTGCCACTAACCTACAGATTGAAACATAAGAAATTAGATTAATGTTTTAACTACACTGATAATTCATAATGCTCGTGATTAAAACTGGATTCAGTTATAAGCAACATGTGCTTTGTTTAACATCAGATGACAGCATGGAGAAAAATGATGTTAGCACATAAGGGAGTGAAGAAATTACAAAATCTATAAAACTGATAGTACCATCTTAAGCACACATCTGAGCCAGTAAAACTGTGTGTGAACCAACTGTTAGGACAGATTTTTATTGAATGACTAGGACCATAAAGAGTTAAATTGAAATGAACTTTCATTAAACTAAGAACAAAACTAACATTAGAACTTGTAGTTGCATCTACGGATCTCTCAAGCTTTCCAGGATAATCCAGATCTTCATCAGAAGGGCGGAAGTTTGCAATCTGAACAATAGTAAGAAAACAAAATTAACAAAAAAAAAAGATGAAATAGATTAAACAATATATAAGAAAAGTCTCCTTCATTCCTGAGCTCAAGATTGTCTAAATAATAACTAAAACTCAGGGGATCTTCAAGTTCAGTTTTCAATTCATGGCTAGTTCATTCTAGTTCTGCAGACATTGCTAACAATATGTTCACTATCAAAAACTTCAAATGACACAATAATCAACCATTTCCCTTGTAATTGGCATGCAACATCCAGCAATGCTCATAAAAGAATCTCATTCAGATCACCAGTGAAGAACGTCAAGCACTTCAAATAACTAATATATTATTTTAAGTGCCATTTAACCATCAAGTTTTCCCTAAAAGCATTGCAGGTTCTACAACAAACTTGACATAAGTCCACATGACAGCTGTTCTCAACATTGGAACCATACATTATTTGCGAACAAATGAACGAAATATGCACCACGTACTCAAACGAAAACATGCTGACTGAAAAAAAAAAACATGAAGTCACCAATAAGGGGCATATTTTAAATAGTACCTCCTCACGAATATGAGTCCGAGCACAAAAGGCCAACCGCTCATGAACGTCTGCAAGTATCCTTTGCAATACGGGTCGAAGCCCAGCTACTGATTCTCCTCGTCTACTTAGTTGTTCCCCTAGCACTTCGACCTTCAGAATGTCAACGAGTTCACACAGAGAATCAATGCTTCCCTCATAAATCAGTCTAGGCCTCAGAGTATCATACAAGTACGTGCACCTGAATACAAAGGCATATCAGATATTCAGTTAATCACCTTAGATGAAAAGTTGATAACATAAAAGTATGAACGCTACACAATACACACGTCAATATAAATTTGAATCATACAACAAGGGTGTTGCAGAAACTAACCAAATAATCTGTGTTCCATATGTTTTAACAAGAAAATATATTTACAATGTCAACATATCTATAGGTTCTAAACTTTTTGTATGACAGAACTTCAATAATCATCTCTCTTGTTTAGGAAAGGAACTTCTATCTATTTCTTAAGTTGATGAAATCTTCTGTAAACTCATCTTAACATAGGAATTTAAGGTTCGATTACACATTTATACTTGACTAGCCCACTAATAGGAAGCTGGTATAGGCCTGAGGAATTTTTGGGGGGTCTTATATTAAGATCCAGATAATTTCTAGTTCCTGAAAATCCTATTTATTCTAAAGCCTATTCCTTGATTGTTGGTTAGCTAATAGAAAAACTTATGCAAGTCTAAAGTCAGGTTTTAGCGAATTTGCAGAACAAATTACAGATGCTTACATTGCAGTATAAGAACCAGAGGGACTAAAAGCTTACAGTGGGTCCATTAAAGGAGCAATACTTGAAACATCTGATGCAGATGCCGGGAAAAAGTGAGCAAAAAGCTGGTGCTCAAATTGGCATGCCTGAGAAGCAACAGGAAAAGTAGTAAAATATGTCTTGCAGTCAAAATCAGCTGAATATTATAAGAGGAGAGAAAAATAAAAGCATGAATACTGGAGATTAGATAAAATTGGTTATGTGCCGTCAAAGGCTCAGAATTCAGTTTTATGACATTGAAAGTCCCAGGTTGAGGGGAAGCCATCATAACTAACTTCTATTGGCCTCAAAAGGATGGAAATGGTAAAATGAGGAATTGGGTGACCTTGAGATACTAATAAGTGAACCCCGAGACTTTCAGTTGTATAAAACTAAAAATCAAGAACTTTCAATGCTTTAGAACAAATATGCCAAAAATAATAATGATAAGTGCATCATACTCAGCATGAGGAGTAAGCAGAGCACGTAATATTAGGAAACTAAATATACAATGTGTTGCTCAATTCTTCTACATTACAGAATGCTATCGTGTACAACTGTAAGATGTAACTTTCTGAATATGGAAAGAGAAACCTACAACACAGATGAAAATAAGAAAACTAGAAAGTATTAAACATGCAGTTACCTCCATCAGATAGGCACATCCAGATCTTGTTAGAGAAGGCAAAGCTTCTTTTCTAGCAAATTCAGAAATTCGTTGCTGCACCATGCCTCGTATCTTTAGTTGCATAACAAGTGATAAGAAATAATCAGGTCCATGCCAAAAAAGGAAAATATAAAACCAATAATTGTTTGATCTTACCAAGTATAACCTCTGTTCACAGAACAAGCTGTGACATTCTGAAAGAATCTGCGTGTATTCTTTCCGAGAAGATCTACTTTCAATCTCACCTAAGATTGGTTTAAGCTGGAAAACAAGAACCAGAGGCAGCAGAGTTATAACTTTGAGGTGTTACTGGTATATAGATCACATAGCTACAGTTTGTTTAAGCCTTTCTATATAACTGTAGATCATTTGATGAAAAGGTATACCTCACTAGCAGCTGCCTTGAAGCGAACATAGATAAGGGATGCTTCCACACCCTCTGTAACAACATTTTTTGCTGAACCATTACCTCGAATTGCCGCTTGAACCTGAAATAAAATCAAGCTATTATCTGGTATTTAGTAGTCATATCGCATTTACCTACCAAAGTTCAACTGAAAATCACCTGGGATGAAGCGGCTTTAAGTATTGACAGGACATGTGACCGAATCATACCTAATGCACGAGACTGCAATAAAAGAAGCATATAATTATCAGGTCAAAGTATCTAACCTGTGATGACTATCCATGTAGTTCAATTCAAGTAGACCTTTACCTGAAGTTGGCGAAACTTAACCAAGTACACCGCAGATTCAGCATATTGTGGATTATTTTCAACATACCTATAAGCACCCAAACAGGATACAGCATGAACTCCTTAAATCTCAGCACCCTAAAACTACACACAGAGCATTGTCTATTACTACTTACGAAATACAATCATCGAGCCGTTTCAAAAGTGGAAGAAATTGTTCATTTCCGATGTTCATAGTTTGAGAATAAAAGCTAGTAGAGACCTGCAAAATGGAGACAGTATTTTAAACCATATGAAGCAGGTTAACCAGAGAAAAAATAGGATTTTAAAAAAAACAGATTGTGTAATCAACATTACAGATAATGTATGAATGAGATCATCAGGATACATTGTGTACTTGGATGGTAGAATTGAATAAGTGTGGTTAGTGGCCAGAAATGTTCAAGATTATGCAGCTACAGAATATACTAGAACAGTAGCAAACAGTGGGATCTTCAAAAATACAAGCCACTCATCATCATGTACAAGTTAGCACTAACCACAAGGTGACAATACGAATCAGCTCAAAATTCAGATCTAAGACATCCATTGGGATCAAATCTAAAGTATATATCCTCCGAAACATGGAATAAACATTTTCTGGAACAAATGAACCACGGAGACCATGCTGACCTCTCCAACTAACAAAATGATCAAGGATGCAAGCATTAGGATGTAGTAGATAACGTTGGAAATTTTGAATAAGGTTTCACATAAGTTCAACAATTAAATTTCAAAGTAGATGTATGGCAGAATTCATTATGCTTGTGTGAGATGTAGAACTTGTAGGAGAGGCATTAATTTAATCAAATTTATTAATCTAATGCTCAATAGACAAACTAGGGATGCCAAACCTTACATTTTCCAATTCATCAAAGTAGTTCAACCTACTTCGAAGTGCTTCTGCAAACTCAATCAGCCTTTGTTTCTCCAACAACTGCATTACATTCGAATTTAGAAATGATAGTCCATTGACTGAAACACTTCATTAAAAAAACGGAAGAGGGACCAGCAATATGGCAAAATGAGAATATATATTTGCATTTACGACATGAATAAACTAAGAAAATACTACACAAAAAAGGGTAGTTAAAAGGTAACTCGTGTGTTCATTTAGGCCCTGTTCTTTTCAGATTATTCACCAGATTGTTGAAACGGATTATTTGCTTCATGCTTCGAAAAATACGTTTTCCAAAAAAAAAACTACTGCATTGCTTAGATCACTTGTTCTAAGCTGTTTGTTAAGTTTATTTCTCAAAATATTTCCTTTTTCCCTGCTTTTAAAGTAGATAATCCTTAGCAATAATCTGGTCAAAAAATTATCTCAAACAGGGGTATATGAAATGAAGCATGCTTGTAGATCATAATACAGTTCCTACAAACAAAAGATTACTAGAATGATTTGTTTTTATTAATGCAACAGTTTTGTAATGTTAAATCTATATGTGTTGAAACTGCATCAAAGAATTTTGTAATTCTGTTCAAACTAAAAGAGTAGATAAGAGCTATACAAAATATATCACTAATAAGATCATTAACATGAGGTCCAAGATGACAAACAGGCCAATGAGTTTTTCCTTTGGGCACCTAAAATGCCATATTGTAAATTTACCAAAGCTGCACAATACAAGGCAGGCGATCTGTTAAGTTTCACTAATATTGAATACATTCTTAAAAGTGGTTTATGTGCACATGGCAGAGTAACAGTCCTTTAGAGTGGAAGTTTCACTATAAATAACTAATCTGACAAAATGCCAAAAAAATAACAGAAAGAATAGCAAAAGTGCAAGTATTTAGAATCTTAGAGAAAAGGGTGCATACAAGTTGGTCGCAAGCATCGTGCAAAGTTTTTGTCTTTGTGGCAACACTCAAATGCAACGATTGCAGTTCTTCAAATAAGTTCAGTGTGTCATCCACCTGAATGGACATATTTTAAATATGTTATATTGAAAAGGATAAGAGCATCCATATTCCTTAAAAGATTTTGCAAATATTAACAAACAAAAGGGTTCATAAACCTACTTGTTGAAGAATACCATCACATGTTTTAACACGTTCCTCTAATGTACTCTCGTAGAGACGATACTTTTCTTCCGTCTGTCAAATAAACTAGAGGGGTAAAATCATTGTTTTACCACAAGTTGCCATCACTAACAAAAGAAATGAACATGCACAAACCTCAGATTTCATAGCTGATTCCAGTTCAGAAAACCATTTGTAGAACTACAGGAGGTAATAAAGGTATTAGCTCAACCTGCAGAAATAGTTTACCTTCTATCCTGACACAACTTAAGGTTGAATAGATAGAATACCGAAATTCTCTGATCAATCATACAAGTGATATATCAACAAGATTATGAAACTAACCTGATGCGTATTCACCAAGACTGCATCCATTGCACCCTCCTCTAATGCAGCCTCTTTTTCTGGCACAACCACACCCCCATCCTTCACTAAACTTTTCTCCTGATGTAACACCCAGCAATATGTTTTAATGTCAAGCAATAATATAAAGCCGGAAGGGAAATAGACCTCAAAATACAGCCTTCTATCAAATTAAAAAAAGCAACCCTCCAATGAAATAACATAACAAGACCATAAAAACAACGCACTTATAAACCCATTTGATACCCAATTGAAACATCAAACATCATCACAAATCCAGCACTAGCTAGAGTATTGAATTGTGGAGAGTGAGCTAATAGTGGCACAGAAACATCACCAACGAAACAGAACTGCAAATTCACCTGACTCATGTACTGTCAATTATAAACCAAACTAACCGCTACCGCTGAACTACCAAATGGAGTATGTATGCTGTGTTGCAACTAATGAAATATCTCAAATCCTTCAAGTACAATTGACAGGCTAGTCTATCCCGAGCATAGCACGGCAAACTAAACTAAACCAAACCATGGTAGCATCAGATCACAACATTTAGTCATCGCAAGCAACAGGGCCTATGGATCAAACCATCGCACACAATCCCGAGATGTGGCGCCTCACCAGGTTGGCCGGGAACGGCCTCTCGGACACGGCGCGGGAAAGCGCGGCGATCGCGGCATTCTGCTGCTCCGTGAGCGGCGCGTTCTGCAGCAGCGAAAGCCCAAGTCCATCAGATCAGATCCACCAGTGCTACCACTGGATCACACACCCACCCGACGCGCAGCGAAGCGAGGAAACCGACCTTCTCCCAGGTGGAGGCGAACTTGTAGGCGTGGGAGACGGCCTCCGAGTTGGGCAGCGTCTCCGGCGTCGTCGCCATGGGCGTCCCCGGCGGCGGGCGGCTGATGCGGCCGCGGCCCCGGGCGGGCGTTGCCGGAGGGGTGGGGAGGCGGCGGTCGCGTCCCCTGGTGGCGTTGCGATGCGGGCCAAGTGGGACGGGCGGCGGCGGCGGCCGGCTGTCCGGTGGCTGACGGCGGTTGATTGGCGCGGCGGTCGGAGCACTGGGAATGGCCTTCCCGGTAGTAGTCGAGACTTGCGAGAGAGAGAGAAAGAGGAGGAAGACTGGAAGAGCGAGAAACGTAGGGCCTGTTTTGGTTGTGTCAAATGGAATTTTGGGACTTGGGCCCAACTTCACGTGTTGTGTGGGCCACGTACGGGCTTACATTTATGGGCTTACCACACCAGTTTGTAAGGCCTGTTTCGGCAGCCCACATCTTCGGCCCATTGTGGTTTTAGATTTCGGCCTGTAATAGGAGTGGACTAAAGATTATGGGCTTCCATAATGGACCTGAGGCTTCACTTCGGCCTTGTTTGGCATAGGCCGAATTATTTAGTTCAAAATTCCGGGCCTTCTCTCGGGAGGATCGACATGGTTTGGCCCATACTAAACATGGCCTTGGTGGGCTACTGGGCTGCATTTTAGCCTTGGTGCGACGCTAGAATTTTACCCCGGCCGAATCAGGAGGTGGATCCGGTGACATTTTCCAGAAAGTAGTTGACGTGGCACGGTGGAAGAGCTAATTTTGGGATTTCTCCTAGCTTTGGGAATTAAAAATGAATTGCACTCGCACAAATGTCCCCAAATTGAACAATAGTAAACCTTTAAACTTCTAGCTAGATGCACGGTTCGACGCCGGTCGCAATGGCCAGCCACGAAACGGGTTCACGCGGTGGCCGGCCACGCAGGCCCCAGCCTGAGCTCCAGCTCCGCCTCGCACAGCACCGGCAACCCCAGCGTCAGGCTGGTCGCCACGTCCTCCTCCTCCACATCCTTCTCACCGGCGAATAAGCCAGCCTCCTTCACGCCCCCGGCCCTCGCGGGGAACAGCTGGAGGCAGACTGGGGCATCGTCCCGGTCGTCTCCGGCGGCGGCGGCGGCAGCGGCCGGCGGGGAGCCGGCGCCGCGGGCGTGTTGCCCTTGCAGCAGCTTGCGGAGCGCCGAGTTCCACCGGTTCTTGACGGCGTTGTCGGAGCGGCCGGGGAGGCAGCGCGCGATGGTGGCCCACTTGTTGCCGTGCACGCGCTGCTGCGCGAGGATGATCGCGTCCTCCTCGGCGGTGAAGACCCGGCTGTCCAGCTCCGGCGACAGGTGCTGGCACCACCGCAGCCGGCACGACTTGGGCCCGCGCCGGGGCAGCGCCAGCGCGATCTCCGCCCAGTTCTGCCGCCGGTGCTCGCGCACCGCGCGACGCAGCGCCTCGTCCTCCTCCTGCGTCCACGGCGTCTTCCTGCCGCCGCCGTCCGCCGCCATCTTGCTCAAACTATCCCGGCAGGGGCGGAGTTAACGTGTGGAGGCATGGGGTTAAGCTGAACCCAATACTACTTTTTTTTTTTGGAAACACAAAAGCTGCTGTTAATATAGTATAAACTACACGAATCAGAGAAATGTATAGAAAGAAAGTGGATTGAAATCTTGATAGAAAGAAAGTGGATGGGATAATTGGAGGAAATAAATCAACCCAAAACCGGATGGATTTCCAATATATGGCACTACCGGCCTATCTAATGGCATAAAGAAGGATCGGGAGAGGGTTACTGGTTGCTAGAGAAAAATGAATAGCTTACTTCCAAATTTCAATTCGAATCAATATGGAGGCAGGTGGAATTGAAATGAACTTTTCCGGTAACACACATGAAAATGTTCATATTGTCTTTCAACCTCAATCCCATCATGTATAATTGTACTAAAAAGTCGGTGGAGGATAGTGAAATTATCCAAACCTTATTTTTGTGGAATACTATATCTGAAGTCTTCAAACCTCTGATTCGACCAGTCTAGCCAATTCAGTATCGTTTGTCTTGCAAAAGAAGTTATTATTCTTCAGAGCGCGAAATTAGGCAAGCCATATAGCCATTGTTTCCAAACATATGCACATAAGCGGAACAGTAGCTGTTATGCACACAGAAGGAGCTTTCTGGCCTCTCTTTTATGGCAGTTTCTGTTTCTTATTCCAGACCTCAACATTCTCCTGCCAGAAGAGTTTGGACGCAGGACATTTGCATGAACTACTCTTATTTTTGTTATTACAGACGGCAATAGCCCCCCCAAATAAATAACATGGCATATATATATAATAATATACAACGAGCACTTACAAAAAAAAAATGCCCCACTTCTATTGTTTACATCCAACCAAAATGGAATGGGAACTAGAGAGAAGCGACGACATTATATTATTACATAATAAATCAAAAAGAAAATAAAAAAACTAATGCATAATTACAGTTTCAAGGATATATACACCCGATGATTCTTGAGCCAAGACGACTCCACTGCAATCGGATCTGTGCAAATGAGAGTCCAAGCATTTTGATAATTGCAGTCGTAATACCACATTGATGCCGCAGCATCCAGACTGATCGTTTGGCGCTTTTGATTGGATCAAGACAAAAAACCAGGTGCTCTCTGCCTGGCATAATGAACTGAATATTGTACTACTCTTGTGAAGCATTTTGAGGATCTTCTTGGCAAAGATTTGATGATGATTTGCTCGGATTGATTATTGCAGGCATCCATTGCTCCGGAATTACAATAAAATAAGCAGACATAGCTTTTCTAAACCGCTTCTTATACTGCATGGGTGAAATCACAGTTGGAGGGGCATTCTTCGGCCCGCCGAGAATACCGGACGATTTGACCCATGTCTCGAGGTGCTTGTCCCATGTATACTGCCTCATAAAATCAATTATTCCCAGAACCAATTCATGTTTCTCCTCGTCAACTCCCACAAGCAATGAGTAATCCATCACATCAATTCCCTACAAGAGGACAAGACTTCATTAATGAGTCATATGAGAAGATATATCGAATGCTGCTACTGGCCTGCAATAAATCTTATCAGCCTGTCTCATAAACCCTACCAAAATTGAAGAGAATGAAATACAATAAGGAAATAGACAACAGCGGCAAGTATGAAGTTAACATTGTATATGCCTCTTTCTTGAAAAAAAAAAACATTCTATATGCCTCTGCTAGGAACTTATAAACCTTAGCTTCAGGAGCTACAGCCAAAACATCGAAGGGCCTGTTCACTTTGATGCCAAAAAAAACCTTACCAAATTTTGGCATTGCCGAAATTTTGGCATAGTTAGTTGCCAAAATTTTGGCAAGTTGTCAAAATTTTTGCAGGATTTCTTATATAGTTACCAAAATTTGGCAGCAAACTAAATGCAGCCACTTTTTTGGTAACTTTACCAAAATTTGGTAATGTTGAAAATGACATCAAAGTGAACAGGCCTGAAGACAGGATGATCTTCAAGGCTTCAAGCATGAGAACACTAAATCCTAAATATATTGTCTGACAAAACAGCACAAGATTATTGTTGAATGAACATTAAATTCATTCAACAACATATAAATTTAATGGTGTTTTTGCTACTGAGCCCGGGCAGTGGCTCCTCTCCTGATTATTTTCATACTAGTAAGGGAAAACGAATAATTTGCAAGGAAATAAAGATTTTTTTTGTGAGTGAAAAATAAAGATCTTTAAGGAAACTGTGCAACATTCCCTACCCTCTTATAAATTGTAAGCAACTTCTAGACATAAATCAAGATGAAGACTGAAAAAAAAAAAAGAGCACCCTAGGTAGTGACTGTAAGAGGCCAAAGTTAAGGTGAAGATTTGAAAATATTGAATAATTTTTAAGTCTTAGCTCAAGGATTCATGCATGAATGAGATAATTCTCACTATCAGAATCTGAACTTACTGCCAGAAAGGAAGTATCATTCCAAACAGCTCTTTCCAGAAGCCTCTTTGCCTTGTTCCCAACGAAAATTGGTGACGTTGGCATTGCCTCAATCAAGTTCTGGTCAAGAAGAACCTTGTTGCTGCTGGAATCAGCATTATACCTTGACCTCGAAGATCCCTTGAGATCATAGAGCCTTGTAATATTCCGTCCAAATAAAAGATTTTCCATCACAAGTAAATCCATTTTTGACTCCTTGCCACCCTTCACATGCTTAATTGTAACCTAAGCAAAAACATAGACCTTTTAGTATAAGTAAGCTTCATAGTGGAAAATCTACCTATCAGATACTTCAGCAAGGCCATTCCAGCCAATAAATGTGAGCATCTATCATCAATACAGCATGCATAATGCTATGACTATATAAATCATGGATTATTGCTCTTGATTAATCCAGGAGCTTCTGAGAGAGAGAAAAATAGGTCCATCGGTCCAAAGTTGCAATACTTCCTCCAAATACTGGGTTATGGGTTGAGATTTCTGAAGGAGCGTTTAATGGAACACATACTAGATCAAATTAAGCAATTGCAGGTAGTCGCCTAACAAGTTGTACGAAAAAAATAGACCTCCAAAACCTGTATAGATCGCAGTTCTTACATATATTTAATGAAATTTGCAATTGATCATGTTTAAAGATAAAGAAATAGAGCTGAATGTAACTTAAACAAGCAAATGTAAACAGAATAAATACATATCCCTTCCAGTTACAACTTGTACCATGTTAAACTTAAAATATGATTGTAAAGTGGATAATTGGATAAGAAATAAAAACTGTGCTCCTAAACACCAGAAAATATCAGACACATAAAACATAGAACTTTAGTGAGATTTCCTACAAATGCTACTATTTTAATCTGATAACTCGAATAGTATCACATAAATGTGGTTTTTTTTTCTAGAAAAGTCAGGTTTTGCTTTTTCCCTGTAAAATAGGAACTAGTACATAAGTTAACCCACAAGTAAGTTAACAACATATGAGTATCACATAAGTTGCTTGGATGGAAAGAAACATTTTATTATTTCTTCCACCTGCTGTACAATTTGGCTGTGGCCCAAAGATTTGTCACTACTCATGAGTGACAGACAGAGCTACATTTAAAATCGAGGCTCTGCTTGATAGCCAAATGCCCCTAGCTATTTTTCTCTTGAATCAAAAAATTAAGTTTCTTCTTAGAACCAAAGTGATCAATAAAACAGAAAACAGAAGGTCAAAGGGATATACCTGATAGATTCCCAGAATCTTTGCAAGGGATGTAGGGCTTCCGGTGCTTATAGACTCTGATAAATATTTAAAATAATCTAGTCCAAACTTAAGGAATGATTCAAGTTCTGTTTTTGTGACCTGCTTTATTATAAATCTATCATCCAGAGATTTTGCAAAAAACACATTGCTTTTGCCACCTTGTGCTCCCCATTTCTTGCATCGACTGATAGATCTTAAAAAGTCAAGTTCAGATGGACAGCAAGACCTTCTAAGAGCTTCAAAGCTTTTCGCATAGTAGCACGTCACTGTGTATTTCACCTTCCCGAGTGGGCCACCATCCTCAAAGGGAACTCTTAGGTGAACTAGATCGGGAACAAATGACCCTCTGGTTCCAGATATTGACGAAGCAAGATCATCAGCGGATCCGAAATCCTCAAATAAATGAAAAGGATTAAAATTTCCAGAATCATATACAGGCAATGGAAGTGAAGAATCTGGACCATCTTTGTTCTTGCTGTTCTCATCCAACATTTGGTGACAGTACATGGGTGAAACAAGTGCATAAGAAATTATACTGGTCGGCTCATCATCAAATACTGGAATAACAACATCATTAGCTCCAGTTGGCAGAAAAAGTCTTGCTCCACCTTGCTGTGATAACTCACGGAACAATGTAATGTACACAGGATTGTAGTCAGCCAGGGCCCCAAATCTCGGTGCTGTCCCAGAATTTGTGTTTAATGAGTCATAGAATGTCATGTATGGCATTTTAAGCCAGCTTGATAAGTCTTCTACTGTATCTCCAGACCTGACAGATAAAGAAGCATTGGTTGGCACTGCCTTAGCTTGGTTTTTAAGATCAGCTGAACCTTCTAGCAGAGCTAATGGTTTCAGGATACTTGTATCAGGAACTGTTCCATTTTCACCTCTCCATTTTGCATCCAATGTGTCTGAAATATCAGCATTTACTGGAAACTGACCATCAGAAAGAACCCTACGAACACCAATACTGGATTCTTGATGATCCAGGTTATCCTTAACATCTGCGCTGTTAGAATGATTGATTTTGGCAATCGCATCTTCCATGCCATTCAACCCTGCACCAATCCTTGAACTATTTCCATTAGATTGATCAGGTTGGTTGGGCTCCTTGTCATTAGCATGAAGTGGACTTTGGCTCTGCTTCAAGGATCCTTCCTTAGCATTTGAAAGAACTTCGGAGCCCTTTGAGCTCTTCTCTAGTTTTGTAGTTGCATTGGTATCAACTGATTTATCGTTAGAGTCAGAACTCCTACTCCCAACCCGTAAACCTCCTAGTGTGTCACAGTACTTGCCACCTGAATTTGCTATAAAGATTAGCCGCTGATCCCACAGGTAACACAGAAACAGTAGCTGCCTCCTTAGTTTGTTAACCTCAAGAATATCAATGAATGGCTTCCCCTTTCTGATCTCCTTGTTCAGTAGATTCTTCAATGATTCCTAAAGGTGAATGCTCCAATAATTAGCATACAACTTTAATAATGTGTCATTTTTTTGAACAGAGCCAAATGGAGCCATGGCTCCATAACAAAACATAAATAAAAATAATAATTTACCGTAAAATCTGCTTTCTCTATTTGCAGGATCTCTTCCAGCTCCATGATGTTCCTTCTTAACTCGAGGATTTTCATGTTGCCATCAAAAGAACCTGTAATTGGCCTTCCCTCTGAAATTTGGTGGAGTGCATTCAGTACTTCAGTGAACAGAAGTTCAGCTGAGTCAACCACCTGAATCATAGACAATTAGCGTCAACCAGAAATTATCACATAATTGCTCACAAAATTAAACAGCCTACCTCATTTGCTTCTTGCTCTACCCATTCCTGGTGCTGAGAAGTGAAATCAAGTTTCGGTGGTGGCAAATACACTGAATGAACCTTGATCGATGCATATCGGAAGCAAGCAACCATTTCACCAAAGCTAAAATACAAACATGTAAGCCATAGTATTTACCAATTTAATGAAATTGAAGAGGAGTGAGGGGATACCCATAAAAACGAAGGCAATCCCTGTGAAGAGAATGGCCACAACTGGCTACCCTACTAGCTGCCGCATGATTTGAGAAGCTAAGTTCCAGAAATTTTCCAAAGGACAAGCCCCAGGCAGCATCAGACATCACTACTCTTTTAGTCGCTGGAGGGAGCCCAATAACACGAGGACATCGTAAGCATCTATGCCACATCCATATTTTACCATCATGTTCACCAGGCAACTTCACTGCAAGTTTCCTCACTGAAATTGTTAAGCTGCCTTGCGGGTGGACATAGCAATAAACATGGGCCTCCGGTGGCAACTCACAAGAGATACAATTATTGTTCTGAAACAAAATGTCAAAGTTAAGCAGTATATAAAGTTTCTATAAATTGAATTCGAGAATGACAATCTAACCTGATCAAAGAGCTGGTCACGCAGAAATCTTCCTAAAGGCTTGTCAAAGTTGCCATAATACTTTATGCGGAGAAGGTGTGGCCGCTGACAAACAGTTTCTTTCCAAACACAACGGGAAGACAGAGAAACCAATATACTCTGGTTGTCAGCAGGAGATGCCGGAATTTCATCTTTTTTTATTACTGAATCATCCTTTGAACTGTCATCATCAAGAGAAATTTGCACATTGAGAGGAACAGACAGTTTAGCTCTTATCTTGTCACCATTCTCAGAATTATAGGCAAATAAGTGACCGCTCTCAACAGACTCCAAATTTGTTCGATGTGCAGACAACGCATTGAAATCATTATCCAGGGTATGTCCAGATGTTTCAGGTTGACATTCTTCAAAATGCTTTTTATTAACTAGATCTCTAGAACAAGAAGGACAATGACAAAGTGAACTGGCCGATTGCTGAACCAAGGGATCAGTAGATGACCAAGGAACCATACCATGCAAACAGGCAATATTTTTATCCTGGCCATTGAAATGGGCAGATTCGGTTTGGGCAGAACCAGCTCCCAGTTTTTTGCAGCTTTTATACTCAGGAGAGCACATTACCATTGTTTGGTCCATTGTTTGAAAACCATTAAATGTTGAACCATCCGTTTGCACATCAAATGCTTGCAAGCTATCGTTTGGTGATGAAGCAGTAGGCATTTGTAAAATAGGTATAGTTGAAATGGATCTATCGGCACTAGAAGGCTTATCTGGCAAAGCAACAATAATTGGTGACTTAAGAGGGAGTTCTGGAAGTGTTGCACCTTCATCCACAAGAAAAGATGTTTCCAGAGCCAAGTGATAGGCTGCAAAGACTCCATATTGCACAACATGCTTCACTTTTTTCAGCTCATCGCCATTAGCTCCTTTGAGCAATATCTACAGATTAGGAATAGTTAGCACATGAAATTGACTTCAATTTTATTATTCAATTCTTTCGTAAAGTACTAGAGTAAGTATTAACGTTGATCGTGAAGCGCTACACTCTTCAAGGAGCAAACATCCACGCCAGGGTAATACCAAATGATATTAGTTGTTTGTGAAGGAATAGGTTCTTAACAAATCATATTGCACAGAAATTAATACATGATCACTTGCAGGTTATTTTTCAATGTATTGATTTGATTCAACCTCAACCTTCACTGTATCCTTGAAATGCATTGATTTGTTTTTTCCCCCTTTCCATTGTTATATTTCAGCTGAATACTCATATTAGGGTTTAGGGAGGAAAAAATAAAGTACAGTATGGTTTAAAGGAATGCTTCACAGACTAAGGATTAAATAGATAAAGCAAAGGAGCTGCAACATATGACAAATGGTAAGTGTTATAACTGAGATACTGAGTTAGCAACTGAATACTTACTGTACAACCCAAGGGCTTTGGGCAGCCTTCAAAAAACATAAGAGTCTTCAGCATTTTCTTTCCACCTTCTCCAGCAGTCCCATGCTCTTCAACATATTTCTCCACATGGAATAGATCACAATGCCCAAGCTTTTGGGATGACACGTAATCAATTGACGGAACTATATGAGCACCAGTGCAACGTGATATCCTTTCCAGAAGTGGCCTTTTGATATTCAGAACAAGTGAAATGTTTTTCTCCAAGAATAAATCCTGAGCATATCGAGACACAGATTTCTCTACCAACACGACACTTGGTTGGTGGGCTTTGATCTTTGCAACTGCCATTTTCAAATAATCTGTTTCCTGGAGCAAAAAGGACATGACAACGCATCACCAATAGCAACATAACATTCAATCTATACTGCCCTTAAAATGAACTTCGGCTTTACAACATATGCATAAAAAGATATTAATGGCAATACCTGCTGCAGTAAAGTATCAAAACTTGAAAGCAAATTCGATATGCGCTGATATTCAAGTGCACCACCAAGGATCAGGATGCGTGGCTTTTCTTTCCGTGACGCCATGCGCCGATGAGCAACATTCTTCTTACAAACAACTCCTTTTACAACAAAACTGGAAATAAAGAACCAAAATGAAGCTCTTACATGGAGCACTAATAAGATACGAAAAAGTAATAAAGTGTGAAATTTCAAAGGCCAATAACTTGATAAAACAAAATTGCCAGCAAGTTTGCATCATGAATTTGAATTACAAAAGGCTGAGTCAGTGTCGTATTCATATTTTTTTAACTATAAGGAAAATGAATACTCCAAAGCAGACAGATATAAAATCATAACAGTTTGACCATAATCTGCAGAAGGGTAAATTTGTTTACCTATCACTTGGACGACCACAAGCCAAGCATTTCACCTTCACATAGCCACCAGGGTCCATCCGTCCCCCTTTGCTGGTATCTGGTTTTAGAATAGATGCAGCTTCCCAAGACAGAGAAGTAACTATATCTAGCCAACTCTGTTTGCCAGATTTATCAACCAACTGTACCTTTTCCGCCTGAAGAAGTTGAGCAACCAATGCCCGAAAATGCCCATCAACAATGTCTTTCATGGCTCTCTTGTGTTCCTCAGCTGACTTATCTCTACTTCGACAATGTCCGCTGCCAAAACTGTTTGAGCGTAGATATCCCCACTCTCCTGTGGCATCCTCCCCATCATCCTCATCACATAAAGCACCATCATGGTCGTCCTCTTCATCCTCAGGTTCAGGAGGCAGCCAGAGTGAGCTATTGTTTTCAAAATCTACAGGCTCATTTTCTAGCATTTCCATGCTATACAAGGAAGAAGATCGAGTATTGCATTCCTCAGTATTATCCATGATGTGATCTCCAGTCTTATCTACTCCCACAGAACCAATAAAATTTTCCGTATCTTGCATCGGAGAAACAGATTCTTTTACATGACTACAATCAACTTGATGAGCATCAAAACACACAGTTTTGAAGTACTCATCAGAATTTTGCAACTGTTGTGTTTTTGAATCTGAGTGGAAAACTGCATAATCATCATCCTCATCATCACTCCTGGCACAAAACAGGTGTTGGATTGTCAAAATAATGCTCCTTGAACCTTAATAATGCATATCTTCCTTTCATTTGTTGATTCATGTGCAAGATATTTCCAGAGAATAAAGCATGAAATTAAGTACTAATGCTAAACTAGTGCAAAAACTGGGGTACTAATTATCATGAAATTAAGTGCTAATGCTAAACTAGTGCAAAAACTGGGTTACTGATTATCAAGTAACTTTGTGGCATCTCATTAAAAAAAAGGACTACAGAATATGCAACAATTTGACATGGTTTCTGGCACAGATGAGCAATAACAGATTGGCAGCTATGCCAATTAGACAATAAAAATTGGCACAGAGTGTGAAACATGTTGATATCAGCAGGAAAAGCAAAACAGAATGTCACCATAATGAGTTAAACAATTGTCAGTTGGAAGTTATAAGGCACTAAGCTTACTAAATAAAGCTGGGTAAATCTTTATGTCTATGAATTGAAAAAAAAAAATACTTCCTCCGTTTCATATTATAAGACTTTCTAGCATTGCCCACATTCATATATATGTTAATGAATCTAGATATATATGTGTGCCTAGATTCATTAACATCTAGATGAATGTGGGCAATGCTAGAAAGTCAACCTGAAATGGAGGTAGTACCACACAATTGGAGTATTGAAAAATGGAAAATAGCATGTGACCATACTTTCCTGTCTGCACCTTCCAGACAACTGTTTCAATGCTGATGATTAAGAGCAAAATCGTGTAACCAGTTCCAATCACACTTGTTGGCTAACCAGCAGCCAGCCCATAACCTATGCTTAATTTTAATTGCTTATATTACACTACCATGAACAAACATAAATGAGCACCATAAGGCATAGATTTGAGACTAATTTGATGGCACCCTATAATGAACACCAAATGAAAGCAACGAGTATACTCTAAGTTTGAGATAGCATTTGTGCGCATGTATCAAAAGCAATGTCAGCGGGCAAGCTCTCCAATATAAAATATCAAAGCGCAACTACATGGATTTTCAAGTCCAAGCATCCAGAAGGAAAACAAAAATATTTTGAACAAATTAGCAGCTACCTTTTGTCCAATGCCTTTTAACAAAATCCAACATGATATGCAGCAATGTTCTCAGAAGCTGAATGCAAGTTCCTATCAGAATATCAGACAACCATGCATATATGTGATCTTACTTCCTAGATGGCAGTACAACTAGTTAGGCTTCATTTTCTTATTGAGCAAAGCAAAAAGCTCACAAAGGCATACCTATTTATGCCAAAATTGTATGGATCCGATGTGTTGTCCACATAAGTCGCAGGCTCCACGCCCCCAGCGTGCTCCATTGCAGGCAGCTGCTTCTCTGCACAACCTTCCCTCTCGCAGCACTCACCCTGGCCCTCGACTGCCATAGATGGGAAGTCAGTGTAGCTAACATTCGTGTAAGACGACATCTGGCCGTTCGTCCCGGCGCTGCTACGCGCAGTCGAACTGGACTTGTCGCTCCCGATGCTCACGGCAGACGCCGACGGGCTCAGCACCGGGCTCGATGGCTGCGCCACGTCCCTCCGAGCCGCCGCCTCCTCCTCCAGCCAGCGCCTGAAGCAGTAATTGCAGACCCTGATCCGCTCGCCGTCCTCACGCGCGGCGTCCCCCGGCGCGCGCGGCACGGAGTTGGCCGTGCACCGGGCACAGAACACGCGGCCGCAGTGGCGGCAGTGGTGGCGCCGGTTCAGGATGGTGAACTGCGCGTCGCAGTCGTAGCACACGCGGCAGCTCTGGTCCGGCATCCAGAAGTCCCTCGACAAATCATGCGGCTGCGGCGATGCCGCGCCACCACCACCCCCAGCACCCACCTGCGACGCCGGCGGCGGCGGCAGCGGCGGAGGCGGAGAGTGATCTCCCCGCCGCGGCATCCACGACTTCACCGCGCCAAACAGCTCCACTAACCGCCCCTCCGGTGATCCCATCATCCAGGCCACGCACACCGCCGCCGCCGCCACCACCACCACCACCACCAGCAACCCTACCCCTCATGCTCAATCCGGCGACGCCTCAATCCACATAGCTCTTACCACCACTTCCAGAACCAACGGAGACCACCACCACTCCCGCCGCGCGCCGCCGGATCAGATCACCACAGATGGCAGCAACTCTCGGTGCCCCCAGCAAAACCGCCCGAATTCGGCAGGAGCACTCCAACCTCGCCACGAACCCGACCGCGGCTGCTGGATCGAAGCGGGATTTGGAACAAGGGGAAGTGATTTGGGCTAAGAGAAGAGGGAAATTTGGTTGGATTTAGGAGGGGGTGAGGGTTCCAGAAGGGCGCCAGTGGAGCGAAGCACGGGACGGCTGGAGAGGCGAGGATTCACGAGGAGAGGGATAGAAAAGGGGAGGGGGGGAGATGGATTAAACCAACGCGTCTCCGGGTTTTTTCAAATCTTTTTTCAGGCAGATAATTCTTTTGTTTTTTCTTCTTTCTTTTCATTTTCATTTTTCTTGATTGGGTGTTGTTTGTTTCTGTTCTTTTCCTCGGCTTTTTGGTTATTTGCTTCTCTTTTTTTTCTTGCCGCCTCCGGCTACCTCATCTCACAGGCGTGTGAAAGAGACGCTTGGGTGGTTTTCTTTCACGATTTTCTTTCATCGACTTCGTTGTCACGATTTATTGATGTTTTCCCTTTAAAGAAGTAAATTTTGATAATCCTTTTTAGAAAAAGGAGACAAATTTCAGTATGTTGGTTTAGATAGGATATCTTTGCGTATGCTTCATTGTCGTAAGCAGACTATAATTTTGTGTTACAGTCGCCACTCACCACGTGATGTAGCTCGAGGACATGAGCTCCAATCGATTAATTTTGTCAAAACATATTTATTCTACATTCTTTTTATTGATGTTGTTACAACTTTTTAAAGCGTATGAGCATATTTGATGCCTTCTGAATTTCTTTCAATCATTCTAGAATGATCATGGTTTCCTTTCATTTCCTTTCATGAACAAATAATTGTTTTGTGTATCTTTCATACATGAATAAGGCCATGTTTGAAAGATTAGCTCATGGCTAATTTTGAGAGCTAATGTTTAGTCATGAATTGATAGGCTAAACATTAGCATAGGATGATATGTATAAAAGATTTTTGCATTTCTTTTTTAAAATGTAATTTATTTGTTAGATGCTATATATATATATATATATATATATATATATAAAATTTTCCAGTTGTTGTTTTTAATGTAAATCATCTTTTATATTGTACACAAAATATTTGTGTGACATTATCTTTTGCGTAAACAATTTCATATACCGCACAAAAATAACTTTTAAAAAATAAAAATGAAAAATGGAACTTATATGCAAATTTCTATATTGTATAAGGAGGCTACATAAAAAATTCATATATTATTTTGAAACTTCTAATGAGATAAATATTAGCCTTGCATCTTACGGGTAATAGGTCTGTTAGAAAAAAAAAAAGACCGACCCCAGTGGTACATTTTAAAATAATGGTAATTATAGGAAAAGATAATGTCAATGAAAAATTATTAAATTAGAACAAACTCAATGTCTTTGAGTAGATTCTCTCACAAAAATATCATCTAAACCCAATTAAGTCCTCATCAAATACTAACTCTTGATACTACTTCCTCCGTTCCCTTATATTTATCACCAAGCAATATTCACATTTAAACTTTGACCATCTTTCTTTTTGCAAAAAGAAATTCTACATACTTAAATAGATGTCATATTGTCAAAATGTATAGCATAATAAACATAAATATTAAGATTTCATTTAAATTTTTTAAGTGGTTAAAGTTGTAACAGTACCAGTCAACTGTGATAAATATAAAGGAATGGATAGAGTATTACCTTTAGAAGCAAAAGAAAGAACTGTAACATGATATTTATTTCTCAAACTACCTTTATCAGTTGTGATGATTGTAGATTTGTCGTTATACTATTTGCCTCCACTTTGTACCAAAGATCTAAGATGAGTTCAGTTTGGGGTTAGAATAACCAGCTTAAACCAAATATGATAAATTAACTCAGATTTTGTGTTCAACAAGTAACCTATTTAACAGACCTTGCATTAGTGTTTGACCATATTAAGGGGTTAATTAAGTTGGCAGTACAACAAGTACGGGATGATGTATCGACCATTTTTATGGGTTAACTTATCCTTGACTTGTGGGTAATAGCCTTTGATCTATTTAAATTGAAACCCTATAAGGTTTCTGGCAGATTAAAGACCAAATCATATTATTCCATATGGTATATTCTTTTTTACCTCGTATGGCAATTTGGTCAGCTGCGTATATGGTAAAGATAATATTCTCTATTTTGTCATAAAATATGAATATATTTAGTAAAAAAAATGTGAAATAATGGGTTGTGCACAGGATTTCGTAGGCATTTTATATTTATAACAAGCAGTATGCTTTTAAATCTTTTTTCGGCGGACATGCATTCTCTAAACTAGGTGATGCCCCACGCTTTGCTGCGGGATTCATGAATATGATAAATATTATCGAAATGATGAAAGTTAAAATGTTGAGAAAATAATGTGAGGAAGATGATTTGACACATACTTGTTGATCTCTATAATATAATACTCCGTTTCTAAATATTTGACGCCGTTGACTTTTTTAAATATGTTTAACCGTTCGTCTTATTCAAAAAATTTAAGTAAAACATACTTATATGTATATATATAGTTTTACATATTTCACAAAAGTTTTTGAATAAGACGAACGGTCAAACATATGCTAAAAAGTCAACGGTGTCAAATATTTAGAAACGGAGGGAGTATTATAGATGATGTGTCAATGCTTACATAGGATTTAAAATATGATAGAATAGTAATTGCTAGTGAGAGAAGATGTGGCATACTTGCATGGGATTTTAAATGAGCTAGAATAATATAATTGCTAGTGGATGATGATGTAGCATGCATGTATGTTGAGCTTTAGCTTCTAATAATTGTTAGTGGGTACCAACTATATAGAAAGTATAGATGAGATGACTTGGACTTCAGTTCCCTAGTTTATTTTTTATGTTGTAATTTCTTCTATAATACTTCTATAATACCTTTTGCACACTCTCTCATAGCACTATAAAGTTTATGACTAACCATTAAATTCCTATTCTTCATCAAATCCAATATGTTAATATATATATTAAGAATTCTGACATCGTATTGGAACTTATAAAAAAATTGTTGTATTTAACTCTCTTCAGATCCTGTATTTTCCCCTTGTGAAGCATCCAAATGCAAAATGAACAATCATGGTGCATGCTGAAATTCTACATTTTGAAAAGGTGTTGTCTATACATCTTGTGACAGAAAATCCCACCTCCTATCATTCGAATTTTAGACCATTGGATATGCTTCAAGATTCATGCAGACCACTTAACCTAACTCCTCTCCTCCTCCCCCCCATTCCAGATCGCGCCGCCACCCTCCTCCTCCCATCCCACGCGCGATCCACCGCCGCCACCACCCCACCGCGCCGCCGCCCGCCTCGCCGGCTGATCGGAAAGAGTTAACAGCGTCAGCGAGGCCCCCCGGCTCGCCCCCTCCCCCTCCCCTCTCCCCTCTCCCCTCTCCCCTCTCCCCCTTCCCCCCTCTCTTTCTCCTCAAGGCGACGACGGCGAGGTGCCCCTACCCTGCCATCTTCCCTGTCTCCGGTGGCTCCCTGCTGCCGGATCCGCAACCGCCGCCCGCTGCCTCCTAACCGCACGCTTGCTTTGGCCCCGCCGCCGACGCCGGCCCACCGCCCTCCTCCATCCCCGCGGCTTCGGCGGTGCCGCCGCCGCCTCGCCGCCCGCCAAAGTCCACCGCCCACCGCTGGTCCTCCGCTGCCCACGGCCATCCCTCGAAGCCCCGAGGAAATTAACCCCCCTCTTCCCCCTTGCCCAACCCCTCTCCTACCCCCACCCCAACTCCAAACCCTAACCCGTATGCTCCCTGCTGGAGTTAGGGGTGTCGCCGGCACCGGAGAAGAAGGGGAGCCCGCCGGAGTTGGAGGAGAGAAGCCGATGCACGAATCTTGGCATGGATCCAATGATCCAAAATCTATAACATTTCATTCGAATGACATATAGCAATTCCGTTTTGAAAATCGATCATAAGCATGACTATATAATGGACACATGGTACGTTGTAGCGCCATCTTCAATTATTTTGTGCAATGTTTGACCAATTGTTTGTTGCCCTCACATATATGCACGTCCGTAATTATTATAGGTCATTTTCTCGTTTGCGACATTCCGATTGTAGCTCTTGACACGATTGCTTTTCTCTAAGATATTTACCGAGACAACATGAGATCATATGGTGATTATTTTCTCCATCGGATGATCCCATTAAATAGGATTGTGTACTAAGGCAATTAGATGATGACGTCATGTGTTTTACTGCGAAATATACGGATGAATATATGTTTAAATGTTATAGAAATGGTAAATAGTTTTAGGTTAAATTAATGTGAAGAACAATTATGGTTTAGAATGCTTGTATTTTAGAATGTAATATAATTGTAGATGTGATTACTAGGGTTGCACGTAGTTGAGTTTTAAATGCTTAGTGAAGTGTAACTATTATTATATACAATGTATAGATATAGATAGGTTATAAACTGATAATAAAAAAAGGATTTGATGTCCTTAAATAAGGAGGCACCACAAGTTTAGCATAGATATTAGCACCTTAAGGTATCAAGAGCTACCGCAAATTAACATATTAAAAGCTATATATGGTAGCTTCTCATGGACCACAAAATCATTTCTTTTAGGTAAATAAACTCAAAAAATGTCCATTTAAGAATTTTCTGGCATGAAGAAAACTACCACTAAAAACTGTAAGATGGTTTTGTATGGCTTTACATGGACGATGTTATATTCACCAGGGATTGCATATGGTGGGACATGCAAGCAAGCACTTCGAATCTCTTTAAGGGCTTCTCGTTTCCCATGAGTCATTGTCAAAATTTAAATTTATGAATTAATTTTGAAGTTTATTTCAGAGTATTTTTCAACACTATTTTTTTAGCATTATTTTTAAGTAGTTAACAATAAATATATAAAAATTTTACTTTAAAATTGTTTTTAAGTAGCTAATAAGCCGTTACTGCTTATAATAATGTATTGCCAACCGATAAGGGCATAAACTCAATTCTCACATCATAAGATTTCTAGTTTTTTTTTTTACATTTTTTAGTTACTCGTTAAGAATCCAATTGAACAAGATGCCTTAAACGTGGTGGTGAATATGATGACGATGCACCCCTTTTTCACTCTTTTCCAAATAAAAATTTCACCGAGCAGTATGATATGCACAATGGACAAAAGCGTATTCTTTTGTTTTGCTTTTTTTAGTTACTCCCTCCGTTTAAAAAAAAGTCGGAGTTTGAATTTTACCTATAAAAAATCAACTTCTACCATTCTACGTACTCTCAACATGTAAAATGATAAGTTTTATTTTTTTCAATAACTTTTACGTATCTATCACTATTACTATTTTTTAAAATAATAAGGGGTATTTTGATTATTTTCACTATTCACTAATTTTGTATTGAGATGCTAGAGTTGGATTTTATATGGGACGGAGGGAGTATCTTTTTTGTTTAACTGTAGATTCCGTATCTATGATATATCGAGAGGGTCATTTCATTTCAGTCAGTCTAATCAGCGTGCATGTGCCTCCCTCTGCCCCCGACTCCCCTTTCCACGTGCACTTACAAAAATTCAAATCAAATTCAAAAGAGCTGCAGCGCCAACGTACGCCCTCCGTCCCTATTATGGATTTTGAGTTTTTTTTAGTCTGATCACTCGTTTTATTAAAAAAAAATTTATACAAATATAAAAATAAAAATTTGTGCTTAAAGTACTTTGGATAATAAAGTAAGTCAAATAAAATAAATAATAATTCTACTATTTTTTTAATAAGACGAGTGGTCAAACAGTGTAAGCAAAAACTCAAAATCTCTTATATTATGGGACGGAGGGAGTAGACAGGATCCATGAGGTCACCGTCGTGTCAGGCCTCCGACGTCCACCAGCATCGAGCGCCTCGAGATGCTTGACGACAACCACCGAAGGCCAGCAGCATTACCTCCGCAACTACCAGTCCGTCACCCCCGTCACTTGGAGAGGGTGGCAGAGCCGAAGCTTGCACGAAGGCAGCTGTGGTAGCAGTGAAGTAGCGAAGGCGGCGATGAACCCGACGTCGTCTCGAGCTCCCTCAGTGACATTTTCTCCCTTCACGCTACACAGACGACCGCCGCCTTCTCCACGCCGTCACCACTTTCTCTACCAGGACTACAACCATTGGCCTGGAGGAAAGGGGGTGTTAGAAAAAGGGAGGAGGGAAAACAGGATGGCCACGCGAATGGATCTGGTAGCATCTCGACCTCGCCCTCCTTCACCGCCACTGTCGTGCTTCATTGCCGAACTCCGCCGTTTCTCCCCATCCTCCCTGACCTCGGCGGCCTCTAATGCAGGGAAGCTGCAAAGCTCGCGCTCGAGGAGGCGGCTATCGATGTGCATCTCCTCCTCATCCTCCGGTGCAAGGATGTTGGGGCGTTTGAACTCGAGCTCAAGGAGGCAACCGCCAACACGCCTCCTCCTTGGTCTCCAACGCAAGGATGCGACAGGTAAGCACAAGCGGAGGGAGAGCGGCGTGCTTGTTGTGCTGAGGAAGAGGAGGAAGCCTAGCCAGTGAGTTCGACGGTCGGCCCCCGCCTCATTCTTTAGCAAGGGGAACCCGGGAGGAATCTGGGAGAAGAGAGAGGTAGAGGGGAGAGGGGAGAGATCTCACAGGACTGCCACGCATATACCACTAATTTTTAAAAAATATTTGTTGACTGGACTGTTATGCATATACCACATAGGACCAAAATTACTCCGAATTGAGTTAGGGGGTTAATTATTTGTTAGATTTTAATAGTTGAGAGTGTAAAAATATCTAGTTTTCAAATTTAGAGGGTAATTCGGTCGACAATAATAGTTCATGGGGTATTTTATACTTTTTCCATTAAAAGATAGTTTCAAGAACAAGAGAGAAAATAGAAAAAAAATACTGTACTTATAAAATTGAAAAATCGTGTGTATATGCTTTATATATAGAAATACATACATTATAAACTTTGTACCTATAAGCTTCTTTATGTATAAAAATATTATGTATGAAATATTTGAATCTGAATTCGAATTTGATCGAGTATGTAAACTTCCGTTATATAAAGTTGAGGCATATAATAATGTACTCTGAAAAAGAAAATAAAAACGATTGTTGTTGGGACCTACCGAGATTTTTTATTTTTGAACCTTTTTATTTTTTAAATTTTAAAATAAATATTTCCAAAACCTATTTCTAAAATCCGAACCTTTTAGCCCAGTCTAGCGTGGCAAAACAATACTAACATACCACATGTAACGAGCGTGATAGTTTTACCCTGTCACTGTGGCATGGTAAAATAATGTTGTCACGCTAGTCAGAGCGGCGTGGCCATATAACGTTGCCATGCCAGTCGGATCAGCATGAGCTGGTATGGCCAAAAGGTTCATATCTTAAAAATAAGTTTTGAAAGGATTTCTTATTAAAAAGAATTAATAAAAAAATCATCGATCGCTCATTATGCCATTCACAATGTGCTTAAAAATTAACTAGTAAAGGAGCTCTATTACATGATTCATCATGTAGTGGTATCATCTGGATAGTAGCTCTGCTGCCGGGCAATAAGCAATAAGTAAACATTAAAATTCTCTCCTCTCTTCTTCACCCATCCATTTCTCTTAAACATACTAAGGTGGTGTTTAAATCTTTTAAAGATGAAGATGAAAATAAAAATTAAGTGTTTCACGTAAAACGAGATAGCAATAATGTGTGATTAATTGAGTTTTAATTATTATAAATTTAAAAAAGGATTAATCTGATATTTTAGAACAACTTTCATATAAAAAGTTTTCACACGAAACACATTGTTTAGCGGTTTGAAAAGCATGCCACGAGAATCTAAAAGTTTATCTAATTTTTATTGGAGAAAAAAAATAAGGCCTAAAGATACATCCAACCTATTTCGATCGTTTCTCCCGGTGACTTTTTTTTTTGGGAATGCTAGGGGACGGGATACCGTCCCCCAACGGGATAGCTCCTCTTACACAACGCGATTTCTGCTCACTCGCTGCCGTCGCCGTCCCCCATCGCTGTCGCGCCCGTCCCCCGTCGCCTCCGTACGCCGCCGCCACCGCCGCCGCACCCATCCCCCACCGCCGCCGTTGCTGTCCCCCGCCGCCACCGCGCTTGTCCCCCATCGACACCGCCGCCGCCGCCACGCCCATCCCCCGCTGCCGTCATTGCTGTCCCCCGCCACCGCCGCGCCCGTCCCCCGCCTCCGCCGCCGCACCCGTCCCCCGCTACCACCGCCGTTGCCGTGCCCGTCCCCTGCCGCCGCCGTCGCCGTCCTCGTCTACAAGGGACGGCTGCAGGGGGCCAACCGCGCGGGTCGAGGTGCTCCTCCCCCAACGGGATGCCCAGCTATATCTAGTAGGAATCATCTGATACTTGGTAGTTATCATCCGATACCTCGCAAGTATCGCGCGATACATGGTAGAAATAGTCTGATACCTGACAAGTATCACATGATACCTTGCGAGTATCACGCGATACGTGATAGAAATCGTCTGATACATGACAGGTATCGCATGATACCTCGTGAGTATCACGCGATACGTGATTGAAATCGTCTTATACCTGACAGGTTTCACATGATACCTCGCGAGTATCACGCAATACGTGGTAGAAATAGCATGATACTTGCAAGTATCACCTGAAACGTGTGTAGAATCGTTTGATACCTGATACCTATTCGGGATCATCCTGTTGTGTCGAATCGTCTGATACCTGATAGGTATCACACCTGATACCTGATAGGTATCACACCTGATACCTATTCAGAATCATCCCGTTTTAAAACGGGATTCCGTTATATAGCTTGTTTGGTGTTACCTCTCCGTGACCGTGAGTGCCGCTTTCAGGTGGGCCACCAAGACCGACCACGATGATCTCGCTGTGCAGATGGACGATCGATCGAATCATGCAGCGAAGCAAATGCATACTTCACCAAACCAAACCACACTCCAGGAAAACAGCAACAATTTCGCTATATAGAGGGCTCGTTTTTTTCTCCAACAAGAGTTTGTTTGATGAAGATTAAAATTTTTATGGCATATTTTTCAAACTGCTAAACGGTGCGTTTCGTGTTAAAACTTTCTATATGAAAGTTGCTCTAAAATATCATATTAATCTATTTTTCAAGTTTGTAATAATTAAAACTCAATCAATCATACGTTAATACCATCTTGTTTTATGTGAAAATTTTAATCTTCATCTTTATCTTCGGGATGGGGATAAAAATGAAGATTAATTTTTTTTACGCAAAACGAGGTGGTGTTAACGTATGATTGATATAAACTTAAAAAATAGATTAATATAATATTTTAGAGCAACTTTTATATAAAAATTTTTTACACAAAACGTACCGTTTAGCAATTTAAAAAGCATGCCACAAAAATCTTAATCTTCATCCAAACTCTTCTTTACAGAAAAGAACAGAGAAAAAAAAAACACCACAAGAGTATTCCTGTCTCGCTCTCGTCACCCTCCCTCCCCATGTGGCACTAACCCACACATGCATACGCGCACATGTCACACCATCAACCGTGGAACCTTCTCGATCGCCGCGAAATTTGTACTCACAGCCGTTGTGATGATAGCAATAGAATACACCAGCACGATACGCCGCGCTGTGTCACCACCAGCACAGCAGCAGCAGCAACAGTAGCTCTGTAGCTGCATGTGTCCTGTTTCGGCGGCAACGGCTTTGCCGTTTTCTCCCGTAGCGCACGAAGCCGCGAATCGCCGAGACGAAGCGTCGACGAAGCGTGTGGGAGGCCAGGGACACACAGAGACGCGAACGGGCGGAGAGCGACGGACGGCGCGGGCGCCGGGCGCGACATGTGGTCCACCCGGGTTGAAGCAAGTACGAGTAGCCGTCCTGTCGTGTCGTGCCGTGGCCCGTGCTGTAGGCGAGGGCCTTGAGGCGAGCAGCGAGCTGAGCCGACCCGCAGCTACCACCCGCCGGCCGCCACCCGGTGACCCGGAGGCCGGAGATTGGACGGGGAGCCTTGGACCGGTGGATTCGGGGTGAGATCACGCGCGCGATTCGTACGCCCAGGGGTCCGACGAGGCGAGGCCGCGAGGGTGTCGCGGACTCGCGGGGTCGCTGTCGAGATGGCCGGGAGAACGGACGGTTTGGGCGCGTATAGCGTGATGGGAACAAGACGGCGACTCGACACGAAACGAGAGGGAAAAATGAATAGGTTAATTAATGGAGCTAGTTTTTCCACAAGGAAAAGTTAAAATAGGTTGATCAGGTCAAGCTTTGCAAGTCTGCTGTCTGCACATGTGTGCCAAGTGCCCAAGTGACAGATCTAAACAGTGTTTAGGAGTAGTAGTATTTTGTAATCACTGGTTTCCATGGAGCCATCTGGCTGTGTTGTTTTTTTAAGACCGACTAGGGCCTGTTCATTTTGATGTAATTTTCAACCATACCATTATTTTTGGTAAAGTTGCTAAAATTTTGGCTATGTTAGTTTGTTGTTAAATTTTATTAAGTACATACGAAATCTTGCCAAAATTTAGTAATCTTGCTAAAATTTTGGTAACTTTACTAAAATTTGACAACGTCAAAACTTGGTAAGATTGAAAATAGTAGCAAAGTGAACAAGCCCCGAGTCTTGAAGATCATTCACCACCTGGCTTACTCATCATAGGACAAACTCTTATAACTCTCTCGCTTCTTTTGCCAGGTAAAATTGACCGAATCCGAAAGACCAAAACTAAAGGTCAGGAGACAGACCGTTTTTTCAATCATTTTCTTTCTCCTTCCTGCATCTTACCCTCTGCTCATGCAGATGAGGTGAGTGCCGTGCCGATAATCATTATCGGTTAACTGAACTGATTGAATATACCGAAAATAACCCAATAGGGCAACAAATCCTACTACTACTCCCAGTCAGACCCCATGCACCCAATCACCACACACATACCCATACCCATGCGATTCTCGCAATCACCACAAATATCGCATCATGCTGACCGTTTACGCTGATAGCCGCACCGCTAGAGGTCCTGGCCGTTGAGCCCGCTCCACCGTCCTGCTGCACCGTCGTTATGGTGCATCCTCCACTCCAACGGTGGTAGCGACGATGAATTTGCGATGCCGCCTCCACGCTGGCGGTGGCCGATGGCAGCGAACGATCAAATAGTGGATATGATTTTTATTTTTAGATCCGCTAAAGTTTCTTGGTGATTTGTATGTTAATTTTGGGATCTTTATGAAATTTTGGTCATGACCGAGGCTCAAATTGTTCAGATATTGCAATTCCAGTTTTAGATTATTGGAATTTACTGAAAGACCAATGACCGAGACCGAGTTTGCTCTATTGTAAATTTTTAGATTTACAATAAAAATCCTCTACTTCTATTGTAGGAAAAATCCTCTTGTACGTTTCTAGGCACTACTCCTGCTATCCAAAAATAAAAGCATCAGTTGTATTCTAAGGCAATTTTAGTAGGGAGAGAAAATAACCAAAGTGTCGCTTATTAAAAAAATAGTATTGTTGGGTAGGTACGTAAAGAGTTTTGAATGATATACTTCTTGATTTATAGATCCTAAGTAGGTAAAATGATGTAAATTAACTTATTATATTTATAGAACAAAATTTAAACTTCAAAAATAATTTATTTTGAAATGGAGGAAATACTAGAAAACATAAAAATATGTCACATCGAATCGGTGGAGTAAAACCAAATCATTCTGATTGAAGTATGATAGGCAGAAATCAGGAATCATGTCGACGGTCAGTTGGTCGCTACACGAAAATGAAATGATTCCTCTGCATTATCCCTAAAAAGGAACGGAAGAAATTAGTTTGGTACACTACAGTACTACACTTATATTTTGGCTGATTGCTACTGCATATATCATTGGAACATCGATCATCTGGACGATAGGAACTTGACAGGAAATGTCCAAAGATATGCGCGTACCATGTAGAGAGAGTACGTCCAAGGCTACAGCTTATAGTTATACGTGCTGGTTTTTTTTTATAAGTACTGCTATACGCTCATGTACAAGAAACATCCAACCTAAATCAATCCAATGAGAGCATGTTCATATGGACTACCCTTTTATATCTGTTGATTAAATTCAATCGTACGTGAGTCGGACAGTTAGATCATATGCATATCAATTTTCTTTTTTTATATGACTTGTAACATTTATATAATATGGTATTTATTTGACTCAGCGTGGAAAGTATTTGTGTTGTAGCGTGACAGGAAATTATGGATGTGGAATTTTAACTCGAGAAATTAATACTCGATGTGCCGATAACGACTATGTTGGATTACATTAGAGCAATTAATAGAGATATACTCTACTGAAAGGAATCTATGTGTATGTGCTGAAATACATGTTTATACTTAATTCAAGGACCATCGTGATATAAAAGCTTGTTAGATTATAAATTTGTTTTAATATTAAATTAATATTTAAAGTATTAAAAGTTAAATTAAATCTTAAAATCCAATATTTATAGCTGTATAAAGTAGTCTTTAGTATATAACCATAGTTTGACTAACTTTAATCAACCTGACTCCTTAAAATTACGTAAATCAACACAGAGAGGAGTATAATTCTCTGTCAATGGCACTGTTGCCACCAGGGTACACAAAATTCCGACAAAAACCGGTCAAATTCCATAAAATTTCGAGGTTTTGATGAGGCTCGAAAGTAGAAATCGTATGAGATTTCAATGAGTTTCATCCAAATTCAAATTTGAATTGAGAAAAAAAGCAAAAAATCAAATAAAATCTTATAAATAGTATGATATTCATAAAACCTATTGGGATATAAATTTTCAAAAAAAAGATGTATTCCATGTATTTACTAAAATTTACAGTAGGAAAGAAAAGAATAACGAATTAAAAAAGGAAAACAATTTTAGTTTACCTCTTTTTCTAGTTACGGATTGAAATTTCGATGATTTCGCTCGGAATTTCGTCAAAGCCGACATGTTTTCGCAAGCTTATCGGTAAACTCAGGGAATTTGTATTCAAATTTTTGTTTATGAAATTTGTTCAGAATCTATCGGCTTTTCATCGGATTTCACGAAAACCATTATTCCGTGAGAACCCGAAACGGAAGGCCATCTCGGAATTGTAAATCTTGGTTGCCACTTGGGTTTTTGTCACTGTGCTTGTGCCACCGGAAAAGGTCTAATTGCATGTTTTTCTTGGCTCAAGTACGCGTGTTTGCCACTTTATACCGATACAAACCATGCTTGTTCAACGTGGTTGAACAAAAAAAAGGAAGACTACAGTCTACAAATCTACAATGTCCTCCTCAACGACAGGCCTGGAATCCGTGAAAAGCCGAAAGGTGGGAGAGAAAGCGCACACGCCAACACATCTCGTCTCCAACAAGGCAACAACAGATAAGCCGTAAACGAACCACCAGGCCCAACGAGGAAACAAAGTTGACACACACCACGGGCTCAACGGCCCATTACAACTTGAAACGGTCCACTTCGCCGGAATCAAACTGCTCAGTGCTCACGTACGGCTGTGTTCGGAGGTGGGTGTTGGGAACCCATCTCCTATGCACGGAAAACGGAGCAGTCCATTAGCACATGATTAATTAAGTGTTAGTTTTTATTCAAAAATGGATCAATATGATTTTTTTAAAATAACTTTTATATAGAAACTTTTTGTAAAAACGCACCATTTAACAGTATGAAAAACGTACGCGGGAAAAACAAGAGGGGAGTGTTGGAACTTGCTCTTACAAACACACCCTACTAGTCACGTTGTTTTTGCTGGGAATGAAGCGAGAAATCGGCAGCCGCGTCAGGAGCTCCCGCGCGGGCGTTGCTGCCGTTGCATGACAAGGAAACGAGAACGAACCAGCTCCCAAATTTAACCTGACTCCCTAAAATCTCTCTCCACCCTTGAATCCTCTGAATAAACAAGCTCTTCTCCCCCCTCACTCTCTCGCTCTCGCTCGATCCTCTCTCTCTCTGCCTTTGCCGATCGTGGTAAGGGCAGAGGGAGGGAGAGAGCGGCGGCGGCGACGCCGAAAACATTCTTCAGGCAGGGCGAGAAGGTCGTCGGCCATGTCGACGACCTTCTCGGACTTCGATCCGATCACTGAGCGCCGCCATGTCGAGAGGCAGAGGCAAGAGCGCAGGCGCGTCATGGTTGCAGCCGGCGCCGCGTCGGTCATTCTTATCATCATCGTCATGGGCGGCGCGGCCGTCGCCTACAACGCGAGCTTCGGTGATGGTGGCTCCTCTTCCTCCTCCGGTTCAGCGTCAGGTGGCGGCGCGCAGCCCAGCCTGCACGGCGTGTCCAAGATCATCAAGGCGATGTGCGCGCAGACGGACTACAAGGATGCCTGCGAGAAGAGCCTCGCCAAGGCCGCCGCGAACATCAGCGCGTCGTCGTCGTCGTCGCCCAAGGACGTCGTGCGCGTCTCCGTGGCCGTGATCGGCGACGCCATCGAGAAGGCGTTCGACAAGTCGAGCGCGATCGTCAGCGACGACCCGCGGGTCAAGGCCGCCGTCGCGGATTGCAAGGAGATCTACGAGAACGCGAAGGACGACCTCGACCGCACGCTCGCAGGCATCGACGCCGGCGGCGTGGACGGGCTCACCAAGGGCGGGTACCAGCTCCGCGTGTGGCTGAGCGCGGTGATCGCGCACCAGGAGACGTGCATCGACGGCTTCCCCGACGGCGACCTCAAGGACAAGATGAGGGACGCCATGGAGTCCGGCAAGGAGCTGACGAGCAACGCGCTGGCCCTCATCGGGAAGGCGTCCTCGTTCCTCGCCGCGCTCCACCTCCCAGCGTCTTCGGCGGCCAGCCACCGGCGGCTTCTCAGCTTCGCCTTCGATGAGGACGTCACAAAGCAGCCCGAAGTGAGCCGTTCGTCCGGGAACAGCCTCCGGCGACTTCTCAGCTTCGCCTTCGACGAGAACGCCCCAAAGCAGCCCAAAGGGAACGACGACGACGTCCTGGTCTGGGTGAACCGGCAGGAGAGGAGGTTGCTCAAGGCCAAGTTCCAGAACAAGCTCAAGCCCCACGTCGTCGTGGCCAAGGACGGCAGCGGCAAGTTCAAGACCATCAACGACGCGCTCGCCGCCATGCCCAAGAAGTACACCGGAAGGTGAATGCGCCTGCACGATCGACCTGAATGTTCAACATCTCTCATCAATTCTAGTACTACTAACCAAAGCTTTGGGCATGAATCGTGTTCTTCAGGTACGTAATCTACGTGAAGGAAGGGGTGTACGAGGAGTACGTGACGATCACCAAGAAGATGGCGAACGTGACCATGTACGGCGACGGCTCCAAGAAGACCATCATCACCGGCAACCGGAACTTCGTCGACGGCCTCACCACCTACAAGACGGCGACCTTCAGTAAGAGTCACCAGCACACGCATTGCACGCTAGCTTCTCCATCAATTTACATGGCCTGCACAGGCTGACGCGTGCACGCGCGTGCATGTACGTAGACGCGCAGGGCGACGGGTTCATGGGCGTCGCGCTGGGTTTCCGGAACACGGCCGGCGCGGCGAAGCACCAGGCGGTGGCGCTGCTGGTGCAGTCGGACAAGTCCATCTTCCTCAACTGCCGCATGGAGGGGCACCAGGACACGCTCTACGCGCACTCCAAGGCGCAGTTCTACCGCAACTGCGTCATCTCCGGCACCGTTGACTTCATCTTCGGCGACGCCGCGGCGGTGTTCCAGAACTGCGTCCTCGTGCTCCGCCGCCCGCTCGACAACCAGCAGAACATCGCCACGGCGCAGGGCCGCGCCGACCGCCGCGAGGCCACCGGCTTCGTGCTCCAGCACTGCCGCTTCGCCGCCGAGTCGGCGCTCGGCGACGCCTCCCGCCCCGCCGTCCGCAGCTACCTCGCACGCCCGTGGCGCGAGTACTCGCGCACGCTCATCATGAACTCCGACATCCCCGCCTTCGTCGACAAGGCCGGCTACCTCCCGTGGAGCGGCGACTTCGGGCTCAAGACGCTCTGGTACGCGGAGTACGGGAACAAGGGCGCCGGCGCCGCCACCGCCGGCCGCGTCAGCTGGCCGGGGTACAAGAAGGTGATCAGCAAGAAGGAGGCCACCAAGTTCACCGTGCAGAACTTCTTGCACGCCGAGCCATGGATCAAGCCGACCGGCACGCCGGTGAAGTACGGTATGTGGGCGTGAAAAATATTTGTGCAGACACCCGGGCACCTGCATGCGTGCGCCATGTACATATGCTTTCGAGAGGAGACGGTCCAATGTGAATATCTGATACCTGCCTGTTCCATGTACATTCTGTGTGATTTTTACTTGTGCGCCGTGCATGCATTTCAACCATTCGTTGTGCCAAAAACAGAGCACCACCACCAGAGAAGCATGGAACAAAAGCAAAAGGCAAACTTGTTCCATTAACCACCAATTAAACAGCTAAATAGCTCCCAGAATGCCATAATTCCTAAAGATTTTATACACCAGATCCTTAATTAAACCTCCCTCCAACGTAGTGTAAAGTGTAGTATGATCATGTGCTGTACTACTGTCGCACACAAGAAGCACGTACTCGATGGTGAATTGGTGATCAAGACGTGAGGCCGGCGGTGTACTTGACGCCGGTTGGCGGCAGCCACATGTTGCCCTCGATGAACTGAGCGACGGTGAAGTTGCCGGCCTGGGCGGGGCTCGTCATGACGTGGAACCCCGGCCACTTGACCCTGCCGCCGACGCCGGCGCCGGGCCCGGTGTTCATGTACTCGCCGTAGTAGAGCGTGTCGAGCGCGAACTGGCCGTCCCACGCGAGCCACCCCTCGGGGCGCACCACGGCGCCGATGTACGACTGCATGAACACCACCCTGGAGTACTGCTTCCACGGCCGGCCGAGGTACGTCTGCGTCGCCGCCGCCGCCGCCGCGGCGGAGCTCTGGTTGCCGCCGCCGGCGAGCGCGCGCTGGAGGTCGTCGTCGGCGGTGACGTTGCAGAACTGGAAGGCGAAGCCGGTGGTCATGTTGCCGTCGAGGCGGCCCTGCGCGGTGACGGAGTTCTTCTGGTCGGGGAGCGGGAGGCGCGCGGCGAGGGTGCAGTTCTGGAACACGGCGGCGGCGTTGCCGAAGACGAAGTCGACGGTGCCGGAGACGCGGCAGTCGCGGTAGAACTGGCGGAGCGAGTGCGCGTACAGCGTGTCCTGGTAGCCCTCGAAGCCGCAGCGGTAGAAGACGGAGAGGTCGGAGTCGCACCGGAGCGCCACCGCCTGGTGCTTCGACGGCCCCGCCGTGTTCTCGAACGTCACGTCCCGCGCCATGAACCCCTTCCCGTTCACAGCTGCAGAGGAGGTGGATGCAATCATGCAATGTCAGGCACTACTAGTAATTAACAGTCTGACATCATTAATTACTGCTGTTAAAAATGCAATCAAATGATTGAATCGAGTGAATGGTCAGAGGGATAGATGACTTCATGCATGTGATTTGCAACTGTTGCTTGAGTACATGCCGTGCAGGAGAGTGTGAGACAGGGAGGTGAGGTCTCGTGACTTGTTTAGGAAAACACAAGGGCCCGCAGATCATACCGCTACTTTAGTTGAAACTACAAGACTTTGTTAACAACCTCGTAAATGAGGGTGCAGGTGGCTGATGGAACCACGAGTTGGATCATTGTTTTGGCACACAAGTTGCGGACAAGCAGCGAAACAACGCGGTTTCATATATGGCACCCGGATATGACGAGATAAAAAAGATTAGCAGCATACTATGCAGCAGCTTTGAGACCAGAGCCGAAGATCATCTGCGTCAGTGATCTCTGTCCACTCCTACCTTTAGCTACAGTACTAATGGATGCATTTGGCTTGATAGTAGGTTAGGTTCCCTCACTTGTCAGTTGTCAGGACACGATATTTTTGTTTCCTGGCGGCACCAGCACCAACATTACTGTACCACTAATCCACTATACTTAGGGTCGTCGTTGCAAAGGGAAACTATTAAACGAAATCCCACACCGTGCACGGTGCACCACATGCACGAATTTTGTGGACCGGACCAGATGAAAAATGCACCGCAGCATGTGGCAAGTGGCATTGACATGTAGTAGTAAAAACAAAGAGGACTTTGTAGTTTGGGACAGCCGGCCCGGCGGCCCAGGCAGATCGCCGCTGGCTCAGCTCAGCTAGTTCATTGAATTCGTTGCTGGTGCACGGCAACCACTGGGGAGTTGCGTTAATGCAGCATGTGTGTATTTAAGGCTGGGAAGGTGGTAAACCGGTCGGACTTGAATGTACTTACGCGTCTAAGATGAAAGGAACAGTACCCCTTCTTCAGTTCTACTACTACTTCTCGGAGGCTTCCGAGTTCCGTCTACCATAGCAAGTCTGGTACATCCAAACATGAAACATGTTGGCATGTTGCTAGCTTGTCCATGTTTAATGCCATGTGCTCTGCTGCCCTTGGGGTTTTGGGTACGGTGTACTCCTATGTATCTCGCCCAGCAGAGCAAGATACGGACTGGACCCTACGTTGTCACGGCCCCACGGACCACAGTTCCAATGATGGTATATTGACCATCTTACGTAAGTACGCCCAGTGACACGACCGTCTCGTCGTGGTTCTGATGATGAGCTAATCCTAGGCATGAATCTTAGCTTGTCCAAGCCTCACGCATACAGGTACAACGCGAGGTGCAATGCAGCTACTAAAACTAGCATGCATGGCATTGACCCATGCACTTGAGAGCTCGTTGACCACATGATCTATACTCCTATAATAAGCACGCGACGACATTAGGATCGATCAAACCGTTTAAGTTTAATTAACCTAACTAATTAGCATACGTAATGAACTTCTAGTTCATGATCGAACTGGATGTTGGTGTAAGCTAGTTTGGAGGTGTGGATGCACTCACCGACGGTGGCGCTGCGGAAGGTGGTGTAGCCGTCGACGTAGTTCCGGTGGCCGGAGATGACGGTCACGCCCATGCCGTCGCCGACCAGCATCAGGTTCCACTTCTTCTTCTTGATGTCCACCGTCTCCTTGTACACGCCCTTCTTCACGTAGATCACGTACCGGCTCGCGCTCTCCGTCGGCGCCGCGTCCACGGCCGCGCTCACCGTCGTGTAGTTGCCGCTCCCGTCCTTGGCGACCACGGCGTCCACCGGCATGCCACCGGGGCCCACCGGCATCTGCAGCAGCCGGCGTTCCCGGGCTCCCAGCCAGTGCGGGGCGCCGCCGCCCTCGGCGAGGCCGCGGCGGGACGACGACCACGCGATCGAGGCCTCGCCGGCGGCCACCTGGCCGAGGCCGTCGGTGAGGAGCGACGTGACGGTCTGGAGGGCGGTGCCGACGAGCGAGCCGAGCACGGAGCCGGTGTCGTCGAGGCCCTCCTTGCAGGTGTCCTGGTTGCCCAGCGCGCCGCCCAGCCACGACCGGAGGTCGGAGCGAGCGTCACCGGTGCCGACGTGGGACGACGTGGCGGCGCCGGCGTTGGTGGGCTGGTAGGACGACGACGACGTGGTGGACATCGACCAGGACAGCTCGTCGGAGGACAGGTCGAGCAGGTCGAGGCAGTCGGCGATGGCGGAGGAGAGGCGGAGGTCGCCGCCACCGAGGATGCCGCCGATGGGGAACGACGAGATGATGGACGCGACGTTCTTGATCGCGTCCAGCGTCTCGCGCAGCGTGGAGACGAGCACCGGCGAAATGCCGGTCACCCCCTTCGCCGCCGTCGGAGGCGCGGCCGCCTTCCGCGGCGGCGATGGCGGGGCCATGGGATGCGCATTGGCGAGGAGGAAGACGGTCAGGGAGAGGAGGAGGATGAGCTGGGGTATCGAGCTCGAACACGTCGACGCCATGGCTTGCACAGTTGCACTTGCTAGCTTAGCTAGTGACAAAGTGTAGCTGTGTGCTTTGCTTTGGGCCGTGGACTGAAGGGTTTATATACAGAGAAGTTGATCGGTTTCACATGACACTCTTTTTGAACTCATGCACTGACAGTCATAATCAGGTTCGGGGAAAATTCTGAGGGGGGCCGACACCTTTTTGAATAACACATTTGTATTTTGAATGGCTTTTCAAATTTGATAAAATTCAAATAGTACCGGAACTTTTGGCCTGTAAAAAGAGTGTCTCAGGAGGGTCAGGGACATAGAGAGATCTCAGGGAGACTCTGATCTTTGGATGTGATAGAAGAAAGTGATGCGTGATGGCCTCTGCTTCTGTGGTGTCTATGGTAGGTACTGTGGAGTAAGTTGGTAACCACAGTTTGGTGCGTCTCGCTGCTAGATGGGTCAGGCAAGGTCAAGAGTTTGGACAGGAATGAAACTCACAACTCACAAAACATCTGCTTTTTCACGTGAGGCCGGGCGTCGGTTGCTGGCACTGCAGCTCCGTCCAGTTTGGGACAAGGAAATGACCGGCACTATACACAGATCCATCCTAGCTTTTGCAAACAGCATACCAGTAGACCAGAACTAATCAGGACATATTCTTCGAGAATCTCTGCCGCAGCAGGCAGGCATCCTATTGTGTGCGCATCAGCTAACACAAAGGGGTGTTTTAGATCAGGGTGTAAAGTTTTAGCGTGTCATATCGGATATTATATAAGATGCCGCATGTGGTGTTTAGGCACTAATAAAAAACTAATTACATGATCCGTCAGTAAACAACGAGATGAATTTATTAAGCTTAATTAATCCATTATTAGTAAATATTTACTGTAGCACCACGTTGTCAAATCATAGAGCAATTAGACTTAAAAGATTTGTCTCACAAATTAGTCACAATCTGTGCAATTAGTTATTTTTTAAGTCTATATTTAATATTTCATGCATGTGTTCAAACGTTTGATGTGACATGGTGTAAAATTTTTGTGTGGGAACGCCAAAGTGTTCTTGTATACAAAAGGGTTGTGGCTGCCATGTGCTACGAGTCGATACTAACGCGTTTTTGCTCTTTCTGAACGTTCTCATGTTCGATCTTAGCCATGAAGCATCGACCGATCGAGCACCGGGCCAAGCCAGCGACGCCGACGCGGCTCGTTGGACGCATATGCAAATTATGCATACGTGATAGCTGCGTTCTTAGTGTAAAGCACGGGAAGCTCGCTGCTTTCTGTGGTACACGCGCCTCGTGCTCAGGATTCTCTCCGACGGTGGACATGGACCAACTGGAGATCGATGCTCCTGGCTCAGGCTCACCTCACAGTTTCAGAATGCAGCTCATTGTCTCCAAGATGTTTCATTGTTTCGTCAGTTATTTTCGTGTTTATATTGGCGTTAGTTGTTTTGGAATATTCGTCAGGTAACCAAACGAAGATATATCCACCAGTGCAATTAGCTACTTCAACTTTGCATGGAACACACATACGCTGATCCACTCACATGAGTGTGAATTGACCAAATTAAACATCAGTAATGCACGTCATTGTTCGAGCTGGAGTAGATTGGATATAGTACAAGTTGTTCATGCCAGACCGACACTCACTCCCACAACCAAAACACTAAATGGATTAAATCTGCTTTTCCTGGTAGTCAAGGCAGTAATGGCAGCGGCATGGAATAATCGATTGAGGCCCATCGAAAGGTGTCCTTTATCCAAGTCAGGATCAGCAAGCCTGTGTGCCACCATGTGCTTCAAGTACTTATGCAAAAAGACTTTAAAGCGGAGAGCGCGCTATCAGAGTCTGTTTTCAGTAAAGCCCAGTTGCTTAGAGCATCCCCAGGAGCTCAGATCTTCCGAATACCCTTATAGATTATCATCCAAAAAAATTCATCATCCACATCCCTTCCAGCTCCAACAAATCATCCATATTACATCATCCTATATTTTAGTAATATCTTCCAACTAATCTTACATTTGTATTTTAAGGGATATATTTTGAACTGAGGGGCGGCGGGCGTGCAACTGAGGGGCGGCGGTGGCCAGGCGGGCGAGGTGCAGCGGCGGACGACGACCGGATAGGCGACTGGCAGTGAGGATGCACGCGGCGGCTGTGGAGGCGAGCAACTGGGCGGGCAAGGGCCGTGGATGGCCGGAGATGAGGCAGCCGCCGGCGGACGTGCGAGAGGCGGAGGACGCCTGTGGTGGCCGCGTGCATCGCGACAGCGCGGCGGAGGAGCAGCGGCACGGGTGGAGTCCCGATGGGGGCGGCACAGACGGCGGGGCCTCCTCTCCAGCGAACTCCAACGGCATACTCAGGGCTTATTTGGAATGGAGGAGAAACACAGGAAAAATGAAGGATTTTGGTTCCTATGGATTACTTTACTGTGGCATCATTCGGATCACAGGAAAACATTCGTAGGAAATACATAGGGAAAATTCCTGCGCTAGCCATACCACTGCAAGATCACAGGAAAAAAAAATCCACGCCGACCTCTTTTTTCTCTCCCTCCGCGTGGGAACGAGACAAATCATGCCATCAAGCAACTAAAGCATATTATTAGGTTGATTAATGTTGTTTAATTCACTAGTAGCATGTGATAATTTTGTAATAGTGCACCTATTTTCTTAAAGATTCCTATGTTTTTCCTTTACTCCATCCAAACACCTATTCACATGAAATTCCTATGTTTTCAAATCCTCTGTTTTACACTTGCATTCCTATCCTATTCCTACGTTTTTCCTGTTCCTATGTTTTTTCAATCCTGCATTTCGAATGAGCCCTCAGTATGTCCATCCTCTCCATTCCTCACGGTACAGTCTGGATGGTGCGTGAGTTCGTCAGAGGGAGGATAGCGTGAGAAGAGAGAAACACCAAATTTGGCATGGAGAGAGCTCGGTTTGGATGACATCTAAAGATGGTGTGTGTGATGGAGACTCTGGTGGACCTTGTTTTTTCACCTCCATACGCTAAATATAGGATGGATGGCCGGATGGAAGATCTGCTGGGCATGTTCTTAGTGCCGGCAGAATCCTTTTTCGAACCTTTTTAATTTTAATTTTAAAAACAAACCATTCCAAAACTCATTTCTAAAATCTGAATTTTTAGCACGCACAACTCGCTTAGCGTGACAAAATAACATTGACACACCACCCGCAACGGGTATGTCAGTTTTATCCTAATACATCAGCTACAATGATGTAATAAGACCACTACCATGCCAACTAGAAACAACGTGATTAATATTGCCACACTAGTTAGACCGGCGTGACAATATTGTTTTGACATGACTAAAAGCTTCAAAATTTTATTTAAGTTTTTAAAAAGTTTATTTTGAAATTTAAATAAAAAATTTCGTGCTAGCACACCCCTCGCCGAGTCGCATGACACATTAATGATGGAAGTATACACACATTTTGGCGCGATTAAAGCCTAAATTTATTCTAATTGAAAACCCATTTGTTTGGGCCGATCTACTTGTGATTTATTGCACTCACCAAACCTATCAAGAGGTTAAAAAAAGCTAAAGTTATGAAAAGTAACTATATTCGTTTCATATTATAAATCGTTTTGATTTTTTTCAAAGCCAAATTTCTTCAAGTTTAGAACCAAATTTAGAGGAAAATATAATAATATTTTCAACGTAACAAAGAGACTATTAAAATATATTCGGTATTAGATTTAATAACATAAAATTGATATTGTAAATGGTACTATATTTTTTTAAAATTTGATTAAACTTTTAAGAACTTTGATTTAAAAAAGGTTAAAAATCTATTATAATATGAAACAGATCTGGCACGTCATGGAGTATGTACGTGTACGGTGCACTGCAGCTTACCACCGACACGTGCGTACAGGCACAGCCGCACAGGCCCCTCGCGGTAGACAGCGATAAACACGCGACGCATATGGTTCGACGCCGACGCGACAGTTTGCATCTCTGCGGCGCACAGTGGCTCGTCCCCCGTGTCCGTCTAGCTCGTCTGGGCCGACGTCGCGATCGGAAGGGCGAGGAGAGAAGCACCGAAAAATCACGCGCCCGCGCATGTGCGCGTCGTGCATGTGATGTGTTGGGTGAGCCAATTAAAAGCTCCCCCCACCCAACTGTAACGGTAAGAGTAAGGATAATAGTGGGCTATAAGCAAGTTATATACTTACGTGGAAAAGAGAGATAAACAAAAGTGTAGAGTGTTGGCTCTCATACAAGAACTAATTGTACACAAACTCTAAGAAATATGCATTAAATTCATGGTGAGAGAAAGAGAGAGGATGAAGAAAATAAAGATAAACTTATAGTCAATCTACTATACATGTTAGTTTTAACATTGACTAATAATAAGTAGTGAGCTCTACTATTAAACTTGCTCTAAACTGCACAGGCGAGCGTGGCCGCCGACTCGTACTAGTGATTCCATTCGTCCACACGGTGCATGATATGTGCAGCTGACGAGCGGGCCAAGCCGCTCGATCATCTACCGCTCGCCGCGTGAAATAAATCCTGACCATTAATGCCATGTTCGGTCGCGCGCACCGCAGCCCAGCGTCGAGTTATCGAGTTGACCGAGCTAGGTTCGGATGCATGCATCGGTTGAGTATGCGCACCAACCAACTTCCTTTATGATTTAGGCCACGTTGGTCTGCTCGTCTAGGCCTTATTTAGTTGGTGAAATGAAAATTTTTAGGTGTTATATCGGACGTTTGATCGAATGTCGGAATGAGTTTTGGACACGAATGAAAAAACTAATTTCATAACTCGCCTGGAAACCGTAAGACGAATCTTTTGAGCCTAATTAATCCGTTATTAGCACATATATGTTATTGTAGCACTTATGACTAATCATAGACTAATTAGGCTCAAGAGATTCGTCTCGCGATTTACATGTAAACTGTACAATTAATTTTTCTTTTTATCTATACTAGAAAAAAATACCCATGCGTTGCAACGGGTCTTATTATCGTTATACGGTTTATTTAAGGTGAAATTTACCGTGGGAATTCGCTTGGATTTATTTTTTTTCTAGAAAATCATGAGCTGCAACCTGCAATTAGGAGCCCGATCATTTTAAGTTAGCATGTAATTTTTTTATTCAGATTTCTTATATGACTCCTTCTCTATTTTAAAAACGAATGAACTTAGAACCCAACTCAAATACGGATCTGTATTTCAAAAAACGAACAAATTTAAAAACCGACTCATACACGGATGACGTACCAAAGTACCGAAAAAACATCTTCAATTTTTATAATAGTAGAGATTTAATGCTTTATACATGTATCCAAAGATTCGATGTGATGTTTTTGGAAACTAAACAAGGCCTTAGTACTCAACGCAGCGAACGAATAAAAGATCAGGGTATTATTGGGCTCACACACACTGCCCAAACACATTGATTGTGTTTAGTTCCACGCTAAAATTAGAAGTTTGAAGAAATTAGAACGATGTGATGGAAAAGTTGGAAATTTGTGTGTAGGAACAGGTGTGTTTAGTTCACGTTAAAATTGGAACCTTGATTGAAATTGGAACGATGTGACGGAAAGTTGGAAGTTTGAGTGTAGAAAAGTTTTAATGTGATAGAAAAGTTGAAAGTTTGAAGAAAAAGTTAGGAACTGAACTAGGCCAAAGTTCGATATGACAAAAAAAAGTTAGAAGTTTGAAGTAAAAAATTTAGAATGTAGCCATTGTCTTCACGTGCATATCGGGGGGCAGCAGTCCTCACATGTGCAAGCTCCGGCCAGCTAATGCGTGGACAATGGTCAGCGTCTTCCCGCGCGCGTTCCGTGAATGCACCAGCCATCCTCTCGTGTCCAAACCACATATTTTCTATAGGAGCCTGCCCTTATCACTAGTGGAAAAACCATCTTTGGTCGATCGACTAAATTCCACAATAGTTCCGGTTGTAATAAAAACCGGGACTAAAGATTATCTTTAGTCTCTGTTGAAAAGGTTAGAGCTACTTTTTGATCTTTAGTCACCAACCGGGACTAAAGATCATTTTTAGCCTCGGTTCAAAAAAGGATAGGTGATGTCAGACCCCTCTAATATCTTTAGTCCCGGTTAGTGGATCTTTAGTCCTGTTGGTAACACCAATCGGGAAAAAAGATCGCCATGCGCGGAGAGATCGAGGCGTACGTGTGAATCGGATCGAGATAAATATCTCCTCCTCCCTCCCGGTTCTATCTCCTCCTCTCCTCACACCCTATCTATTCTTCTCCTCTCCTCCAATCCTCTTCTCCTCGCCATCTTACGCGTCGAGGATCCTCTCCTTCTCTCCTCTCCTCCTCCCCAACCCTCCGGCGGGCGGCGACGGAAGCAGCGGCGGGCGCGGGGCGGCGGGATGGAGGCCGGCCTGTGGCGGCCCAGCGCGAGGTGGCGGGATGAGAGGCCGGCGGGGCGCGGGGCGGCGGAATGGAGTCCGGCCGGCGGCGACCCGGCACGGGGCAGCGAGATGGGAGGCCGGCGGGGCAAGGGCGGTAGGATGGAGGCCGGCCTCGCCCTCCCCTCCTAGGCCCAGGTCTGTGGATGATTTTTTTTTTCTTTTCTTTTTTTGATGATTTGTGGATGTTGATTTCTATATGTTGATTTGTGAATGTGTTTGCGAATGTTTATGTGAATGGTTCTGTGAATGTATATGTTATAAATGAATATGTGTGAATGTATTTGTGATGTTGTGAATGAATATGTTTATTGTGAATAAATCGATATGAACGAAGGAAAAAACTGAAAAAAAAATAAAAGAGAAAGAACCGAAGGAGGAAAAAAAAGTCTTTAGTCCCGGTTGGTAAGATCAACCGAGACTAAAGATGCATGCGTCAGTCACGTGGCTCAACCATCTTTAGTCCCGATTGGTAACACCAACCGGGATTAAAGATGAATTTTTAGTCCCGGTTATTTCACCCGAGACTAAAGATGGGTATCTTTAGTCCCGGATTCGTAGTTCCGGTTGTATAACCGGGACTATAGGGGATTCACAACCGGGAGTAAAGCCCCTTTCTCCACCAGTGTATATACTCATATAGAGTCCTATGTACGGGATCGATCTGCCAATCCTTGCCGCTTTGGGTAAGAATATGGAACGGGCGTGTTTAGTTCACGCTAAAATTAAAAATTTAATTGAAATTGAAACTATGTGATGGAAAAGTTAAAAGTTTAAGTGTATAAAAAAGTTTCGATGTGATGGAAAAAGTTAACAGTTTAAAGAAAAAGCTCGAAACTAAACCAGGCCTACGTGTAGTAGTAGCAGATTAAGCAACGCAGGCATCCAGCAAAGGCGGCAAGCCGTCAACCAGTGGGCGCATCCGCTCCCACGTTGGCCACGTACGTGGTGCAGCCGAGCAGCTTGGCTCGCACCGCGCGCAAGGCCACAGATCGCGCGGTCACCGAGCGCATCACGACACGGGGGCGTGTATTTATGCACTTCTGAACAATCATCATCGCGCTCATCGATCTCGTGTGAGAAAGCTAATCCGCGACCAGACGCGTGTCGTGGAGAGGGGGGCGGCGACGGCACGTGATTTTTTTTGGAGCAGTTTCTTTTTTTTTCTGTTTTTCTTTCCGTATCTGTAGTTTGCGATTTTATTTTCTTTTTCTGTTTTTTCTTTCCGTAGTTTACGGTTGTTGCTTTTCTGTTTTTTCTTTCCGTATCATTATTACCTTTTTTCTTTTTTAATACGTTATACATGTATAAATACAAACTTTGTATACGCATATACAAACTTTACATACGCGTATACAAACTTTATATACACGTATGTAAAGTTTGCATACGCGTATATAAAGTTTGTATAAGTATATTTTTTAAGTTTTATACGTATATACACAAATTTAGTATACATGTATACAAAGTTTGTATATATATAATATATATATATATTATATATATATATATATATATATATATATATATATATATATATATATATATATATATTGTTTTCTATACATAAGCACACAAACTTTATATACATGTGTATATTTTTTATACAATAAAGTGTATATATATAAAAAAATTTATATATATACACGTGTATATATATACTATATAAATATGCGTATAAACTTTGTATACATAAATATAAAGTTTATATGTATGTATATATAGTATATATATAATACATATATGCATAGTACTCCTGTATAGGAGTAGAGACTAGAGAGGGGGGCGCTGATCGCGCGCGTGCGCGGCGCGCGACTAGTCGCCATCAGCACCCCCCGAACTCGTGCCCTCCTTTAGGACGGACGCGGTGAAACTTATCTTAGTCCGGGTTTAGTTTCTAAATTTTTCTTTAAATTTCTAATTTTTTTTATCACATCAAAATTTTTCTACACACATAAACTTTCAACGTTTTTCTTCAAACTTTCAATTTTAGTCAAACTTTTAATTTTAGTGTGGAACTAAACACACCCTTAGTAACACATTTGGATTTAGGGTGGATAGAATATATGCGATTCGCTACATCAAGCTAGGGCTGTAAAAAAAATCAAGGCTCGCAAATAGCTCGAGTTTGGCTCGTTCTAGACTCGATTCGAGCTCGGCTCGAGCTCCAAACGAGCCGAACTTGAGCCTGAGCAAAAGCTCACGAGCTTTACCGAGCCGAGCTCGAGCTTCTACCGAGTTTGACTGTATATAGATATTGCATGTTCACCTTATTGATATAATAAACTAATAGATAAATATATATATTAGTATCTATTTACACAATAAATTATCATTAAAATATATATTATACTACTTATAGTTGAGCTCGGTAGCCGAGCTCGACCTCGAATGAGTTCGAACCGAGCTTTGCCTAAAAGCTTGAAGGTGTAACAGGCTCGGCACGAGCTTGGACAGACTAGCCCGCTCGAGCCCGGCTCGTTGACAGCCCTACATCGAGCGCCAGACACTATGTCGTTTCAATCGGCAAAACGGCAGATCGTCATAACGTGTCCGTTGTCTTTGGATTATTAAATGAAACGGTCAACAGATTATATGCTTTGGCCTTAACTTCAATTGAAAGGGCCAAGGGTCTTCTGGTTGGCTCCACAAGGTAGTGGGCTAGCTGATAGGTTCGATGTCTCACCCTTCTATTAATCTGATATCATGTCTTTTCTTAATATTCGTGTTTTTTTTCTTCAACTCCAAACTTTAATTTATTCATTTTCTATTAGCACGCTTTTCAAATTGTTAAATGATGCTTTTTTTTTCAAAAAACATTCTTTATAGAAGTTGTTAAAAAATCAAATATATATTTTTTAAAAATTTATTATACTTAATTTAATGTGCTAGTTACCTTTTGGGAGTAGCTATATTTATGACGTCATATTTTAAGAAAAATAGTTAGCATGTATTTATATTGTAAGTCACAAAATTACATATATAATTTTAATATATTTACCATATAAGTCCCGTAATTTCACTAAATTACATATATAACTTTAGCGTAACTTACATTTATAATTACTATATATTTATAGTATAATTATATTTAATGTATCTTTGCCTAAAAAATTGTCGCCATGTTTAAAAGCTAACTGGAAGATCGGTGGATACAGCTGCCGCAGCATTTGCAAACATATCCAACGGACAGGAACCGATTGAGATTAGTGAAAAAACATATTGCCATCTTTATAGCAATTCCGTTACCTTTCTCGTTTTGCGTGTGCTAAAAATTTTCCTTAATTTGGACGGAACGAAGATATAAGTGTAATTGTGGGTTTTCGTGTCCTAAATAAGAAGAATATCAAATGTTTGTGAAAAATCAACAACGTGGGCTCTGTTTTGAATTATAACGAGGGGATAATAACCTGTGATTAATTGACTTTTAATTATTACAAACTTGAAAAATGGATTAATCTAATATTTTAGAACAACTTACGTATAGAAAATTTTCGCACAAAACACACCGTTTAGCAGTTTGAAAAGCGTGCCACAAGAATCCTAAACTTTATATCTCCTCAGTTGGGTTCTCTAACAGGACCGTGATATATTAAAATAAGTGAATATTTAAGTAGGGAATCATTTTAGTACACGATGTCACTAAGAGCAGGTACACGGTACAAACACATTTCCAGAAGATAAAAGATAAAAAAGAAAAACAGCGAGCTATAAATTTAGGCCATTTTTAACCTGAGACACTAGACATAGTTTTCATAAACTCCACATTATCAAGAAACTAGTACTAGATACTACTCTTCCAATGCAAACACCGTTATTCTATACTTAAATTTAATGCTACTTATCTCACATGATGTCTTGGATGTTACGTAGAAACGATGTCTTGTTTCCTTCTCTTTCCTCATTTATTCGCTTGCCACATCAGTTTTTATCGTAGGTGGCAGCTTATCTAATGCTATGGACACTATCCTCCGTTTTTTTTGATAAATTGATCCTTTTCAAAAACTTATTTTGAAACTAGACCTTGCAAAAAACTTCAACCAAAAATAGGCCATCGACTCAGCGCCACGGACATTGGCGCTGATCTATAACGTCTTAGCGCCAACGACATTGGTGCTAAGCTCTAATCCGAGGTGGCATGGATTTGCTGAGTCATCATAGCTCAAGATAGCTTGGTGGTTGAAGTCTTCAATTGAGAGCCCTAAGGTGCTAGGTTTGAATCCTGCTATCCCTCCTTTTTTTTTTCCTTTTCTCTTTCTCCTTGCATACTTTCCTATCATTCTTTTCAAATTAAAATGTTCTACTTATAAATTTATTTTAATTTTAAATTTACATGGCAGATTTTAAAACTTAAATTATATAATATTTAGATTACTATCTATTAAGATCTATATAATATTAGGAGAGTAAGACAAAATAAGTTTTTCTCTTGACTACTCACTCTTATTCTTTACAAAATGACTGTTTTGTTTGTTAATTTGTTTTATTTTGAATTTGGTTTTGAGTGCCAATATGAAAGAAGTATATGCTCCTTTCAAATTTCTATAATTTGTTTTATTTTAAATTTGATTTGAAATTTTGGTTTAAGTTCCCATTTGCCATATAATATACCACTTTAATACTTTTTCCAAATTAAAAAAAGTTACAAATAAAACATATCTTTTGAAGATAATATTACGAGAGAAAAAAGAAAAAATATAGCTAAAGAGAGAGAAAAGAAAACTAGATAACCGAAAAGAGAAAAACATATAAATAAATAAAGAGAGAGAAGAGAAATGGGAAAAAATATAGATAAAGAGAGAGAAAAGAGAAAGGTGTAAACTAGGATTGATGGGAATCGAACCTTCATCTTTGGGGGTATAACTAAAGCTTTCTACCATTGTGTTATTGGTGGTTCATTGATATGAATGCCTTTACATCAATTTAAATCGCTAGGACTTCAGCGTCAAATAGCTTGGCACTGGGCTATGATGACTCAACAAATCTATGCCATCTTGGATTAGAGCTTAGCGCCAACAACGTTATAAATCAACGCCAATGTCCATGGCGCTGAGTCGACGTCCTATTTTTGGTTGAAGTTTTTTACAAGGACTAGTTTCAAAATAAGTTTTTGAAAAGGACCAATTTATTAAAAATAAAGGCACTATTCTAGTCATTGGCTTGGGAATGGTCTTATAGTTAGCTGCAACACGGACTCCAAAATATATATGTGTATGATTGGTGGGACCAGATATTAATTATGTAGGGCTTGTTTGGTTTAGTACCCTACCAATATGTTGGTAGTGCCAAACTCTAGGTAAGTTTTGGTACTACCAATATTTTGGTAGGGTTGAATTGTAAATAAATGCATTTGGATTTATACCAATTGAGAGCTAAATTTCAAATTGCGGTGAAGAATATTCTAGAATTGTGCCAAATTAAGTATTGGCATTACCAAACATTTGGCTTCAAACCAAATCATCACATTTGCTATTTAAACCACCAAAAAATTGGTATGGCAATATTTTGGTATCAAACCAAAACGCCCCGTAGTATATGTTTGTAGATAATTATTGTAGTATATGTGAGTATAAATTAGCTATTAAATTAATTATAGATGATTTGGAGCTAGCTAATTAAACTTAGGGGGTGTTTGGGAGAGATGGGCTAAAGTCCCAAACACCCCCTTAAACTTGCTCTAGCAGCTTAAAAAGAAGTGTGTGGAGCGAGTGGTCCTGCGGCCACCGAGCCAGTGAGCCACCGACAGGCGACAGCCATGCGGCCACGCGTGGGCCGTGGGGTGGATGGTCCCCACACTGTAGCATGCTTACTTCACTTAAATTTACTAGTTTACCCTTAGGTCAACTGCTTCACTTCATATGTGAGCTGGGGCCTTTTCGGTAGTACGTGTATTTCCCTTTACACTGATGAGGTGGGACTTTTAATATTCTGTACAACTTTTAATATTCCTTTCTTCCCCATCCGTTCTCTCAGTATAATAATAAATAATAAATAAATAAATAAAAATAAACAATGAAAAAAAACGCGTGACGCACCGGATCGGCGGTTCCTATTCCATTTCCAACGCCGCTCGTATCGTCGAATGCGGTTTCTCTCTATACGTGAAAGCCTCGTCTACTCTTCTCCGTGTTATTAGTTACTTCTATATTTATCACCCATCTCTATCTCTTATCTCCAAAATCGATTCCCCAACCCTACCCCTTCCGTCCTCAACCACGGCGCCGCCTGGCGGCGCGATCTGACATTATCCGGCGAGGCTTGAGCATCCCGGGCCGAGCTCCGTCGCCTCCGTCGTCGGTGCACGGACGAAGGAAGCTGAGGCTTTAGTAGGGGCCATGGAGAGGAACGGCGGGCAGTCGTCGTCCCTTTTCTGTCAGAAAGGCGAACGTTATGGTTCGCCGCCGGACTTCGTCGGCTAAAATCATGGCGCCGCCGTGGCTGATGCCACCTGTGTTCGGCCGGAAGGGGTCCGGCACATCGCGAGCGTCGATATATGGGGGAAAATAGCTTTTGCTCGCCTGGTTACTGAGGTTAGCCAATATACTTGTTTCTACATGTAGCTTTTCAGATCTGACAGGATCTGACATACCGCTCTTTCACATAAGTTGTCATCGCATCGCGGCGTTGTGGCACGGCGTTTGGGTTTCTTGTGATGGTTTGACGATCTGCTTTTTCCGTGCCCTAATGGATGATCTGACAAGGAGGAACGCTATCCCTATGGCCGGTGAAATTTTTGGGGTTCGTATCTGCAGTTTTACTTATACGGTGAGTTTCGATGCGATTATAATTAAATCTGTTTGAATTTTTTCTCTCCGTATAGCAGGCCTTTTAGCCGCGAGGAGTTGGTACACGAAGATTGAATTCTGTCAGATCTTGTAGCAGCGGGGACTACCGAGGAGTTGATACGGGACGATTGAATCCATTTTTTTTAAATTGTTCATCAGATCCTGTAGATCTGAAGCAGTGAGGACAACTGAGTTGATACGAAAAGATTGAATTCATTTTTCTTGATAGTTCATGAGATCTTTTAGAAGTGAGGGCTGCTTAGGAGTTGATCGGGAAGATTGAATTCACTTTTCATCTCTACAAGAAGCCTCCCTCTCTTTTTTTTTTTGAGACATCGACAACTTCAGTTTTTATTTTCTTAGTGTTGGCCTAATCTTACCTTTGGAGTTCATGAGAAAAAAATGATTATGCTGCTGATTTATTTGGCTCTTGCCTATTCGGAGTTCATGAAAAAAAACCATTATTCTGCTCATTTGCGGCTTGCTTATTCATAAGGTGATGGCTCAAATCAGTTATGCTATACCCCTTGGAGGTGCCTCTCACTTTTATCAGTGCTTTGGAAGTGTGAGCGAGAGCGCTTGGAGGTCCCTCGGTTTGGCGTACCCTTGAACAGTGCTTTGGAAAGCGCGAGATAAACTAGATGGAAACTGTGGGGGAAGCACGAAAGGTAAACGATTCTTCTGTAGGGACATGTTGGCTGTACTTCCCATGCCCATAGATGAAGTTATCCATATTGGTTCTGGTATTTTATTGGATTATGTTATTCTGTTATGTGTATGGCACAAGCTTGTTGCCATCTTCAAGTACCCATTTCCGAACTGTCTCAGGCATTTGTTGTAGCCATCGTGATTTAGAGTTTATCTCAGCTTTCATGCATGTGTTGGACTTGAAACAATGTGCCTTGGAAACTGATAGGAACTGATCAATTGCTTTAGGCTTTGTTTAGTTCCAAACTTTTTCTTCAAACCTCCAACTTTTCCATCACATCAAACACTTTCCTACACACAAACTTCCAACTTTTCCATCACATCGTTCTAATTTCAACTAAACTTCCAATTTTAGTGTGAACTAAACCCAGCCTTACAGTGTTAGTTGCCTGTTAATTAGGAATTTCTGGTGGTACTGTAGCTGCAGTTGTTTCTTGCTTAGTTTTCACTGAATCCAGATTGGCTTGTTCTGGTTTGGGTATTAATCAAAAGCAAGGTAATCTGTGCACACCATGATCTTTCAAACAAGGCAATGGAAATAAACGATCGCAAATCTTGCTAGACAAGACTAGGCAACAGTGGGTAATGAACCTTCATTTTGTTCGATAAAATCTCATTGCATACATTTAATAGAACTGGGTAGTTCCCTCTACTGTAGTAAAAGTATCACAAACATTATGTCTATGCATCTTGAGTGTCAAGGCAGCTATTACTTTATTACATGCTCTTGACATTAGAACATCCTTTCTGGTCTAGGCTCCTTCGTACCTGCCATAAGAAACTATGATTAAAGAGCACTGATAAGAAAATATTATTAAAGAAGAAATATAAGAAAAAATAATTAGGAAAGTAGTGAAAACTTCATTTTAATTCGTTTCCCTAGTTCTACACTGATTCACAGATAATTGTATCAGTTCTTTTCGTGTTTGATACTATTTGGATGCAGGTTCCCTTGTTTTGCTTCTTAACCTGGAGATTTTAGAATTCTTATCAACATGTGTTTTTTCGATGGAATCTTTGGCGTCACTCTGAGTGATAGTAATACTTTTTAGAGGTAATTTTCATGCTCTCTTCAATCTTCATTTAAAATATTTCTTGATGCTGTTTACTTAGTTTGAGTTGGTAATATTAGAACAATTGATTTGAACACAGAACATTCTTGCAGCTGATACCGATATTCTTATTTCAATCTATCTTAATGTATTGTTACTATCTGATCTTTAGTTGGTTTCTTAATGTTGTGACAATATGTGCAGTAAATACAATGTCAAACATCCTAAAAGCACACAAACGATATTTTGGACTGCCATGTACCACAAATGGAGCTAAAATTCTCCTTAACTAACCTAAATAATGCTAAAAACATGTTTAGTTTGTCCCTAGGCATGGTAGAAAAGATGCATTAGCCTTTTCTTTCCATTTTATTTTTATATGAATATGTTTGCTTGGAACCCTGACCTATGGTATCAAATGATATTCCTATTCCCTGTATAAGTATCTGATTACCTCTGGTTTTTTTTTACCAAAGTACTTTTTAGAAAGAAAAAGAACTAATGGATGCACATTAAAATTTTCCTTTTTCCTCATGTTCTGTAGGAATAGATAGTAGGAGAAAAAGCAAGCAGAATTAAAATTTTGGCTGGTTAAAAAATATTGGTGAGTTATCTCTTCAAATTTGCATGGGCCTATTAATTTATTTGTTATTTAAATGCGTATTATGGGGTTGTTAGAGTCCAAGCAATCAACAGTAGTACCCCCTATGAAACACCAATCAATTGGTAAGCACAAAGCAAAACCATCTTAACGAGCCAAGCTTGAGCTCGTGACAAACTCAAGTCAAGTCTTACGAGTGGAAGACTAGCTTGAGCTCGTCATGAGCAAAGTTCATATCCAAGCTTGATAACACAATAACACTCTACGAATCCATCTAGAATAGGACTATTGTCTTAGCTTATAAACCCTTTTTCCTTGAATAGCTCAATCAATTTCATGTTCACCCAGGCACATACATACTTGGCGACAAGATTAACAGTACACCCTTAATCATTCAGCAGGCCAAACAAGCAAATCCCTTTACGCAAAGAAAACACACAACTGGAAAGAGACATCAAGACAGAAGTCGATTGCACCAAATAACTAGGTGCCTAGATAGATGTTGCCTCATCCATACAACATGAGGACATGCAGATATTTAACGCATTTTCTGGGGCATTGGGTCAAGGGCCGAGGCCTATGACTCTATTGGAGGGGCTTGCGCTGCATTGTTTCTTTGTGGCAAGGGGTTTTATTTATGTAGGGATTTTATTTCATTTGATTAATTTGTTTGTTTAATATATTTGATTTGATTTGATTGTATTGATCAGCCTATAAGAAGGTATTAGGTGAGTATTGGATAAAGTTAATCTCTTCCCAATACTCTTCATGCTGGTCATAGATATCCCCCTAAATGACCGATGCCACTTTTGTATCTTTTGCTGTGTTTGCCTGGTTATCTTAACATGACACTTTATCGACAGCTCGCTTCACCTTCCCCTCCGGCTTAACTCTTGACCTTAGGTTTACCACTTTGGTGACACATTGTCAGCTCCCCCTTCTCTGATGCACCATGGTGCTCCACATCTCTCCATCAACTTCATCTCCATCGCTGGCTCTTTTGCTCACTAGCTGTTGTAGATCCCCTTCACAAAACCTCCCTAACTGTGCTCCCCTCCTCTCTCCTCATATCTCGTTGTGTCTGCATCTCCCTTTTTTGTGCTGTGTGGCCCACCGCCTCCTTCCCTATTGGTCGTCTTCTCTGAATGGTAATGCGGAGTCCAGACCCAGATGCCACTGCTTCTGGCTGCAGTTGTGTCCTTTATTTTCGTTTCCCAAGCTACTCCATTGATACCCTCTTTTATTCTGTGAAGTTCAAGGTTGTGAGCAGGAAGAAGCAGTTCCACACTTGGCTCAAATGGCTTTGAGTCTTATCTATAATTAATCATTAATCATGGATACTGCTCTGAATGCTCTTCGCTATGTTTATCCTATTTCTTGACTGTAAGTGAAGGCTTTGTTTCTTATCTGCTAGGTTATAAATTTGATGAAGTGCAGACGTGCAGCAATTGTCTCTTTTAAAAACGACATGATACAAATTATTTACTATCATGCAACATATTCTAGTAAGGTATTGTTTTTCTAGGGTTAGTGTAACAGTAAATCTTAGGTTTATGCATTTAAAAAATGGTACTATCAAATCCGATGTTAGATTTATCTTTAAAAATAGTTTCACTTTGCTATTCTTTTGTAGTCTTCATACTAGTAATTGATAATCAAACAAATATTTGATTCAACCTCCATATCTACGTATTTCGATTCACCTTTTATAGGTTTTATATTATACCATTACAAGGTAATGAGTCTATATAAACTTATGAAATCGTGAGCCATATATGTATCAAGTGCAGGAAAGGAAGGAATGGCAAATTGGTCATTTCGTAGCCTTTGGAAGGAAAAAGTCACATCAATGGTATTTCCCAAGTCCCAACTCATTTTCTTTGCGATGGTACGGATCAGCTTTGGTTCTATGTGATTATATTTTCAACTATCATTTCTTTACAGTAGATCAGTTAAGAGTTATATTGAGCAAATGATCTTATTCAAGATATATTTCTTAGCAGGTTATCCTATTTCTGTATGGTGATTTCTCATCCTGATGGAAATACAATTTGCAGTTGCACAATGGCATGTGGCAGATCAGTTAAGAGTTTACATAAATTTTGAAATGATTCCTTGCAGGTATAATCCTAACATACCATGTCTGTCAGTCATGCGATGCAATGAGAGATCTATTTGAGCAGATTATGCTAGTATTATGTTCCTTTTTTTTTTGGGAATACGCAAGGAGCGCATCTTTGTATTAAGAGAAGTAAAGTTTATTTACAGTGTAGCCTTTAAATGAAAAAAGGGGAGGGGGACAGGATACAGGGTCGGACCTAGAGAACTAAGGCCTAATCTCCCACTAGATTTTGTGACCGCCAAGCCATGCTAGGCAGAGGTAGATCAGGCACTGCCACATTTGCTGCTAGTATTATGTTAGATTGACTAAATTCGTATTTCATTGAAACGATCATCAGCAAAACTTAAAAGTTAACCGAATGCATTATTAAGAGGGAAATAATTCCTCATACCTCTTGAATCCTTTTTTCCATACTGTCAATTGGATTCCTTGTTGCGAATCAATTCAAAGGACATGTAACTGGTTAGTAGAATTGTTGAACTAACTGATTGATTTCTCTACACAGTTCAATCCGCACCTTCTTAAGAGTCTCTTTTCGCTTCTCTCTCTTCTTTTTTGCAGTCACGAACTTGCGAGTTGTATTGCAATTATGTTCACCTTTCTCCCTTTGAGTCCCAAACTCACCCTCGCATGAGGCACAAGTGATGGGTGGTTTCTTGTCTTTTTTCGGCATGCTGCAATAACATGATAATTACATTAGAAAGCAACTAGACATAACATGATAATTACATTGGAGAGCAACTAAACAAAATAGAGCAGTCAACCCTAAATGCTAGAGTTTTTCGGCATGCTGCAGTACCATATAATTGACACTGGAGAGCAATTAGTCAAAATAGAGCAGTTTAATCAAAATAGATTCAATCAAAACTGAATCGAGGGACAATATCGCAGAATCGGAGGAATCGGATGGACAAAATAACGCAGAATTGGAGCAATGGGGGGACAAGATAACGCAGAATCGGGGGGACAAAATATCGCAGGAGGGAGGGCTTACGCTGGCGGCGGCTGCGGCGGCTCGCAGTATCGGAGGGAGGGCTTACGGTGGCGGCGGCGGCGGCTCGATGTGGAATCGCTTCCCTGCGGCGGCGGCTCCTGCTCGTTCGGGAGACTGGGGGGTGGGATGGTGAAGTGGGTTGGGCCGGGCCGGAGACTGGGGGTTGGGCTGATGAAATGGGTTGGGCTGGGGGGGTGGGATGATGAAGTGGGTTGGGCCGGAGACTGTGGGGTGGGATGATGAAATGGGTTGGGCCGGACCTAAATAATGGCCCAGGGATCCTAGTCGTATCAATTCAATTTGCGATTTTTGACGGCTGCACGTCTCTTTAATAATAATGTGTTGGAAAAAAAACATAACTACTCTAAAAACATAACTACTCTAAATTACCTGTTGCTGTTACTACTATTATTATTACTATTTTACTAATAGCTGGCCCATGCTAACGCTATGGAGGTATTTGCAGATGCAAATTATACCCATTGACATCGGTATTTTTTTTTCATTGTTTCTAGTACAAAATGTTACGAACATAAAGGTTCACGTTCATTTGCATATCCGCGGAGTCGCGCTGCAAACAAGAACACTTTCACCGAGCTCTAAACAGTATAACAATACGAAAAAAAAAAACCCACAATAATGTTGGTATCCACTGAACTTCATTCTCTAAATCCAATTTCAATTTTATGTTCGGCTAAAAGTGTTAGTATATGGATAGGATCGTATTGTATCCGGTTTGTTATGGTAGGATAAGATTAGTTTTTATCTCTATCTCTCTGAGTTTACTTTAGATCCAATCCATGTAACCTATATATACCAGCCTCTGAGGCTTATTGATCCAAGTCACACAGTATTCCTCTCCTCTCTATACTATCGAACAAAAAGAACCTAATAAAAATACATTAAGTTTCAAAACGCTAAAAGAACATGACATAAGTGCACATGTTTCAGATTATGTTCACTCCATTATGCACCCCGTTGTGATCTTCATGGAATGCCTTGCTTCACTTGTGCTGCAGAAAGAGAAACCAAAATCTTAAAAATAGAAAGGGCGGTTTCAATACAAGGAAAAAGGCTAGGCCTTGATCAACATCAATCAGTTCACTTGAATTTAGCATCGTCAATGTTTTCCAAGGATGAGAGAGCATGAGCACCTACAATAAATAAACAATATCATATCTTAAGGGGGACTATGTTTCCACTTCAAGCGCGGAACGATTCAATGATCAACAGTGCTGCAAAGTTGGGTAGCACACAATCATGCAAATCATGAGCTACGAATCGGTCAGAAATTGCTCTGATTATATAAGAAGAGACTATCATTAAATTGGTCGTGTGGCTAATACTGAAACTGAAATATAATGTGTTACTTCGTTATATTTAAGCACATCGTACGTCAGGTAACTTGTTTGTAGCAGATGCTTAATGAAAGTTGATTTCACACCCTAGAATATTGACCGAAGAGCGTAACCATCGAAATCATTGCTTGCGGGGCATTTACAAATTTCCCACCGTTTTTTTCAATATTGCAAGGACGTCACTCAAATGACAGTTCTAGTGGTATTTTTACAATTTTTTAGTGACAGTATTACAATAACGATTCAAAGTAGTGGTAAATTTACAATTGCCCCTTTTTAATGATGACAAGTTAGTATTGGAAAATAACTAAATTAGCAAAATAACATTAGTCAATGGAGTAAAACGATGGAATCGCTATGCAATCCCCAAAGGCTTCTGGTTTCTACACACAATCCTTTTAAGCTATCAATTACGAAGGTAAGAGCAGTCAGAGGCACCTGAATCTGCATATCAAACAAAAAGGTATGAAACCATTGAATTGTTGAACTGCATACTGCAGTGCACCACTAACATCATTCACCAGGTACCCGGGAGCAGATTTCTTACCATTTTCTTCTGGTTTACTCCCTTGGACTCTGCCTTTGATCTATCAAACTGAAGCATATCCGTTGCAACATCACAGTAAGATGTTTTTTTTAACGACTCGCACGAGACGATGCGAAGTTCTATTGATAAAGCAGGAAAAAATTATAAAATTACAACTCTGGAGGGTCATAAACAGGAAAAAAGAAAAAAAATATACCACCACCCACACACCGATAGCGCCAACACACAAGATCACGAAAAGGCTAACACCGGACCGGCCACCGCTAAACGTGACCGACCGCCGCTAGACCGACAAAGGAACACAGACGAGATTGCCTAAAAGAACCTCCTCATAATCAATGCAAAGCCAACTTCTAGAACGTGCTTGCACCAATCGATCAAGGGGCTTCGGCTAGGGGATGCCAAAACGACGTCTTCAAGAAGAGAAGCGACGGAAAACCGCCGCCGCCGTCCGTCAGGGCTCGAAGGAACCAAGATTGGGCTTTCGCCCGGCAACCACCCTAAAGGGATGAGATAGCGCGACAACGCCCTTGGGAGGGGGAATTAACCATCGTTGTTGATCCGGCCAAGGCTGGGCTGAGTTTTCACTCGCTGCTCACCACCTGCGAAACCAAGGCTGACGCACCGATGCTCCACCACCATTCAACCTTTGTCGACATGTGGGACCACTGCACCGGCGCCCCCGCCAGCCAGCCTTCGTGCGCCGAAGACCGCGCCACATCAACCGGTAGCTCCTCCTCGCACTGAGGTCGCCTCCTCCACCACCGGCCGCGCCTCCGTGCTTCGCTGGCCTCCTCCACCGGACGCGTCTCTCGCGCCAATCCGGCCTTCCTCCATCGGCCGCGCCTTTTGCGCCAAGCTGGCCTCCATCTCCGCCGCCCACGCCTCTCACGCCGAGCCGGTCTCCGCTGCCATCGGCTGCGCCTCTCTGCGCCAAGCCGGTCTCTGACCCCTCCTCCAAATGCTGTTGCGCCGGCCAGATGCAGTCGTCTGCCACACCCTCAGCTAGCCGTCCGAGGCCACCATGCCTCCTCCCACCTTAGCCACGGTCGCCACCATCATGCCTTCTCCACCACCGCCTACCGCTTCAGCCGCCGCAGCCGCCAGCTGCTGCCTCCGCCGTCGTCGGCAGCACCATCCCCCACTACTGCCGGCCCCCACTCCGCACCCGTCGCCGTCGGCCCGGCAGCACGGGGAGCCGTGGCCTCCTCCACCGCCGCTGCCGCTCCATCACCAATCCCGCCGCCGTGAAGAAGGCCGCCCACGCAACTTACTCCGGATCCGGCGCCAACGTCCACACGCTGCCCACTCACACCAGCGACCTGCCTCGAGCCGCCGGCCACAACAGCAGCTCCTCCGAGCCTGCCGCGGCCGCCCGCGCCTACGCTGCTGTCGTGCCTACCGCCACTTGCCGCGGCCGCCCACGCCTGCGCTGCCTCTCGCGCCTGCCGTTGCCTGCCGCGGCTGCCCGTGCCTGCGCCGCCGTCGCAGCCGCTTGCGCCCACGTCTCGCCGACGCCGTGTCCGCGCCGCCGCAGCCGGATCCAGCTGTGGGGGCGCCAGATCCGACGGTGGCGACGCCGGATCCGCCGCCATGCGCCTCGACGCAAGCACCGCTCCGGTCGGCCACCTCCTTTGCGTCCGCCTGCGCCAGGAAATCGGGAGTTGGCCGCCGCGAGGCTCGCTGCCGCCGTCCTCGCGAGCCGCAGGCTTTGCTGGCCGCTCGCTCAGGCGGCGGCGAGGCAGAGGAAGGGTGGCAGCGGCGGCTAGGGTTCCACCGCCCGAGTCGCCTGACGCGGGGATTGGTTCCACAATAAGATGTTGAAATCCATTAGAACTGCACCAAAGCTGTAGATTGTTAAACTTACAGCAAGTAGTTTGTCAAGACATTCGATCACAGCCGGAACCAAGCTACTTAGGTATACAAAACACCAGAAAGTTAAATGTCCACACAAACACACTCATACAGACATGAAACCCAATCTCACACAAGAAACCTGCAAGAAAAACAACCTTCGCGCTTCAAACTCTCATGGGACACGAGCTGTGGTTTGCCTTCTGCAACAGCAAAAAAAAAAAAAAAAAAAAAAAATCAAAACACGCAGCTGCATCCTTTTTAATCAGCAAATAATAATACATAACTGAATGAAATTGATACAAGAAAAGGTTTACATGACTCACCTTGGAGAGAGCGGAGAGCAGGTCAAACATGATGGAGAGCGATGGTAATGGGAAGGTAGAATTTTACTTTGAAATAAATTTAGCACGGTATCTACCTAAATGAAATGAAACCAAATCAGCGAGAGAGTTTAAAAACTAAATAAAATACTGCTGATCTCCTAAATGATGCAGTAATCACACTTATAGCAAAACAAACTTCATTCGGTTTGAATGTTTCATCAGCAACTTCACAACTCTGACACTACAATGTACAGGACACCTGGTGATATGCACATCAGTAGTACCTCTCCCAAAATTCAAGGCCGAACCAGAATTGGAAACGATAATTAAAAATTTATGTCTTCATTGGATTGACTCATAGCACATACAAAGGTTAGGCCCCGCAATTTAGTAGAAATTGATTGTTCCTGGAAAGCAATGCATTTTTTTTCCAGATGGTCATTTTAAAAAACATGCCTACAAAAAAAAATTTCTTTGTTCAGAGATCGTAGTACACAAGTTGATCTACAATGAAAATGCAGAAAAAGGGATTAGATGGTAGGCGATAGTGTTAAACTGACCAGATGCATCTCTAATATTTCTATTACAACCTAACCATGTAAGTGGGGTGATAATTCTGCAACCACCATTAAATCTAATTGTCATTATCATTAAGGTGAGTCAGTGTAGGTGCTGTTCAAGACTCATGTTGCTGATTGGCCATTGTACTACATTGAACGGCAACAAGATTGAGTTTCGTGTCCGTAAAAGAAAAAAGATTGAGTTTCGTGAGCATAAGATGGTAAAATAGCCCAAAAAATGGATCACAGCTTACCCAAATTCTATGGGAATATAGTACTGACCAAATGTAAATCTCACTCCAATACCACAAACGGTTACATTTATACAAAAGTTTGATTGTTTTATACTCACTATGTGTATTCCGATTTCATATTGCAAGCTATCATTGTCAGGCAATAACAAGCAGCCAAACTCATAAGAAACTATCTGGAAAATCTTAGTATACAGTAAGCAATGTCAGAACTTTTTTTTTTTCCAGATGGTAAATTTCAGAAACGTTAGTCCCCCTTGAAAAAAAAAAATCAGAAACACGGTTGTCCAAGGATATAAAAATTCAGATAGTGCAATTCAGCTTAGCTGCCATTTATAATGGCCATGATGAAAGGATAATTCATCAGCTGCAAAGATTGTATCAAGTTACACACTTCATGGGCACACTGTTCCTCATCGTGATATTACACACTGTTCATCGTTTGAGAGATGAGATACATAACGCACGAAATTGACACAAGAGAAGGTTTTCGTGACTCACCATGGAGATAGTGGGAAGCAGGTTGATCATGATGGAGAGCGGCAGTGAAGGGGAAGGTAGAATTTTGCTTTGGACTAAATTTATCTACCTTAATGAAATGAAACCAAATCAGGGAGAGAGTTTTAAAAATAAATTGTATATATCAGTAATAACCATATTTCTCTTCAATTGTATGTATCAACGTCAGGCCCTGCAATTTAGTAGCAATTGACTATTGATTATAGAAAGCAATGTTTGAACTTTTTTCCAGATGGTCAATTTCAGAACCATGGTCCCCCTTCAAAAAATTTCTTTGTTCAGAGATCATAGTACAAAAGTTGAGTGCCGTAATTAATTGAACAGAAATGGTCCATCTACAATGAAAATGCAGAACAAGGGATAAATAGTAGGCAGTAGTGTTATATTGACCAGATGCATCTATGATATTTGTCACAACCTGACCATGTAAGTGGGGTGATAATTCTGCAACCACCATTAAATCTAATTGTTATTTTCATTAAGGAGAGTCGGTGTAGGCAACGCCGCACGGAGTTCCTCTCCATCACCGATGAATTGCCTGCTCATGTGGATTCTAGGTGCTTCTTGAACTCTGAAAGCAGTGATGGAATTTTAACCCTTTTTAACTCTGAATGCAGTAGTGATAATTTACTTCTTTTTTTTTCAATGGCCAATAATTTCATTATGATCGTTAAGGTGCACAATTACTAAACATCTGAATCTGATGCTTCCAATGTGCGTCAATTACTGAACATCATTGATACATATCATCTCATAGAGCAAGCATGATTGTACGCATCATAGAGCAACCATGAATTGTGTACCTTGGCAATACCACTGCCACGGCTTCGAATGGATGCCACCATCTTGATCACGAAAAGATAGGGAATGTTATGCACAGATGACAGATAAACAAGAAAAACTGAAAAAGCGTCGTAAAGCCTATAAGAACAAAAAATTGTTAAGTACAGATGAAGCAAAACCGGCAAGTTCTAAGGCACATTATGCAAATTTGACACCTGAGCCAAGGTGAGCATACATAAGTAGAACAGTTGTATATTATAGTCAGAAAATTATAAAGAACAGCATCATCTTTCTCTAATTGAATTAAAAATAACAACAATTAATTAAGAGAAGGGACATATGTTTAGGATGAGCCCAGAGAAGGGACACGAAGGCTGAGCGAGGAGGACGGCAGGAGATGGTTTCGTAGAGTTGGAGGTTGGGAGGGGACGGGATGGAAGAGGCCGACGGCCTATTTGTACCAAAGGAAACGACCAGCCCACCACGGATTGTGTGCAAGGAAAACAGACAACCAGTTGCTTTCAGCCACCATAGTCCTGCAAAACAAAAAGGTGTTAATTACATGAAAAGCTCCGGATACATTAAATCAGTTGGAGTTGAAGTGATTATGTTGAAAATAGCGAGTGAATTGTAAATATTATCCAACAATCGGTCCGTTTTGCCTGTCCAAATTCACAAACTCAAGTTATTAAAAAGAAAATAGCACTCAAGCAGTGGGCATTCAAGTATACTAGATTATTAAGTCGCGCATTCGCGTGACTATAATCTCCCTCTATTAAATTTTTTTGGACGTTATTTGTATAACCTACTTTATAGGAAACATTACAATAAATAATTTATCATACACTTACTGACGAATTTTTAGTTAGGCAAAATTTGTTACAGGACATCGAAAGATTACGGTTTTTCTATGAGACACCCGAAGATCGTAAATCTTTTCGTGGACATTGTAAAAAAGTGGTAATTAACTGGCGGACACTGGCCGCATTATTTTATTATTTCCGGTGGACACGGAGAGAGAAACTTTAGTTAAAGACAAGTTTAACCATGGGCCCACTTGTTAACATCTCTTTATCTGTTCTTCTTCCTCTCGTGTCATGGTGCCCACCCGCGTCGCCATGGCGCACAGCCTCGTCGACGTCTACGGCATGCTCGGCGACATGCGCCACCTCCGCATGAGACCCGCCACGGAGGCGGAGATCCGCCGCTTCCACTTGCCGGAGTACGTCGACCTCATCCGCGACCTCACCCCGAAGAGCTACGCCAATGACGTCGTGCTTCGGCAGAAGGGGGAGGATGACCACGGCATCGGTTTACTCGGCGGCGACAATTATTGCCCCACCTTTGACCGCCTCTGGAAGTATTGCCGTGGCTATGCTGGTGGGTCGCTCGCTGCGGCGCGCGCACTCATCGACGGTGCCTCCGGAGCTCGCCGCCGCCGCATCGTGATGTTCCCGTTCCCGTTCTGCAGCCACATCGCCCCGATGCTCCAGCTCGCCGAGCTCCTCCGCGACCGCGGCCTCGCCGTCAACGTCGTCCACACCACCTCCCCCGACTGTTAGATAAACTAGAATTATCTTGTCATCTCATATATGGATATGCCTGGATGGTTTGTTAGTTCAGATACATGGAAGATAGGATTAGTCTAATCCTTGTAATTAGGATCCTGAACCAACGCCACCGCATGCATATATATGTGTAAACAGCGCGTTTTGGCGCATCTCAATTAACACGAAACCCGCGTACACTGTTGACGGTCCTTAAATCATAATATTTGACCGGCAATATCTGCATATAATGAAATAAAACATGGTATCCAACTTAGTGGTAGGTATTATTACTAATTATTTTCACTAGTGTTGGTGAAATATGTGTATGCAGGTAATTTGAGGAGAAAACACATCCGTCATGTGACAAAATGCACCTCCGCATATTCAAGACGCGTTTACATAGATTAGAGGCCCAATAAGTCAATAAAAACCATTTATAATTGGCCAAAACATAGCCTAGGTTATTGGGGGCTCATTAAGCAACCTAGCGGCCAAAGGAGAGGCCGGGAGGACACCTTTTGGGTTGTTCTGTGGCCGTTCGCCATCTGGTTCTACGTGGACGGCTTGGATTCCTTCCCAGAGGCGGTTGTAGGGTGTTTTGGACATTTCCCATACCCCTAACCGTCATTTGGAGCCTATATAAGAGGTCTTCATCTCATTCTAACACACACAACTTTGAGCTAAATTACAAGAGACTCTATTGTATCTTTTATACATTAGAATAAGGTAGAGAGTGAGGGGAAGCTCTGGAGGAGTGCCCGGAAGTTTAGCGCTCATCCGACTTCTACCTCGACGAGTGTAGCTTCCTAGGAGGAATTCTGGAGGAGTACCGGAGCTGTCGGTACACTCTGCTCCGGATTCGAAGAACCTTCTTCTATAATGTAAGCATTCGTGTTCCTTTCTTATGTTATTTAATTACTTTGTTTAAGTAAGATAGATTTCCATCTTTGCGTGTTCATTGTTTAGTTTTTATACTAAGTGCTCTAGTAATAGGACGCTGGATAAAGAAGGAAGTTCCTGCGCAAGTATTAGAGTAGTAATTAATAACTTGGACGTGGTGTCTAGGTTAAAGATTACCTTTGTTTGTTGTGTATCCCACGGATTTGTCAGAGGTAGGCAGCAGGTGGTGACAGCCCTGAATCCCGTCCTAGTAATCCTCCACGTTCGGATACATCATAGAGCTATAGCCGGAACCACGCTGGCAGACCAGCAGGAGTCGGTGCCCGAAGCAACAGATAGGAAATTGCCTTTGCTTAGCGTAGATAATTAAAACAAATAGAAAGTCCTCTCTAGCCTAGCCTACCTATCATCAGTTGTTGTCCTTGGATAGTCTTAGCCTTAGGTAGATTACACACGTTCCCGAGTTCGATATCCTTTTGGGGTCACCCGAAGGTGAAGTGCTACAGCGGTATTCCGTGCGCTTGCGGATTTATCTGTGGTCGTAAGAAATACCAACATCGACCGTGACGCTTTCCTGCTCGCTTCTGTTTTTTATACCGACGCCACGTGCCACCCGGAGCTCACCTTCGTGCCCATGCACGAGCGCCTCCCCGATGCCGTCACTGACGCCGCGCTGACCTGGTCGAGCAGATGCTGGCGCTCAACGCCGCCTGCAAGGCGCCGTTCCGCGAGGCGCTCCGGTGGGTGGTGCGGCGTGGCGGCGGCCAGGCCGGGGGTGGAGCGAGGTGGTGTGCGCGGTCATCGACGGGCAGTGGTACGCGCCGCCATGCTCCACTGCATGCTCAGCTACTCGCGCCTCCGCTCCCGGGCACCGACACCATCAACGAAATCCGTGAGGGCGTTGGCAAGCACTACAGCGTGAACGTGCCGCTGAACGCCGGCTGCTAAGCGGCAAAGGCGAGTTCTTCCCGAGCACCGTGCGTCGGGATGCCACGGTGCGTCGTTGCCGTCGGTGGTGAACCTCGGTGATGCGCCGCCGCCGCCGCCCCGTCCCGGCTCTGATCGGCCGCGTTAGCGTCTGCTCGGCTCAGCAGCACGCACGAGGAAGAAGAAGGGGAAAATAAAAGAAAGAGAGCAGGGGCATTTTGGTACTTACACAACTTTTTCTCTCTCCATTTGGAATTGAAATAATAAAATAATGGGAGGAGTGTCCAGCAGCTAATTACCACTTTTTACAGTGTCCACGAAAATATTCACGATCTTCGGATGTCTCATAGCAAAGGCCGCAGTCTTTCGATGTCCTGTAGCAAATTTTGCCTTTTAGTTATGTTATTTATAGTAATAATATTATAAGTAGGATTCTTGAAATGCCTGGCCCATATTTCGGCTGACAAAACAGTTTGGCTAGAGTTAGGGTTTTTATTTACTAGCAAACATACCTATGCGTTGCAACGGGTGAAAAAACGTAATATCATACATAACCATGTCGATGACAATCAAAAAATCAGAAAATTGGAACATCTTAAATGTAATGGCCCAATCTCGATGATGGCAACCTTACTATGTTTGCTATACCTAAAATAATTGGATTATTCATATGATAACATGCATGTAATTTAAAATAATCTTTTAATCTCATTCTTGCAGCCAATCAAATCCTACACTGTCTTTTATGGTCAAGTCTACACAAAATAGAGTCATTGTGCACTCTTCTCTAAATAACAATTAAAATATGTTTATTTTCTAATATTATTTCCATATAATATGTTATCAAGAATAATAGCTACACTTCACAAAAAAAGTCTGATAATTGCCTACAAAGATGTGCAGGGTGTCCAATACAGGAGAATAGATGACAAAACACAAGTCGTGTAGGTGATGGAAAATAAATCGATGGATCCTATCCGACCAAGTGTCCATCAATTTAGCGTTTTTTTCTTACAGTTTTTTCCTTGAATGATTATTTTTGCTTTTTTTACATACGATGGAAATATTTTTTCTCGCGTGTTTTTTTAAGGACTACGGAACTTTTTTTCTATTGCGTTTTATTTTGCGCTTTTTTCTGATATTTTTCCTCACGCGTTTTTAAACCGTATTTATTTTCTCGCGCATTTTTTTCTTTTTTTATATACGGTAGAAACTTCTTTTTTTTTAAATAGTTAGACTAGATTAGATTAGAGATAAAGAAGAGGTATAAACGGACTACTAAAATGATGAATAGAAATTAGATTTTTTTGCCGCGCTTCTTTCTGCCCTTTTTATTTTTTTTCTCATGCATTTTTTTACAAACGGTTTTTTCGCCACTTTTGTCGGACCTTTATATATAGATATAATAGGATTCGATTTTTTTACCACGTCACATATAATTCCTTTTTCTTTAGAATCGAACAATTTTTTTTTTATTTTTTTCGCCCTTTTTTTTACTGCATCAACGGAGTCGGAGTCGGATTCGTTTCGATTTTTTTCCTTTTTTTTGCCCCGCTTTTTTGGGACAGTTTGCTTTTTTTTTTCCCGGTTTTTTTCACCCCGTTTTTTTATTGGACTTTTTTTTTCTTTTTTTGGTTCCCTTTTTTTCGCCCAGTCGTTTTTTTACCGCGTCACATAAAATTTCTTTTTCTGTGGAATCAGACAATTTTTTTTTAATTTTTTTCACCTTTTTTTTACCGCCTCGACGGAGTCGGATTCGTTTCGATTTTTTCCCTTTTTTCCACCTTTTTTTGGATGACACAGATTTGTTTTTTCACCCGGTTTTTTTTTCGCCCAGTTTTTTTGATCGGACTTTTTTTTGCCCGGTTTTTTTGCTCGGTTTTTTTCATTGGTTTTTTTGACGGACGATGGAAGCAAGTAGTAGAGATCTTCTCCTTCATTTCCTTTTCCCTATCTTTGGTAATATAACCACCCCTCTTCGTTTGCTGCTTGAGTCATCACCTTGCCACCATGTCCTCCTCTAGTGCATGTGTCTCTTATCCTCCTCTTGTATTCCGTTTATCCTCCGCTATTTACAAATTTAATTTAATTTAATTTTTCATATTTAAACACCTGTTTTTGTGAAACATATGTTGATTTTACCTTGATTTGTCATAAATAAATATTAACATGACAACAGATAAATTTGTCACATTAAACACGAATTATAGAATTTTACTATGAATATGTATATTGTTGTCCTACCAAATACTATGTGTAAAATGAAACCATATTAACCTACAAAGGAATTAACGTGATGACTTTGCTAACTTTAAATATGAGAATAATGCATGTTCAATAATAGTTGACGGAACATGGCCAAGATCTGCAACATATATACGCTATTCAGACAGAAAGAAATAAAAAAAAAACCACAAATACTATGCATCAGTACGTATTAAGGAGATTGATCTACCACAAAATAAAAATGATATTATGGTTATGGACGCTAGTTTTAATTTTAATATGCATGTGTTATAGCATTTTTTACCTGTCTCTGGAAATTCTAATTCTAAGAGTTTACAACTCATCTCAAATATATTTTTATAAAAAAGTTAGAAAACGATAATTTACTATAGTAAATTTACTGAAAGTGTCGGGTGTAGGTTTAATCTGACATGTGCCTAAGTAATTTGTTGATATAAATTAAATCAATAGCACCCATATATTTTGTACATATATACAATTTCAAGTATTGTTATAGGGCTTCTTTGAATTGAGAGATTTTCATGGGAATTTTGGAGGATTCAAATCCTAGCTAATGTTAGTCTTTTGGTGTAAATATTCGAGGAATAACTGTGTTCTTGCTTGCTACTTGAGCTGCCGCCTTCCAACCCATATGTGCTGCTGCGTGACCCCTCGTTACTTGGATTTAAGAAACAGCATAAGAACTTTATGTAGGATCGTAAAGGGCCTTTCCCACCCCAAAAGCTAGTTATTGAGGTGAGGGGCTCTCCCACTTATATCTTAGGTGTTTTGCCCTTCCACAACCAATATGAGACTCTATTTAACAATCTCCCCCTTCACACATTGGTGTCACTCAGCCTCTTCACCGCCTCTTCATCGCCCCTTCACCGTATCTGGGCCCCACCACCCACGGTCCAAGCCATTGAGGTGAGGGGCTCCCTCACTTATATCTTAGGTCTTTTGCCCTTCCACAACCAATGTGGGACTATTCAACAATCTCCCCCTTCACACATTGGTGTCCCTCAGCCTCTTCACTGCCCCTTCACCGTATCTGGGCCCCACCACCCACGGTTCATCAGGTCTTCACACACCGTGTCCATCGGGCCACGGTCCATCAGGCCTTCATACACCGTGTCCATCGGGCCAGAGATGTTAACCTAGCCATCAACACCAGGCTTTGATACCAATTGTAGGATCGTAAAGGGCCTTTCCCACCCCAAAAGCTAGTCATCGAGGTGAGGGGCTCCCCCACTTATATCTTAGATCTTTTACCCTTCCACAATCAATATGGGACTATTCAACACTTTACCATTACAGGTAACAGTGGTGCCTAGGTATATGATCGGATAATTTTACGTGGCTTTAAAAGCTTAAATAAAACTCAACTTTTTATTCTTTCTATAAAGATAATGCTCACTAAACACCTAAAGCTCAACATACAAAGATAGTAATATTTATTAGCACCTAAAAAACCTACATGCAAGCATACCACATCAATCCAAGCACACAAAGCTCAACATGCAGTCATTTAATAATTATATCTACAATTTATTTCATACATAAGCTAAATGATCATTTTCAAATCATTTTCAAAATATTTCAATCTAAATCACTTCATCATTATCTAATTTATATCCCGCAGCAAAGCGCGGGACATCATCTAGTTTATGCTAATCTCATCATAATTATGTTCTATTAAAAATTATCAACATTTTCTTCTTTATTATATTGTGCTCATTATAATAGTTTCTTGTATTATACTTAAGTGAATCTAGTTAATTTAAATCAGGTAAAATTTAAAAGCACACTGCTATTTCTCAAAGTCTTGTCCATGTGGGTAAATAAGCCATCGATCCATTTCTAAATAGCATGGTGAAAAAAGTGACTCATGAAATTGAGGGATTACTTGTAAAAATTGATTTAAACTGTAAAATTATATTGTCATCCTGATCCATATCCTCAACGCCATTTTTGGCCGTTCGTCTATCTCCTCCATAGGTCAGCATATCCGTTTCTCTCTTTATCGCTTATATCAGTTCCTGCTCGAGATCCGTGGACACTCGTTTCGCACTCTCCGGCTCTTCGCTCCACAACCGAGGTCGACCAGACAATATAATAATATATTATATATATGCTGTCCTCCTCCTTTCTGGCCGTCCTTTCCTGTCCCTCCGACCCCTCACCTAGACACGACGACCACCCTCGCGTGTTCTCCTTTCCGTCCAGGACTTCTCTCTCGCCTCGACGGCGTCCAGGAGCTTCAATTCTCCACACCCATCACTCCTCTTTGATCTTTCCTTCTCTCTCGTTGACGGACACCCTTCTTCGAGCTCTCCATTCTGGCCACATGGGCGATTAAAATTGGGAGGGTCACAGTGGGGATTTATATATAGGAGGTGTAGACCCCGGTGACGGCGGTGATGCTGTCGTCGTCGGCAAGTTCACATGGTGACGAATTGACGCAAGTTCACCAGCTTGAAGCAGCAAGCCGCTGTGTTAGGACTTAGGAGTACCTATTTTCAATTTTTTTTCTTTTCCTTTCTCGCGTCTTTTCAGATCTGGTTTCTCTCTGAATCATGAAGAAGCTCGAAGATTCCTATGCACATTTTAATTATCGCCTCTGCATGATTGTATCCAACGGTATATGTTCTTTTACTGTCATCATCGGACGGTTAATACTTTTGTGCTTACGTGGCTTATCCTCGTTGCATCGTGGGATTAAGTTTTCACTTGATAAGATAAGATAAGATAAGGTATACACAAATTCAGGTGATCCATCTCTGATGTCTCCTTTCGTACTCATACTTTCATGGTGTGGGGAGAGCGACTCGAGGCCGGGGCTGGGCGGTCCTGGACCTGAGGCGGGTGGCTCGTCGAGTTACATGTGCCCCGCGCGCGGGGGCGGAAATTTCCGCTGGCTGACGATGACGCCGACGACACCGCCGGTCACTCGCGGCGGCGGGCGCCTCTTCTAGACGACGAGCACATACTCCAGCGAGCGCAGTGGTGGTGGTACGTGGTGCGCATGCTACCACTGCCACCATCTCCTCCACCCCCTCAACCATAATGCTCCGATGAGGCGGTGGCAACGGAGGGTGATGGTTGAAGACCTCGATCTGACGACAACGGCGGTAGCTCCGACAGTGGTTGCGCAGATGACAGGGATTTAATGGAGGTTAGGGTTTATGGAGGGGGTGGCGCGATGGAGAGGGAGGGGAGGCTCGAAGATGAGCGAGGGAGGAGTTGGCATCGAAGATGATGGAGGGAGAAGTCGGCGGGCGCGAAGGAGAGAGAGGAGTCGTCGGCGGCTCGAAGATGAGTGAGGGGGCATGAGGTGAGCGTGGATTCTAAGCTCTCGAGGGGACATCCCCTCGTCGGCTTCTCGTCTATTGCAAACTATCCAAATAGTCATAAAAATATGAAAAAAATTGTGAAGATAGATTAATATGTGATACTCCCTCCATCTATCTTTGATAATCATATTTTATCTGCCATTGATAATCATATTTCATCTTGGCAGATAGACTAAGGATAAGTAATTTTACTTATCATCCATTTAAATATGCTACTAGTTATTCCTCGTAAACAAGCGACTCATTAATATTTACATTTCTCGATGCCCATGTAGCCAATCTTGTGTGGAAGAATGGAGAGTCACGCATCAAATCCGAGAAAGTCATTAAGAGGATAGGTTGTTGGATTGAAATATGCTTATCAAAAATAAATTTTTCAGATTTGCAAATATGCCTATCAAAAGTAGATGAAAGGAGTATATCATTACACAAACATGCAAGTTAAAATATGACTTCTACAATCCATAACAAAAATAACAAATTAAACTGTGAATAGTATACACATACTCACAATCATATATTTGTTATTTTTGCTATGGATTGTAGAAGTCATATTTTAACTTGCATGTTTGTGTAGTGATATACTCCCTCCATCTACTTTTGATAGGCATATTTACAAATATTAATCTATCTTCACAAGATTGGCTACATCACATGTTAATCTATCTTTAAAATTTTTTTCATATTTTTTTGATGACTATTTGGATAGCATGCAATAGACGAGGGGACGTCCCCTCGAGAGTTTAAAACAGTTTCCGGGCGTGAGGTTGGTGGTTCACGCCCGCGCTGTCTTCCTCTTCCGCTGACCGCGATTCTACAACTTCGTCGCCGGACCAGCCACCCTGTCGCTCTTTGTCATCTAGAAGGCGTGCGTAGGCGAAGCTCATCGACAACCGCAACTCCAGCATGAGCATCATGGAGATGAGCCACCGTGTGAGGCCTTGTTCGGTTACTAGGGATTAAATCCCCAAGGGGAAGCAAACCAGGGAGGGATTGAGTGAATCCCTCCCATGACACTCAAACCCAATGGGGATTAAATCCCTTGTTTCTTCCAATACCTCTCGTAGAAACCCTGTGTTCGTTTTGACAGGGAATATACTGGCCATTGGCAGGGAATATAGCAGCGTATTGCTAGCTCTCTTTATGATCTATTAGTATTACTACTATTAGTACATTTAGTTACCACTGTTTACCTGAAAGCAGTAGTGCTAGTACCCTGTGACAGCAGCACAGGAGCAAGATCAAAAGTACCATCGGTCCATTTCAGAGAAAACTAGAAAACATATACATGCTTGTTACAACTTCCTGGATCAAGAAAGTTGATGCCAATGTAGTGCCAGCCAAAAGTACAGGAGATGTTTATACAGTATAATAAGAAGATTGTTCTGATTCCATTCCCTTACACTCAGCAAGTTGAATCCATCTGCCGACGACTTGGATGATTAATTAGTCCAAATGCACAACAAAATCCAAACTTCTCCCAACATCCCCAAAATGACACATCAGTAGACCATTCATTGGATGGTTAATTAGTCTAAATGACACCATCAGAAAACTGCTACCATCAAAGAAATTCTATGGAACATCCTACCAGTCAATTTAGAGGAGCCAACAAGGAAAATCAGTTAGTAGACATCAGTTTACCTATCTCAGAAATAGAGAAGAAACAAAACTACAACCATCCAATTATTCTTTTTTCTTCTACCAAACATAATGCAATGAACATTATAATGCGCAAAGTTCCAGACTCAAGTGTATAGCAGATGTGAATCTTGAGTTGCCTGAATTTTAAAAGGATGCAGAAATCATATATAGTGGATAGACTGATATATGGTGAATGTAGAAAAGGATGACCACCTCAACCTTCTTCTAGTTTCTCTCTCTGAAAATTAGAATGTGTGGAAGCACAATTTAGCCTTGACAACAAAGTAATAATGAAGCACATAGCTAGAGCCACATGGTACCTCAAAAAACATTCTTTCATCAGGTTCATCACCTATCGAAACATCCATAAAGACAATTGGGTTCTTTTTCTTTGCCATCTTCCTAGAGCACAACACTATCCCAGGAAGGAGAGGGTACAGGGTCCCAGGAAGGAGGAGTTTGGTCTTCTCCAACTCTAATGGGTGCACGTGCAATCTACAAAACAAGCACAATTTATACACATCACTGACAATTCAAATTTAGCATCCAAGATTATATATCCGGAACTAGAGCTAGAGTTACATAAAACCCAGAACTAGAGCTAGCTAGCATCAAAGTAGGAGCTGTTGTTTTTCAATCAAATAGAAGGATCTCATCATCAAATACAGTATAACATGGGTACAGAATTAATCACCCAATCAGCTCATTTAACACTAGACATATTAGTGCTTGAATAGCTACGATAAACATGCTTTATACAAGTATCATGTTGAGGAAAACAAATCTGTTAGTCTAATGAGACTAAAAGCTACTGTTGTTAGTTTAAAATAAATCAGTTTAAGTATACATTACTGTATATACCACTTCATTTTGTTGCTAGTTTGCTTGTGAAACAATGAAGACAGAATTAGTTTACAATTCAGAAATGTTAAACTAATTACAGAGTACCTCCATCGCTCTACAATCCTCAAAATCAGGACACCCAACCCTTGTAATTTCCAAACAGAAATATAACCAACCACCACATGTTGGGACTCCGGAAACACCAAGAACCGAGTACTTCACTGTAAAAACTTGTAAGTCAATTTTACAAGACATGCTCAGGCAAGCATCACATCATCAGTCACACTAAGCAAAACTAATCAAGGCAAGCATGTTTCCATAGCCATCGTACAACTCTCGCTCTCGCCATCTGCTGCCTCAAAGCCACCGTGAATCAAGAACTCAAATCAAGAACCAGAGTTGGGCGGTGCGGCGGCGGCGGCAAATCAAGAACTCATCCCCACCCAACCAAGAAAAAAAAGCTCCACGCCCAAATCAAGAACTCACCAGATCGAGCAGGATACAAGGAGGACGAAGATGAATCGCTGAGCGCTCACACACCAGATCGAATCACGGCGAGACGAGAGATGGCGGCGACGACGGGAAATGGAGAAGAGAAGAAAACCCTAACCCTAGCTTTGGAAGAGGAGGCGAGAGGGAGAAAGGCAGCGTGCTCACCGGAGAGAAGATGGCGGCCGGAGGAGAGCGCCGTGCCGTCGCGCCGCGTGCCGCCCCCGCCGTCGCGTCTTCGCTGCACCGCCGCCTCCTCGAGGAAAATTTCCACGCCGCCTGAGGAGATGACTTATTCCCGGGCCTGGAGAAGAGGGAAACCCCGTGGTGGGCCGGGCTAAAATCCACGGCCGGGCTTAACCGAACGCATAATTTCGCATGGGTCGGGATTTTTTCCTCGCCGGGGTGATCCACGGGGATTGGGCCCCGATCCCGGCCGGGAACGGCCCAACCGAACAAGGCCTGAAGGAGTTTGATGCCTCTATTAATAAGCCTGATGAGGCTGATCATCGCTCACTCCTCGCCGTGCCCTACACCCACGAGGTGCTCTTCCTCCAGGACGGCGCCACCTCCTAGTTAGCGGCCATGTCGCTCAACCTTTTTGTGTCCCCCTCCGACCCTACCGACTTCGTCTTTCCGGCTCGTGCACAGTGACGGACGTAGGATTAAAATAATGATGGGACGAAGATGCTCGTCTCAATAAGAACAACTAAATGCAAAAAATATCATATTTATGTTGTAATCATATAAACATATAGAATAATCAATAAATTAAGGCAAACAAAAAAAACAAAAATGATATTAAAATAAAGTAATAATTTTTGCGCCATACATAATTCATCATACATAAAAAGATAGATATTAAAATCGTAGACGGATGACAAAGTCAGTGGCATATAATGAATTCTCTAAAAAAGATACTAGTAAACATATCAATTTGCAAATATGAGTCAATTCATAAAGAATGGTTGATAGATATCTTTTAAAAAATAAATATATGAGAAGATATCACATACCCAGAATAAGATGATTATTATTTTGCTTAGAAGGGAGAGAGAGAGAAAAACATTAGGCACCTATAGTAGGGGACGGGGGTGAGCAGTGTCGAGGAATTGACTCAATAAAGCACCACATACGCAGGATTAAAATTGGACACTTGGACTGCTTATTTATTGGCCAATTGTGAATTGGATGTGGTGGTAGGCGGCCCAAGAAGAATATGGAGGGTTGGGGCGGCACGGGCTGTAGCTGGGCCGGCCGCCCAACCCTGACTAATGGGTGGTACCGACCCTGCTCGTGGAGCAACAAGGCTTTCAAGCAATCCAAGAAGTCCTCCGCCGCCTGGTTCGGCAAGGACGACATTTTGGCCTTTGTTTCCGGACGGCCTTTAGAATCGGACTTTTTCGGTCTTTTTTTTATCACTAGAAAAAAATACCCGCGTATTGTAACGGATGAAGTCTATTTTAATCTTATTATTATTACTAGCAATAGTGCCCGTGCGTTGCAACGGGAAAAACACCGTTTGAAAATGTGACACATTGAAAACCTTAAATCGGTAAAAATCAAGTCTAATTTGATATATTAACAAATAGGTAGAACCGAGTCTAATTTGATGAATTAGCATAGGATTTAGGATTTAGTTTTAGATTTATTTTTTGGAGCCTACTTAGGAGTTTATCCAACGGACTTTAATTTAAAAAAATTAAGCCATATTGTTTGATCAAATTTGCTTTCGGCCTAGGTTTTCCCAAGCCGGCCCAAACTTAGGTTGGCCCATCTTCGGCAAACCGAGTCAATTCGACGGCCCGCAAGCCGAGCAGCTGAGCGCGGCCCACTTATGCGGGGACAGTCCGATGCACTTCCGCGGCCCATTGGGCGCAGCGTAATCGGCAGCGGCGGCCCGACGTTGCTGATATTTGAGCCGTCCGATCTAATGGACGTCTCCGACATTCCCCGGGCCGGATGAAGTGCCGACCGGGAGAGAGGGGCAAAACCCTAGTTCCCAAATCCCTCTCTCCCGATCCCGTTTCTCTCCCGCGACGAGCGAGTGGAACGACGACGAAGGCAGCGACGACGGTCCGGCTAGGCGGTCGCGCAAACGGCGACGAGGGCCGAGCGGCCTAGACCTTGTCGGCGGGAGGGGCGACGCCAAGGACAGTGGAGGGGTGCTCTAGGATAGCCTGCGCACAGGGAACCCAACGCAACTGTGAGAAGGTGAAGGTGCAGTGGTGCCGCTTCCCGGGAAGCTCCGGTGAGCTTAGGGGCTTCAAGTCTGTTAAGTAACGCGAACCCTTAGCTTAATTGATTTGGATTTTAACTCTTAGAGTTGTTACCCTAAATTAGGGTTCTTCGAATTTAGGGAATTTCATCGGGAAATTTCAATCTATTTTATGCCCTCTTTTCAAGTTAGGGGAGTTTTAATATCATTTATCCTCTTTTAATTTTGGTAACTTCAATCTAGTTTATACCCTTGCTCAATTTCGGGGTTTTTTTTTTGCTTTGGCCGGCGTTTCATCGCGCGGGCGGGGACGGAGGGCGCCGCTCAGCCCCCTTGGAAAGATTGAGATTAAGATAAGATAAGATTTTCACGGACGACGGAAGTAAATTGAATCGGACTTTCTTTTTTTTTTGTTTTAATTTTTTTTCGCCTTTTTTTGTTATTACTTATTAAGGACGACGTAAACGTTTTCAATTTTGTAAGTAGTACAAATAGAGATATATAGTATTGTGTCACATATAATAGGATTCTTTTTTTACCGCATCACATATAATTCTATTTTTTTTGGAATCAGACAGATTCGTTTTTATTTTTTTTTCGCTCATTCTTTTACCACGTCCACAGAATGGGATTCTTGTTTTTTGCCCGGTTTTTTTCGCCCGATTCCCTTTTTTTTCAATTGGACAAATTTCAATCTATTTTATTTTTATTTTTTTTGCTTTGGCCGGCGTTTCATCGCGTGGGCGGGGACGAAGGGCGCCGCTCGGTCCCCTCGGAAAGATTGAGATTAAGACAAGATAAGATTTTTACGGACGACGGAAGTAGATTGAATCGGACTTTCTTTTTTTTAATGTTTTTTCGCCTTTTTCGTTATTACTTATTATGGACGATGTAAACGTTTTCAATTTTGTAAGTAGGAGAGATAGAGGTAGAGAAGATAGAGATATAGCATAGTGTCACATATAATAGGATTTGATTTTTTTTACCGCGTCATATATAATTCTTTTTTTTGAATAAGATAGATTCGTTTTTTTTCGCCCTTCTTTTACCGCGTCCATAGAATCGGATTTATTTTTTTGCCCGGTTTTTTTCACCCAATTTTTAAGCCCGGTTTTTTCGCCCGATTTCTTTTTTTTTTGAAATTGGACCGATTTTTTTTATTTTTTCACCCTTTTTTACACGAAATCGGATTTTTTTCGCCCGATTTTTTTGCTCAGTTTATTTAGCCCGATTCTTTTTTTAATCGGACCGATTATTATTATTATTATTATTATTATTATTATTATTATTATTTTCGCCTTTTTTTTGCACGGAATCGGAATTTTTTCGCCCTTTTTTTTTGATCGGACAGTTACGGTTTTTCGCCCGTTTTTTTTCTCGCTAGCCGGTTTTTTTGTCGCCCTTTTTTTTCAGGGAATCGGATTATTTTTTTCGCCCTTTTTTTTTGATCGGACGGTTACGGTTTTTTTTGCCCTTTTTTTTTCTCGCTCGTCCGGTTTTTTCACCGGTTTTTTTTATGGACGATGGAAGCAGCTCTTATTTTTTAGGGAAAATTGAAACCATGCCATTATAATTTTGTAAAATTTGAGATATGCTATCCTGACCCACATGTCATTGACTCATGTGGGTCTTACATGTCATTGAGATACCGATGGCATATCTCAAACTTTGCAAAATTATAATGGCATGGTTCCAATTTACCCTATTTTTTAAGTAGTAGAGATAGAGATAGAGATAGAGATTATATGGTTTAGTTGAGATAAAATTCACTGTGGGAGTTCGCTTGGATATATATATTTTTATAAAATCATGAGCTGTACTTAGGAGTCCGATCGTCTTAAGTTAGCATACGAGTTTTTTTAAAATAGAATTCTTATATGATTCCTTCTGTATTATCAAAAGTGAACGATCTTAAAAACCGATTCAAATATGGATATGTATTTCTAAAAGCAAACGAACTTACAAACCGACTCATACACGGATGACGTACCAAAATACCAGCAAAAATATCTTCAATTTTTATAATAGTAGAGAAGAGATAGATATACAGATGACGAAAACTTTTTCGTCTTTTAAAGAAAGTAAAGATATTGCCAGTTTATCAAATGGATCTCAGTCGATTTGTAGACCAAATATACACAATTACTTTTGTAAGCATTAGCATGATCGACAATTGGATACATTATTGGAGAAGTGATTTTTAGATGAAAACTTTTTCATCTTTTTAAATAGTCGAGATGTTGCCAGATTTTCAAATGGATCTCAGTCGATTTGTAGACCAAATATACACAATTACTTTTGTAAGCATTAAAGTGATTGACAATTGGATACAATACTGGAGAAGTGATTTTTAGTCGGTTTGTAACTCCCTTTAGTATGCAAGATTTGAACTCAAGATCTCTCACCTCATCTTCACGCGTGTTACCATCTCTCCTACCATACATATTTGACTTGGATAGATATGCTTTATTTTTTAACTAAACCCTGGAGACATCTTTATTCCCGGTTGGTAACACCACTAAAGATAAAGATCCTCCATCTTTAGTCCTGTTTGGTGTTACCAACCGGGACTAAAAATGTTTCTAGGACTTTGGACTTTTACAACCGGTACTAAACCCACTACCGGTTCTTAAACCAATCGGGATATTTGTGTTTTTGGTACCCGACGAAAGATAGCTTCTCCAGTAATGAGACTATGAAAATTCAGAGTTCATGAAATATTTTGGTTACGAATTATCCCCTCAAAGACTCAAGTAGAAACTTTTTAGATCAAAAGGGTTAAGTAGAAAATTTACATATGTACGTAAACTTTGGAGATTGTCCCTGTTTCAAATAAGTTGATTACTCATCAGCGGATCAGCTTGTAGCTTGGGCACAAACCACACACAGTTCATTGGTTCTTTAGCACCATAGAATGTTGGGCTGTACTTCTTGGTCTCCATATCATAAAAAACTGCTTGTTTTCCATCTTCACTGAACCTCGGGAAATAAAGCCTATTACCATGTCCAGCCTCAGAAGATGTCATGGCCATAGACGCCCTGTAATCCAAAAAGAGAGTTCCTCCACCGATGTCCTCAGTCTCTATCCATAACATCTTGGACTCATCAAGTTTGAGCACTCGTGGGGGCTCATTGGTGTTACGGTGGAACACAGCTATCAGTTCCCCTCTCAGCTCAACTAGATAGCAGGCTTCACTGCCCTCATCGAAAGGAGTCAGATTGGCGAGGATGGGCTCCGGTTTGTCAAGAATTCTCCACTCGTTGTTGCCTGGGTTGAAGATGGCAAGGTTGCCCTTCTGCCCGAGAAAGTAAAACTCTTGTCGGAAATAGACTGGATTGTTGCGTGCCACTGGGAATAGCACGTCATCGTTGTCGAAAAAAAATTCTCTCCAGTATACCCCATCTTCCTCATCCTCGGACTCGTCTTCCTCATCCTCAGACTCGTTCTCTTCTACCTCTGGCTCTTTCTCCTTATCCTCGGACTCATCCTCTATTGAATCTCTTTTGTTGGGCTTACATATTGAGACCCTGATACTATCACCTTTGGGAGAGCCACCCACTCCAAGGAAGACACAGTCTGGCGAAGTTGGTACAGTCGAGAATGAGATACCATTGAAGAGGTACCACTTGTCAAACATGGGGAGCTTCACAATCTCTTCTGTGAATGGGTTTATGACGATGATGTTGTTGTCGCCATGGGATACTATCACCCACCCGTCTTTGGAGAAGCGGAAAGCTTGCCACTCGTCAGCATCAAATGGACCAACCTCCATAGCGTACTCCATGCTACGTAAAGTGTCGAACATCTTGGAAGTGCCGTCTTGCTTGATGCAGTGCATGAGCCATGGCCAGACTTTTGCTTGTGCAACGGGGTTGGAAACTGAGCTCCACTCCTTGCAAACTGATGGAAATCGTAGTCGATCAACCAAAGAGAGGTTTGAAACTATTAACTCTAGCATCTCTATTGGAAGGTTTTGCCATGGTGCTATGGGGGTAACGTGTTCGGCCTCATCGTTGTAGAAATTGTTCAATACAGAAACCTGTGAGGAGATGCAGCTGATCATAGTTAGCCTCTTTTTTTTCATCAATTTCGTGAGATGGTGTTTTACAGCTATATCTGAACGATTCTTTTTCAAGGAAATGCTAAACTAATAAGTGGGTATATGTGTACAAAAATACTAAAATTTTCTCGCCATTGTATTTAATTTGCTCTTAATAAATACAATATGGTGTGGAGAAGATTACATATCAACTAAATACTTATGAACAAATTTTTAAAAAAATTGATAAGATATATTAATATGTAATACATCATTGCACAACACATGCATGATTAAATTCAACTTCTACAAATTATAATAAAAATAAAAAATTAAACTTTAACTAATATACGCATATTCAGAGTTAAATATGTTATTTTGTTACAACTTGTAGAAGTCAAATTTGAACTTTGTTTGTGGAGTGATATATTACATATTAATCTATCTTCTCATTTTTTTCAAAATTTGTTTTAACCATTCAATTAAAATGTAATAAATGGGTGGACATCCACCCGGATGCTTAAAAGTGTTTCCAATAGGGGGTGTGGGGGAGAAGATTTTAATCACCCGGGTGTACATTCACCCATTTATTACATATGAACTAAATAGTTATGAAAATTTTTAACAAATTTGATAAGATTAATTAATTTGTAATATATACAAGATTAAATTCGATTTATACAAATTGTAACAAAAGAAACAAATTAAACTTAAAACATATACGTATATTCATAGTAAAATTTGTTATTTTTGTTACAACTTGTAAAAGTCGAATTTGAACTATTATCATAATTATTTTAATAAGTAGAAGTGATTTATGAGTTCTAGTATCAACAGAGACAATTATAAACTTTCAATTCTATTGTGAAATTATGGTGTAAATATAAATAAATATTGTTTATGGAAAAAAAAAGATGGAAACTCCAAATTAATTATATCACTTAGCATAGAGCAGCATAAAAATTATATAAATTATACGAACCTCTATATCACGACGGATTGATGGGGATGATTCTTTGAACTCCTTAGCTCGAATCCTATAATTTAAGACATGAAACTTGTTTAGCTAACATAATCCAACATGCACACGTGACCACCACAAAGTTAAATAAAGCACGAAATATGGAACAACCATAAGCGTGGGTTAACGCGAAATACGTTTGTTGAGTAAACTCACCCTGTAGGAACTGACCAAAATCCCCGCTGCAAATCCTTCGTGGGTTGAGGAAGGATCGGCTGTACGCTGATCGTCATATCATCCAAGCAAAACTTGTAAATAATCTCGCAATCGTGGCCCGACCACACAATGTAGACGCAGTTGCCTTGGACCTGGCCTTTCACTGCGACGCACGAGAAGCCATAGTGACCAGAGATGAGGAAGGCGCGGTCGGCGCCGATGCCATCCACCTTCTTGAGCGTTGACTCGGCTTGATCCAGCTGATACACCGAAACTCCATTGAGCGGGCAGTCATAGGGACACCCGTATAACGATGCTGCCACTAAGAACAAATCACCACCCGACTCAACGAGGTAGGGCACATACGAGGGATCACATGTGCTCTCCCACTCAAAATCCATCTGAGCTTGAATGGCGGCGCCGTCGATGACATCGAGGGTGACTAGGCACCCAAAGGTAGAGAAAGAGTAAAGCTGTCCTGCGCAGTTGACAAGGTTGCCGGACAATCTGTGGGAATCGAGTTGTATTATCAACTTGGTCCACTCCTTGTCGCCGGGGTGGCAATAGAGCAGGAAGCTCTCTTCTGGTTCAGCTGTACTGCTAATCACCACGGCGTTGTCACGGTTAACCAGTGATGACCCCAAAACTAGGCATGCTCCAAGGTCTACTAGTGGCTCCCGCAACGGTGGCAGCGAGATCTTGGACGAGTTTGAGAGACAAAAAAGGAAGCAGTCGCTGGTCGTCTCATCCACCATGAGCAGCCAGTCGCCATCGTGGATGCAGCCCAAGCACACTTTGCATTGCAGCTCAGGAATAGTCCTCACGTGCAAGCTCCTATCCGATATGTCGACGAATGACAGTGCCTCTGTTCCCTGAGCTTGAACCAGCCATGGCTTCTCGCCGAAGCCCAACGGCAGCGACGACCAGCCATCTCTTTCGATGCCGCTAGAATTCTCCATGTGTAGTATGATAGGATTAGGCGTACTTTACTATATAAGAAGTTACCCTCAAATCAATGGAGATCTCGACGTAGTCAATCTAATTGCAGCGGTTTGATCGCACCTTTATTGACGAGACTCTTGAAAGTAGATCAACTTTATTGCATCAATACATGTTTACAAAGCACATCTAAAGCACTGCTCTCTCAAATCACGAACTAGGATTGAAACTAAAAATATCCTAGCTTTTTTCTTGTAAAATTTCTAACGTCAACCCTTCGTCTATTTATAAAAAAAAACTTTCTACACAGAGGAGTAGAACTCCAAATTCCTCTACGACTCGATAGAGCAGCCTCAACCGGCCAGAATCCCAGTCGCAGACGGACTCCTTCGTCCTTCGCGGCATCGTACACATCCTCCTCGCAGCCGGCCTCTCGCGTGTAACGTGGTTTTGGTTCTGTCTTGTTTTAACGGCCCATGTTGTGATTTGGGCCGGCATCAAAAATTAATTTCCTGGGCTATGTCTGTTAGGATGTGGGGCTGCTTGTTCCAGTTGATCCCATAGGAAATTAGAAGGGAGCGGATGATAGATCGATAGAAAAAGAGCAGATCCGGGAGTATTGATCGGAAAAACATCAATTGCACAAATCTCTTGTACCGAATTCTGGGCCAATTCTCGAACGGTTAATCTTGACACGTGGCACTTCCGGATTCATAGATTTAGTTGCCAACACGTATAACGTGCGACTCGCCTCCACGGGCTCGTGCCTACACGTTGACTAGGGAGGTGACGGCCCAATCTGATATCTGAAACGGATGGCTGGGCCTACAACCATCCAAACAAATACAAAGTCTAAACAAAAAAAATATATACTCTGTTTTATACTTAGTAATAGATTTGTTATATCAATATACATGAAAATTGTACCATTTTAAAACGAAAAACGTACAAATGGATAGCAAACAAGGAGCCATTTCTTTAAAAATAAAAGCAAAAGAAGATTTAAACACCATATATAGAGGCCTCCACACTTTGCTAGATTACCAGTCACAAATCCCAACGTAATTTTTTTTAATTTACACGGCGGACGCACAGGCACACACATCACTACAGATGCTAGGGATGGCAATGGGTTGGGTTGGGCACGGGTAGAGCAGAACCATGCCCGACCTGACACCCGACTTTGCCCACCCGAACTCTACCAATAGGGTTAGCGGGCAAAACTTCGTGCCTGTACCCATGCCTAACGGGCACGGGTATGCCTGGTGGATACCTAGTGGGCACGCCTTCCGCTCGCTGTCCATGGCTCGCCGCCCTTGGCCGTTGTTGTTGTTGCCTGTCATCGCTAGCTCGCTGCCCTCGGTCACTGTCATTGTCGTGTGCCGTCGGCTCACCGTCGCCGGCTCAGCACCCTCGGCCGTTGTCGCCGCTAGCTCACCGTCCTCGTTGTTGCCCTGAGCCACCGCCGTATACATCATGCTAAGACGTCGTCGTCACCATCGTGGCCCTGAGCCGCCATCACAATGGTGAGAAGGGAGCGGAGGGGCAGCAATAGTGCGATGGAGGAGGCGAGGAGCGGTGACGCTCTCTCGCCAGATCTAGCAACAGTGACCACCGGATTCGGCTAGGTGAGCCGCAGTGGCGACGAAGACGACGGCTGTGCGCGATGGAGATGATGAAGCCATCGCTGCCTACCATCGCGACCACCTGTTAACAGCGAAATTCAAATTTTAATGTTAACACCACCGCCATCGCCGCTTGTTCCCTTGTTGTTGCTGCCTGCATGCGCCGCCGCCGCTGCCACCTCCGCCTGCACGCGCCACTGCCGAACTAGGTAGAGAGGCAGCCGGGATAGGTGGGGTGGGGAATTAGGTTAGGGTTTTAGTGAGTGAGTTTATATGTGTCTCTGTTAATGGGCTAAATGGGCAAACAAGAAGGGTATAGGAATTAAGGTATGAGCCAAAAATAGCTAATATATATGTATTGGGTCGGGCATGGCTTATCCACGGGTAAAATTCAAAACTCGGTTGTTGCCCACTATAACTTCGGGTATCGAGCGGGCATGCCCATGGGTAAAATGTTACACCCATGCCCGTGCCCATCGGGTCAGGTATCCGCGGGTACTCGGACCCGTGGGTAAAATTGCCATCCCTAACAGACACAACACCACACTCACATCCCCGCGAATACATCCCCTAACACATACTCTAAGAGATGGAAATCAGTAGTGCATCCCTGATCTCACTAAAATCCTGTTGAAAGTCCACTTGCATATACGTAATATTCATGGCACTAGTATTTGAACTATGGCGGATAAAGTTATTCACTCACACCGTAAAATTTGGAATAAATAAAACATTAGGTGACTTTTATTTCCTTCAAAATTGTAACATTACAAGTAGTTAATTGAACCAACGGGAAATATTTATTGGTAAAAAAAGGGCTACTCAATGAAGAAAAAACCAGATCAACTGACCGTACAAAAGAAATCAAATCACAAATCAATATAGAAATATATTTTTTTATTATTTCGACAGATGATGGTGTGCTCTACGAGCTTTATTATCAAATATTGGTGCTGCAGATAATTGAACCAACCGAAAAGATTTGTCGATACAAAAATGCTACTAGAATAAATAATGAAAAAAAAAATCAAATGACAATACAGACGAAATTTAATCACAAATCAATAAAGAAATCAAAATAGAATGACAGTCTTGTAATTTACAAAGATGGTTGTGTGCTCTATGAGCTGATCCAAGCCTTTGCACGTTCTCAAATTTCTGACATGCCCTAAACGATGTTGACAAAAACAATGGATTTATAATTTGTAGGATCACACAAGACCAAACAAACCTACCGGGGGTGAATGGTAGGGAAGACCAAAAACCCAAAAATCTTTTGCGGAATTAAAGATTACCCTCGAACGGAGTAGACGTCGAAGCCCTGTCGCCGCCGGTCGAACCGCCCTCCTGCCGCCGGTCAAACCGCCGAAGCCTCGCCGGTCAGACTGCCTGATATCCCACCAGTCAGACCGCGTGCATGCCTGCGGTTAGACTGTCGGGACCCAGAAACACCGGTAGATGACAAACTCGAAGATGTAGATTGAAACTTTTCGACTTTATATGCATATTAAGGGGATCAGGGGTGATTCCTTCTCGAGGAAAACGGCGCTTCCAATCATAGCGCTAGAGAGAGCGACGTGCATTCGGGACCGAGGGAATCAGTCCTTATTGTTAGGTCCGCGTGGGCTTGGGGTGGGCCAAGCCCATTAGCGTAATTCTCTGACTCGATGGCTAGAGATCAATCTAACATTCTCCCACTTGATCTTTGAGACTAACGAGTCCAGTCTTAGTAAAATAGTAAACCAAAGCAATGTGTCATAGCAGTCAACATAACGCTACTATGACAACAGTACCTATAGTCACCATAATACCTTGATAGGAATCAACTTACTCTTATTGGGTGTTGATTGATTCTTATGCCCCTATATCTAGGATCTTGTCAAAGGCATTATTTTTCATATGCACTGGCCAGCAACATAATAATAGTTAAACTTAAGTCATAAGCCTTTGTTGTGTGGATCCACGAGCATAAACTTAATACTAATTGAAAGATCTATGCACTAGAGTTGCCTTGAAAGGGGAGATTGGGATATCTATGATACTAATAGTGCGGTGATTGTTTTGGTGATTAATGACAACCCATTATTGGAACTAACTATTTCCATGAGTTGGTGAGATTAGGTTAAGTTCCGGCATCAAGTTAAAAGATTGAAGCTAGAAGATGGACATTCTACCTTGATGGGGAGCAAGTGAAGACATTGATGATGCGGGGTATGAAGTGGCTATCTATGGCAAAACGGTGAAGGGCAAGCAAGGCTCGGCTACAATGGACCATGCGGGGGTGAAGAGCAAGAAAGAGGCTTGGCGCCGATGGACCAAATCCGGTGGTGAAGGGCGAGTGAAGGCTTTGTCGTGATGGACCGTGCGAGGCCATTTGAAGCTATGAGTAATCCATATCAATTATTAGAAGACCGCAAGATGGAATGCCGAAGATCAAGAGGATGTGGTTCTCCAATGAACATCAAGTCAAAAGCCAAAGTGGGTATTGATCAAGGCAAAGGTATAATTGATTTGGGATTAATATGCTTAATGAGTGTAGGTTGCTTAGGAGTGGGCTAGGATGCTTGGAGACCCCCCAAAACATCAAAATCAAAGCGGCGAGAAGACTCAGAGCCAAGTTAGACTAGTTTACCTTTTCTCTTTGAGTTTAGGAAAAACCGTACTATTAAGAGGGGTTCCAAGTGTGGTTCTGAGATAACACAAGTGCTCTTAGTGGTGTCCAAGTGTTGAAATATTTTTAGGAGCTATTTTTGAAAATGGCTCTACCCGGGACAGAGAGTCCCACTCGGAGGTTCTGTCCGGAACTTCCTAGCGCCGAGGTGAGGTTGAAAAATTTCCTAAGTGTTGCCCGGAAGTTCTTGGCACCCAGGCCCGGAACCTCCTGGCAACCCTCCAGTTCAAATATGTGAGTAACGGCTAGATGACGTCACATAACCGTTATATATATGGATCTCGTCCCCAGGCCACCCTTTGGCCATTCCACTTTAGTTCTTGTGTTCCCTAGCTTGTTCTAGCCTCTCCCAATGTGATTTTGCTTTCTCCACCCAAATCTTGTGTATTTCTTGAGTGAGAGAGTGATTTTGAGGGTGGTGGTGAGGATTGGAGAAGGTTTTGAAGGCTAGGATGACTTGAGCACTTGGGGTATCTCGTTGGGCTGTCATTTGGAGCTTGTTACTCTTGGAGGGTGACCTCCTAGACTGTTAGGTGTCGCCCGCGAGTTTCCAACAAGGTTGTGGATTGACCCGGGCAAGTTTGTGAGGGCGTCATTCCACCTCCGAAAGGAAACGGAATACACGGTGAGTGAATTCCGAGCTGAGGTTTAGGAGGTCGTCTTGGTAGAGCAAGCCTCACTTGTGGTGTTCTCTTGGTGTTCAAGTTGGGGATCTTAGTGGTCACTTGAAACCAAAGAGAAGTACCTAGGGGTGTTGGCTTGAATACCGGAGACCTCTTCCTAGGCCTTTGCTTGGTGAGGCAAGGGGTTAATCAAGACCCGGCTCTTTGGAGCTCCTCAACGGAGACGTAGGATTCTCGGTGGAGAATCCGAACTTCGGGAAACAAATCTTTTGTCTCCTCTCACTATTTTTATCTTTGTGATTGTGATGCTTATATCCTTATTTGCCTAGTTGTGCTATCATGTCTCCCATTGTATGATCACTTGTGCTATCTTGTGTATTTTCATGTGTATCACTCTTGTTTGAGATATGTTGTACCTCTCTATGGTTTAGGCTTCCTTGTGATTTAATTTACTTGTTGTGAGATGCTTGAAATCGCAATTCACAACTGCCCGGGAGTTTCTAGGAAGAACCCCGGAAGTTCCGGGCAGCTTTCTCTGCTTGGGAGAAAAAGCTGCTAGGAAGTTCCGGACCTTTTTGCTAGGAAGTTCCGGGCCCTAATTTTAACCGCTGCGATTTGAAGTAAATTTTAGGAACGCCTATTCACACCCCCTCTAGGCGACATCAAGGCCCTTTCACTAATATGCTCATTTAGTAGTTTGATCCTAGGACTTATCTTTCACAACATGATGTCAATGTATTTGGCAGAAACAGAGATGTTGTTACTCGAATAGTAAACTGCAAACCATAATTTTGCACAATCTCATTATCACAGTACATTGAGTGGTTTAGAAAACTGTCTGCCATTCTAAGTTCCGGGAATATACTCTTAAGTCGTACTCCTGCTCATTAACATTGTCACAACTTAGTCTGCATTGTCGACTATGCAGTATAATAACATTTGGAGCCATTAACCATGGATTTTGCTCCTTGTATGAGAACATAACTTAATGTGGATATCATCCACATACCCTTAAAATTAATACCTGAATAACTCAACTGAAAAGTCATCAGGATTTTCTTATTGTGAACATGTCATCTTCGAATGTCTTACAAATGATGCAAGACATCCTAATACATTAACATATACTCTTATTCTGAACTTAATTTGCCAAAGTTCCCGATGCATAATGTAAAGCCTGTATGCATCCAGACTTACGCTTATTTTGCTCCTGACAGCTGAAGCATCGGGAATTAGTTTAACTTTATTTGGTCAAATAATTCCCCTTAATTAGAGCAGGTGTGACGGAACAACCTCACATTATATCCCAAAATTTCCATCACTGTATGAAAGTAAATAAATCCAGTACTCCATTAGACTTAAACTTAGACATAGATCCCATAACTGATACACGTCTTACTTTTGTGCCTACTAATGGGTTATTAGACATAGAGTACTAGTCAGGTTAATCTCCACCCTTAGGCAATTATCTACCTCACTCAACTTAAGCTTGAATTTATTGATGACCTTATGGGATTTTAAGGTACCATTATGATATCCATAGATGAATTTCATAAGACTGCAATGCTTATGTGACCTGCCTTCCACAACCAATTTCTTGGTCATGCTGTGTACACAAATTAACTTATGCAAGTCAACATAACAATTGCAATTTAAATATCCATCTATCGAAACAATTAGTATCATAAAAACTTAACTAGTCATTCTTAAGGCCAAGAAAATTTTACTTAGTTTCCTTTTCCTTGTGAAAGACCATTCTACGAGCTTAATCCCAAATATTTGATTATCCTTTTTAGAGTCATACTTATTTGTGGACGTATCTACACATTATTTAACCCTTTCAGGAATTTCCAATTAATTCAGGACATAGCTGATACTCGTAGATAAACACTTTATGTCATAGACCACTTAAATGCATTACAAGGTAGATAATTTCTCATGATGAAGCTCTTAATATTAAGCTCCCACAAATTAGAGCATCGTTCTTAAGCTCCCACAGATTTCATTAATCTCAACCCCGATCTGAGTCCCCTCCTTCTAATTGCTGCCCAAGACATAAACTGAGTAGGGATAGCAATCAAAACATAAAACTTAGTCTAATATCGATCAACAGAACATGAATTATACCACACTTGACCCCGTACATGAATTGTAAAACCTGCAACTTACTGTAGCAGTCTAGCAGAGATCATGTAAAAACAGGTAAAAACCATATTTGTGGAGCAATACGCGATTGAGGCAGATAGATGTACTCGTGGTTCCATATTTGACAATTTGCAAAAAAAGAAAAAAAAGAAGCACTATATGCTCAATTACACACGCTTGGGTCAATCTTCGGATGTTGATTCATTTTTGTGCAGATTAGGCACAACCCACGCACAGTTCAATGGCTCAATGTGACCATAAAATGATGGGTAGTACATCTTGTTATCCATATCATAGAACACTGGTTTTCTATCCACGGAATATCTAGGGAAGTATATCCTATTTCCATGACCACCATCGGGAGATCCAACACCATACGATGTCCTGTGATCAAGAAACAAGGCACCACCACCAATGTCCTCTACTTCAACCCAGGACATTTTTGTCAAATCAAGTTTGAACACTCGAGGCGCCTCACTGGCATTATGCAAGAGTACAGATATCAGTTCTCCTTCTAAATCAACCAAGTAGCAGAACTCTCTTCCCCTATGATCATTTTCTAAGAGATCCATCTCAGCATGGATCGGCTCTGGCTTGTCAAGAATCTCCCAAGTATTGCTTGTTGGATCAAAGGCACCAAGGTTGCCCTTCCTTCCGAGGCAGTAGAACTTCCCACAAAACATGACGGGGTTATTGTAACCTACTGGGAATGGCACATCGTACTCAAAAGTGTTGCTCGATCCATTCAGTTTCTTCATGCCGCCACGTATGAATGTTGAGAAACTTCCCGCTGAGACTACTGTTGATCCCAAAAAAATAACAGTTTGGGCAAATTGGATTTGGTGAAGAAAAGGATACACCGTTGTAGTGGTATCTACGTTCGAACATAGGAGGCTCCACAATATCCTCAGTGAAAGGATTTATGATGAATATATCGTGACCATAGATCCCAGCTGATGCGAACACCCAACCATCTTTGGAGGAGCGAAAAATGTGTCGATCTTCATTAGTGTCAAATATTGAGACTTGCATGTTGTACTCCTCACCGCGTAGAGGGTCAAACAACCTACACATCCCATCTTGCTTAGAGATGTGCATTAGCCAAGGCCAAACTTTTGCTTGCTCTATTGGATTCGACACCTTGCTCCATGCCTTGCAAACAGTTGGAAATCGTATGCGGTCTACCAAGGATAAGTTTGAGACAATTAACTCTAGCAAGTCTACGGGTAGATGTTCCCATAGACATAAAGAATTCCCCGGTCCATCCTCTATGTGCTCATCAAGGTCATTGAGTAGAATATCCTTTGACAGCTAAAAAGAAGAAAAAAAAGAAGAGTTTTAGTTACTATTTACTAGTATAAAGGGAATTAGTTTTTCACTGCAACATACTTGCACGGATTTACAAACCTTTGTCGATAGAAGACTATTTGGCTTGGCTGATATTTCCATGGGCAAGATTGATTGGATGCTGTAGTTGCATATTAACAATAGTCATACATGATTCAGTAAAATGTGGTCTTTTTGGAAAAAAAAAAACTATTGCGGACAATGCTAAAAAATAGTCGTGTGTGCTGAATCAATTCACCTTGCTGGAACAGTCCAAAATGCTCTACACCAGGGTTTTGTAGGTTGAGGAAGAATCTGTTGGAAGCTAATAGTCATGTCGTCCAAGCAGAACTTATAAAGCCTCTCACTGTCGCAGCTTGACCATACAAGATAAACACAGTTTCCTTGCAATACACCTTCTATTGAAGGACATGAGAAAGTGTAATGTTCAGAGATAAGAAAGGTACGGTCGCTGCCAATGCTCTCCACCCTCTCCCATGACATCAACTCAAGATCCAAGCAAAAAACATCAATGGCGGTGAGCAATCCATCGTTCCCAAAGCACCCGAGCTCTTCTATCCACAAGAGAAACAACTTTCCACATGACTCGACAACATGGTAACAACCACTTCCACGGGCATATTTTTCTTCATCCTTGATGGTACCCACTCGCTGTAGTTGTATCTTACCATCCACCATATCTATCACTACGAGATTAGAACAAGCAGAATAGATCTTTCCTTCG